>NC_059106.1:113660639-114285639 GCF_020740685.1 Jaculus jaculus
AATGGCATATAAGCATCTAAAAAAATGTTCTACATCAGTAGTCATCAGGGAAATGCAGATTAAAACTACATTGAGATTCCATCTCACTCCTGTCAGATTGGCCACCATCATGAAAACAAATGATCATAAATGTTGGCAGGGATGTGGAAAAAGAGGAACCCTTCTACACTCATGGTGGGAATGCAATCTGGTCCAACCATTGTGGAAATCAGTGTGGAGTTTCCTAAAACAGCTAAAGATTGATCTACCATATGGCCCAGCTATAGCACTCCTAGGCATATATCCGAAGGACTCATCTCATTTCCTTAGAAGTACGTGCTCAACCATGTTTATTGCTGCTCAATTCATAATAGCTGGGAAATGGAACCAGCCTAGATATCCCTCAACTGATGAGTGGATAATGAAGATGTGGCACATTTATACAATGGAGTTCTACTCAGCGATAAAGAAATATGAAGTTATGAAATTTGCAGAAAAATGGATGGACCTGGAAAGGATTATACGAAGTGAGGTAACCTAGGCCCAGAAAGCCAAGCGCCACATGTTCTCCCTCATATGTGGATCCTAGCTACAGATGACTGGGCTTCTGCGTGAAAATGAAAATACTTAGTAGCAGACGCCAGTAAGTTAAAAAGGAGACATAAAGGGAAGAGAAAGGAAGGGAGGAGGGTACTTAATAGATTGATATTGTATATATGTAAGTACAATGATTGTGATGGGGAGGTAATATGATGGAGAATGGAATTTCAAAGGGGAAAGTGTGGGGGGGAGGGAGGGAATTAACATGGGATTTTTTTTATATTCATGGAAAATGCTAATAAAATTTTTTTTTTAAAAAAAAGGGGAAAGGCTGGGAATGTAGCTCAGTTGGTAGAATGTTTGTCCAGCATCCATGAAGCCCTGGGTTTCATCCTCAGTACCTTATAAACCAGGCATAGTGGTTTATGGCTATAATCCCAATACTCAGGAGATAGAAGCAAGAGGATTAATTCATGGTCCTCTTTGTTCTCACAGAGAATTTGAGGCCAGCCTGAGCTATGTGAGACAGGAACATGGCTTGGGGGATGGCTTAGTGCATATAGACCTTCTAGTGCAAGCAGGAGAACCTGAGTTTGGATCCACAGAATCCACATAAAATGCCAGACATCATGGTATATGCCTGTAATCCCACTTGAGAGGCAGAGATAGGGAATCCCTGAGTTTTACTGGCTAGGCAGACTAGCTGAATAGGTGGAGTCTAGGTTTAGTGAGACAACCTGTCTTGAAAACTAGATGGAAGTAAATAGAGACATTCAACATCTACCTCTGGCTTCCATAAGCATGCACGTATACATGCACATTAATATACATGTGCATGCACACACGCAGACACACCAAAGAAGCATAAAGTAATAAAGCTTATTTTTTTAAAGTTGGGCTAGTTGGGAAGGAAGCAGGGTTTAGTGGAAGGGATGGAGATAAGAGAAAGTAATGAGCAGAGCATACAATAAAAATACATTATATACATGCATAAAAATTGTCAAAACAAATAAATTAAAAGAAGAAAAACAAAAAAATCCACAAATTGCAATCTTACATATATACTTATTTCCAAAGCTCACTGCTAGGTAATAAAGAGCTTGCTCTTTGATTACAGCTGCTTAGCAAGTGGAATTCTACCAGGCTTGCTGGAGTCTTAGGCCTTGCACTGTGTACCAAGAAGCTGTGCGTGCCAGCTTCCACCTGGCAGATGGCCATGCTGCCATGACTCATGCAGAAGTCAGGAGCATGCAGACACCAACAAAGCACAATTAATCAGTGCGGTTGTCCCCCTACTGTGAACATGACACTTCTTGGGGTTTTCGAAGGCAATAAGCCAGGAAGTCCTGGTTTTGCATTCAAAATCATGTCAAGTGTGCAACATGTTTTGTGACATTCGTCTCCCTGAAGACTGCTGCGATGGCAAGCCAGGTCAGCCAGTGGGACAGCGACGATCCCTTGGTTCTGCTCACCTTGGTGTTGATAGGTGTCCTGCCCTAGAAGAAGCTATAGGTTATTTTCAAGCCAACACAGTGATCCCTTCTGACCCAAGGCTAGAATCTGGCTTTGTTCATTGTTATTTTTTTACAGGGGAAATGACTTGTTTGTCTGGATTTATAGTCTAGAAGAAGAAAAACAATTTGACCTGGTCCCCAAAGGGAAAGGGGAAGTCAGCTAGCTCCCCAACAAGATATCAAGATAAGAATCGTGGATTTGGTTGGGCAGCCAAGATCCAGGGCAGCAGCTCTTTTAGAACTACCTGTCTATACCAAGACAGACCTTTGGGAACCTCTTTATCTTAGGTTTTCAGTATACAAACTGATCACTCAGAAAAACCTGCCTTAGTATGTAGGTTTCAGGATTATATTAGTCAGGAATTTGGAGTCTCATTGTGAAAAAGAAGTTAGAGAGAGACTCAAGCTAAGACTGGGCTGTAACTCAGTTGGTCAAGTACTTTCCTAGCGTATACAGTCCCTGGGTTCAATTACCTGGACTGCATAAATTTGCTAGGTATCTGTATGTTTCCCTCCATTGGTTTCTTTTCTTTAAAGAAAAATAATTTTTCTTGAGAGAGAAAGAGAGAAGAGTATGAGCTAGCCAGGGCCTCCTGCCACTGCAAATGAACTATAGACACATGCACCACTTTATGCATCGTGGGTACTGAGGAACCTAACCTGGGCTGTCAGGCTTTACAAGCAAGTGCTTTTAACCACTGAATCGTCTCTCCAGTCTCATCCATTGGTTTCTTATAGGACTCTACCAGTAGTAGCTGTGTGAAACACACAGGTTCTCACTTGCTATCTTGTTGGGGAGCGAGCTGGTTTACTCTTCAGGTACCAGCTCAAGTTGTTTTCCTTCTGGACTGCAAGGAACCAAAATAAATCATTTCCCCCATAAAAGTAACAATGAACAGGAAGTCAGATTCCAGGCAGTCACGAGTCAGAAGGATTTAGAGATAACCTCCAGTTTCTTGTGGTGCATAATCCCTCTTAATCTCAAAGATTACCACAGATAAAGCAGCAGGTATCTAGTCTCTCACAGTGCTAGAGGCTGCCGCACAGCATCACAGTGTTAGTGGGGAAGTCCTAAGCAATCCCCCCCACACACACACACTCTTATACTTCCTGTGTCCTCCTGGTGTTTTGGGCTTTGACAGCATCTCTCCAGCCTCTACATATCTCTCAGGGTGTGTTTCCTTTGTAACATCCCCCCTTTCTCTTGTAAAGTCACTACTGCTAAAGGGACCCTAAATTCAGGACAGTCTTCACAGCAGCAGGAATGGGGACAGAGCACAGCTCCGCACCACTGCCCACGCAGCCTGAAGTATCCCCCTAACCATTAAGTGACCCTAACTTGGGTGAAACTGAATCCTTGGCTTTAACTCAGAAAAGAATTTCAGGACAATCCAGTACGAAGCAGAGTTGGAGTTTGTTAAAGGTATTTTTAAATTTTATTTCATTCATTTATTTAAGAAGGAGAGAGAGAGAGAAAGAGGCAGATAGAGAGAGAGAATGGACATGCCAGGGCCCTCCAGCTGCTGTAGTCAAACTCCAGATACATTATGCGTCTGGAATCAAACCTGGGACCCTTGGCTTTGCAGGCAAGTGCCCTAACTGTTAAGCCATCTCTCCAGTCTTGTTAAAGATATTTTTAACATAGATTTTAAGCACAGTGGTTAATAGAGAGGTGCTCAGGGCAAAAATAAGACATATCCACGTATGGATATGGGCTTCTCAAAAGAGAATGAGTTAACATTAACCACTGATGCTATTTTGGTCACTGTTGAGTTACTTTTCAAACGTTGCTAAGAAATCATCTTCCTTCCCTTTTCTTTTTGATAAATGAGATTATAGGGTGGCTCTAGAAGTGCCTTAGATGGTATTATAACTTGATAAAGTAAAGCTAGTAGCCCATAGGGCTACACAAGGGGCTTGGGACATATCTTTTACTATAAATGGGTTTCTAGTGAGATTCATTTAAAAAAAAAAAAGGTTTTCAGATGGGAAAGAAGAAAGGCCTTTAGCAAATATTAATTTGCTAGAATTCCATACTCTCAGCTGGTGAGAGAAGCTTAACTAAGTAGGTTCTCCTTTCTCTTCCCATGCCTCCATAATTTCCCCTCTCTTTCTATTGTTTTATTTCCTTTATTTTTATGAGAGAAAAGAGAGAGAGGCAAATATAGTGAATATGGACATGCCAGTACTTCCTACCACTGCAAACGAACTCCAGAGGCATGAGCCACCTTGTGCATCTGGCTTTACAAGAGTACTGGAGAATCTAGCCCAGGCCATCAGGCTTTGCAAGTTATCTCCTTTAGCCACTGAGCAATCTCTCTAGCCTAATTTCCCCTACTTTTCTATCTTGCCTCAGTTTCATCTCAAGAGCCTTAGCTAAACAACACTTAAAGTAATTCTATTTCCAGGGGTTTGGACTTGCAATCATTTGGGGCCCTGAAGTTGGAGACTGAAGAGTCTTTGAAATATGCCTGGTGACAGATGGGCTGTGTCAGCTTCTCTGATCCCCCGGGGCATAGAAAGGGCCAATTAGGAGTACCAGACACTGGGCTGCAGCCCTGGCCTGGCACAGTGCATCTTTCCACGCACACCTGGGCCAGTCCCATGACCCCTTCAAAGACTGACAAAATGGGCTGGGAGCTGACCTTGGGCTCATCCCTGTTGTCAACAAGAAGATGGAGCCTGGGAGGGTTGGAACAATTACTACTATGTATTGAGGGCTTCCTCATCTTACTGAATTTTGACCACTATTCTGACCATCTCATAGATGAGGACTCAGGAGCTTCATGAGGTTAAGTCACCTGCCAAACATGTTACAGCTAGTAAGGGATAGAACCAAAATAAGAGCTCCTTCTTTAATTCATATCACGCTGTCTCTCTCTGTAACAGCTAGAATTCTGAATCACAGGCATAGGGTAGAGTAGGGATAGCCTGATAGTCCCACAGTCTTAGGGCTACATAAAGGCCTAAGTCCTGAGTCTTTGTGGCCCAATGGCCTGTGTCATTGATGGTGGTGATAGGGGCTAGTTCTGAGGAGGACAGAGAAGCAATCCTAACCCAGAAATCTCAGTGTCTGAGCCAGAAGGAGGTCATGGATCCCACAAATTACCCAGCAAGAGCCACACCAAGAGGTCCCAGGATTCTCCTCAGGATCTTCCTTGCCTTTCAAGGAACAATTCAGGACCAAGCCACCTCTAGACACAGCAATGAGAGAGCAAAGGGCTTGGAACCAGTGCCAATGTCTACTCCTAGTCTTAGAAGCTATGTGTCAGTCAGTTGGGTGGCTTTAGAAAATGGCTCACCCTCTCTAAACTGGAGTCCTTGGAAGTAAGGTGAGGGGAGAAGGAGGCAGGCAGCAGGGCTGTGAAATAGTGATGATCTCTCATCCTCCTTGGCTGCTGTGCTCTGCTGGAGGAGAGAAGATGGAACACAGGAGTCTCATTGATGCTCCCAGGAACAGGGTTGGAGAGGTGACAGGATCTCTTTCAAGCTCATGAATTAGCTAGCACCGCACATCGGCGTGCAGACACAGGGGTGCCTAGCAGTCCATGGCACCAATAGGGCACTCCGTGGCTGCAAAGAACACCCCCCCCCCACCGTAAGAGTTTCTACACACATGTCAGGTCCAGGAGAGTCCATGGGGAGGACACAGTCGAGAGTGTCTTGTCTGCTTGCTGTCGCCTCAGGAGGAGGCGCCCAGCAGCTCTCAGCACTGTTTTCTAATTCATGGCGCCAGCTCTAGTTTGGCAAATGACCCTTAAGGGATACAGGCAATAAAATTGGAATGGCCCCGGCACAGGAAAAGGTACAAAAGGCAAACAATGTGGGGAGTACTTAGCAGGAAGTGAGGGGAACTGGGGTCCTGAACTGTTTGGAGCCCATAGGCTCCAGGAATCTGAAAGAGCATAGTGACCCTGGGACTCTGCCATGACCACCAGGATGGGGACCTCTGTTAGGACAGACTCAGAGCCAGGGCTTCAAACCAGCTTCCCAGCCAGGACCTGGGTAGAAAGCACACAGGGAGTGAGGGAAAGGAAGCCTGACAAGAGGTGCAGCTAAGGATGCTGAACTGCATAACCTCACTCGGCTTTAGGTATAAGTCAGGCTAGAGCTAGTGTCCATTTCTTTTCTTTTTTAAAAAAAAATTATTTATTTGAGAGCGACAGACACAGAGACAAAGACAGATAGAGGGAGAGAGAGAATGGGCGCACCAGGGCTTCCAGCCTCTGCAAACGAACTCCAGACGCATGCGCCCCCTTGTGCATCTGGCTAACGTGGGACCTGGGGAACCGAGCCTCGAACCGGGGTCCTTAGACTTCACAGGCAAGCGCTTAACCACTAAGCCATCTCTCCAGCCCCATTTCTTTTCTTTTTAATACTTTTATGTATTTACAAGGAGAAGGAAAGAGAAAGAAGGAGCTTACCAGGGCTTCCTGCCACTGTAGACAAACTCCAGGTGCATTTGCCACTCTGTGAATCTGGCTTTATGTGGGTACTAGGGAATCAAGCCTGGGCCTTTAGGCATAGCAAGTGAGCACCTAAACTACTAAGCATCTCTCCAGCCCCCTGTTCAGTTCCTTACCAGAGCAAAGTCTATTCAACAGGAATGAGCCTCAGCTAAGGCAAAGCCTGGGCCACATTGCAGAGGAGGAAGGGTGAGGTCCTGCCCCTAGAAGACAGGCCCTTTAATGGTCTCACTATCCCTACCTGAGTCTAGGTCTCTCTGGGCTCTCACCTTGAACTCTGTCATCCTTTCTAGTGCTTCATGGCTCCTCAGGACCTTTAGGTAAGAAGCAAGCTCCTCATAGCCTGTGAGGTCTTCCATTATCCAATCTCTGATGTCCTCCAGCCTTAGCACCCCAAACTCTACCACATAGAGAGCTGCTTGCTTCCAAGCTTCAGGCCCTGTTCAGTTTGACCCCAGCCCCTGCCTTTGTGACACACCATTTCTTCTCTCCTCCCATAGCAGAACCTTACTCACCCTGGATCTCAATTCTGCCTTGCCTCTCAGGAAGCTGCCCCTGCTCTACCTGCCTAGGTAGCCCCCAAGCCCTCCATGGCAATCCAGAAGACACTGCAAGGTCATTAGACACTCCCATTTCTCTCCCATCATCCTGAGCTCCTTAAGTCACAATGCTGCCTCCTTTGTGTCCTTCCAAGCCCAGAGCCAAGCATGGCCAAGCACAGGTGCCCAGAGAGTAGCTGACAGATGAGTAGGTCCAAGAGTTCAAGTCAAGCTACGTGGAGATGGTTATCTAAGGCTGCGGGATGGAAAGGTTGGACAAGCACACATTCTAAGGGTCACAGGATGATGCTTTAAAATGGAAGTAAGACTCTAGATCCTGGTGTCTTGGCCTAACAAGAGTTTGTTCCCTTGGCAAACATGACCCCATGAAGCAGGCTTTGGTGTCCACAGCCCTGGAAGTGTCTGGCCTAGGAGCAGGACTGTGGAACTGAATGAGGTGAATTCCAGGGACAACCACCTGGCAGTTTAGCTCCCCTTAGGTAGAGGCAAACAAATCCTGGACAATGTTTGGGGACAGGGCAGAGACAATCCAATTAGTGACCAGGTAAAGGGTACTGATTCCAGGGAGGGTGGCAGTTGAGAAAATGGCATGTCATCACCTGCCCACTTTCGCAAAAGTGGGACAGGGATGGCAGACAGCAGTCAGGGGAAGGGTTACGGGTGGTGAAGACTTTGGCCTTCCTTGTTTACTCTAAAGCTCAGCTCTTAGCCTGGCCTGTGATTTATATCTCTACAGCCCTGTACCCAGGTAAGGACGGAGCTTGTCCAGTTGTTGGAAGATGCACTGGGGGTCAATGAAGGAGGTGGGGGAAGGTATCAGGAGTCCCTGGGGCAGGTGGCTAGGAGTGGCATGTCTAGTGAGGTGGGGTTTTTTTAATTTTTATTTATTTATTTCCAAGTAGAGAGAGTGAGAAAAAGAGACAGAGATAGAGATAGAATTGGCATTCCAGGGCCTGTAGCCACTGCAAATAGACTCCAGATGCATGTGCCCCTTGTGCATCTGCCTTACGTGGTTCCTGAGGAATCAAACCTGGGTCCTTTGGCTCTACAGCCAAATGCATTAACCACTAATATATCTCTCCAGCCCTCTAGTGAGGCTTTTCATGGACTTTTTTTCAAGGTTACCAAGTAAAATACAGGTTAAGTTGGACTTTCAGTGGCTGATGAGATGGTTCGGTCAGTGAAATGCGCATGCACGAGCACGAGGAGCTGAGTTCAGAGCCCGGCCCCATGCAAAAGCCATGTGTAGCAGCACATGCTTGTGACCTCAGCAACGGGGAAGTGCAGACAGCACTCCTGGGGCCTTTGGCCAACTAGTCCAGATGAATCAATGAGCTCCAGGTCCAGTAAGAGACCCCTGTCTCAAACAATAAGGTGAGGAAGCCAGGCGTGGTGGAGCACACCTTTAATCCCAGCACTCGGGAGGCAGAGGTAGGAGGATCACCGTGAGTTGGAGGCCACCCTGAGACTCCATAATGAATTCCAGGTCAGCCTGGGCTAGAGTGAAACCTTACCTCGAAAAACTAACTAACTAAATAAATAAGGTGAGGGCTACAGTGATGGCTTAGCAGTTAGGGCACTTGCCGACAAAGGACCCAGGTTTCATTTCCCAGTACCCACATAAGCCAGATGCACAAGGTGGTGCATGAGTCTGGAGTTTGTAGTGGCAAGAGTCCCTTGTGTACCCATTCTCTCTCATACTCTCTCTCTCTCTAGCTTCTCTCTGTTAAACAAATAAATAAAAGAATGTGAGAACAATTGAAGAATAGACCAAATGTTGACCTTTGGCCACCACATGCATCTAAACACACATGTGTGCCCACATAAAACATGCACACACACATACATGAACATTACACATAAAAAATCTGGCTTTCAGGTAAATAATGTTTCTTAGCCTAAGCATGTTTCATCTATTGCATGGGACATGTTTAGACTAAAAATCAAAAAACATATTTGTTGTTCATCTGGAATTCAAACTTAGCTGAGTGTCCTGTGTTCTTTACTTGCCCAAATTTGGCCATTTCGTTCAGGGGTCAGCATGCTCTGAGAAGCAGAGAAGGCTGCAGCTCCAATTCCAGTAAAGAGGTTCTAAAACAAACCAGTCCCTGGCAGCTTGCACTGAAAAAACAAAATGCATAACTTCCTGAGAACACAGTATTGTCTGAAGGTGGAAGTGTGTGATTTTGAAGGAAAAAACAAACTTTTCTTCTAAGGAAGAGTGAGTCATGGTCAAGCTGAGCATGTTTCTTTGGCTTTTGGGATTAGGGCCACATCAACTGCACCAACTGAGCCACCCCGGCCACCAGCCTTACTGGTACCTGATGTGGGCCTCTGACTCTAGTGACCCAGAGCATCCCCAGACCACAAGTGCTTCACTTCTTTCTTTGTTCCTTTGTTTATCTTTGATAAATGATCATTTTTATCTTCATGTGTCACTTTATGAGTGATATTAAATATCACTGCTTCAGAAAAAAGAAAACTCAGCATTCAAACAACTAATTCAACAGCCCGGTATGGTGCATCCAATTTTGCTATAAAGCAAAAATACTCACTTAAATAAAAAGCCATACTGGGCCAAGCTTTAGAATAGCCAATGGGGGTGGTCCCCGGGGCCAAGGAGGAGATATCAGTCAGAGGGGTGAGGGGGCTGGCCCCAACACTGAGATGGGGATTCTGAGTGGGGACAGCCACCTTGGCCAGCCAGCTCTTCATCAAGAGGGCATTCCTTACAAGAACTGCTGTCTTCTGCTTTCCACCCTGGCTCCCCCCAGCACAGCTCTTTCGAAGGAGCTGCTGTGGAGGACTGACAGAGGTGCCTGAGCTCTGGCAAGGCCAGAGTGCCCTACTCAGGTTTCTGCTTCCTCCCTTGCCCCATACTCTAGCCTCTGCACAGTAGCAGAAAATTCAAGGAAAACCTCAAGTCTGCTGCCGTCCCTGCAGCTAAACCTCACCGGACTTCATCATTTCCCTGGTGTTAGGACTCGCCAATCTTCTCATTCACCTGACCTTGGCTCCTAGGAGCCTGTCCTTGCTGACTCAGCAGGTCTTGTTGTGCCCTGAACAAGCAAAGCTTTTGCATCTGGGCCCCTCTTTCTACAATGTTCTTCTCTGGAGAGCTACAAAGCTCACATCCCACTGCCCTCAAGTAGCCACTCAAAGGCCCCTCTCCTGGCAGCCCCAGCCCTACCTGGGTATCTTCTCAGAGCTCCTCCCTCCTGTGCTCGCTCATTGTCCATCTCCTACTAGGATGGATTCTTACTGAGTGGGAATTAGTCAGGTAGCTTTATTACTAGGTAACCAGTCAGGAGAGGGCCCAAGAAGGGAACACTGCCTAACTGCTTCAGCAGAATCAGACTTCAGCATCTGCTCCTACCTATCCAATCAGTTCTCTCCCCTCCTACTCAGGTGTGCTGACCTGTTTGTTCCTGAGCCAGTTCCCTGAGTCCAGACCAATCAGCTTTTACACCCTGGCCTGAGCGTAAGGCCCACCACAATAAGATTATAAATAGCTGCTTACCAGGCAGACAATCTTTTTTGGCTGTTCACCTCCCTCGAAGTCCCAGGTCCCTGCTCCTGTAAGCACCCTGCTCCCCTGCTGGGCTGAGACCAGGGAGGTAGGGAACTTCTACCCCCTCCCGCCTTCCACCTCGCAGGAGTTCTCTGTACTTTTTTCCTTTTTTCGTTTCTTAATCTAATGAAGTCTAAGTCTTACCCTCTGGTATATGGGTTTTTTTATTTATTCATTTATTCTTTGGTTTTTCAAAATGTATGCACCACCTTGTGCATCTGACTTACATGGGTCTTAGGGATTTGACCCCAGGTCCTTCGGCTTTGCAGACAAGTGTCTTAACTGCTAAGCCATCTCTCTAACCCTGGCCTATAGTTTTTAATTCTTTAAGTTCATTAACACACGGATCCAGGGATACCCTAAATTTATTGGTGTATTGGTGTATTGGCAAGGAACCCCAAAACTTCCTTTACAATACTCATAGATTAGGAGCAAAGGAACTTTTACCTGATAGGCAGTTAGCCAGGCACTGGCCCAAAGAAACATGGATGCCACCATGCCTTTCCTGGTGAGACTAGAACTTGTGTCTGATTCAGTCTCATCCAAGATGGTTATAAGCAACAACCGCCTAATCCTTCCCCAGGAATATCAGCAGCTTCTTGTTTCTTCCCCAATTTCTGGGCTTAGCGTTTGTGCACTGGCCATTTCTGAATTAGCACTCCCAATGGGCCTACCAGCCAATCAGGTTCCTTCCTACACACCTGAGCATGACTCGCATAAATGGAGGGGAGACAAGTGTGTGAGCCCCCTCCTCCAGGTGCTTCTGAGACCTATCCCCCAAGTGAGGGAGCTTCTTCCCTGGTCTCAGGCAATTCTCCTTTGCTGCACTCATGTTTTCACACTATCATTAATAAGTTCTCATAACTTACCCTTCTCTGTGTCTACAGTTTTAATTCTTTGACAACTTGGACAAAGACCCAAAGTTGGGGTTTATGAGCCTGGAGGTCTCCTGCATCACTGTAGAGATCTAATTCCAGAGTTCTATCCCCACATCAATACTGTTTGGCCAGTTAGCTGGGAAATCCAGCAAGAGGGAGGAGCCCAGAGTCATGGGCCAGTAGAACCTGGACCAGAGGAGGTGGATTGACTATTCAAATGAATGACTGGGAGTCTTTGTGGCTTGTTGGCTGAGAGAAGTCGAGTGTGGAGTGAAGCAGGACAGGTATCCATCTTCAAGACAGAACTCAGACTCTCTCTCAGAGGCCTGTATGAGTGAGTAAACCTCAGCTCTAACACCCCTCTTCTCTTTCCTGAAGTGGTTGCAAAACTGGAGTGGTTCCACTAGCATGCAAGGGATCCGAAAGGTTCCAAAGAAGAGTGCAGCCCAGCCACCACTCAGGGACTGGGTAAAAGGGAGGGCTGCAGGTCAGGGAGTGACCTTTCTTTGCTGGGGTCAGACTTGCTAGCACAAAGACAGTCTCTCCTCTGTCTGCAGGAACCCAGGGGCTGTCTGGCCCCACAACATTCCAGGCATTCTTTGGGGTCCTAGAGGCTGATGGCAGAGTCCAGCAGGGCTTTGAGGGAGGAAGCATCTGACTGACCACAGACCCCTTTGTTTGGCTGCCAGCACCACACATCTTCTTCCTGTCTGCCTGACTGATCAGCTGGGGCCAAAATGGGGTTGAGGTCAGGGGTCCCTGAGGCCATGCCTTCCTGTGGCTCTGTAGGCACAGAATCCTCTCACTCTGAGGTTCAGGACAAGGCTGGCAGTCCCTAAACTCCCACCTCCCATTTCAGAAGCAGCTCATTAAATAGGATGTGATTTGGCCTGTGGAAGAAACTTGAACCCAGAGTCACCCATGTGGGCTTGAATCCCAGCCTTGCCACTTGCTAAGGATTTAAATTTATCTACTTGTCTTGGCAGGAGCAAAGACACTCTAAAGAGACACACTTATGGCCCTCCCTTTGCTCATCAGACTGTTGAAACAGTGGTCCCAAGGAATCGGAATTTCTCCAGACAAGGAACTTGTCTCCCAGGAGGAGGTTCCACACAGTTTGTCAGACTACCTTGCAGGACTGACTAGGAGAGCCAAGACTGTCGTTACGGACAGGACCACATACTTTGCATACTTCTTGTCCTCTAGTTAAGCCTGAACTTCATGTCAAGACTCTCAGGCGGACTTGGGGGGTCACAAGACCTCTATATTTGTTCCTTTTTCCAATGTTGCCACATTGAATAAATTTCCTTTCTCTACTTTTCATTATTTCATGTTGTAACAATGCCTAGAGTCCAGGAAAGTCCTTGAACCCTAAATCCTAGGTTTGTTTCTAATTTTAATCAAAGAATTGAATAAAAAAGACAGAAGGGGGCTGGAGGGATGGCTTAACAGTTAAGGCATTTGCCTGCAAATCCAAAGGACCAAGGTTAGCAAGATGCACAAAGAGGCACACACGTCTGGATTTGCAGTGGCTGAAGGCCCTGGTGTACCCATTCTGTCTCTACCTCTTTCTCTGTCAAATAAATAAGTAAATTTAAAAACAGAAGGATAATTATTAAATTATCATATTTATTAAGGGAAGTACAAAGTCAAGGAAAGGCGCCCATGTGGCTAGTGATCCCACATGGAGGGCCTGCGAAAACTGTTGGGAGGGAGGGAAGGAGAGAAAAGAAAGTTTAAAAGCTCCTGCCATGTGGGGAGCTAGAGGCGACAAAGAGCCCCTGTGGAGAGTAAGAGCTAGGGGACTCTCCCCTCAGCCCAGCCCTGCTAGGCCTGGGTCAAGATCAGGCAAAGCTGAGGGAAAACTCACCCACAGCTGGAAGTTCCCAAGTGGTCAGGGAACCCGCCCTACCCTTGCAAAGGGATTTATAACCTTATAGTGGTGGGCTATCCTCTAGCTCAGGTGAACCACACAACTGATTGGATAGTGCTAGCAGCTGTCTCAGGAAGAAGTTAGCCCTGATCTCAACTTCGTGGAGCTGAACTTGACCAACAACCATATTTAAATCCTATGAAAGATCTCCCTCCCAGCAGGTTGGCTGTGGTAAGACAGATCTATAGGACTAGGCAAGAGATAAGAAGTCAGGTCACCTTTGATTTCTACCAAGTGCAGATTTTCCTGTCATTTTTACTTTGAGGGGCCCAGTCACCCTAACTGCCTGCCCCCTCTCAATGTCTCTAATTTATATATTGTGGGCAGATAGCCAAGGCTAGTTTGTCAGGGCAGCTAGGACCCAGGCTTGTTCCCTAAAACATCCCCTAACACTCACAGCAATACTAATTCTTCAAACTTTACTCTTTTTGTTTCTTGCCCCCCTCCCCACTGTGTGTGTGTGTGTGTGTGCCCACCTGTCCATGTGGAAGTCAGAGGACAACTTCAAGGGTCAGTCTTTTGAGGTAGTCTCTTGTCTCTGCCACCCTTCTCACTGGGGGCTGGCTAGGGTTACAGAAGCTAACACTATGATGTCTGCCTATTATGTGAGTTCTGGGGATCCAAACTCAGGTTCTCATGTCTGTATGCCAAGCACTTAATCTACTGAGCCATCGCTTCATGCCCCAAACCTTGCTTTTTATCATGTGTAAAATTGGCTTGAAATGCCAACCAGGACAGGCATGTTCAGAAGGCAGAGGTATGAGGATCGCTGTGAGTTTGAGGTCACCCTGAGACTACATAGTGAATTCCAGGTCATCCTGGGCTAGGGCGAGACCCTACCTTGGGAAAAAAAAAAGTTAACCAGATTGCATGATTGAAAGAGTAGATGAGTATATAAGATGGGTCCCTGTCCCCCACACATCCCAGGCATAAGCAGGCACCCAGATTTGCAAGTCCCATGTTGTCAGAAAATTCCAGATTCAATTAGCCCCTGGCTTCTAGTGCTCACAAGGGGGAGGGGCAGCAAGGCAATACCTGGGAAGCACAGGGACACCTGAGACAAGGCCTACAGACCCATAGCTAGCTAGGTGTGACCACAGCCAAGGTGCTGGCATCCCAGAGCAAGTGACCATTTCTGTTTGTGTTCCTGAACCAAAGAGCTGGGAGCATGGGCACTGGGCAGAAGTACAGATGAGAACTGAAGGGTGAGGCCCTCCCACCTCTGGTCCACATGCCAGATCCGGAAGCAGGAGGATGCCAGCTCCTGTTTGTGGCTCTCTTAGCTGTACCATGTGCAGATTGGGGTACTTGGGAGGTTGTCAAAGAAGCAACTTCCACTCTCCTGCAGAGAGAGTCAGTTGGAGTTGAGACAGTTAAGTGGTGATAGGGCCCAAAAATTAAAAGTGAGGAATGTTCTTGAGCCTGTAGGGTGAGAATCTAGGCCATCCTTATTCCCTTCCTCCTAAAGGAGATCTTGCAGTATCCATTTGTAGGGGTCAGGAATGTAAGGGGACAAACTGGTTTTCCCTTATCTCTTTATTTCCTAGATGAGAAAATTAAGAAATGAGATCACTCCCTTTCCTGAAAACCTGGTGGCACCTAGACACCTGGAGTCCAAGCTGGACAGACCAGTTCATCCCCATCCTGTAAACTCTCATAAAAGAACCCAATCTGGGTATCTGAGAAGGTTTTTCCATTTGCTGGGAAACTCTTCTTTTGTCAAGAGTGTATTCTTTCCCTCTCCTAGGCTCTATAAGCTCTATAATAAAACATTTCTGAAGTTCATCCTCTGGTCTGTGAGTTTCATTTGCTGAAATTTATAAGACCCAGAAAGCCACTAATTTAGTGGAAGCTCTGTGTGACTGTGAGTGTCCAGCATCTTGGCTCCTGAGTTATTGTGCATACAAGATCTAAGAAAGGCTCTGTCGTACTCAGTTTCTGCATCATATTGCACTTGCAGTCAGTGGTCAGTAGGAGAAGAGGCAGAGCTAGTGACTATGTTTAGAAGCTGAGAGGGTCCCGGGTAAAATGGTCACATCCAGCTCTGAGAGCTCTGAGTTCCCATAAGGCAGTGGGAGCCTGTCTTCTACACAGACCTTGAGTGAGTTCTGGAAGCTCTTTCTTCATTTGTTGTAACAGACAGTTTCAGGTTCGCTGAGATGAACTTCCAAACCAGGCACAGTTATGGAGGAAGGGCTGGATATTTATTGAAACTTACAGATCCAGGGAAAGTTCCATAATGGCAGAAGAAGCTGGCCTGCTTTCACAGGTCCAAGTAGAGAGAGAGAAGCCACAGCCAAAGCCACAACCACACACCACACTTCACAAACTCCAACTAGGCACACTTTGCATATCTTTAGATTGGAATTTCAAACCCACCACTACACCTCCTCCAGCCAGGTGGCTGCCCATCCAAACTACAAATTAATAAAACACTGAATATATTGGGGGCCATCTATTCAGACTACCACATTAGTCAAGCAGGATGCCCACAGCTGTAGTGCCAAGTGGCAATATGAATCACGCAGCCAATACAAAGCTCTCAGCAAAAGTTCGCTGATTTTTTCTGTAAAGGCGCAGCCCAAGCAGTACAGAATTTTTGAGCCAGTCCTGGCACTGTGTTCCACTCACTGGGAGACACCTGGTTATGTCTGGCCTGTCCTTTCCCCCTTTACGAGAACAAGGTCTGAGGTTCTGAATTTACCTCTCAGTGGGATAAGTGCATCTGTCATCAGACATACCCCAGTGGTAAGGTGAGCTAGACTATGCCATAGAGCACAGTCTGCCCCTCTTCAACAGTACAGCAGCACCTCCATCAGTGAAGTAACTCTCTCATGCAAATGGAAAGACCGTCTCTAGAAGGAAAGAGTAAAGAGGTGAAGAACTGAGCAATGGAGGAACAGGCTGGAGACTGATAGCCACTTCCCTCCAGTCTGGCACTGGTAAGCCTTTGCTTTGCTTGAAGTGGTCAGCCTCAGCCATCCACTCTGTGATGGGACTGTCTGACAGGTGCTGAACTGTCTGTCATCAGGGGAGCCTGAGCCAGGGCTAGATAGCAGCTGTGAGAAGTGTTGAGGGGTATCCACACTGAGGAAGGATGCAATGAGCTCTAACACCCTTTGTTTTCCCTAGATTCCCAGATCCCAGTCATTCATGAATCTCATGAGCAGTTTTCCCTGTTCATTATGGATTTACCAACCCAGAGGCCCCTCCTTTCCCATTCCTGTTGTCCCTGCTGCCCTCTAGCTAATTAATAATATTATTCATGTGCAATTAATCACATATGTCACTGCTGAGTGAGACCCAGTGCTAAATGGTTCCAATGGCCAGTGCTTCATGGGATTTAATGAGCAGACTGCTCTCAGGGATTCTAGACCAGAAGCTCATGGGTGGGGCCTGCATTTCTGCATTTTCAACAGACTCTCAGGTGATGGCAGCCTGCTTTCAATGAGACACCCAAATGGGACTATTTCAGGGGATGTAGGCCTGGGGTGCACTTCCCTATTCGAAGAAGGTCAAAGGAACAAACTTGAACTTGGCAAAGCAGAACTAAGTCTGACATCCATACTCTACATTTAGAGTCCACTCCTAGTGTCCCTGACTGGAGAAGCATAAACGCGCCCTAGGAGGGCAGCTTTACCATATGACCTCTCCTTACCCCCCCCCCAACCCATGTGAACTGCTTTTGCTTGTGGAGCTCTTGGTGGCTGGGACTCCATCAGAGAGGGCTTATTCCAGGATGACTGCAGAGCCTCCTCTCTCCTAACCCCTATCTGGCTGCTTCTGACAACGAAGGAGTACTCTGCAGGGCTGTTCAGCGGCTCCCAGGGAACTTAGTCCTGTGTTCCCTCCTTTTCTGGATCTGTGTCCCCATCTGTACTGTGTGGATTCACTGGAGGCTCTCTTTGAGACATCTGGTCTGTGCCCACTGATTCAGGCTGACTTAGGTGAGGGCAAGCCAGGGAGGAGAGATGTGCGCAGAGGGCCTAGGAGGCAGGCAGAGATTCACACCTTCCCAGCCTCTCCACAACAAGACTTCTTGGATATTTTTAGGAAATTTGGTGTCTCTCAGGCTGCAATTCCTTAATGTAGCTAGCTGACAAAGATCAGTTCCATGAAATGACAGAGGGAAGCTGAGCACTTCTCTGGTGCTGCTGTGTGTGCACAGGGAGGCACTGGGAGTAGGAGGGGCAGCAAGGGTGCCTTCCACGGAAGTGGACAGGTGTTAAGGAGAGAAGAAACCAACATAGCACTCAGCAGGGCAAGTCTGACAGCTAATGAGTGGGGGCATTTGCCCACACAATGAGCAGTTCTTCAAGGGATGCCAGCTGGGTGTCTATCAGTTCAGTTCTGATACTGTCAACCTCTAAAGAGAGCAGCTCTCCCACAGGTGGAGGACTCAGTCCCATGACACTGCCCACAATTTCAGATATCCATCACAAGCTCCAGGAGGCAGCCTGTACTTCTCCCAGTGGACCATGAACTGGGGTTTCCACAGCCCCTGCCTCATGTACTGATTTGTTAGAATGGCACAAAGAACTCAGGGAAACACTTTACTTACTATTGCCTGTTTACTACATAGGATACTACAAAGGATTCAGATGAATAAGGAGGTGTTGGGCTCTGAAAGGCCCAGGCATGAGGCCTAGTGGAACTTCCTGAGCCTAGCTAAAGTTTGGCGACCTGTCTCTGGCCAGCTATGACTCAGCAAGACGCCTAATGGCTTCTGGCCTGCTACCTCCACGGCAATCGTAATTACCATTTCAATAGTTACAGTTTACTATTGGCCCTTACTTCTTCCCCCATCCTAAAATCCCCGCCTTCGTCCCCAACATGATATAGGCAACTGCTCAGAGTAATAAGGCGAGTTGTTTCTGCAAGTTCCTGCATCAAAAAGACTCCCGACTCAGTGTGGTTTTTCTCCGGTGGCCAGGAGAGGTTTCTGAGTCATCCGACGCTCATCATCCCCTCAACCCCTAGGTAGGAACCAGCAGGCCCGGTCCTTCCCTCAGCACTACCTGACTGGGAAGGAGCCCCACAAGGAGGTCAGAGAGATGAGTAGGACAAGGCCTGAGGGAAGTGGTGTGGAACTTCTATACCCTCTCTGATCATGCCCCCATATCTCCTCATGGTCACAGAGAGAATGTAGGGAGAGCATCTGGCTTCCAGAAGGTACTGACAGTGCCCTGGAGAACTGAAAAGGCACCAATGGTTTTGCAGAAGCTGTTGAAGGCCCCAGTTAAAGGGATTGGCAGGAACAGGTATGAAAGTGTTGGTTTTCTAGAGTTTTGCTGTGGTTTGGATAAATGTCCCTGAGCAGTCCACATGCTAAAGGCTTGGGTGGCACTATTGGCAAGTGGTAGAGCTTTTGAAAAGTGGGACCTAAGTAAGGTTCTCAGGTCACTGGGACATGTCCATGAAGAGGATTGTGGGATTGATGGAGGATAGGAGAAAGCTAATGTCTTTTAGGTAGTTTCAGTTAAAGATTGAGGCCCACAGAGAACCATGAGGTGCCACCCCACATGCCACCTCACTCTGGTACAAGAATGGAACTCTTGGCAGAAATTGAACTCATGTCTGAAACTGATCTACAGTGCCCCTTGCTGCCCAGTCTAGCACACTACCTAAATAAATGGCCCAGGCGGGCTGGCTGTAGAGTCTGCCCTCCAAATCTACAAACCAATTGGGTCTTCTCCTTGCCTGTAAAGGCTCTCATCTTTTTCCTATTTTGCTTTTGTCTGTGGGATTCTCCTGAACTTACCCTGTGCTTCTTGAATATATGTGACTCTGGCTTCCCCCTCACTGTTTCTTGGTCTGGGGAACATTTCTGTTTGCCTCTGCTTTATCATTTGGGATAACTTCTCAATTTGATTACATGCATTATTTTCCTCTGGTCTCTGAATCTATCACACATGCATTTTTTCCCCTTATACTCTAGACCTACTACGTGGGTGCTCTCACTAACTCCAAGTCTGCTATCTGTGTAATTTCTTTAAACTTGGGATAACCATGAGTGTGACTCTCTTCATTACTCATTTCTCCTCTGAATATATTGGCCTCTGCTTTGGGATTTCCTCTCTTATTTTTCCTTCAGCCTCACTGCTTGCCCTCTTAACTCCCTTCCACATGCTTGTGGTTCTACTTGTTTTTTTTTTTTTTTGTTGTTGTTGTTGTTGTTTTGTTTTATTCCAAAAACCTCAATTTCTTTTAAATGAACCTTATAACCTATGCAGTGTTTTCTACTTCCCACATGTTTATGACTCTGCTCTACCCTTCCTATATCCCGATCTCCATTAAATAAGTACCATGATTTGTGATTTCTCCTTAAATAAACTTAATAATTCATAGTTTATTCTTCTTAAGACCATTTTTATCAATTCTTTGATAAAGGTAGGACAGAACCCAAGTCCTATATCAGGATGACAGTGTCTTTTTTGGCTCCCTGGCTCATGATGTAAGCAGTTTCCTTCACTGATTACTCCTGCCGTGATGTGCTGCCCCAAAGAATGGGGCTACCAAATCTTAGACTGGAAACTCCAGAACTGTGAGCCAAAGTAAACCTTTTCTCTTTACATGTTAATTGCCACATGCATTTCTTTATAGTAATGTGAATGTGACTAAAGCAAGTCTAAGTCCTTGTCATCACTGGAGGCCCTCCAGGATGTAATTACATCTACACTTTTTTACACCTCTGCACCAGTCCCACAACTTAGAGATCAAGTTACCTTATTCCCACACCCCCACACTACCCCTAGAGCCCATGTATGGGCCTGTCGGTGGTGAGGGGAGTGAGACATGGCTCCACACTGTCACCCCTAGAATTTTAGGGACCCAGACTCAGAAAATCTCATGATTCCTGGCTTTAACACAAAATTAAATTTCAGGTTGAGCTGGTATGAAGCAAAGTTGGAGATTTTATTTGAAGTATTTTAATATAGTTAAGCATGAGGGAAAGAAGAAAGAAAGGTGTCTTCCCAGGAGAGACTAGTAGAAAGTAAGTCATACCCCAGTGTGAGTACTGGCTCCTCAAGTGAAAGTCACAATTGTCTTAGTATTTGCCATATATACCAGTTTGGTGGTTTTCAAGTTCTCTTTTATCTCCCTTTTGATAAGTGACATTACAGGGTGGCACCTTGGGAGATGCGTTGGATAGAATTATAATCTGATAATATAAAATCAGAAGCTACTCAGGTGGCACAAGAGGTTTAGTACACATCCTTTCCCTATTCCTAACTTAGTCTGGAAAGGGAAAAAGGCTTTAAGCAGTTCTTAATTATGCAATTTTTTTTTCTGCTGGTGAGACTCCTGGGTTGGGGGGAACTTCTTTCCTTTTAATTTCCTCTTAATTTTCTCCATCTTTGTATCATGCCTCAGGCCCATCCTGGAAGGCTAGCCCAAGACCACGGTGTAGAGGCAGACGACAGCTTGTGCCTGCTCTGGCTTCTCCTGGTCACTCATTTAATATTCAGGCAGTGCTTCACATCATTCATCATAGGCCATGGAGGAACTGAGATTTTGATCTAGCCTAGCTGAGCCACATTAAAATCAATTAAAAAGAAGAGATAAGCCTCTTCTTCCCCGATTGAAACGTCCACAGGAGCGAGAGAACGCCACACACAGCCCCATCAAGGGGCTCTGCTCTCCCTCTCCTTGGCTGCCTTTTTCCGTACAGCTACCAGGGGAGCCCGCTGAGCAGAAAGGTCTTCCTCCCATGAGCTGTGGCTGGCTACTCCCAGGCTGAGTCTCAGGACAGCTTTGCTGTCCTGAAGCCTGCCAAATACATGGCGCACTGACCAAAGCCAGAGGGTGGCAAAACACAGCCAGAGGGAAGCCCAGAGGCCTAACATTTGACCATCTCCAAAGACTTGACACCTGCCCCCAACCCCTCGTTCCCAGACCCAGAATTTAGACCTCAGGGAAACCAGGGTCCTCCACACTTGTCTTAGCAGCCAGCTTAGCTCAGCTGTGCAGAATGAGTTTTCTTATTCCTTCCTCCTCAGATAATCTGACTGCTTTGATAATTCATGTGAAGCTGCTTTTCCTGATATTTTCAAGCAAACATGGGGTATATGTGTATATGCTATGCGCTGGGGCCTGGACCCACACAGATCTTAGCATGTTAGCAGGCATCAAATAAACATTTAACAAATGAATTAAATAAACATGGCTGAAATGTACCTACCAGCCTCCAGCCATTACCAATCAAGAAGACAGCATTTGGCATCAGGTTAGGTAGTTTCGATCTCAGCCTTTATCAGTTTAACTTCTTTGTTTACATGGTTGACAAGTCTTTGGTAGACCTCAGGACACACTGAGGAAGTGTTTATCCATACAGACACACCCACCAGTCGCGCTCAGGATGGCAGACTTCTGAAGGAGGTGGCCTTGACCTGGAAGAGTTGAGTAGCTGTGAGTGAGCAAGGCTGGGGAAAACATAACAGACCTTGATTGGTAGCGAAAGGTACCTGAAATTGTTCTACACTGGTCATACCTTGATATACGACAGGTAGCTAGCCCAATTATTTTACACTCTCCCCTGAGGGAAGATGAGTCTAGAAAGTAAGCTTAAGGGACACTGAAAGGAGGGTGGGGAGATGGCTCAGTCAGTAAAGTGCTTGCTGTGCAAGCATGAGGCTCTCCAGCGCCCACGTAAAAGCAGGGTGTAGTCACACATGTCTATAAACCCAGAGCTAGGAAGGTGGAGACAGGAAGATCCCCAGGGGATTGCTGGCTATCTAGTCTAGCAGAATTGGTAAGCTCTGGTTTCAGCAAGAGACCCTGTCAAAAACAATAAGGTAGAGAGTGATTGAGAAAGACATCTGATGACCTCTGTCTATACTCACAAGCATGCACAAATACACACACAAACACACCCAGACATGAATATACATATGTATACATACCAGACATACACAAGAAAAGAAAGAGAGCAAAGGTACTGAGAAAGTGTCTTGATCAGGCCACTAAGGTTTCATTGAGTGTCCACTGTAGAGGCAAAGAATGGACTTGATTTACAGTATAATGCTTCCCAGCAATTAGTGGGAGGATACTGACTCAAATGTGTAATTGTTTCAAGCAGTTGGAGCATTTTGCAATTCATTTTGTTAACCTGCAATATGAATTGGTCAATCACAATTGCAGAGACTGAGGCCTCCACCGAGCTGGAACAAAGGGTGTGTGACAGACCCAAGTACTGCAGGATGCATCTCTAGGGAGAGCAAACACGTTCCATTGTGCAGGTGTAGGAAGCGTGAGCTGACTGGACAGCAATTGTTGAAGGAGTTCAAGCAGTGGTCATTTGCTGTGGTGTGGTTCAGCTGCTAATTGGCTGAGGTGCTCATAGGGCAGTATAGGTTGCTTCCAATGAAAGGCTGTGATAAAGGAGGCCCAAGAGGCAAGGTGGGGGGAGGGGTTGGAGGGTGGCTCAGTAGTAGATCACAGGTGCAGCATGCATGAAACTTTGGGTTTGATCCATAGTACCTGTGAGGCCTCAATCACCAGCTCTGAGACCTGGGGCTCTGAAAGTAGCTCATCTTTTGAATGGAGCCCAAAGCACTTTGTTCATTGATTCATTTGGCAGATATTTAGTAAATCCTTTCAAGGCCTTTGGAAAGGGAGAATTTAAAAATATTTAACAAGCAGGGCAACAAGTTATCAGAATAAGAACCTAACAAATCTGAACAGATACTGTGTATCAGGTGCGATCTCAGCGTTGGTACTGATGCAGCTTTGAGCATGAGAGGGAGGGAGAGAGTCACTTACATTCTAGTGGCCTTGGCAGGAGGCTCAGCAGAAGCTTCCAAAAACAGATGATTCTAAACTGGGTCCTGTGGGAGCAGAAGAAGAAGGAAAGGAACAAGGCATATCAGGCACCTTTGGGTGCAGGGTGGATGCATACACAAAGTCCCATAGTGAAAGAGTCTGCGAGACTCCACGTTTCTAGGCTGCTCAGAGGTGGTGATCCTGGCTGTCTGTGAGGACCTGGCATGGCTTAATGGTGACTGAAGACGCAATACCTCACGTTGATGAGTTACAGCTGAAAGATTTTAAGTCAGATCACTTTTAAAATGGAATCATTTTTTTCAGAAAGATCAATATCTATAATCTAATTGACAGGCAAGTGATCAGAAACTCCCCAAGTGACAGCAGACAGGTTAGCATTGAGCCCAGGACTGCTCTTCAGTCTACTCTGTGTATACACAGAGTAGGGTCTTTACCATCATCATTAACAGGACATTGTTCAGCCTACAAACCAGATGATAACCTCTGTCTGTGATACAGCCCAAGCTATTGTTTCACAAGTATTATGGACAGTGGCAGGGAGGGTTGTTTCCTGACTTCTGAGCCATTCAAGCCTATAATAGTTGTTTGTAACCCATCTGGCCTACCTGTAACATCTTGTTAATGATGGAAGAGAGAAGTAAAGAGACATGAGAGGTCAAGGGGGCTCCATTTTCTAACTTAACCATCCTCAAACTCTGCAGTCTCCTGGCCTGTTTGATATGCTCAAAGATTAAGACCCCAGCCAAGAAAGATGGCTGATGCCTATAATCCCAGCACTGGGAGAATGAGACAAGAGGATACCTCAAGTTTGAGGTCAGCTTGGACTACCTGGTGAGTTCCAGGCTAGTCTCAGATCCTTTCAAACCAAGAACAAAACAGACATACAAATAAACAAATAACTTCCCCTAAGCATTATAAGACCCTCTTTTTTTTTTTTTGCAGGGAGTGGGGGCACCAGAGTCTCATAGCTTAGGCTGTCCTCAAACTCACTATGTAGCAGAGTGACCTACAACTCCTGATCCTTCTCCCTCTACCTTCAAAGTACTGGGATTATACATATGTCATGTCATGCCTGGCTTCCCTAAGATCTTTTGTTTGAATTGGTTACACTTACCAATGTTTACTATGTTAGCAATTAAAACCGGGGACATTCTAAGGTATTCATTAGTTTATTTAAGCAGCAGTAATAAGCCCACTATATGTTAATATGAGTAATACACATTTATGAAAAACAGATTGCCCCAAACAATGATAAGTAGTGTGAAGGGTAGCATTACTTACAGCCCATAAATCTCTCTGGCTTAATAGAAGGCAACTGGATTCTCATGCCCACTTCCATTTTGAATCTGCTATAGTACCACATGCTACATGGGTTCTTGTCATATGAAAGAACAAGTGAAAAAGGCAAAGAAATGTCTTGGTATTCTAATAAAAATACCTCACGGACCTCTATGAAATTATTAGGGTCCCACAGGCACTTTTCTTCTATCTATATCTTATCCTAATGGAGCTGCCCTTTGGGAGGAAACAAAACTTTTCTCCTTCCCTCTTCCCTCACTCCCCAGAGCATGGCTAGGTCTGATCTTGGTTGCAGACTGGAAGACTTAAACAACAAAAACATATTCCACACAGTTCTGGAGGCTCCAAGTCCCACCATGTAAGTGCTCCTTAGTTTAGTTCCTGGTGAGGGCCACTTCCTAGCTGCCTTTTCACTGAGTCCTCACATACAGAGAGAAACAGTAGACAGATATAGCATGCCTCAGGGTCTTTGGTGTCTTTATACAAGCACTAATCCCATCATGAGATGCCCAACTTCATGGCTTCATTCAAACTTAGGTACCTCCTAGAGGAACCATGTCCAAATAGTATCATGTACAAAGTTAGTATTTGCACATATGAATGTTGGTGGGAGGCAGGAGTGGGAACAGAATTCAGTCCATAGCAGACCACGACTTTTGATAAGTTATGAAGTTACTCAGAAGCAGGGGTGGGTGTTCCTTGGACAGAATGTCAGGCTCACCGTGGCCCATTCAGTACATGTGGTAGTCTGAATGTAAAATATCCCCCATTAGACTCATGTGTTTGCATACTTAATTCCCACTTGGTAGCAATGTTGGGGAAGTTTGTGAAACTGTTAAGGAGATGGAGCATTGCAGGATGAAGAATGTCACTGGGGTTCATGCCTTGACAGTAGAGCTGGACCCCATGTGATATGAAGGTTTCCTGCTCCTGCCATGCTTAGCCCCTCAGCTCCCCTCACCCACCCATGGACTGTATCTGCTGCAATTGTAAGCCGAAGTAACTTTTTCCTTCTCTAAGTTGTTTATGGTCAGATATTTTTTCATAGCATCAAGAAAATAACCAACGAAATGCATTTCTCTGGAGTCTCTCAGATTGGTTCAATCCCCAGCCATAATGGTCACCAGACCTAAAACCTGTCTTGGTCACCTCTTTTTCTCTCACTCATCACTGTAACCTCCTGCAAAACTCTCTGTCTGTCCCTTCTCTGTGTGTTCATGAGTGCCACTGGTTCTGGATACATCACCTCTGGGCTCCTGCCACCAGCCTACTGGCTCTCATATGTCCAAACTGTGCTCTGTGAGAACTAAAGGAATCTTTGAAAGCACAAATCTAAGCAGGCTACCCATTTGTTTAAAAGTCTACAGGGAAGGCTCCCATTGCAATTGTCTGATTAGCAAGTGCATCAGTTTCAGATGCACCCAGTGCCTCTTACTGTCTGCTCTCTTGGCCTCCTGGTGAGCCCCTATATCTCTGGCACTCTCCCTACTCAAGCTGCTCCTTGACTGCAAGGCTCTTCTCACCTTCTTTCCTACTTTAGGCATCCCTTCTCTTTGGCACCAAATAAGCCATCCAAAGAGACTTCCTCAACTCAATGTCTAGGTCAGTTCCTCTTAATTAGAGGCATTTATAGAAACTTTGACAGTAGCAAGTTTCAAACTATTGGTATGATTATTTAATCAATACCTAATTCTTTACCAGATTCATGGGAGACTTGTGCATTAGCTAGGTATTTTTGCAATTAGCTTCTCGTTAGGACAAAAGACCCCACCAGAAGCAGCTTATGAGAGGAAAGGGTTTATTTCAGCTTATAGTTTCAAGAGTAAGTTTCATCATGCCAAGGAAAGGATAGCATGAATGAGATCTTGTTATATATCTCTAGGTGGAAGTAGTCTAAGTACTGGGATTGGAATTAGGTTAATAAAACTCAAGGTCTGCTCCCAGTGACACATCACCTTTGGCAAGGCTCCACACCCCAAATTGCCACCTGGTAGAAATTGATTATGAGACTTAATCACAAACACACAAGGCTATGAGGAACACTTTACATTTATATCACATTCTACCCCTGTCCTCTATTTACTCATGACCATCTCATGATGCAAAGTTCATTCAGTCCAACTTTAAAAGTCCCCAGAGTCTACCAATCTCAACACCATTCAAAAGTCTGAAGTCTTATCTGACACTCAAGATAGTCTCTTAAGTGTGAGCCTTGTAAAATCAAAACACAAGTTAAATACTTCACCTCATAAAAGCACAGAGTGACCATTCTTACTGCAAAAAGAAGGCATAGCAATGAAAGGTTGGATAAATGTAATATTAAAAACAAGCAGGAAAAATATCACATCCTGTAGCTCCATGTCTGGCAGCTGAGACCCACAATGAAATGCTACAAAAAAATCTTCAAATTCTGCTCCTTCAGCCATGTTGTTTGCTTTCTGGGCGGTCACCTGAGCCAGAGCAAGTAGCTTTCTTTGGCAGCCATCCCATGGTCCTGGGATCTCCACTGCAAACCACAATTCATCTTCATGGCTACATGCCATGGCTCCTCATGTCCACCATGCAGGGACCATGGCCTTGCTATATATCACCTAGGGACCATCCCCCAAAACTGAGTTGCACATCAAATAACCCTCTCTTTCCTGAATTTATCATACCTTAAAAACCAGTACCAGGTGGGCTAACAGGTTCATTTATCCAGGAGTGGAATAAAACTAACCTCGAAGAGCAGAAAACTCCTTTAGCATTCTTCCGTCAGGCCCCCTCATTTTAAGAGAGAATAAACATTCCTCCTACTGTCCCAATGTACAGCAGAAGGCCCCATATCAATGATGGTACTCTCTCAAACAACTGCAGAAGAAATTTACAGTCTCTGTGCTTTGAATCTGAACCTGCTCACATTCACATTTCATCTTTGAAAAATACTAATCCATTACTTTTAAATTCCACTTTGCTCAAGTTCTCAAGACACAAGCAGAGCAGCCCATGTCTCACATAAACTGCCTCTAACCCACTACTAACAACATCCTTTTCCCCCTCTGAAACCTCATAAGCCAAGCTTCTACAGTCAACAGTTCTCTTTACATTTAGGCCTTTCAACTCTGACCAGATTGGTCCATTAAACTCTACTTATGGTACTATGAGACATTCTTAGTCGAAAGTTCCAAATCTTACCATATTCCTCCTGCAAATCACTTCCAACACACACACATACAAAATAGCCAACCTTTATTGCAGTAGCAACCCCACTTTTCAGCACCAATACTTTATAGCAGTTAGTTTTTCATTCCTGAGTCAAAATAACCAAAAGCAGCTTATAGGACAAAAGGGTTTATTTCACACTTATGGCTTCAAGGAGAAACTTCATCAGGGCAGTGAAGGTGCCGCACAATCAGGAAGCTGTCACATATCTGGGTGGAAGTAATCTAAGTACAGGGCTTCAAGGTCACCTCCAGTGACATTCCTCCTCCCAGCAAGGTTTCACCTCCCAAATTGCTACCCACTGGGGATTTAGTATGAGGCTTAATCACAAATATAAGAGACTATGGGGGATATGCTACTTTCAACTTACCACAATTGTATAACAAATTTTCCAAAACTTTAGCAATGTAAGACAAGTTTATGAATTTAATTTGTTTGGTCCAAAATATGAGTATAGCTTAGCTGGAGGCTTCTAGATCAGGACCTCTCTAGATCAGGAAGTTGTGTTCAAAACATCACCCAGAACTCCCATTCCAAAGGCCTGACTAAGGTGGCCATATGGCCTCTCAGCGCTGCTGAGACTTCTCACAGCAGTGAAGAGAAAGTGTTTGATTAGATTATCTCATTCAAATAGTAATGATGATCCAAAGCAAGCCTGCTTCCTTGACATTTCTAGCAAATTCTCAGGGATAATTAAATCCCAGACCTTAACTTGCCTCTCATGCCTCAAAGCCCAAGTACCTGAATTCTACTCAGAGGGTTAGGTAAACACTCTCAGCCTAAGCCCAGATGGAACCAGGTGAGTGAGGCCTCAGATTAGGGCAAACATCTGCCTGCAGAGTGTAGTCCATCCAGAGGAGAATCCTGGACAGCCATTTATCCCTCAGGCATGTGGATCAGAGAAGAGGTGGTTGAAAGCATTGGCAAGTACTGGTTTTGCTCTATGCTCAGCTTCCACATCATCTGTTCCCCACCAAGGGGATATCTGGCTGTACAAATAACTTTGTCAGGTGCCTCCTTTTCGTGGATTTACCAGACCTCAAAGCTCCATGGTAAAAAGCAGAGGGTGGGGTGGAGGGTGGAGGCATCTGACATTCAGCCTGCAGTCTCAATGTCTCCCTGATGTGTCTGCCCCTGGAAATACAGATTTTCAATAATGCATGGAGCTATTAGTGCCAGGCAAAGGACGACTTGCTCCCTCCCAGTGATCAAAGCTGCCACTGGGGAGCCCAGTCGGCGATCAGATTTCATGGGCTCCTTGTGACTGCTGCTGTGCCTCCAGATGAGATTAGAATGGGCTGTTTCATGTCCAAGGATGAAAGCAGCAAGGATTTGGGAGAAAATCCAGCTTCCTAGAGAAATCAAAACATTTCTATTTCATTACAAATGGATGCATGACATAGCTAATCACTCCTGAGAGAGGCAACACTGTGGGACCAGCTGTCTACACCAGCAGCTCCTCTCAGATGCTGTGTAAAATGTGTAGGATACAGGACCAGGGAAGCTACATCATTTCCTATGTTCAGAGCGTCTTCTGGGATGGAGAGACCTGTTCCAAATCCTTAGGAGATTCACCTCCATCCTACAGTAGCAAAGGTGGTGCAGTTCCCTTCAAGGTGATGGGATGATTGAAGCTGGGACCACTGAGGGGAAAGTGTCTGTGGCCTACAGCTGTCATAATCTTAATAGCATCACATTATTGTGTGTGTTTATATGTCCATCTCTGCACCCAGAACCACGAATCTTTGCAGCAGCAACTGGCCATATATTATTAGAACTTCCTGCAGTGGCTGGGTGTGGTTGTGCATGTGTATAATCCAAGTGCTCAGGAAGCTGAGGCAGGATGATTGAGAGTTCCAAGTCAACCTGGGCTGTAAAGTAAAACCCTGTCTCAAAAAAGTTAAACTATTGCTGGGTGTGGTAGCACATGCCTTTAGTCTCAGCTCTCAGGAGGCTATGGTGGGAGGATCACTGTGAGTTTGACGCCAGCCTGGAACTACAGAATGAGTTCCAGGTCGGCCTTGGCAGGAATGAGAGCCTAACTAAAACAAAGAGAAATGCCAGGGTCATGTTCCTGCCCCAGTTCAACTGCCTCCTCAGGTAGCTCCACAAACAAAAGGGAGCGTCCCTAGAGGAGCACACCAATCCCACCACAAGAAGAAGTGGGCATTTAGCCAGCACTACACAGGAACTGCCTGGTCGGACTTTGGAGGATGTCCAGCCTTCATCCCAGTGTCTTCCCTGTCCTCTCCAGTGAGCTCTTGCCTCTTGCTGGGGATAACACAGGCCGAGACCTTAATGTCTTCTGACTGCTGGCTCTGAACCCTTGGGCCATTATCCTGTCTGGCTTTGCTTACATTGCCTGTGAGTTACAGATTATAAGGCCTCCTTAGTAGCAAGACAGCTCCAGGAAAAGCGCAATCAATGTTAAATGGGACTTTCCGAGTTTTTAGACCATGCCAAGTGCCCACCTTAGCTCCTGGGCCCCTTCTTTCCTCTGCAGTTATTTCCCCAATTCCATCTAAGTCCCGAAACTTGGATACCTGAATCAAATCTGCTTTGTCTGAAGGTCTTTTCCATGTCTGCATTGTCTCCATCTTGGATGTTTCTCCCAGAAGCCTCCTGCAACAGTCCTCCTCCCAGTAGTTGATCTCTTCTGGCTTTGTGAGATGAGGTACCATTTCACCAACCTACTCTAAAGCTACATAGATCAGGCACAAGTCTCTGTGCCTCCACTTTTTTTTAATGTGAGAGAGAATTGAGAGAATTGGCACACCAGGGCCTCCCTGCAATCACACCCCAGATGTGTGCACCACCTTGTGCACAGGTAACACCATGTGCACTTGTGTCACCTTGGGCATCGGGCTTAAGTGGGATCTGGAGAGTTGAACATGGGTCCTTAGGCTTCACAGACAAGTGCCTTAATGATTAAGCCATCTCTCTAGCCCTCTGTCTCCACTTTTGATATGCATTTCCCCAATCCCTGCCTGGGCATACAGCCCAACACAAGCCTCAGTGGGATGCTGGTGACTTTGTAGTTCTGGCTTCAGAGTGTTGAACAGGCTTCACGTGAAAGGTACATCAGCTCTGTCAATTACCTGCCCCTAGACACAGATCCTCTATCAGGCCAAGGAATGCTGTATGCCAAATTCCTCCACACTGAAAGTAGTAAACAACTATTACTAGCTTTATCAAAAGAAGCTGGGACAATTCATGAGAGACTCTTAAAATTGGGCCTGTCGATATTCTCCCATAGAAGGAAGACTTTGGGGAGGGTCATCAGACCCCCCACATGAGATCTCAGGCATCTCTGTTCCAGCTGTATGGCCTCAAGGGGACACAGAGAACATAAAGGGTAAAAGAAAAAGAGACAGTGAGCCTTACTGAACACTGCTTTTGGGACTTCATGCTCTATAAGTCCTTACCCTGAGACTAAGGGAAGGGTATCTGTGGGAATAATCCCAACACAGTGAGCTCCACTGAAGTAGGATGAGACTTCTTGGTGGTATGGATGCTCTGGGGGCTTCATGTTCCAGTAAGAAACCCCTTACCCTGCTTTGTAAGAACCTCAATAAACTCTTAAAAATTGAAGGACTTTTGGGTAAGATGGTGGCATAGTAGCCACACCAAAGCAGCCCATAGAGGAAAATAAGCAGAAAAAGAAAAGCAAAATATACTCTTCTACCAAAAACTGAAGGTATATAAGGAATTCTCAACCACATCAGAGCATCAGGATAGACTCAGATCTCCTAGCAAAGAGGAAACTTGCCAGAATCCCATGGAGGTGCCAGTGACCCCAATCTGCGTACCAACCCAGCTGGTACAGAGCTACAGGAGCAGAGGTCAGGTGAAGAGATTTTCCACTCACATCAGCCTCCTCGCAAAGTCAAGAAACCTGAGAGAGAAGACAGCAGGGGCCAGCTGAGCAGCTGCTGAAGCAGATACAAATGGGGCCAGCTGAGCAGCTCCAGCACAGTTGCATCCTGCAAAGCCTCCCACCCCTCAAGCACCAGTGCCACAAACCACAAGGGAACAACTCATTACCCCTGGCCACACGGCATCCAGCACAGCTGATCAGAACACCATATCCAGTGACCAATGCAACCTAACCAAGTCCACAGTGCAACAGAGAAGGATCAAGGTGGGCCTTCAGCATTGGTGAGATTGGAATCCATCACAAAAGGTAACAAGGCCTACTTACACAAAGCCAGGTACATAGGTCTGCACTGTAAGTGCTAATCTCACCTTCCATGTCAGGGCAGGTTATGTGTTAGATTTGATTGATATATTCTTGGTCTGCTTTACCATTCTGAAATAAGCTGTATTTTGGTATTGACTATTGTTGCCTTTGACATTTCCTGATTTATAGAGCCTCTGTCTTTTTCTTCCCTCATTTTTGGGGACAGGATCTGACCTGCCCACAGGCTGACCTGGAATCCATTTCAGGCTACAAATCTCAACCTCCCAGTTGACAGGATTAAGGGTGTGGGGCAATGCACACCCTTAGGGACTTTGGCTTTACTAGTTTATCTGTTTGTTTTAATCCAAATTCTTGCATAAATACTCTGCTGGTTTTGGCTGAATGTGTATATTGTTCAGTCAAATTTTAGAATTTGTCAGTAAATTGCTCCATTCAGTCTACTAGAATATTTGGATAGAAGACAAACTCAACACCTAGGGTCACTTCTGCTGCTACTCTGGGAGTGTAAGAGCTACACTCCAGGGTAGAGTATAACCCCTACCCTGAAGATACATAAAGTCAGATTTACATGGCAAAGAACACTGCAGATAATTAGAAAACCCAAGTATCAAATTAACTCAAGGTGCAAAAATTCCCTACATTATAATAATACAAGAGACACAAAAAGTCAAGACACTACAATTCCACCTAAAATTATAAATCCATCAGAAATGACCTCCAGAGAGACTGTTTTAGGTGAAATGCCCGACAAAGATTTCAAAAAAAATGATTATATCTGTGTATAATCCCAAGAGAACTCAGGAAACCAACCTAATGAAATAATGAGGTCAAAACATGATTAAGGAAATAGAAATAATGAAAAAAATACTGATCAGAAATACTAGAAATGAAAAACAGAGTAAGTCAAATAGAAAACTCTATAAAAAGTCTCACTAGTAGCATGAATTAAGGAGAGAACAGAATATCTAAACTAGAAGACCAGGTGACAGATCTAACACAGTCCAACAAAGAGAAAGACAAACTAATAGGAAGGCATGAATGGGAATTTCAAGATATTCAAGATACTATGAAGAAATCAAACATAAGAATTCAGGGTACAGTAGAAGAATTTCACTCCAAAGGCATAACAGGTATTTTCAACAAAATCATAGAAGAAAATATCCCCCAAATAAGGAAAGTGATGTCAATACAGAAAAGGAAGCCTTTAGAAGGCCAAACAGACAAAACAAGAAAACAGCCTCTCACCACCATATTATAATTAAACTACAAAATACTCAAACCAAAGAAAATATATTGCAAGCAGTTAGCTAGTCATAGGTAAAGGTAAGGCCATCAGGATAATAGCAGATTACTCAATACAAACTGTAAAGCCAGAAAGGCTTAGAATGGTACATTCCAAGTTCTGAAAGACAACAACTGTCAACCAAGATTACTTTAGCAAAACTATCCATGAAAATTGATGGAGAAATAAGAACATTCCACAACAAAAACTAAAGCAATATATGAATACTAAGCCAACTCTACAGAAAATACTTGAAAAGATTCTCTATGCTGAAGAGACACACATACGGAAACAGGAAAAAATAAATCATACTCACATGATAGTTAATAAATACAAAAGAGTAAGGAAAAACAGGAAATACTACAAAACAAGAAGAATGGTAAGAATAAATGCACACCTTTCAATAATAAATCTTAATATTAATGGCCTCAATGCCCCAAACAAAAGAAACAGGTTTACAGACTGGTTAAAAAGCAGGATCCTTCCATTTGTTGCCTCCAAGAAACTCACCTTTCCATAAAAGATGGATACTATCTTAGTGTGAAAGGATGAAAAACTGTATTTCAAACAAATGGGCCTAGAAAACAAACAGGTGTTGCTATCCTAATATCTGAAAGGGCATACTTTAAACCAACATTAGTTAAGAAAGACAAAAAAAGTCACTTTATATTGATTAAAGGAACACTCCAACAGGAGGACATTACAATCTTAAACATATATGCACCTAATATGGGGGCTCCCAATGTCATCAAACAAACACTATTAGAATTAAGGTCACAGATAACATCAAACACAGTGGCAGTGGGTGACTTGAATACTCCACTTTCATCAATTAACAGGCCATCCTGACAAAAAATAAATGGAGAAGCATCTGAATTAAATGAAGTCATAGACAAAATGGACCTAACAGCTACACAGCATTTCATCCAAATGCTACAGAATACACATTCCTCTTAGCAACACATGGAAGATTGTCAAAAACAGACCATATATTAGGACATAAAGAAAACTTTAACAAATGCTGGAAAACTGAAATAATTCCTTGTACTCTATCTGATTACAATGGGAACAAACTACAAATCAACAGCAAGAAAAGCTATAGAGCCAGGTGTGGTGGCACATGCCTTTAATCCCAGCACTTGGGAAGCAGAGGTAGGAGAATCACTGTGAGGCTACCCTGAGACTACATAGTGAATTCCAGGTCTACCTGGGCTACATTGAGACCCTACCTCAAAAAACCAAAAAAAGGTTATAGAGCAGACAGAAAATCATGGAAACTAAACAATACACTACTAAATGATGAATGAGTCAATGAAAAAATAAGAAATCAAGAAGGAAATAAAAATATTCATAGAATCAAATGATATTGACAACACAACATACCAAAGCTATGGGACACAATAAAGGCAGTTGTGGTGGTTTGATTCAGGGGTCCTCCATAAACATAGCTATTCTGAATGCCAGGTTCCCAGCTAGTGGAAATGTGGGAATTAATACCTCTTGGAGGCAGTGTATTGTTGGGAGCAGGCTTATGGGTATTACAGCCAATGCCCCCTTGCCAGTGTTTGCCACACTTTCCTGTTCCTGTTGTCTACCTTATGTAGGCCAGGGAGTGATGTCAACCCCTCTGCTCATGTCATCATTTTCCCTGCTATCATGGAGCTTCCCCTCAAGTCTGTAAGTCAAATTAAACCTTTTTGTTTCCAGAAGCTGCTTTTGGTCAGGTGATTTCTACCAGCAATGTGAACCTGACTATAACATCAGTCCTAAGAGGGAAATTTATAGCTTTAAGTGCCTATTTTAAGGAATTAGAAAGGTCACAAGTAAACAACTTAATGCTTCACCTTAAGGCCTTGGACAAAGAACAAGGCAAACAAAAAATCAGTAGATGGGAAGAAATAATAAAGATTAGGGCCAAAATTAATGAAATGTAAACCAAAAAAAAAATTATAAAGAATCAATTAAACAAAGAATTGGCTCTTTGAAAGGATAAACAAGATTGATAAACTCTTAGCAAATCTGACCAAAAGAAGAGACAAGAGACACAAACTAATAAAATTAGATGTGAAATAGGCACCATTACAACAGACACCAAAATTCACAAAATTATAAGGATATACTTTAAGAATATATACTCCACTAAGTTTGAAAATATGAAAGAAATTGATGATTTCCTTTAATTATATGACCTACTAAATTAAATCAAGATGAGATAAACCACTTAAATAGATCTATAACAAGTACAGAGATCTAAGCAGTTATAAATCTTCCAACTAAAACTGTCCAGGCCCAGATGGATTCACTGATGAATTTTACCAGAGTTTCATGGAAGAACTAACACCAATGCTTCTTAAACTTTTCCATAAAATAGAAAAGGAAGGAATCCTACCAAACTCCTTCTATGAAGCCAGCATCACCCTGATACCAAAACAAGACAAAAACAGAACAAAAAAAGAAAATTTTTTTTTTTTTTTTTTTTTTGTTATTCGAGGTAGGGTCTCACTCTGGTCCAGGCTGACCTGGAATTAACTCTGTAGTCTCAGGGTGGCCTTGAACTCACGGCGATCCTCCTACCTCTGCCTCCCAAGTGCTGGGATTAAAGGCGTGCGCCACCACGCCCGGCAAAAAAAGAAAATTTAAAGACCAATTTCCCTCATGAACATAGATGCAAAAATTTCTCAACAAAATACTGGCCAACAGAATATAAGAATCTATCAAAAAGATCATTCACCCTGACCAAGTAGGTCTTATCCCAGAGATGCAGGGATGGTTCAACATTCCCAAGTCGATAAATGTAATATATTGTATAAATGGACTGAAGGTCAAAATTACATGATTATCTCAGTAGATGCAGAAAAGCCATTTGACAAAATCCAACAGCCCTTCATGGTAAAAGTCCTACAGAAACTGGGAATAGAAGGAACACATCTCAATATAATATACTATTTATGACAATCCTACAGCCAACATAATACTAAATGGGAAAAACTTGATGCGTTTCAACGAAAATCAGGAACAAGACAAGGGTGTTCACTGTCCCCACTTTTATTTAATACAATGTTGAAATGTATACAAATTGGAAAGGAAGAGATCAAATTATCATTATTTGCAGATGATATGATTCTATACATAAGGGACCCTAAAGACTCTATCAGCCAACTATTAGAGCTGATAAACGCTTATAGCAATGTGGCAGGATACTAAATAAGCACATAAAAATCAATAGTTTTCCTATATACTAACAACAAACATGCTGAGGATAAAATCAGGGAATTACTCCCATTCACAACAAATCTAACCAAGGGAGTGAAGGATCTCTACAATGAAAACTTTAAAACACTCAAAACAGAAATGGCAGAAGACACTAGGAAATGGAAAGTCATCCTATGTTTTGGATTGAAAGACTCAATATTGTGAAAATGGCAACTTACTGAAAGCAATCTACACATTTAATGCAATCCCCATCAAAATTCCAATAGCATTTGTCACAGAAATAAAAAAAATCCTAAAATTCATTTGGAAGCCAAAAATCCTTGAATACCCAAAACAATTTTAAGGAAAAAAAAAAAAGCATGGCAATATCACCATACCTGATTTTAAGCTATGTTACAGAGCCATGATGTAAGTCAGACAGCTACAGCCATCTGATCTCCAACAAAAATGCCCAAACTACTCAGTGGAGAAAAGATAGCCTCTTCAACAAATGATGCTGGTAAAATTGATATGGCTTAGTGGTTTGTTTGCAGTGACTGGAGACACTGGCATGCCTATTCATTCTCTCTCTCTCTTTTTCTCTGCCTTTCTCTTTCTCTCAAATAAATAAATAAAAATTTTTTTAAAAAAAACTAGATATCTATATGTAGAAGGATAAAAATATGTACTTATCTCTCTCCATGTACAAGACTTAAGTCCAAGTGGAGTAAAGACCTTAATATCAGATCCAAAACTCTGAAACTGCTAGAGAAAAAAGTAGGGGAGACCCTTCAACATAATGGCATAGGCAAAGACTTTCTGAATATAACCCCAGTTGCTCAGGAAATAAAATAACTCTTGCAGTCAGATTCACATTGCTGGCAGAAATTTCCTGACCAAGAGCAGCTTTTGGGGGAAAAAAAAGGGTTTATTTTGGCTTACAGACTCAAGGGGATGCTCCATGATGGCAGAGCAAAATGATGGCATCACCCCCTGGCCAACATAAGGTGGACAATAGACACAGAAGAGTGTGCCCAACACTGACAAGAGGAGATTGGCTATAAACTCATAAGCCTGCCCCGAACAATACACTGCCTCCAAAGAAGCATTAATTTTCAAATCTCCATCAGCTGGGAACCTAGCATTTAGAACACCTAAGTTTATGGGGGAACACCTTAATTAAACCACCACATTCCACCCATGGTCCCCATAAACTGATAATCATACATGATATAAAATGCAATGCATTCATCCAACTTTAAAAGTCCCCCCTTTTTTATCAATCATAATGATGTTCAAATATCCCCATAATCCAAGGTCTTTTAACTAAACCATAATCCCCCCAAACCCATAATGGCATAGAGCAAACACTCATACTTCAAAAGATGGCACTGGGCATAGCAAAGAAATATTCAACCAATACAAGATTTAAACAGGGCAAACAGTTCCAAGTTCAACAACTCTAGTCAGTGAAAAGTCTCTAAGTCCGATAATTCTAACCAGCAACAATTCTCTGGAGTTCTAATTCCACCCCTCCAGCTAGGCTACTCACACTCCTGGGAAACTTTATCCAGGGCCAGCAACTCTCCTTGGCAGCCATGTCATGGTCCTTGCATCTCCACTGGGTTTTCACTAATACCCACAGTCCATCCTCATGGCTCCTTTGGGTCTCTATGCAGGCAATTCAGCAAACCTGCTTTACACTACCCATGGCCATTTCCAAAACACAAGACCCCATTACAAATTCAATGACCCTCTGTTTGCTGCATTTCTGTACTCTATAATACCAGGTGGGGGTGCCAATTTGTTAATCCAGGGGGTTGTAAAGCAGGCTTTGAAAAAGGCTGCTTCAAAAGACTGCATTCTTTCTGGTCAGTTGCCCAGTATCAATGGTTGTAATGTCTCATACAATTGCACCTGAATAGGCAGTAGTTTGGGCCCAAAGATTTCTTTCTGTGCCATATCCTTCTGCAAACATAAGTCCATTTCTATGCAAGCCAACCCTGTACAAGTTCTCAGGACACAGATATAACAACAAGCCTCTCACACAAACTGTTTCTAGCCAAGTCCAAGCAAAGCTCTTTCTTAGCCTCATCAGCCAAACCTCACAAGTCCATAGTTCTTACTGCATTCATGTCTTTCAACTCTGACTAGAATAGTCCATCAAGCTATACTTACAGCACTGCAAGGTATCTCTTAAATCAAGGTTTCAAATCTTTCCACATTCCTTTTGAAAATCAGCTCTAAAAGGCCAAAGCCACAGTTAGTGGCAATTGATACCACTCCTCGGTACCAACATTATTGTTGCAGTCAGGTTCACATTGCTGGCAGAAATCATCCAGCCAAGAGCTGCTTTTGGGAAAAAGGGGTTTATTTTGGTTTACAGACTCGAGGGGATGCTCCAAGATGGCAGGGGAAAATAATGACATGAGCAGAGGGTGGACATTACCCCCTGGCCAACATAAAGTGGACAACAGCAACAGGAGAATGTGCCCAACACTGGCAAGGGGACACTGGATATAATACCCATAAGCCCACTCCCAACAATAAACTGCCTTCAAGAAGTGTTAATTCCAAAATCTCCATCACTGGGAACCTAGCCTTCAGAACACCTAAGTTTACAGGAGACACCTGAATCAAACCACAACATTCCGCTCCTGGCTCCCATAAACTGATAATCACATGTGATATAAAATACAATGCATTCATCCAACTGTAAAAGTAAGAATCCCTATAGTTTTATAAATCCCAATGATGTTCAAAATACTCATAGTCCAAAGTCTTTTAACTGAGCCATAATACCAAAATTAAGCCAAAGAAAAAAACCATAATGGCACAGAATACACATTTACACTGCAAAAGATGGCATTGGGCATAGCAAAGAAAATAGCAAAGAAAAATTCAACCAATACAAGAGTTAAACAGGGCAAACATCAAACTGTAGCTCCAAGTCCAACAACTCTAGTCAGTGACAAATCTCCAAATTCAATATTTCTAAATAGCAAGTCTCTGGAGTTCCAATTCCGCCCCTCCAGCTAGGCTGCTCACAGTCCTGGAAAACTTCATCCAGGGCCGGCAGCTCTCTTTAGCAGCCAACTCATGGTCCCGGCTTCTCCACTGCAATCCACAGTTCATTCTCATGGCTCCATTGGGTTTCCATGCAGGCATCCAGCAAACCTGCTTCACAGTGTCCATGGCTGTTTCCAAAACACAAGACTGTGTTGCAAATTCAATGACCCTCTCTTTTCTGCATTTCTTATACTCCATAATGCCCGGTGGGGTGCCAATTTGTTAATCCAGAGGGGAATAAAGCAGTCTTTGAAGAATAGGACACTCTTTGAGCATTCAGGCCCCTTCAAAAGATTGTATTCTTTTTGTGTTTCCAATGCAGGTCAGCTGGCACAATCTCAAAGGTTGTAATTTCTCAATTGCAGCTGAACAGACAGCTGTTTTACCCAAAGATTTGATTTTTTTTTTTCTGTGCCATATCCCTCTGCTCACATCAGTCTGTTACTATGCAAATCAATCCTGTACAAGTTCTCAGGATATGAGCATAGCAGCAAGCCTCTCACACAAACTGTTTCTAGCCCAGTCCAGGCAAAGTTCTTTCTTACACTCCAAGCCAAACCTCACAGTCCATAGTTGTTACTGCATTCATGTCTTTCAACTCTGACTAGAGTAGTCCATCAAGCTGTACTTACAGCACTGCAATCCATCTCTTAAACCAAGGTTTCAAATCCTTCCATATTCCTTTTGAAAATCAGCTCCAAAAGGCCAAAGCCACAGTCACGTGTCTAGCAGCAAATGACACCACTCCTTAGTACCAACATTACTGTTATAGTCAGGTTCACATTGCTGGCAAAAATTACCTGACCAAGAGCAGCTTGTGGAGAAATAAGATTTATTTTTAGCTTACAGGTTCAAAGGGAAACTCCATGATGGCAGGGTGAAGTAACAGCATAAGCAGAGGGTAGACATCACCTCCTGGCCAACAACAGATGGGAGGGTGTGCCTAACATTGGTAAGGGGAAACCGGCTATAATACCCGTAGGCCCACCCCAACAATACACAGCCTACAAGAAGTATTAATTCCCAAATCTCCATCAGCTGGAAACCTAGCATTCAGAACACCTAAGTTTATAGGGGACACCTGAATCAAACCACCACATATGGTAACCTAGTTTTTTTTTTTTTTTTTTTTTGAAAAATGATGCATCTAGAAGTCTTAGATTATTACTAGAAAAATTTCAGTGCCAGATTTTGGATACCTTCCAGTAGGTTGTTGGCCAGGGAGGTCCCTCATGTTCCCAAAACATTATAGGCTATTGCCAAGGCTCTTGTCTCATGGTTTCTGACCAGAAATAGATGGTAAGATCCTATTGCTGAAGACTCCACATGCTTGGTCTGCAAGGTCTCTAAGAAATCCTGCTGGAACTGAGCTCAAAACCTCCTCCCTGTAGACCATCTGACAGAAAGCTGAAAAAAGCTATGCTGCTTGCAGATCCATGAGGGTGAGAGACAGAGAGAGAGAGGTTGTTAGTGGAGATAAACAACAGTGGACATTGCAAGCTTTAAGTTTGGCCAGCCAGGCCAAATGAGCCAACAGGTGCAATAGTGGTGTGTCTATTATGTCAGAAACCAACCACTCTCTAATTGGACTGGAGGACTGGTCCATGGCAGGGAATACATGCCTGATATTGAGAACCTATGATAGTGGAGGTCATGAGCCCTAGGAGTATGACGCTGGCGTCTGGGTAAATGAGTATATTATGCTCATCAAACTGCCCAGTAAGCACTTCTCTTAATGTTAATACCCATATAGTAATGCTACTTTCAGTTTTGGTTAGAGAAGTTTATTTTTCATATGGCATTGACCTCTGAGATGACTCAAATACACCATAGTGCTGAGAAGTGACAGAGGAGTGCTCAGCACTGAAACATCTCTATCATACCTTCCAAGGTTCAGAATTCATTGTGGAAGAGGTGGTGGAAAGAATGTAAGAGCCAAAGAAAGGGTAAGACTGCTTATAATGCACGCCTCCAGATACAAAATGGCCTGGATCCCCATGACCTTGCAGTGCCTGGCACAACCTACATAAGACCATCATAATAAGGGGAAAAGATAATGACAGAGACTGATTGAGAGGGGGAGGGGATATGACGGAGAGTAGAGTTGCAAAGGGGAAAGTGAGGGTGGAGGGAATTATCATAGTTTATTGTCTACAATTATAGAAGTTGTCAATAAAATTTTTTAAACCCAATAAACTCATTGGTTTACCAAATGAATATTGATATACTTCTGGAATCTGGGCCCTATCTGGGTTGAAGACATGTGTTCACATCTCCCAAGGAGAAAAGTTTCCCATGACAAGGAGTGAGGGGTAAACACTCATAGCACCCTAAGAAAATGAACTCTCAGGCAGTGGGGCTATTGCTCAGTGATCGAGTATGTGCCTAGAATGTACAAGGCCTTGGGTTCTAATCTCTAGTAACACATCAAAAACTCAATTTAGCCATCTCACAGTGAATACAATTTTCTTGTTTTAATTTTTTATTTTGTGTGTCTGTGTCTGAATGTGGAGGTCAGAAGGCTAGGGCAGTGGCTCAGTAATTAAAGATCCTTGTTTGTTTGAACGAGGAGGTCAAAGACAAATTTTGGGTAGGTCCTCACCTCCCACCTCATTTTGAGGTAGGGTCTGGCACTGTTCATTGCTGCTTTTGCGAGCTTCAGGAAATTCCCTTTTCTGCATCCTTTCTTGCTGTGTGTATACTGGAATTACAGAAGCCAGCCACAGCTTCTGACTTTTTCATGGGTTATGAGGATTAAAATTCATGTACTCAGAGTAGCGTGGCTAGCACTTTATCCACTATGCCATCCCCCATCCCTGAACACAATTTTCAAAACAACATGTTTCAGAGAATGAGTTTTCAGATCAGTCGGCCCTGCTCAGGATTAATTGTGCCTTTGTCTTTCACAGACTTAGGGCAAAGATGCCAGCTGAGAGGCTTGCCCACTTGGTCCTCCTGCCAGACCAGGTCTGGTTGGTATCTGTGCTCAGGACCTGGCCAGGGAGATGCTCTTAGTTTTATTAGACATGTTGAGGGAGACTGATGAGGACAGAGCATGAGGTCTGGCCATGTGAGGGTATCTCAGGAAGTCAGGAGAATTGGCAAAAGAGGTTGGTGAGGAGAAGTAAGCTTAGCTATTGAACTGTCTCAAATACACATAAATATGTGTTTGCAACTTTGGACCTGGGCTACTTTAGAGCTCGCATTTCCTGTACCTCCACTGCCGGGTTCCATCACATCCACTGCCAAATTCATCCTCCTGTTCTGTACCACCAGCCACCTCACAGGACTGGAAGGCCTGTCTGTATCCACGACAGGCTGACTCCTTAGGGCCACTATACTAGAGTGGAAGTGAGACAACTAGTAAAGTCCCATGTCCTGGTCCATCTTCAGGTATCACAGCCCCAAACTTTCATTAAATGTGCACATCGGCCTTTGATAGACTACTGCATCGGACATCTAATCTCTTCCTGTGGAACCGAACAGAGCTGCCGACTCAGCATGTCCCAGGGCCCACCTGGCCCCACATGGCTGAACTGTCCTATTCTGATTACAGTTACAGCATTTTTCACCAGGGCTGTAAGTGGACACCATCACCTCCATCTGCTTTTCCCACCCTGATGACTAGCCACTAAAGATGGGAGCCTCTGCAGCCTACCATCTGAGAGCTCCCTCCACATCAGGCTTTCCTCTCTGACTCCCTCAGCTCGGTTCCATGCTGATCAGTGCTTACCTCTGTTGGGCACACAAGTCACTGTGCTTACAGAACTTACCCAGCCTTGAGTGGCCAAATCTTCTGCTTATGCTGCTGGGTGTGACAGGTTCTGACTGATTCCATTCAGCTCAACCATCTATCCATCTCCTGATTGGTCTCTTCTAAAAAGCCAACTTGGATGAGTTTCCTTTGAATTTTTTTTTCTATTAGCTATTAATTGCTATTGCTATTAGAGTATAGTGTTGCACACCTGAAATCTCAGCATTCAGGAGGCTAAGGCAGGAGATTTTTAAAAAAAGCTATTAAACTTATTTTGAGATAATAGCTATGGATGGAACTCAGTTGATAGAGAACTTGCCTTTGCCTAGCATGCACAAAACCATAGGTTCAATGCTCAGCCCTACATAAACCAGAATGTAGGAGGTAGGTGCAGGAAGATCAGAAGTTCAAGGTCATCCTCAGTTATCTAGCAAGTTCAAGGCTAGCTGATATGACATGAGACCCTGTCCGTGGAAGGGAGAGGGAAAGAGAAAGAGAGAAAATTGCCAATTCTCATGAGCCCAAGTTTTAAGAACAATCCTGCATACTCTCAACCCTATTCCCCTAAAGGTTGAGGGCATCTTACCAAGGTCTCATACAGGCTACCAGGAGAGTATGCTTATGCAGGTGAAACCTAGGGTAATCCTATCACAGGGACCCCTTATGTTCCTGTTCTCAGCCACCTTCATCTTCCTGCCACCCCCACTACCTCCTTTGTGCTTCTCTTGGCTCAGGTCCCACACTCTTTCCTTGAGTCCAATCTCCTTCCATGTTGGGTCCCAGTACCTCAGCTGGACACTCATAGCTCTCCATACTCCACAGCCTCAAACTCACAGGCAGCTTCAGTGTGGCTCATGTGGAGGGTACACCCCAGTCTAGGAGATACAGCCATCAGTAACTCGCCAGGAAACTCAGTAACCATGTCCCACCCCCTTGGAACACTCACACCTACCTAAAACAACACTGTAAAATTCTCTGCTCACAATCTTAAGCTATGAGCGATAACGCACAGGACTGGCCACAGCACTGTATCCTTGGATTTGTTCTCAGGTTTCATTGCCCATTACTTCACTGCCCACTGGCAACTCAGCACATGAGGACCTTGAAGAGATTCTTCCAGTCGTATTTCACTCAAGTACACTTCATTTTATCTTTATTTTATTTTATTTTTTTGTTGTCTTTTGTTTATTTGTTTGTTTTTTGAAACAGGGTCTCATTCCAGCCCAAGATGACCTGGAACTCACTCTGTAGCTTGGCTGGCCTTGTGTTGATGGGAATCCTACTTCAACTCTCCTGAGTGCTGGAATTAAAGATGTGTGTACCACGTTGGCTCAAGTGCACTTCTGTCCATTCTGCTCAAAAGCTACTTGAGGAATGAAGCAAAGACTTGGTTGGCTTGGTTACCAGGGCCACACAACAAAATACTTCTTTGCCATCCTCTACCCCCACCATATACCGCACATATAGGCGAGGCACCCTGAGACACTTTGAAGTCTCTTTTGCTTGGGGCAGGAGGCCTTGGTTGAGAAACTAGCCCTGATAAAAGTGTAAATAAGCCGGGCGTGGTGGCGCACGCCTTTAATCCCAGCACTCGGGAGGCAGAGGTGGGAGGATCACCATGAGTTCAAGGCTACTCTGAGACTCCATAGTGAATTCCAGGTCAGCCTGGGCTAGAGTGAGACCCTATCTCAAAAAACAAAACAAAAAAAAAGTGTAAATAAACTTGCATGTAATAAGTGTAAGTCGTTCTTTCTGGTGCCCATGTGGACTCCAGGTGTCCTTCAGCTAGACATAGGAGGAATTCTTATCAGGACGAAGAAAGAAAGGAGTCAGGCATGGTGGCTCATGCCTATAATCATAGCACTCAGAAGGCTGAGGCAAGAGAATAGCCATGAGTTAGCAGTCAGCCTGGGATATAGAGTGAATTGCAGGTCAGCCTGGGCTAGAGGGAGACCATGCCTAAAAAAAAAAAAAAAAAACGAAAAAGAAAAAAAACCAGGAACAACAAACATACATACAGCACTTTCTCCCCACCCCCCTCACACACATGCACAATCCAGAAAGGATGCTTGGAAGATCTTGACTGCCTGGGGCCATGGCTGCTAAAGCACTTATCACATGAGCATGAAGACTTGAGTTTGAATCTCTAGCACTCAGATAAAAGCTAGGTGTGGCAGTGCACATCTATAATCCCAGTGCTCTGGAGGCAGAGCCAAGTAGATCCCTAGAACAAGCTGGCTAACCAGACCAGCTGGATGAATGAGCTCCAGTTTCTGTGAGAGCCTGTCTAGATAAATAGGTAGGGAGGGATTAAGGAAGACACATGACATTAACCTCTGGCCTCCACACATATGCACACACACGACCATGCATATGTACATGCATGCACATCACACACACAAAAAGCTCAGGCTGCCCTGAGTTCTGTTACCCTAAGTATGGCTTCTGCCATGGACAGGGGTTTGTCTAGCAACTCTGGCCTCTGGCTGGTGGGTGGGTTGCCTGCCCAAGCAGAGAGCATGGTGATGTCCATCTTTTCCCAGGGAAGTACTTTGGAGCTTAGATGGAACACAGGGTTCCATTGAAACTGAGCTCTTTAGACCCTTGTGCCTGCATACTAGTAGACTCAGATTTGAGTGAGCATTGTCTGGGGTCCAACATGGGGATAGGCACTTTCATGCATGTTATTTCATGATGGCCTCACAGACTTCATTGACTTGCAAAAAACTGTGACCTCTTTCATCCAGTCTATGGTTTATCCACCCACCTGTGAGGCCTCTCTTTCTGCAAAGGACTCACTCAGCTCCTTGTCCCTGCTCCCTCACCCCTAATGCTGAGGGTAAACCCAGGGCCTCACACACACTAAGCAAGTGCTCTACCACTGAGCTCCACCTCCAGCCTCTCATCTTTCAACAGTCAATATAACAACCCAGGCTGTCTTAACTGGCCTTCAAATATCAAATGTCCTGTCTTCAGGAAGTCTTCTTTGTTTGCCCCCTGCACCAGGCCTTTATCACACTCATTAAGAGTAGCTCTTGCACACCTGACTTTGCCCCACGAGCTCTTTGGGGCAAGTACACTATCTTCAGTTCCTGCGAACTCCTTGCCCTGAATGCTGAGTGAACAAGTGATGGCATCAGTGTTTGACTCATGCCTTCCCGAGGCCAAAGAATTAAGGTTTGGAAAGGTAGGAAGGCTCCAGCAGGGGAAAGACTGGAGTGAAGCTAGGGGACTGAAGCAAAAAGAGGTGCTCTGGGGTGGGCAAATGGCTGTGAGTCCATAGCTTTAGACTCGGCACTCAGGGCTCTTCCTAGCCTGGGAAAAAGACCCCATCTCCTTCCTCTGGCTGCTGTCATTCTGTATGGGACCTCAGAGATTGCCTCAGTGGAACGGCCCTTATTCTGCTACAGCCCCATTTCCAGTGGCCAGCAAGTCCATTGCTCTCTGGGTTTTCTGATAAGGTCAACTAGGTGGTTCTGCTTTCTGGGTCACTCTTTGTTTTACTGGTTATTTTTGCACTATCACAGCCAACATCCACAACCTACAGTCACAGAATGTTCAGGACTCACCCTCCTCTCTGGGAAAGTGGGACTCAGGGTAGAGGTGATACCCAAAGAAGTAAAACGAGTCTGAGCCAGACTGCATGGAAGCCTTTTCTTATAGACCCAGCTCAGGGACAAGCAGGGCAATCTCCAGCTGCCTGCACTCCAGGTAGGACTTCCTATGAGAGGCCCATTTGTCTATGTGCAAGAGTCCCAAAGAAGCATGACCCCGGCCCCGTTCCTTCTCTGCCCTGAGTCCAGAACCCACACATGACATATATGCATGAGAACCAAAGGAGACTGAGGTTCACTGGGAACTTATGGTGCCAGCAGAGCAGCTACCATCCTGACCCAGGAAGATTAGCTCCTGGGGCTGCAGGGGGCAGGTTGCTGCCTAGAAATAAGGAAGGCCACCCTGAGTCAGAGGAGTGAAGAGGGGATGTGTAATCAGAGACTGTCTGTAAGGGATCAGGAGACTGATCATAGCAGAGCCTGGAAAGCTGGCCATGGGCAGAGAGGGACATCACTTTCAGGCCTCTTCTAGGAAGTGTGTGGTTCCTCCAAGGACTAGACAATGACCATGGGACCCTCATGATGGAGTGTGGAAGTTCTGGGAAGAAGGTAGCTTAGAGAAGGCCTGTCTGGCACCTCACGCTGTGCATAATGTTCTGGGTTGTTTTCAACTAGGCCATGCTCTGCCTTTGTCCATAAGAACTCTGACCTCCTAAACACATAGCCTTCTCCCTTCTCGAGAATGACATCATCAAATAGGCCCTTAGTCCTGTCACCTGGACTTCCTGGAAGCTCAGCATAGAGAGTGACTCCACCTTGGGGGATTAGATTCCTTGCACCACTTTCATGCTCCAGCAGACGACAAACAACAGAATCTGGAGTCTAAAACACATGAGTTTGACCTTGAGTCTGATGCCCACAGATAGTTTGCTCCTTAATGGCTCTTAGCCTCCATCTTCTGACCCACCTGGCATGGTGAATAGATCTTGCAGATGGTAGAGAGATTTGAGGAGATTCTTAGAACTAGGCATGGGGATACACACCTATAGTACTAGCATTCAGGATGCTGAGGCAGGAGGAACAGGAGTTCAAAGCCAGAAGCTTGAGCTTCATAGTGAGAGCCTGTCTCATAAAACAATGACAAGTAAGAGACCCAGGTGCCACATATTTTAACCGCTAGCCTGACACGAAGTCAGCGCTCACTATAGTATTTACTTCCCATTTCCCCCTCTCTGTCATAATTAGCAGGCAGGCTTTTGCCTGCAGTCTACTTGCAGAACTAAAGCCAATGTTGGCAGTCTGACCACTTATGGCTGAGAAAGCCCACCTTAGACATTGACTTTCCAGTGCTAAGACTCCTAGTTTTGGTGAGAGAAGTTCCAGGTTGTGCCATAGCAGAAACAGAAATCAAGATATCTGGTAAGAGGGGGTGGGGCTGGAGAGATGGTTTAGTCTATAAAGTGCTTACCTTGCAAGCATGAGGACTGGAGTTTGATCCACAGAACCCATGCTGAAAAGAACAAGTCTGGCATAGTAGAACATGCTTATAATCCCAACATCAGGGAGGTAGAGGCAGGCAGATTCCTGTGGTTTGCTGGACAGCCAGGCTAGCCTACTAGGTGAGTTCTAGGCCAATGAAAGACCCTGTCTTGAAAACAATGGATGGTACATGAGGAGCCACACCTGATGTTGTCTTCTGCTTTCTACATGCACGTACACATATGTGCACACACACCTACACATGCATGTGTGCACTCATATACACACATGGAAACAAGATGTTAGGAAAGGAAAGGGCCATATGACAAGGGACAGTAAGAAAGTCCTGACTATTATTTCACCTGATCCATAGCCCCCTGGGAGTGGTCACCCCTACCCTCCACCTCCCAGGCAGTAGTGGGCTGGTCACCATGCTCTGAGGTCCCTGAAGCCACCCCAGCAAAGCTCCACGTGGGGCAGGGTCTCCCTCCTCTCTGAGCCTCCCTGGGCACAGAGACCAACTCCAGAGCATGGCTACTTCCTGCTCCCCTAGGAGCCTGGAGGCATTGCTGGTCTCTGGGACAAGGTATGGACTCATCCTACCCCCAAACCAGATTAGAGCACACTTCTGTCACCTTCATGTCCAGGCTGAGGCCATATCCAGGAACATTTTCTAACAGAGCCTCACAACCGCAGAAACTTTCATCAAATGTCTTTGAGCCAGGCTCTGGGCAAGCAAGAACTCTTGCAGACCTGTGGGAGATGAATGAGAATATAAGTGGTCAACTCCAGCAGGGCCCTGCATAACTGCCCCAAGAGCTCCCTGGAGGACAGAGTTTGATCTAGTCTGTGAAAAACTGAACACAACATTGCAGAGGTAATAAAAACATACAAATGGGCAAGCCAAACACACGCTGAAGCCCTGGCCAAGACCGGCATGCTAGGGTTCGTGCAGCTGGTGTATGGAGAACTGGAACATAGAGGAGTGGGCGCAGGCCTGCCAAAGACCCAGAACCCCTTTCTCCTTTTTTTTTTTTTTTTTTTTGTTTATTGAGGTAGGGTCTTGCTGTAATCCAAGCTGACCTAGAATTCACTGTGTAATCTCAGGCTGGCCTTGAACTCACAGCATGGATTTTCTTTTTTTTAAAAAAAAAAATCTATTTATTTATTTGTAAGTGTAGAGAGAAGGAGAGAGAGAAAATGAACACACTAGGGGCCTCTTGCCACCACAAACAAACTCCAGATGCATGTGCCACTTTGTGCATCTGGCTTTATGTGGGTAACTAGGGATTCAAACTCAGGCCGTCAGGCTTTGCAAGTAAGGGCTTCTCGCTGCTGAGCCATCTCTCCAGCCTTTGGATGTGTTTCTAAGCATTGAAGCTGTCTCTGGTCAGGGAATGCTATGATTAGAGCTGTCGGGCAGAGGCATGGCAAGGGGTCCCAGATCAAACAGGGAGTCCCAAGGTAGGGCTGCTAACCCTGTATCCTCAGCACGTGGCTGTGTGGGAGGTTCAGCAGGTGCTTGCCACTGGCCCATCAGCAGGCTCGGGTTCACACAGCAGACCCAGAGAGGCCTGGGAGTACCAAAGGCCTGCTCAGAGCTCCCAGGCTGGCCGCTGCTACCGCTTGGCACTTTTCCCCCACCCCCACCCCATGCTAGAACACCCACTTCTCCCAGTCAATGTCGTTCCAGCAGAGCTGGGGCCAGAACCCCCGCCAGCTGAGAGCCAACCTCAGACCACCCGACCTTTCCCGGCAGAGTGCAGAGCCACATGCCAAGGCTATGCCCAGCTCTCCTTGGCAGTGCAGGCCTCCCTTTGTTTTAGATTTGCACAGAAGCTGCAAAGAATACAAAGAGTTCCCAAGTATCCGTCAGTCACCCACCTTCTGCTCATACGAACATCTTACATAACAGAGCACATTTGCCAACTCTGGAAGTTAACACTAGAGCAACGCTATTAACTAGGCTACAGACTGCATATATATTTCACCTGGTTTTCATAATGTACTTTAAGTGCTCTTTTCTTTGATCAGATTCCAATTCCAGTCCCACAATGCACTTAATGGTCCTCTCTTAGTCCCCTCTCTCTGAAACAGTTTCTCAGTATTTCCCTGTATCTCATGACTTTGACAATTTTTCTCTTTTTAAAATATTGCATAAATTATGTGTGTTTATGTGTAGTATATATATATATATATATATATATGTATATATATATATATATATATAATGTCTATGTGCATGTGTGTGTGTATATTTGTAGGCCAAGCATGTTGGCTCAGGCTGGTAATCCCAGGACAGAGGAGAATGAGGTAGGAAAATTTTTGAGACTAGCCTGGACTACAGAGTGAGTTCTAGGTCAGCCTGGGCTGCATAAGACTCTGCTTCAACCAACCAAACAAAAACAGGTAAAAACAGTATAATTTTGCAGTTTTAACCATATGTAAGTCGTTAATTCTGGGACTTTGTTGTACTCATAATATTGTGCAACTATCACTCTTTCCAAAATGGTTTCATCATCCTCTAGAGAAACTCTGCACCATTACTCAATGATTCTCTCTCTTCCCCTCCTTCCAAGGTTCCCCTTAAGACACTTGGAGGAACCCCAACCTTGGCCTGCTGCCCAGGTAAAGGGGCTCTTTCCTGGCCAGAATCAGTCCATGTAGACCTCAGTACTGCTCAGCTATCAGTGGGAGCTCCCTGTGTGGCACCAATAATGGGCACCAACTCTCTATCCTCAGCAAAACATTTACTTGCTAAGGTAGTGAACCCTGAGTATAAAGGCCCAGCCCACCCCTGATTCTTTGAAAACCAGCCTTCTCGGATCTCCTAAGACAAGCCCAGCTCCTCTGTCAACATTCTGTAGAGACCCAAGGCACCTGCACTAGCATTTCTCTTCCCATGGCCAGTGAGACTCTTGGGACAGTGTTCCTCCCCACAGCTCTCCAGTCCCACCTCTGATCTCCTTGGCAGCCTGTGTGGAGTTTCGTCACTGCTTCAGTTCCAGCTTTGGGTTTGCCTACTCTGCAGGCTGGCTCCAACAGCCAAGGGCATGTTGAACAGACAGTGACCTTCATGTTAGGTGTGTGTGCCAAAGTCTCAAGTCCCTGAGACATCAGTGTGCCTGGCCTCCTGACCTACAGAAGCAGCCCCCTCACCACCATCTACAGGCTCATCCATGCCACAGATTTGGCCACATACAACCCAGCTGCCCACTGCCCAATTCCTATCATTAGGCTCTGGCCACCTGTCCAGACACTTATGTCCTCTTACTGGACATACTTGCTGCCTGCCACAGCTGTTTCTGGAATCCAAGTGCCCAGCTGGTCTTCCTCCTCCTGCTGCTGCTTGCTCCTTCTCCACTCACCCATGTCTGGTTCTAGTGAGTTCTCCTCTGGTCGTTCCATTAGCCCTTCTATGCTTGGCTCATCTCCAAGCAGCATGCTGGTCAAAGGTGAGGGAGACCCCAGCCTGCTCTTGCTGAATCTTGGAGAGGGCTCACTTGCTGTCTGATTGGCCAGGGGGGTCTCCCACCATGGAAGGGCATCCTCCCCACTGGGACCAACATGCCATACTGCAGTCTCCACTGGGAATGCTGCTGGATGACTAGCCCCTAGGACCCTTATCAGCCACTGAGGGGCTATGCTAGGTCTGCTCCTCCACTCTGCATTTGCTACAGAGTCCTGCCTGACTAGACCTTACAATACATCATGGGAACCCAAAAGTGGGAGAGCTGACATAGCCTTGGAGCTGCTTTCTGGCTCACTGCCACAGATAGGGAAGCCAAGAGTCACAGTGCAGGTCCATCTTCTAGAGCCTCTGAGTTCCCATCCTCAGACAGATATCAGGAAGCCTGCATTTTGGGGCCATACCTCTCAACTTCTCATCATGATACTCAGAGGTTCAGAACACTAATATACAAGTACTTTCTCATTGCTGGGACAACTCCTGACCAAAAACAACTTATTAGAGTTTATTTCAGCTTACAGTTTCAAGGGGAAGTTTCATCATGGTGGAGAAAACATGGCAGAGCAGACAGCTAGGCATTACATCCTCTTATGAGCAAAGAGGAAGCAGCAAGAGTGAGCTGAACTACGTGCAACAACTGGGGCTGGGATATAACACCCCAAGGTCCACCCCACACGCCTTCCAGCAGGGCTCTATCTCCCAAAGGCTCTACCAGCTAGGGATTAAGTATGATGCTTAATCAGAAACATTTAGAGCTTTGGGGGCTATTTGACATCCAAACCACCATAGTAGCTTTGGAAACAAGTACACCTGCCGTGGAAATCCAGATCCCCCATATCTGCTATACAACCTAGGACAAGTGACCTACCTTCATATTCCTCATCTGCAGAATGGAGATGATCACTTGCATTAGATAGTGATATAATGAAATTGATTAATACTTTCTCCTCCTCCAAAAACTTTTTGCAACTCACTACTGTTCCAAGCTTTTTACCAGTCTGTTTCCATCTGAGCCTAAGCTAGCTTTCCACAGTGCAGTCCTGCATCCTGGGACGATTCTCACGTAGGAAGCAGGCAGGTGGTCTCCCTATTTCCCAGCCAACTCACTGAGAAAGCCCTACTGAGAAAACTGAGATTATTCACTCCCCCTCCAATATGGCCTCCACCTATGACCTTCGCCAATGCTGTTCCCTCGCCCTCGGAATGCCCTTCCTCATCTCCCACTGTTCAAAGCCTAGGCAGCAGCTGCTCCCACACCTCTGTGAGGGCTTCCTGGTCTCCATGCAGAGCTGGACCACCCTCCATAGTTCTCTCTGAGCCCTTTTGCATTTCCAAGGCAGCTCTTGCCACAACCTACTGTGTTCATCTGACTTTCCATTGCTGTGACCAAATTCTTGATAGAAGCAACTTTGGAGAGAAAAAGATTTGCTTGGCTCACAGTGTCAGATCGCTGGGGTGGGAGAGTGGGGCGGGGTGGGGCGGCTCACCGTGGGAGGTCCGGGAGAGAGAGAGAACGGCTGTGCTAGTGAGCCTCGTGCTTCTTCCCCTGCTACTCCATCAGAGCCCCAGCCTGTGGGTTGGTGCTGCCTACATTGAGGACAGGATTTTTCTCCCTTAATTAATCATCTCGGAAACATCCCAGAAGTGAGCTTTAACTAATCTTGCAGGCATTTCTCAATGCAGTCGATCTGACAAACAAAGATTAACCAAATAGTGAGTAATGAGGGATGAGGCCAGACACAGAGAACATGCACTATGTACACAGTAGGCACTCAATAAGTGTGGTGCTTCCAGCACAACTTCTTCCAGCTGGCTTTGCTGGCCCTGCCCATCTCATGCCCTTGGGGCGGCCTGGGCTCAGCACGAGGTGGCTTAGGTATAACAACCAAGACAGGCCTCCAGCCTTGTATAAAGGACTCAACCCTGACTCAACCCAGCTTAGGACTCTATCCTAAGGGCCGTAGCTGTAGCCTTGGCCCCTGTTTCCAACAACCCACAGTCCTTCGCTGCCTGACCTCACCCATGGGAGGCATTTTGCAAGCTTTGGATAATACACGCCACAGATGGGTGGTGCTGGCAGCAGCTCAGAGCTATTTCTGAGACAGCCAATTTGCATCAGATGTTAGAAATCTGACCACTGCTCTCACACCACAGAGTGGCCAGCCAGAACAGGAGTAGGCCCACACATTCCTAAATCAGCAACTGGGCCTCAGGGGAGATGGCATGGCTGTGAAAAGAGGGTGGGAGAGACAGATGCTCAAAGGAGACTCTGGCCCTCAGCCAGAAGGTCAGTTCCAGCAGGACAGGAAGAACGGGTGAGGGTGGGCAAGCTGAGGCTGTGGGGAAATGGGCGGCAAGGACGAGGTCCTACTGGACCACTAAGACAATACAAGGCAGGGCAGGGTAGAGGCGGTGGGCTTCTCAGAGGACCAGAGATCCTTTCCTAGTGCACCTCAGCGTCTGGCAAGGCAGGAACTGGAGGCTCCTGGCAGCCTCAGAGAGCAGGGTGTGACCACTCAGCAGGGTTGTTCCTCTCTGTGAAGTGGCGCCAAGGCACAACCCCCCTGAGTGTGGGGAGCACCTCAGTCAGTCACTCCATTGGTACAATGGGCACACGCCTGGGGTGGACATAATGTGATGGCCTACTTTTGATTCTCTGCCAGTCCCTGAACTATGTACTTCACTTGAATATTCTACTCAACACACATTACTGGAGGACAACCAGGCAGAGCATTGAGCAAGACACACAGGAGCCATCTACCCTCTCATTCACATCCCCCTGTATCGGCCCTACAGGGCCAATGCCAGCACCCTTCCCATCTGACAGGGAAGAAGCTGAAGCTCCGAGGTGGGGAGCAGGCACCTTAGAATTTCTATCCGGTTCTGGGCAGCAGCCCTTACCTCTAGGGCTGGCAATGCCCTCCCAAGCCCCAGGGTCACAGGGGCACCCTTTAAAATTCTGAGGATATCAAGACCCAATGGGTGGTTATTTTCACAGTTTCTGGGAAGGTGTGAGTGGCAACAAGCCTGAGACACAGCCCACTAGCAAGCTTCTGCCCTCCCAGGGTCTCAACACATGCCTAGCCCAGGTGCAGGTTGAGGTGGCTGCATTTTCTGTGGCCGTGTGTGAGCGACATGCACTGTGTTGGGCATTGTCCTCCAGCATTGTTGAAGGTGATAGATCCACTTTACATATGAGAAAACTGAAATCAGGAAGACAAAGTAAGGAGCTCAGCCTCACAAGAGGTGGCAGCAGACGTCAGTGATCCCTCCAAACCACAAGGCAGCCTGCCAGCATGTAGGGCCGGAGAGCCTTGGCCTGTTCCAGCCCCTCCAGACCTCTTAAGACTTGACCTCCAAACCCCCAAGGTCTGACCTGCTTCATAAAGCCAAATGGTCTCAGCTGTGCTGGGCACAGCCAAGTGGAAAAGCCAATGGCTGTCTTGCTGGCACCTACACTCTAGCCCCAAGGAGAGAGAGATTCCTTATGACACGCACTCCAAGTCCCCTCCCTCCTAAGAGCCTACTGTGTACAGTTCAGACTCTTGACACAGCTGAAGTGGCACTTCATGATCTGGGCTAGTTCTCTCCAACTGCTATTCATGGCTTTCCACAGCTGCCACAGACACCCATGGCCGGTGCCATAATGCCTTTGGATAGCCCTTCCTCTGTAAGATGGCCTCTGTAGAGGTGTTCCTGTCTGTCCCAGAGACCCTTTCCTTGTTGCTGTCATTTCTCGGTGACAATGACCAAAAGCATACTATTTCATCCCTGACACACAACTCCTTCTTACAAGGGTCCTATTCATGACATCTGCAGGCTTTACTAGACAAGAGTAATGCCTTCCTAAAGGTCATACATGGGGGCTTCTTTGGGGGAAAGAACATGTCCAGTGTTCCTCTAGCACCTGAAACAGGTGGGTGACTGGTTGACGACTGAAAATAAATGAAATCAGTCCTCTATACTTGACACTCTAGTCTCTTCTCTTTTACCCTATTTCCTGTGGAAAATAATAGGACAGGCTCTCCTTTTCCTTTTCTTTTTTTTTTTCCTTTTCTTTCTTTGTTCCTCTCTCTCTCTCTCTCTCTCTCTCTCTCTCTCTCTTTCTCTCTCTTTGAGACAGGGTCTTGCTATGAGCCCAGGCTGGTCTTGAACTCACCATCTTCCTACCATAGCCTCCTGAGTGCTGGCATGATAGGAATGTGCCAGCATACCCAGCTGAGCTGCACCAAGCTAAGCTATTTCTTAGAGAGTACCAGACTATCACTGGCATGCAAAAAGACAGAGAAAAGGGTGCTTTACAGATGTTCTTCAAAAATAACAGGAAACATGGTTGTCAGGAATACAATAGTGAGCTGCTTGTGTATAAAAAACTATGGCCACCAGCAGACTGTCACCTTGTCCTTGGGAAGTTGAGCCACCTAGCTGGAAGGCCTTTCTTGTGCTGAGTGGAGCGCATAATTCAGGCTTGGCTCCTCGAGACCATACAGGTACACTGGGCCTCTCCCACACAGTCCTCAGCCTGCCAGACTAGGACACCCATAGCCAGCCCTGACTCCGGAGGATGTTATCAGGTCATCAAGAAGCCATCCTTGATGTCTGGCTAGATCTGTCTAAGTATCCTCGCCCTCCCTCTCTCCCTGTTAGCAGAGGAGGAGGGGGAGACCCTCAGCTTCTGTCAAGCCTCTGGCTACTGTAAGGCAAAGATACCTTTCTCTGCCCAGGGCTGGCAGGACCACCGAGGTAATAGGCCAACCCAGAGCCTACTGTCAGCTTGATAGTTTGGATAGGGCACAACGGTGGAGACAGAGGGTGGCAGGAAAGCAGGGTGCTACTGGTCCAAGGAGGAAGGCATGGAACAGAAGAGGCCTAGATGTTTGTGTAACCCTCTGTAGAATGCTTTTTCAAGTGGTCCATGGGCAAGCAAATATGAGTGACACTGTAATCCAGTAAACAGGAGGACTTTTAGTGCTGAGCTTCTCAGAGCATGTGTTAACATGTGCAATGCTGTCAGGAATGGATAAGGCTGTGCTGTGCTTCTCAAACGTATTTGACTACTGAACCCGTGGGCATAGTAATATCTTGTTTCTTGGAGCACGCTTTGGAAGAATAGTGTCAAACCTTGATACATGTCTTCGCCTTTGTAATGAAGGAGTCACAATCCAGTCTCCCTAGCAAGCTCAGGATGGGACTCCAGGTGCTTCCTGCATCACTTTGACCAAATCCTGAGGATTCAGGCCAATGGTATCAAGGCTGCATTGTAACTTTGGGAAAGTTTCTGCTCAGGCTATCCTACCTAAGGTGTCCCCCAGACAAGGTCAGGGTTGCAATCTGAGTCCTAGGCCCAGGTTGGACTCCATTTAAGGAACTTCAGGAGGTGGTGTTTTGGCCATTGGTCTGTTCCACAGGAAGGGGCAAGAAGCACAATGAATGATACCTGAGATGTTTTTGGCCATCCCAGAAGATCCAGGAAGGGCTATAGCTGTCCTGTAGGGACTTGGGGGCCTAGACCCAGTAGTCTGCTGTCTAATGGCAGATCAGACATTTGTCTCCAGTGTTGTGATGCTTGGCTTTCTGCTGCACGTAGAGTTTCTTCCCATATTGGGATCTGGGACAAGGAAGGAAAAGCTTATGCATCCACCCAAAAATTCTAGTTGGGTACATAAGGGACCATGAAGGCCTTCTGTGGACAGGAGCTCAGGTGCCATTAGCACATGATGGTGGCACCTCCATGTAGACATTGACATCATGGGGTCTCAGAACAAAAGACCAGCCAGCAACAGAGAAATGCAAAACCTTCTGGGAAACCTTGGTATAATGTGAAATGTGGACTCTGGGCAGCACTGCTTAGCTGCGTGACTGTGACTGGATATGACATCCTCTAGAATCCCAGCTTCTTATGGGCACAGTGGGGATGACAAGAGTGATAGCTCTGTAACAGCTGTGTTGAGGGCAGGGATTCAGTCTGTTAATTCCTCCGGAGTCTGGCATTGGCAAGCACCCTGTGAGGCAATCTAATGCACAAGCCTGAGGGGAGGTTTGGACCCAGGTCCTGCCACTTCCCAGCTGAGTGACCTTGACTGAACCTCATAGCTGTTACCTTAGCTGGAGACGTGGAGTGATAAGGAATCTGCAGAGTTGCTGTGAGGTTTCAGTGAGTTAATTCATGTGAAGTGCTGTGATCTGTGTCTGCTTTGTAGGCTACATACAAGCATGTTGACTCCTATTTTATCAGTGACACAGGAAAATGAGGGTGACAGAATATTGAGTGAAAAATGGTCTGCACTCTGCCCTTGGGCCATGTAAGCCAATTCCAGAAATCTCTCAGACTGAGTCTGGGCTGGAGGTCAGTGGGCAAAGTCCATTCCCTGGCCTGAGCCTTTGTCTTAGGAAAAGGTATATGTCCCCTACACTCTCCTTATGCAGGTGATCATGGGAGGCCTCAGTAAGTAGCAGCCTAAATTTAGCAGCCTAAATATCCATCACAAAGTCCCTCACCCTGGGTCCTCAGAGGTGCCTGGGGATTCCGATAGAACTTGTCATCTTCCAACTCAGTGGAGTTCCTGGCCTCCTGGATCAGGTGAGCCCAGCCAATAACTACAACCTTTGCTGAAGATTAGAGTCAGAAGTCAGCTTAGGTTTCTTCATTCTTGGGTCTTTTTTCTGTAACTTCTCAAGATAACTTCTCCTTCAAAAATCTCTTACTTTCAGCTAGAAAGGAGATATAAAGGGAATAGAAAGGGAGGGAAGGGAGACCTAATAGGATGGTATTGTATATATGTAAGTAGAACAGATTAATGGAAGTGAAAAGGCCTAAGTGAGGTCAGGAGAAGAGATTGAGTAAGGAAAGGTGGAGGGAGGGCTAATTAAAATCTAAGATGATATTTATATGAAAACCTACTTTTTTGGACAATGGAACACACAGAAGCCATAGATTGTTACTAGAAAATTTTCAGGGATGGGATACCTTCCAGTGACTTGTTGGCCAGGGAGGTCCCTGGTGACCCCAAACATTACAGGCCATTGCCACGGCCCTTTGTTTCCCACCAGGAATAGATGGTAAGACCCTATTGCTGAATATCCTACATACTTGGATTGCAAGATCACTGAGAAACCTTGCTGGAGCTGAGCTGAAAACCTCCTCCATATAGACCAGCTGACAGAAAGCTGGAAAAAGCCATGCTGCATGCTTTTTAATGGGAGAGAGAAAAATCACCAGTAAAGATACCCAACAGTGAACATTGCAAGTCTTAAATTGGGCCAGCCAGGCCAAATGAGCCAATGGGTGCAATAGTGGCATGTCTGTTATGGGAGAAACCAACTGCCATCTAATTTGACTGGAGGCCTGCTCCAAGGGAGGGAATATATCCCTGATACTGAAAACCTACAACAGGGTTAGTCATGAGCTTTAAGAGTGTAACGTCTGCTGCTATCTGGCTAAAAGTATATACTGTGCTCGCCAAACTGCCCAGTAAGGACTTCTCTTAATGTTCATACCCATATATTAATGCTACTCTCACTTTTGGCTAGAGAACCTTCTCTTTTCAGATGGCAGTGACCTTGGAATGACTCAGGAGGCACCATGGTGCTGAGAAGATGTGACAGAGGAGTGCTCAGCACTGAAATACCTCAATCACACCTTCGTGGCTCAGGGTCCATTGCAGAAGAGGTGGCAGAAAGAATGTAAGAGCCAAAGGAAGAGTAGGACTCCTTACAACGAGCTCCTCCAGACAGAAAATGGCCTGGATATCCATGACTTCACAGAGCCTGACACTACCTACACAAGACCATCATAATAGGTAGAAAAGATCATGACATCAAAATAAAAGAGAGACTGATTGAGAGGGGTAGGGGATATGGTGGAGAGTGGAGTCAAAGGGGAAAGTGGGGGGGAGGGAGGGAATTACTATGGGATATTGTTTATAATTATGGAAGTTGTCAATAAAAAAATATTTTTTAAAAATCTCTTACTTTCCTGTGCCCAGCTGTATATATAATCTTAAGGGAACCCTGTTCTTCTTGAATGAAGATTTGATATTTAGCAGAGGTTTCTCTTACACACACACACCACCCCACACACAATCTTCCCACAAAACACCATACACACACACACAAAACACCACATACGCAATACACACATACACAGAACACTACACTGCACTACACACACACACACACACACACACACACACACACACACACGCAGAGAGACGGTAAAGAGAGGATTTCATCCTAGGCTGGCTTCAAACTCATTTGCTATGTAGTCAAGAATGACCTCTCTTTCTTACACATGTATATTGTGTGTGGTGCAGTATGTGACTAATATGTGTGCATGTGTGTGCAAATGTGCATGCCGTACATAGGAATAGGATAGAGAACTCCAGGTGTCCCCTCCATCACTCATCTGCTTGTATGGACTATCTCCCTAATTCTGGAGTTTTCCAGAAGCTCTCACAGTCACAGCCATCCCCCAGTGTCTGCTACTACAGGACTGGGGTTACAGACATAGGTGGCCATGCCCAACTGTTTATGTGGGTGCTGAGAATCAAACTCAGGGGGTCTTGGGCCCTCATGCTTATAAAGGGCATTTAAGAACTGCCTTATTTCTCCAGATCTGACCTGAACTTCCGATCCTCCACATTTGAATGCTGGAATTTCAGGCCAGTACCATCATGGTCATTTATGTGGTGCTGGGGATCAAACCCAGGGCCTTGTACATGTCAGGCAGGTACTTTACTAACTGAGCCACATCCCCAGCCCCTAGCCAAGGTTTTTCTGATCACATTTACGAGCATCCTTCAAAGCAACCATATGAATGGGTAAGGAGCTTGTTCCCATTCAGCCGACAGGCTGAATCACCACAACATGCAGATACAGTTCAGTGCTATGGAGTTGTGCATACACACAGCAGTCAAGCAGTCTTGTTCCCACCAACAAATGAATAGCTATGTTTGTAGAAAACTTACCAAGGGCCAGAGGATGTTGTTGTCTGGTTGTTGTTGTCTTTTTAAAAATCTTATATTTATTTGTGAGAAAGAGACAGTGGGCATGCCAGGGCCTCTAGCCACTGCAAATGAAGTCCAGACTGTTTTGTGCATTGGCTTTATATGAGTGCTGGGTAACTAAACCCAGCCAGCAGGCTTTGCAAGCAAAAGTGTTTAACTGCTGAGCCATCTCCTCAGCCCCTGGCTCTGATTGTTTTATGGACATACTTCATGTGATTCTCCAAGCAACTTTAGAAATTATTAGTAGCATTTTTAACAAATGAGGAAACCAAACCTCAGGAAGGTTAAGTAACTGACAGAGGTCAGCCAGCAAGTGGTGACACTGAGTTTCTCTGGCTCAGAACTCAGCCACTGTCAGATATATTGTGCTGCCCTATCAGGAGATGGAGCCACACAAAACCCTCAGGCTTTGTTTTAACAATACTCTGACTGTCCAGGACAGGCTTGAGGAAACAGTGGGGAGCCCTGTGACACAGTCATCCTCTCAGATAGGATTTTGCTAGGGAAAGAGAATATACACTGGAGCCAGGTGGGGCTGGATCCAAATTCCAACTATGTCTATACCAGCTGCTTCCTCTCCTGGGGCTCCCAGAGGCCCGCCTGGGCCACAGTCTCAGCTGAATGTTTGGTTAGTCAAGAGGATCTTTTACAGATCTTCTGTTGACACAGAACCTAGCACTGCCCTGCCAAGGCTGCCCTGCCTCTGGCTCACACACATCTTTGAGAACAGGCTGTGGGTGGGGGTTGCTCCTAGGGCGTACCTCATGGGAAACACACAAAGCTGGAGGACTAGAACTGAGACCAGAAGGCAGCCAAGCCTATGGACGAGGTTAGAACATCTTCCCTGAAATGCACTGATGTCCTAGGGATGGTGGCCCTAAAGTCAGGTAGGTGCTAGAGGGGCCTTGCCTCCACACCCATAGCACCCCAAAATAGCAATGCCTAAGAGCCAGAACCTCAGACCCACCCAAGGCTGGCAGGATAGCAGGGAAACAGAAGGCCCAGTGTCCTGATGGCTCCTGACCTCCTGTTCTCATTTGTTTGTCCTGTGGAAAGTCCCCAAGTGCATGAAGAGACAATTGATTCCAGCTGGACCCATGCTCCTAACTCTGGCCATGGTTCCTGCACTTTCTCGTGATCCATTAGGCCCTGCCCTTTCCCCTTCCCCAACACAAAGTGGTTCCTTGAGCCTCCTCCTCCGGATGGGCCTGTCCTCCTGGCATTTGGATGGGGGGGGGGCGGGGGGGGGAGACTGCCCCTACCTGGCAGAGGAGTCTGGTGGCTGTCATCTACAGAGTCCCCCACCTCTGCTGGCTTTCCTGTCTCAGCAAGCAGTCTCCCCAGGGGCTCATTTAAATCAAGACAATGGCCTCAGATAAAGAATGATACTTGCTCCCCAGGAGGCTAAAATTATCAGAAAGTGAATTGTGTGTTGTTGACCTCACCCTGCCATCTCCTGCCCTGACCATCTGAATGTCCCTCTGGGAACCTGTGACAGCTCCCAGAGCTAAGGCAAATCATCCTAACCTTATAGAGCCCTCAATGGCTGCAATGTGACCTTGTCTAGCAAAAGAGTGTTTGCCTTTGTGGGTATTATGAAGTTTGTGGTGAGATCACACTAGATCATGTGGGTGCATCTTAAACCCAAGGACAGAGGTACTTAAAAGAGATGGATAGAGGACAGAGGAGAGGTGGTCACAGGAAAATGAAACAGAGGCAGTCAGAAAATGAGAGCTCCTGAAAACTACCAGAAGCTGGGAGAAGCAAGGAAGGGTCCTTTTGCGGAAGCAGGGTCCTCCCAACACTCTGGTTTGTTCTGGTCTACAGCCAGGTCTCAGCATGGGATGGACTGTTGTAACTCCTGGCTCCAGAGTCCCCCAGACTCCGCCACTTAGCCAGGATGAAGCAGGATCAAGCCGCAGAACCCTGGGAACCCAAGTGGAAATCTGGACTACCTACAGTGTAGCTTGGAACTTCTACTTTCATTGCCATGGTTACTACCTCATGAGACTCCTAAGAGCTACACCATAGGTCTCCATCTCCCCTCCCCGACTGCTATCCACAGGCTCACTTCCTCCTGCCCTCCAAGTGTCTCAATTGCTTTTCTTCTTGGTGTGGGATATGCTCCAGCTCCTGCACATCCAGAATGCTCTGAGGGACTGTCATAGACTCCACAGCTCTCCAAGAGAGACGTGCTTAGGAGCAGAAGTCCAACATGAAACATTGAGGACTGTGTTGATGGCGAGCCCACCAGCGCTTCTCCACCTGCTTGTCCCTTTAGCAGATGTTCAAGGTGAGCACCTGGTAGAGATACTAGCAGGAATAAAAAGCATGTCTTACAGGGCACAAAGCAGTTACTCCATCATCCTACAGGGCTTCTCAAGGCTCTGTGGGCAGCCTGGGCAGTGACTGCACCTGCTTTACGAAAGGTTGGCCCTAGTTGTCTGGGTCTGCTTAAGGCCCTTGAGACTGCCTCCCAACCCCTGACCTCGCACTGAAGGTTCTTTGACTCAGTTCTCCTGGCCTGGCTGGCTTAGGAAGGGAGCACTGGGAAAGCCTCCCATGACTTCAAGTCAGGTACAACACAAATGCATAGCAGAGAAGCTTCCAGCAAGAGGAAATGTTTGGCCAGGCAGAGGCAGATCCTTCCCTACCCCTGTCTGTGGGAATCACTCCGTCCTTGCAGAAGGACTTCCCAAGGGAGGTGGCTCAAGGCCACTTGGATGTGCTAACCAAGACCAGTGTTGAACAGTATGATCTTGCCTGGGAGGATCTAATTGTCCCTATGACCTCTTTCCACTGCTGTATGCACTAACATTTAGGTCTCTTAGGACCATTTTCCAGCAATAAAATATAGCTGAGCACGTTACACCATGTGTTAGGATCTGAGCACTACAGTAACAAAGGCCTGTGAGCAGAGAGTGGCTGCAACAACTAAGGTTCATCCCCTCACAGTTCTGGAGACCAGAACAAACCAGGGTGTTGGGAGGACCCTGCTTCCGCAAAAGGACCCTTCCTTGCTTCTCCCAGCTTCTGGTAGTTTTCAGGAGCTCTCATTTTCTGACTGCCTCTGTTTCATTTTCCTGTGACCACCTCTCCTCTGTCCTCTATCCATCTCTCTTAAGTACCTCTGTCCTTGGGTTTAAGATGCACCCACATGATCTAGTGTGATCTCACCACAAACTTCATAATACCCACAAAGGCAAACACTCTTTTGCTAGACAAGGTCACATTCACAAGTTGAAAAGTAATGTCCTCCGGCATGACAGCCATCGTCATCTTCATCAGAGCAGCTCTCACTACTCACAGGAGACTCAAGACTGATGTTTCCTCATAGAAGAAGGGAGTGGGAGGCTCATGGCACCCTTGCCTGAGACCTTGGCCATGCCTTCCTGGAGGTCCCAGCCAGCTGCATGTGATCATGCCCGCTGCACATGGTCCTGGGATTGAGGAAGGTTCTATAGTATATGGTGTGTGACGGGTTAACTCAAGTGAAGGGACTCCATCTATGCAGCTATAAGGATGTCATCATCAATGCTGGGATAAGACTTCCCCATGAGGCAGCTGTTTTGGGCTTAGCCATACTCCTATAAGTAACCATAGAAGACTTGGGTGAAAATGCATCTGGGTCTGTTGTTTGGTGCCCTGTCCAGCGGGGGTAGATCCAAGAGGTTGTCTGTCCCACAGATGTGTCTGCTTGGGGGCCACTTGTCAGCTCACCACACCCCTGTGGAGTCAGACTGAGCTAGGTTGAAGTACTGTCCCCACCACTTGCTAGCTGGTCTTGGAAAAGTTTAGCAATCTCCCCAAACCTTATTTCTTTACCCTTAAAATAAGAGTGTTTTCTCATGGGGTTATTAAGAAAATGAAGTGACACCCTGGTGGCTTGAGCTACTGTGTGCACTCCACAAACGTTCTTGATGACATTGACAATGAGGTGACGATGAATGCCTGGCTTGGAAATGAAGAGATTCGCCCAAGGTCAAATAGCTCCTTAGCTGGCAAAACCAGCAAATGTACCACACATCCAAGGCTCCTCTTTCCACGGCACTGTCTCTTGCTATCTCCATAGGAGTTAGATCTTGCTGCATCAGCTTCTTCAACAGGCTTGTCTCTTTCATCCTAGATATAGTGACCCTTAGCAAAGGGTGAACAGCATCCTTCAGTGGAGTAAACAGCTAGTTCTTTTTTAAAATTTTTTTGTTTTTGCTTATTTTTATTTATTTGAGAGTGACAGGCAGAGAGAGAAAGAGGCAGAGAGAGAGAGAGAGAATGGGCACTCCAAGGCTTCCAGCCACTGCAAACTCCAGACACGTGCATCCCCTTGTATATCTGGCTAACATGGGTCCTGGGGAATTGAGCCTCAAACCAGGGTTGTTAGGCTTCACAGGCAAGTGCTTAACCACTAAACCATCTCTCCAGCCCCAACAGCTACTTCTTGACTCCAAGTGGTGACATTAGGATCCGAGCCTGACCCTGAATTCTTCCACAAGCAACAAGGGATACCAAGCTTCAGCATCACCAGGGGATAAGCAGCAGTGGGTCACCGCTTCACTCTTGGGTTGTTGACCACCGGCCATGGGCAGGGTGTGGAGTGGCCCTCTCTATGTGCCGTCTCATTTCCTGTGGTATAGGAATGTCTCACTTGGAGTTTGACTAATACCCATTCTGGGTTTAATTAAGAAAATCAGGTTTCTCCACCTTAGGGAAACAGCCCCATCAAGAAGCATAGGAAGGCCGGGAGTGGTGGTGCACGCCTTTTATCCCAGCACTGGGGAGGCAGAGGTAGGAGGATCGCTATGAGTTCAAGGCCGCCCTGAGGCTACAGAGTGAATTCCAGGTCAGCCTGAGCTCCCTACCTGGGTTGGGTGGGGGGGGTGGTGAGCATAGGAAGCCCCTGGCCCCAAATGAAAAGGCTAATGTCAGCAAACAAATTAATTCCTCTCTTCTGAATTCTTTTGAAATCTAATCTCCTCCTACCCTTCCCCATCCTACCCCTCACACACAAAAGATGGAACTGACTTTGATCTTGAAAGCTACTGCCACTCAGATGTCCTATCCTGTGCTATCTGCCTTGGAAGCATCCTGCCTGCTTTTCTGGCTTGACAGAAAAGCCATCTTGGTAGAGCTGTTGGAGTGACAGGGACATTGTGCTTAGTCCTGGGTCTTGAGGAAGAGAGGACACAGGCCCAAGCCTCTAGCTTGGGTGAGATGATGAGCAATAGGTTCCAGGCTCTGGAGGACATTGGTGCCACAAGGGCCCTGCGAGGGTTCTGGCTCCATAGGACAGGTCCTGACTGGGCCTGATCAGTCCTCAGGTAGCTCAGCAAGTATGCAGGGTATCATCTGAAAAGGAAGCGATGGCAGGGAAAGGAATGGCTCCCTTCTGGTGAAGCATGGAAAGTTGCTGCAGTAGGAACAGGAGAAGAAAACAAAGGGAAGGAGGAGGGCACTGTGGTGGGAAGTGGAACTAAGATGGAGGGCACAGGTGGCTTCTGGCCAACATAACCTGCCGGTACAAAGCTTTCCAACCACAGAGAGATCCTGGCTCTGCCCTTTGTTCACCAGGGTCCCAGGACTCAGGATGAGGAGGAAGAAGTTGTTCCCTCCCAGACAGTCAGCCAACTTTCACCAAAAGCCCTGCCCGTGACCACCTTAGTGCTAGGCTCCAGGAGACAAGAGCTGACGCCAGTCCCAGCTCTGGAATGACACACGGCAGCAGCTGTGTGTGCTCCAGATGATGTGGGTGATCACTGTGGCGATGGAACACTGTCTTCTGGGGCTCAGGTAAACCCTGCAGGAAAGGAACCCACAAGGTCTTGCACAACAGAGTAGATAGGGAAGTGACACTTGCCTCTCCCTCAGTGTTCAGAAGTACCTTTTGCCTTCTCTCCATGTTCTCTTGTTTTTATGAGAGAGAGAGAGATTTGGCACACTAGGGCCTCCACCCACTGTAACTGAACTCCAGACACATGTGCCATCTTGGGCTTACGGGACCTGGAGAGTTGAACATGGGTCCTTAGGCTTTGCAAGCAAGTGCTAGGCCACTTCTCTAACCCCCCTTTTTTACTTCTTTTTAATTTGTGTGTCTGTATGTGTGTGTTGGGGTACTCCAGGCCTCTTGCCACTGCAAATATATGCCAGACACTTGTACCATTTTTCTGTCCAGTTTACATGGGTGACTTAGTACTTGAACACATGTCTACAGGCTTTGCAAGCAAGCATCTTTCACTGCTGAGCCATCTTCCCAGCACGTCTCATGTTCCCCTTCTATCTTAGCCAAGTCCAAACTCGGCCCAATTCCAAGGCACACCCAATTCTGGCTGAAGAGTGGGGCCATCTCCTACTTCCTTGGGCCTGCCCTCATCTAAGGTCACCCATGGTGCCTTCTTTGCCGAGATGGGGCACATGGCTGCAGTCGTCAACAAGAGGTTCAGCTCATTTCCCCCTTAAAGCATTTGTTTGTTTGTTTGTTTTGAGAAGAGATTTCACAGGGTCCAGGAGACAAGAGCTGACACCAGTCCCAGCTCTGGAATGAATTTGCTACGTAGCCAAGGATGGCCTGAAACTTCTGATCCCCCGGCCTCCAGCCCAACCCTCTCATTGTGGGGATTACAGGCATGTATCAGCATGTTTATACAGCTAAGGATTGAACCCAGGGCTTTATGCATGGTAGGCAAGCATTCTATCACATAAGATACACCCCCAGCCAGCCCCTATTTCCTTACAGCATTTTAAGAACCCCTATTTATACAAAGGTAAAGTCTGATCTCATTGGTATGGCTTACAAGGCCCTATGCAATCTGCCCTGTACTCCCTAGTCGCTCGCTACCACTCCATATACTTTCTGTTCCCCAGAAGGTTGATGTGGTGGCTTGAATCAGATGACCCCATAAACTCATGTGTGCTAAATGACTGGTCCACAGCTGGTGGCAATTTGGGAGCAGAGCCTTGCTGGAGGAAGTATGGTTGGGGGACTGGACATAGGGGTGTCATAGCCAGCTCCCACTATCCAGAACTTGGCTCACTCTTCTGCTGCTTTATACACCTGCTGTGGCATGGAGATGATGTCCAGCCTCTGCTCATGCCAGGCCTTTCCCTTGCCATCATGAAGCTTCCCCTGGAGACTGTAAGCCAAAATAAATCCTTTACTCACATCAGCTGCTTTTGGTCAGGTGTTTTGTTCCAGAAACATGAAGGTAAGTATAAGAGTTGGAACAGGAGTAGAACCAGCCTGGTGACTCCAGCACACCTCTGCACAGAACTGTCATCTCCTTGTCCGTCTGGAATGCTTCCTTACCTCTTCAAACACCCAGCTCAAACAAGCTGTTCAGTGGTGAGTTGAGGGTGCTCAATGGGAGGTGAGTAGAATGGATCTGGGTATTTCCCATTCTATGAAATTAGTAGAGGAAATGAGGGAAATAAAAGGGCCTAACTGTGTTTAATTTTCCAAGGCCAAGGTAAGTGTTCCAAACATTTCCCAAGTATATTCCAAAGTATGTTAACCTGTTATAGGGATGGCGTGCAGAGCACAGATGTTTGTCTTCATCCAACTCACAAACCATACATGTCACTGGGGGCTGGGAAGATGGTTGCATGGGTGAGAACTCTGGCTGTATAAGCACGAGGGCCTGAGTTCTAGGTCCAGTACCTACATAAAAATCTGGGTTGGCTGCACGTGCCTGTAACCCCAGAGTCCTGAGGGTAACAGAGACAGGAGAATTTCAGTCTAAAAGGGCAGCACCTGGTTCAGTGAAAGACTTTGTGTCAAAGAAATAATGTGCAAGAGAAATAAAGGATGACACTGACATTCTTCTCTGGCCTCTATGTATGTGCGCACAGAATGTATGAACCTCAGACAGATGCATACACTGCACACACACCTCTCTCTCACACACACACCCCAACACACATACTACATACACATGCAAAATAACATCATTGAGACATTTGAAAAATCAACCTCTTAGCCCTTATCTAAGTTTCTCATATGGGGGCCCCTAAAATGTCCCTTTAGGTACTCCAGCCTTTGGTAGCCAAAGTACTTCAAGAAGACAGTGACTTCTGGAGTTCTCTGTGGGTATTTGACCTCATTGGGTGGGTCAGGTCCCACAGTTGGTGGGTGGGAGTTGCAAACGATGAAGGCCCCTCTTGAAGGCTGAATGTCCGTCTAACCCTCCCTTCCTGCCCAGCCCCAATGTCCCTGCCAGGCCTGGCGAAAGGCCTGCTTATTGGCTTCCTCCTTCAGCTCTCAAAACTGAGGCTCTGAGCCAAACTGAAGGGGATCAAGGGCTGGCCCACAAAGAAGGGTATGGATTGTCTGTTTTCTAAAACAACTAATTTTCATTTTTTATTTGTGAGGGGGAGTGATTGAGAAATGGAGAGAGAAAGAATGGGTATAGGTGCCAGGGCTTCTTGCCACTGCAAATGAACTCCAGATGCATGGGTCACTTTGTGCATCTGGCTCTAAGTAGGTACTGAGGAATTGAAACTTGACCAGCATGCCTTACAATGAAGTGGGCCTTTAACTGGCTGAGCCATCTCCTCAACCCAGGGATTGTTTTTAAAAAGATGAAACCTCACTTCTGGTTCGTGTGGGAAGAATGTGAAATGCAACATTTCCCTTTCATCTCTTCTTTTGCTTCTGGAATTTGCTTCTGGAATTCGAAGCTGTATCTGATCAATGAAATGATCAATGATCAATGAAAGCAGAGATTTAACAATGTTTGGACAATGTTCTTCCACCTTCCCAACACCTGCACTACTTGTTCTTAAGAAGAAATGGGTGCAAAGATTAAACACAGGAACCTGAATGCCAGGAAAGAGTCCTGAATCAAGGTCCCAGCATGTTATCTGGCGGCTCTAGCCTTCTTGGCAGTGTCCAGTCAAGATCCCGGTGAGCACCTGGACTCTTAGTCAGCCAGGGCTTCAACCCTGAGTGCTGGTGGAAGACCCAACTTCGGGAGCTCAGGGCTTCATGCGACTCCAGGCACCCTTAACCAAGAGGCTGGCTGGCAGCTTACTCTAGATGCACATCTAAGGAGCTGGGACAGCTGCAGACCATGCCAACCCACTGGAGCCACGGAGGACAGAGTGGCCTCCTCTCAGCTGTGTATGTGAGGCTGTTTGATATTTCCTTAAATAGGATCAGATTGAACATTTTGAAAGGTTCCATCTTACATAAGTGTTACCTTCTAAAATAGAAACCCTCTTCATATTATTTGCAGCTTTCTAAGAAGTGAGTCCCAGATTCTTCCAAGAGCTCTTTGCCCATGGCAGATGATAGGTTCATTGGGAAGGCAGAGGCCCAGAACTTGGGAGTTGAAGCTGTCTTTTAGAATCATAGACTCCCCAGGGTGAAAGGACCTAAAGCCATTTCCCATAGTTCTCTGCACCCAAGCAGGACCATTGCTAGCTACTGAGCACCTACTGGCCACACCTAATAAGTTCAAGTTGATTTCCCATAACCTGGGCCCACACAGGTGTCTCTCACTCTCTCTCCCTCCCCCCCCCCCAGGTCAGGCTATTTGGCTGCTCTGAGCTGGGGGGTGGATAGACTTTCTGCTCTCACCATTTCTGCTGCTGTTGGACTGGGCTCTTCCTCTCATTTTTGCCACTTTTTCATTCCTCACAGGGATGTGCCAGCACCTCTTCCTGCCCTACCCCCCACCCAGTCCCAAACCACAGTGCTGGGCAGACAGCAGGTGCTTAATCAATAGTTGCTGGGCTCAGGAGCCTGCTTGCCAGCTGCAAAGTGTTTCCTCAGCCCTTTCAGCTGGCCACTGCCTTTTCATCTCCTCTGCCTGGTTAGTCCTGCTAACTGCTTCAGTCTCATCCTCTGCCCAGCTTATAGGACCCTGGCTCCAAGTGGGCACAGAAACAGTACCATGGGCCCCCAACCTGCTGAACTTCAAGAAAGGGAGGCCTCACTGCTGCCACCATGGCCTTCTGGAAGACATGTGGTTTCTCAGCTCTCTGGTCTGGTCCAGGCAGAGGAGACCTTCACAAAGCCCAGTGCATAGACTGAGAGATGGCTCAGCAGCGGTTAGGGCACTTGCCAGGAAAGCCTAAACAACCCAAGTTCAATTCCCCAGTAACCACATAAAGCCTGATGCACAAAGTGGTGCATGTGTCTGGAGTTTGCAGTAGCTAGAGGCCCTGCTGCACTTATTCTCTCTCCCCCTTCTCCTCCCCAACCCTTGGGCTTGGTGATACACATCTTTAATCCCAGCACTCAGGAGGCTGAGATAAGAGGATCACTGTGAGTTCAAGGCTGGCCTATGACTACCAAGTAAATTCCAGGTAAGCCTATCTCAAAATAAAAATTTAAAAAAATTGAAATAAAACCTAATCTGTGTCCACAAAGAAAAGGTGGCCAGATATACGTACATCTACGTCATGTGTCAAGCTCTGTGCCTCTCTGACTGTTGGGTAACCTGGGAGAAAAGGCTCTGGCTCTCCCTCCTTGACCTTACCATCACAGGGGTCCAGCCTGTGGTAATCAAGACTGCTGTTGGGATTCAGGGCAGGGCCATGTAGGCCACATGACCTGGGTGAAGGGAACAACACAGAGCCTCTCAGCCCCCAAGGAGCATTTATCTCACTGAGTCAGGGTGGGACCTTGATTTTCCTCAGTGTTCAGCCCTTCAGCAGGTTCCCATGGAAACCGGAAGGGCTGAAGAAAAAAAAGTACTAGGAGTTTTGTTTGACTCCCGGCCCCAATCCCCAACTTCAGATTCTCTAAACAGAGGAACACAAAGAAGTTTCTCTGATGGCTAGGGTGTGAATGATTTTGCCTGTCCTCAGGCCCCAGGATGAAACCACTACCTGTCTAGGTGAAGGTTTATACACAGAGTTTTCTCCTCATAATGGGGAACACCCCCTTCACAGGCCTCTATGTGTGCATAGACTGCTCTTTGGGAGCACTCTGTCATTGCTGCAGACAAATCCAGACTGTCTTTCCTTGTTGGAATGATGGTGAAATGTATAATTCTCCAAAACAGATCAATGTTTCTGACATAGTCTCTGGCAGAGAGGTGGCCATGGTGGCGGACGAACCATAGTTGCAAAGTGTGAACCCCAACATCATCTAGAGTACAAGGCTTCAGTCCTGTTCAATCTGCATTAGTCCAGGCATTTCTGCTGCTCCACAGGCTAATTGCTTAATTGAATCAGTGCAAATTCCCGCTGTCTTAGAGCATGAGAGTTGTCTATGAGAATGGCTGACTGGGCAGGTCAGGAAGGCAGGGGCAGCAGAGGAGCAGCAAGGAGCTCCCCGCCCACTGTCCAGGCTGCAAAGGCTCTCCTCAGTAACTTGAATGCCCTTGGCTGGCCAAGAGATCAAACTCTAGGCAGGGCTGGGTGGAGAGGGCAGTGCTGGTGCCCGGCAAGGCCTATGCTGTGCCTAGCTGTTCTAGTACCTCACATAGCAATTCTCCAGCTGCTGGGTTCCCACTCTACTTTCCCTGCCTCCCAAGTGAGCCAGGAGCTTGGATGCTCCCTGTAATGAGTGTCAGAGAAGGGTTCTGTTCACAGTCCCATGACAACACTCGGGCCTGCATGCATGCAATACCTAGTTGCAAGGAACCCCGGAGGCTTCTCACCCTGCCCACCTCCAGGCCAGCATGGCAGTAAGGCCTTCTCTGCTTAAGATTAAGGACTCAGAGGATAAAGGGGACTGCAAGTCTAGTCTTTAAATATCTGAAGGAAGCACAGTGCCTTACCCTGGCATTACAACTGGGGTTTCTGTTCCTGGCATTGTGCAAAAATCTTTGGTTTGCAGTCTGGTCTAACATCCTGGCATTGACTTTGGAATGAGTTAGGGTGAAGAAGAAATATTCTTGGTAGTGGACTTGGGTAAGGCACTATTATGTGTTGACCAACCCCATTTCCCAGGCACATAGTAGGGGCTGCTTTTCCCACCCTTGCCTGCATTTAATATGGTGCATACAACGTGGTGCTGACCACTGGGTAACAGGTCATCACTGAGGCATAGGGTTGCTTGTTCTAGCAATAAGCCTACCCATTAGCAATACTTGACACTGGTACTTGGAATACTTCATTCTTTGTTGGGAGGCAGCACGGGGAAAGGCTGTGGCTGTGGTCTTGGTTTTACCACATACTAACTATATGATCTCAGCCACGTTATTTAACGTACACGTTATTTAACATCTCTGAACCTGTAAAAAAGGAACAATCTAATATTCAAGGTTGTAAAAATTTAATTAAGTGATGTACAACCAGTCCTTTGCTTGGGGCTTGGCACACAGACAAGGGGTATAAATAGCAACGCTGTTCTATTAAGTTGGGAACAGTTTAGAAAATTCATTCTTTTAAAACTTTTGTCTGTTTCAAATTGCCTTTTTGTTTTCATAAATAGCAGAAATGGACACTGCAGGGGAAGAGAGAAGTCACTTGGCTCCCTTAAATCCTGAACTAAATTACCAGATTTAGAAGTACAAAGTAAGTTGATTTAAGAAACAATTTGTCTTGCCTTATCCAGAGAGGCAGAACAGGGCCTCTTTATAACTGGATGGGGGCAGCCTGACCCTGGTCACTTCTGCCGTGTGGGTGGCGGTTGACAGAAGCAGCGGGTGGCCAAGGCTGTAGGGAGTGAAGGGTGCACACTGGGAGAACCCACAGGAGATTAAGTCCACCCAGTCCTGACTTGGGAAGAGCTCTGGCCAGGCCCACATACCCTTTTCTATCAGGGAGACTATTTTGTCACTGTTTGTCATTTTACCCAGGGGATAATGTCCTACTGGGGTTTAATTTACATTTCCTGGGAGGCTCCTCCTCTGAAGGGCCTTTCACCCACTTCTCAGCTGGATTGCTGGTTTATGTTTTAACTGTTAGACTTCAAGCTTCTTCATAGATTCTAGACAGTGTTCTTGGATTGAGCATATAGTTTGCAAAATACATTCTTCTGGTATGTGATCTGTTGTTTCTCCTTTTTTTTTTTTTTTTTGGTATCATTTTTCTAGATAGGGTCTCTCTAGCCCAGGTTGACCTGGAATTCACTATGTAGTCTCAGGGTGGCCTTGAACACATGGCAATCCTCTACCTCCCAAGTGCTGGGATTAAACACATGTGCCATCCTGCCCAGCTTTTCCATATGTTTTAGTCACCTTTCTCCTTGTTGGGACAAAATACCTGAGCAAGACCAGGTTAGAGGAGGAGGGATTTATTTTTGTCGTGCAGTTCAAGTTGGCAGTCCGTCGTGGTTGGGCAGCACAGCAGCAGGGGACTGAGGCGGCAGATCACACTCAGTCCACAGGGAGGAGGCAGAGCGTGATAAAGGCGAGTATTCACCTAGCTTTCTCCTTTCTCTATAGTGCAAGATCCCCAGTCTATAGGAATGTGCCACTCACAGTTAAGGTGGGTCATCCCACCTTAATTAATCAAATCAATATAGCCCTTCATAGGCATGCCAAGAAAACAACCTAATCTATACAATCCCTCATAAATCATTCTAGGTCCTGTCAAGTTGGCCATCACACCATCTCCTCAGCTGGGTCTCTCACAGGGAAAGAATGTTAAATTATTCTATAGAGATGGCTTAGCTGTTAAGGTGCTTGCCTGCATAGCCTTAGGACCCAGGTTCAATTCCCCAGTATACAGGTAAGCCAGATGCACAAGATGGCACATGTGTCTGTCTGGAGTTTGTTTGCAGTGGCTGGAGGCCCTGGCATGCCCATCCTCTCTCTGTCTGTTTCTCCTCTCTCTCTCTCTCTCTCTCTCTCTCTCTCTCTCTCTCTCTCTCTCTTTCTCTTCCTGTCTCTCAAAATAATAAATAAAATATTTTTTAAGAAAGAATGTTGGGGCTGGAGAGATTGCTTAGTGGTTAAGGTGATTTGCCTGCAAAGCCAAAGGACCCAGGTTCAATTCCCCAGGACCCACGTAAGCCAGAGGCGCAAGGTGGCACATGCATCTGGAGTTTATTTGCAGTGGCTAAAGGCCCTGGCATGTCCTCTCTCTCTCTCACTCAAATAAATAAAAAATTTGAAAAATAATGTCCAATTTGAACTTGGATGAAGTCCACATGATCAGTTTCTGCTATAGATGGGCCTATCACTGTCAACCCTGAGAACTCTGTGCATCTGTGGCTGGGTATATGCACTGTATACCCTCTTACTCATTCAAGAACCTCTGCCGTGTGCACTCCGCCCTTCACTCACTCCTAAACCATAGTCAGTTTTCTCTCTAAGGTTTATTCCCAGTGAATGTCAAGAAGAGACTCAATGGGGCCAGCTCAGCCCAGGCAGCCTCAGACCTTGCTGTGCCAAGGCCCACTTCCAGAATAAGGGCTTCTTGTAACAGGGTAAATGTGTTCTGCAGCAAACACAAATGCCTGCTCAGTCCCACGTGGCCATAGTCTACAGGGCTAGAGCACTGCACTGTGGTCCAAGCATCCCAGACCAGCCTTCCCCAGGACAGCCACCCTCTGAGGCCTCACATGGGGTGTAACTAGGAGGATTTGTGTGCTATTCTCTCTGGTGCAGCTTGAGATCTGGGGACTTGTGCTACTCTGTGGGCTTTTAAAATCTCTCATTTAGCCGTCCACCTGTACTCCCCAGGGCTGGTGAGAAGCTGCAGTCTTGAGGGCTAGGACAGCTTGTTCCAGTTACTTTGAACAGAACAGTGGCAACTTGGCTCCTGATCTACCCAAGTACAGTTTAATTAATTTCCACTAAGAATTAATGCCTCATATTCATCAATCCTTACTGGCTGGTCTCCCAATCCTCCCTGTACTGGTATAGTAAACTGGGGTTTCCTTTGTAGACTAGGCTCTGGATTTACCTGAAACGTCTGGCAATATTCTTGGCTAACTCAAGATGAACTTTCCCAGCACAAAGGCCCTAGACTCATCCAGCTCACTGCCTACTCCCACAAGGTGACTGTGAGAATTATCCTGAGCTTAAGATAGGGCAACAGCAGACTGAGCTATGAAGATGAACATCAGTTATATGGTGGTATGGGGCGGGCTGGGTCTTCAGAGAATGAGTGAGAGTACCCAAAGCAGCAGAGAACATGTGCTTAGGATGTTGGCCAAAATCCAAAGAGATGGAAATGGAGAAAAGGAAAAGTTAGGCTTTTGGAGTTAGAAGTCAGGAAAGCAGGAAGGCTTCTAACATAGGTCTGTAAGCAACTGTGTCAAAGGAAGGGCTTCTGTACATCTAAGTACATATCTCATTAGGGGACAATTATTTCTCCCATCTCTGTAACATGTATTCAAGTGAATCACCATTCCTGAAGGGTAGTCTCTTGGCCAGAAGACTAACAGGCACAGTTTCATTAACTCTTAAGGGAAGGAACAATAGTATATTTTTATAATCATGCTTTGGGTCACTTACAATGTCAGGTCTCTAGTCATGGCCAGATATAGAACTCAAATTCTGTTCTTTTGACTAGGAGAAAGTAGCTTTTTCTCAATAAAGCCCTAATACCCCCTCCCTTTACCAGGAAGATGGGTGGTGGGGGTCCAAAGCTGGTTATGAGGGAGGGGTCCATCTTCAATGTCCGCTAATGGCTTTCTAGCTGCTTAACAAGGGGCAGAGAGCAGACCTAGACAAGTTAGGCTGCAGAAACACAAGTTGGTACTGAGAAGGTCTTAAGAACCCTCAGCCTAGGCCTCCTTGTTCAGTAAGAAACTGAGGTCTGGGGTGTAGAGTGGGGTATTACCAAAGTTTAACAGCCGGACTCTTGAATTTTGAGAATTTGGACCTAAACTCTTAAATAATGTAACAAAAAAAGAGAGAGAGAGAAAAGAGAGAAAGAAAAGAGCAAGGGAGAGAAAGAAGAAGAGAGAATAAGAGAAACAGAATGACACAGAACTCTTTTATAGATGTCTATTTACTCGAGAACAGCACTGGAAGCTGGGAATGTGGCAGAGTGCTTGCAGTGCATACGTGATGCCTTGGGTTCAAGTCCCAGCCCTACAAAACCAAACCAAACCAGCAGAAATAAATAAATAAACAACTCCTACCCAGGCATGGTGCACACACCTTTAATCCTAGAGCTAGGAAGACAGCCTGGGACTATAGAGGGAGTTCCAAGTCAATCTGAGCTAGAGTGAGGCCTTACCTCAAAAATAAAAACAAAACAAAATATCAACAATAACAACAACAACAAAAAAGAAAAAAATCAGCAATGACCAGGAGCGCAGATTCCCTGAAGTCCAGACATGTTAGTCAGATGTAGATACTATAGCAAAAACAATACTTTCCAAGAGATCGATGGAAAGCTCACTGTGGGAAGTTGAGGCTTGCAGCTGGGTATTAGAGGTAGGAGGACAGAGACATAACTCCACATTGTCACCCTCTGCAGCCTGAGAAGATCCCCTGATCTTTTAGGGGCCTCAACTCAAGGATTTGTGGTTCCAATGCAGAATGTAGTTTCTGGAAGTGCCAGAATGGAACAGAACTGGAAATTTTACAAAAGATATTTTCAGAAAAGCACTCAGGGATGAAGTACACTTGGGATCATGGATGTGGGCCTCTCTAAGAGAGTCACCATTAAGTGTCAGAATTAGTATGCCTACCATTTTGTGGCTCTCAAGTTACATTTCATCTCAAATGGTTGTTAAGACATCCTCCTGTTTCCTTTCTTTCTTGCTTTATTTTAAATGTCTTTATTTCTTTCTTGCTTTTGATAAGTGACATTACAGGGTGGCTCCAGCGATGCCTTAGATGGACTCATAATCTGATAGCACTACAAACCACCTAGGTTGCACAAAGGGGTTTAGCACATGTTCTTTCCCAGTAAATGGGGTGTTGCAGTCAGGTTCGCATTGCTGGCAGAAGTCACCCAGCCAAGAGCAGCTTTGGGGATTTATTTTGGCTTACAGACTCGAGGGGAAGCTCCATGACGGCAAGAGAAAACAATGGCATGTGCACAGGGTGGACATCACTTCCTGGCCAACATAAGGTAGACAACAGCAACAGGAGAGTGGGCCAAACACTGGCAAAGGGAAACTGGCTACTATACCCATAAGCCCGCCACCAACAATACACTGCCTCCAAGAGGCGTTAATTCCCAAATCTCTATCAGCTGGGAACCTAGCATTCAGAATACCTGTTTATGGGGAGACCTGAATCAAACCACCACATGGGGCTTCTGGTGAGAGTCCTAGCACATTGCAGTTTTATAGCTGCAGGGGAGAAAAGGCTTTAAGAGGTTGTTAATTGCACTGGAATTCTTTTTATTTAAATAATTTTTTGTTTATTTTTACTAATTTATTTGAGAGCAACAGAGAGAGAAAGAGGCAGAGAGAGAGAGAGAGAATGGGCGCAACAGGGCCTCCAGCCACTGCAAACAAACTCCAGATGCATGCACCCCCTTGTGCATCTGGCTAACATGGGTCCTCGGGAATCGAGCCTCGAACTGGGGTCCTTAGGCTTCACAGGCAAGCACTTAACTGCTAAGCCATCTCTCCTGCCCCTGCACTGAAATTCTTGCTGCTGAGAGACTTCATGCAGACTCAAGCTTGAGGGACTCCTTTTCCTTCTCATGTTCTCACAGTGTGCCCTGTCTTTCCATCCTGCCTCACTGGAGTTGACCATGAAGCTGGTGTCTATTGTAGCACCAGATGTGAAGGCCTGTGGCTGGTGGTAAATGCTGAGTTCAGGCAGCTGCTGATGTGAGGGTGTGTGTGTGTGTGTGTGTGTGTGTGTGTGTGTGTGTGTGTGTGTAAGTGCACAACCAAGTGGCCCATTCCCTCATGCAAACACCCTGCTGGGGATTCCAGACTCTTAGAACAAAGCCCCTTAGAGAAGATGATACCTTCTTTTGATTCTTGGAGCCCCAGAAGGTACTTGTCCTTGTTACTGCATCAGCCTTTCCAACTGAATCTGAGGACAAAGGATAGGGACTCCATCCACATCCCAGCACCCAGGGTGATTCCCACAGACCAGCGCACAGCACCTTGAGTGAGGAGATCCCTATTGGAACTCATTTTCCCTTAGTCCCACCCACCTCCAGCTTCCTGCTGTTGCTCATAACACCCCAGTCTCTAAGGACATGGACTTCCTCCCCCAACCTCCTGCATTCTTCCAGATACCTCTCCCTTTCTGGCTAGACCCATATGAGTGCACACATAACACAAGTGGCCAGGCTCTGGGAGGTCAATCCTAGCCTCTAGTGTTTCCCTGTTCCTCTCCTCCTTATCTTCTGTCTTTTAGATCCAGACATCATTTCATACTGAACCAATTAAATTGCCTTTTATTCCCATTTACCCCACTTCTAATCCAATCTTCTTGCAGTAATTAATGAGATCTTAAATGCAAATCTGACTCTACCTCCTCATTTAAAAGCTCTCTTAGCTGCCTGTTCCCAGTCTCCTATGGGATATGATCTCATTCCTTCATGCCACCAAGACACCATCAGCTCTTCTTAGGCTGGAAGCTTACCCATCCTTTCATAGCCCTGGGCCTTGGCCCACCTGTGCCTTTTGCTACAATGCCCACACTAAGAAAGTGGGACAAAGTACACAGTATTCTTGTTAGCATCCTTCACATCCACCAAGGCCTATCTCCAATATAACCGTCACCCAGAAGCATTCTTCATTTCCTTCTTTCCCCTCCTTTCAACCAAATCTTCATCCCTTCTGCTTGTCCATAGCCCCTTGGTACCCCTTACAGGGCAGTCACTTGTTCTAGATGTTTGGTCACATAGTAGTCATGAATTTATGAAAGGTAAGCGAGTACTGTGCTGGACCTCCATCCCACACATCACTTCTCTGTTCCTTCCACTTTTTCTGATGTACTGATGCCTGTGGACATGGGCTTCCAGTGGCCCCTCACTTCCTAGACTACATGTGTAGTGGCTATGGTTGGCAAGAGAGGTAGATCTCAGGACATAGGGCCTTGCTGATTCTTCTGACAGAAATAGGCAGCCCCACTGCCTCCCAAAGCCTGCTGCTGCAGTGTAAATTGCTGCCTATTTTATTATCTGTAATATGAGGATAGTAATACATTTTCTCTCAAGGTGGTTCTAAAAATTAAATGTCATTTCACACCTACTAGGATGGCTATAATTTTAAATATCATAAATGTTGAGGAAGCTGTTGGAGAAATGAGAACCTTGGCACATAGATAGATGGCAGAAACAAAACATGGTGCTTCCACTGAGGAAAATGGTCTGGAAGGGCCTCAAAAAACTAAACATAGAGTTACCAGATGATCCAGCCATTCCACTGCTAGGCATATCTCCAAGAAAACTGAAAATGTATGTTCACACAAAACATGAACATTCATATCAGCAGAGTGGAAATGACCTAAAAGTATACTAAGTAATGAATAGATAAACAAAATGTATAGCCATATAGGGGAACATCACCCATCCATAAAAATGAACGAACTTCTGATACATGTCACAACATGGATGAGCCTTGAAGACATCACTGGTTATGTGGAATTCAAAAGGACACACATTGTATGGTATTATATATAAGAAATACCCAGAATAGGCAAACACCAGAAACTAGGGAGAGGGAGACAGGGAGTGACATTGGTGAGGACAGGCTCTCTCTCTGGGATATGACAATGCTCTTGAATTGGACAGTGGTGATAATAACATGGCCATGGGAACATACTTTAAAAAAGCAAACTCCATACTCTAAAAGGGTGAATTTTATGATATATAAATTATATCTCATTCATAACCAAAAAGAACGAAGGAGGCTGGAGAGATGGCTCATGTGTAAAGTGCTTGCTACACTAATGTAAAATGAGAGTTTGGCTCCCCACCACCCACACAAATGCTGAGTCAATGTGGTGACCGCCTGTAATCCCAGAGCTCAGAGGTACAGACAGGGGATCCCACAGGCAAGCTGAATCCCACAAGTCAGCTGTCCACACTTGCTGAATTGGCAAGCTCTGGGTTCAAGTAAGAGACCTGGCCTCAATAAAAGAAAGAGAACAAACAAGACAGACATCTGGGCTGGAGAGATTGCCTAGTGGTTAAAGCATTTGCCTATGAAGCCTAAGGACATAAATTCAATTCCCCAGTACCCACGTAAGTCAGATGCACAAGGTGGTGATGCATCTGGAGTTCATTTGCAGTGGCTGGAGGCCCTGGTATATCCATATTCTTTTTCTCTTTCTTTCCCTCCCTCTCCCCTTAATGCCCCTAAATAAATAAATAACATATACTTTAAAAAAGAAAGAGGAGCCGGGCGTGGTGGCGCATGCCTTTAATCCCAGCACTCGGGAGGCAGAGATAGGAGGATCTCCGTGAGTTCAAGGCCATCCTGAGACTACAGAGTTAATTCCAGGTCAGCCTGGACCAGAGTGAGACCCTACCTCGAAAAACCAAAAAAAAAAAAAAAAAAAGAGGGCTGGAGAGATGGCTTATCAGTTAAGGCACTTGCCTATGAAGCCTAAGGACCCAGGTTCAATTCCCTAATACTCACATAAGTGTCTGGAGTTTGTTTGCAACGGCTAGGGGGTGTGGCACATCCATGCTCTCTCTCAAATAAATAAATAAAATAGTTTTTAAATATACATCTAACATCAACCCCTGGCCTCCACACACATGCACAACACACACACATGTTCCCACACACATGCAAACATGCATACATGCATGCTCAATGCACCCATGCCCAAAAAAGAAAGTCTGCAGAGATAGCTCAGCAGATAAGGTGCTTGCCACCCAAGTGTGAGTTTGGATCCCCAGGACCCATTGATGCTGGGTGCTGTGGTGGGCATCTGTAATATGGGCGACAAAGACTCCCCTAGAAGTTAGCAGGCTAGCTAGCCCGGCAATTGCAGGGGCAAACAATGAGAGACCTGCTGCAAGCAAGTTGGAAGGTAAAGGCACCCAAGGTTGTTCTCTGACCTTCATGCACACACATACACTCACGACATACACATACAACATACACACCCATACATACACGCAAACCCAAAATAATTAAAAAGGAAAAGAACAAAGTGGTATACACGGAGTCACACACACACAGATTAAACATGCCAACACCACTCCTAGCCCATGTGAGTGTTCCTATGAAGACAACTTTGAAGCCCAGCCTCAGGTACCTTCCTGCTGTAGCCTGCCCATCAGAAGCACATTCAAGATGCAGCTTGGGGTTTGCCACCTTAGTAAGGACGGATAGGAAAATGCCCCGTGTGCAACTTTAGGCATGTTGGGCCACCTGTCATGGAAAAATGAGAAGCATTTCTGTCTTTTTACGCCACTCCACTCCACCTCAGCCTGAACCCCAGGGAACTGGGGACGATGTCTGCTCCCTGAGGTTTCAGCAGCTGAGCCAGTGTCATGCTATGGCCTTGGAAAGGACTACTTAGTGACTCTTGGGTTACCACAGCAGTGGCTCCAAGTGAGGATACCTCTGGCCATTATGGCCCTGGAAGCACTCATGGGCATGGATGCTCCACCTTCCCTAATTCTCAGCACAGCTTCCAGGAACAAGCATCCTCATGTCTTCTACCCAAAGACATTTCCTCTGACTTCCCACCAAGGTGATAACATATAATTCCCATGCTCCTCAGGCCCCATGAGGATTCACTGGGCTCCTAATGGGTAGGGACATATTGTTGTGCCCAAATCTTACAGGCTCTGTCCAAGCCCAGGCACTTCCATTGTCCCATCCTCCCCCCGCCCACTGCCTGCTTCCATTCCCAGTCACCCTCAGTGTGCAGGGGCCATCCATAGCCTTCCACCAGGTAGGTGGATCCACTTGCTGATCCTGACCATCTCAGATCCTTCCTTTGCTTTCACAGCATCTCCTGGCCATGGTTTCTCTATGGAGTCTAAATTCCAGTGGTGCTTCATTTAGGAAAGAAATAGTTCAGCTACACTCACATCAACATCAAACACATCAAAATAACAAACATGTCCTCCTTTAATTCCCTGCAAACACCAGGCACAAGGCCACCTCTGTATTTTTGTCCCCATTATTCTTCATGTCCTAAGCCACCCCACCCCCACTTGCTCAAGCTTCCCTGCAGAGGACTGAGTACTTGGACCTGACCACAGCTTGCACTGTGGCTGGGGGAGCAGGATGTCTGCTCAGCCCAAGGAGGGAGACCTTACCGCAGACCCATCCTGGGGCTCTGCAGCTGCTGCTCTCACAGCTGTGACAGGACTGGCTGAGGCTGAGGAATGTCCCCAAGAGCTCCTCTCCCCCTACCTCACCCACAGATGGAGCACAGAAGGAGGCTGTTCTTATGCACTCCATTATGTTGCATACAATGTCCTGCCCTCAGTGCCCACCCACTGGCCTACCTTCCATCAGGGCTGGGGTCCTTGGATTGGGAGTCCATATAGTCCCCAAAGGCCAAGAAAAAAATATTTGGGCAGCAGTTCACAGGAACTCTGGCACATTTCTGAGCAATTGCGTGTGTTCTGAAGTGCAGCTCCATTCCATGGTGCCAAGCATTTGATGGATTTCCAGCGAAGCCCCAAGATGCACAGAGCTGACTGGCAGCAGTTTCTTCCTCAGCTAGCCACTACGCAAGGATCCCAGAGCTTCCCAGTGTCCCAAGGGTGGCACTTGGGTCCCAGCCGTGCTCTGTCTCCTGGCGGAAGGCCAGCACTGGCGCACTTAAGGCAGTAGCCTTGTCTGCACTCTGTTCCAGGACCCTTTCTGCTAAATCTGCTTAGAATTTCTGCACTTTTATCCAAATGAGGTAGGGAGAAAATGGGACATGAGGGACAGAGGACAGAGCCCTGTGTTGTGCACATCTGGCAGGAGGATGAGTAGTTTAAGGCCAGCTTTGGCTACATAATGAGTTCAAAGCCAGCCTAGGCTTCATGAGGCCTTGTCTCAAAAAAAATTTTTTTAAAGAGAGAAAGAAGGGCTGGAGAGATGGCTTAGTGGTTTAGCGCTTGCCTGTGAAGCCTAAGGACCCCAGCTTGAGGCTTGCCACCCCAAGACCAACATTAGCCAAATGCACAAGGTGGCACAAGTGCCTGCAGTTTGTTTGCAGTGACTGGGGGCCCTGGCATGCCCATATTCTCTCTCTCTCTCTTGATCTCTGTCTGTCACTCTTAAATAAATAAATAAATAAGAAATAAATAAGAAAAGGAAAAAATGAGAATAGCTCCATGTCTTCTGTCCCCACACCTACATGTACTCTAAGCCCAATCCTGCACTTATTCACATAGAGCACAGCCCCAGCCACAAGAAACTGGGTTGGCATGTCACCATGGCCATTGGCTCCCAGTACAGTGAGTCACCAGGCAATGACAGAAGATTAGAGGTCAACAATGGGCCCAGTGCCCTGTGAAAATCGCCAGGACTCTCATCTAGAGATAGAAGATGCCTGTGCAAAGCATTGCTAACACAGAACAGTGTTTAAGAGCACAGACTATGGAGTCTCACTGCTTAGTGCATTAACATACACAAAATGCTTACAGCAATGCCCAGCACACAGTAAGTACAGCGTGCACTACGTGGCTTTAGGGCAGCACTCAGAAATCAAGAATACAGGCTCCGAAGACTACTGGAACTTGCACCCTGGTTCTGTCCCTTTCTAGCTCAGTGACTTTGGCCCCACTTAGATACTTTATGCCTCAGGTTTTTTTTTAATTTTTATTAACATTTTCCATGATTATAAAATATATCCCATGGTTATTCCCTCCCTCCCCACCCCCACACTTTCCCATTTGAAATTCCATTCTCCATCATATTACTTCCCCATTACAATCATTGTAATTACATATATACAATATCAACCTATTAACTACCCTCCTCCCTTCCTTTCTCTACCCTTTATGTCTCCTTTTTAACTTACTGGCCTCTGCTACTAAGTATTTTCATTCTCACGCAGAAGCCCAATCATCTGTAGCTAGGATCCACATATGAGAGAGAACATGTGGCGCTTGGCTTTCTGGGCCTGGGTTACCTCACTTAGTATAATACTTTCCAGGTCCATCCATTTTTCTGCAAATTTCATAACTTCATTTTTCTTTACCGCTGAGTAGAACTCCATTGTATAAATCTGCCACACCTTCATTATCCACTCATCTGTTGAGGGACATCTAGGCTGGTTCCATTTCCCAGCTATTAAAAATTGAGCAGCAGTAAACATGGTTGAGCACGTACTTCTAAGGAGATGAGATGAGTCCTTCGGATATATGCCTAGGAGTGCTATAGATCAATCTCTAGCTGTTTTAGGAACCTCCACAATGTTTTCCACAATGGCTGGACCAGATTGCATTCCCACCAGCAGTGCAAAAGGGTTCCTTTTTTTCCACATCCCCGCCAACATTTATGATCATTTGTTTTCATGATGGTGGCCAATCTGTCAGGAGTGAGATGGAATCTCAATGTAGTTTTAATCTGCATTTCCCTGATGACTAGTGACGTAGAACATTTTTTTAGATGCTTATATGCCATTCGTATTTCTTCCTTTGAGAACTCTCTATTTAACTCCATAGCCCATTTTTTGATTGGCTTGTTTGATTCCTTATTATTTAACTTTTTGAGTTCTTTGTATATCCTAGATATTAATCCTCTATCAGATATATAGCTGGCGAAGATTTTTTCCCATTCTGTAGGTTGCCTCTTTGCTTTTTTCACTGTGTCCTTTGCGGTGCAAAATCTTTGTAATTTCATTAGGTCCTAGTGGTTAATCTGTGGTTTTATTGCCTGAGCAATTGGGGTTGTATTCAGAAAGTCTTTGCCAAGACCAATATGTTGAAGGGTTTCCCCTACTTTTTCCTCTAGCAGTGTCAGAGATTCCGGTCTGATGTTAAGGTCTTTAATCCATTTGGACTTAATTCTTGTGCATGGCGAGAGAGAAGAATCTATTTTCATCCTTCTGCAGATATATATCCAGTTTTCAAAACACCATTTGCTGAAGAGGCTGTCTCTTCTCCAATGAGTATTTTTGGCATTTTTATCGAATATCAGGTGGCTATAGCTACTTGGGCTTACATCTGGGTCCTCTATTCTGTTCCACTGATCTACATGTCTGTTTTTGTGCCAGTACCATGCTGTTTTTGTTACTATAGCTCTGTAGTATAGGTTAAAATCAGGTATGGTGATACCACCAGCCTCATTTTTGTTGCTCAGTATTTTTTTAGATATTCGAGGTTTTTTGTGATTCCAAATAAATTTTTGGATTGTTTTTTCTATTTCCATGAAGAAAGCCTTTGGAATTTTGATAGGGATTGCATTAAATGTGTAGATTGCTTTAGGTAAGATTGTCATTTTCACAATATTGATTCTTCCAATCCAGGATCAAGGGATGTTTCTCCACTTTCTAGTGTCTTCTGCAATTTCTCGCTTGAGTGTTTTAAAGTTCTCATTGTAGGGATTCTTTACTTCCTTGTTTAGGTTTAGTCCAAGGTACTTTATTTTTTTTGATGCAATTGTGAATGGGAGGGATTCTCTGATTTCATTCTCTGTGTGTTTGTTGTTAGCATATAGGAAGGCTACTGATTTCTGTGTATTTATTTTGTATCCTGCTACATGGCTGTAGGTTTTGATCAGCTCTAACAGCTTGCTAGTAGAGTCTTTAGGGTCCTTTATGTATAGAATCATGTCATCTGCAAATAATGATAACTTCATTTCTTCCTTTCCAATTTGTATCCCTTTTATGTGTGTCTCTTGCCTTATTGCTATGGCTAAGACTTCCAAAACTATATTAAATAAAAGTGGGGACAGTGGACACCCTTGTCTTGTTCCTGATTTTAGTGGAAAAGCTTCCAGTTTTTCCCCATTTAGTAATATGTTGGCTGTGGGCTTGTCATAAATAGCCTTTATTATATTGAGATATGTTCCTTGTATTCCCAGTCTCTATAGGACTTTTATCATGAAGGGATGTTGGATTTTGTCAAATGCTTTCTCTGCGTCTAATGAGATGATCATGTGATTTTTGTCCTTCAACCCATTTATGTAATGTATTACATTTATAGATTTGTGTATGTTGAACCATTCCTGCATCTCTGGGATAAAGCCTACTTGGTCAGGGTGAATTGTCTTTTTGATATACTCTTGTATTCTGTTTGCCAATATTTTGTTGAGAATTTTTGCATCTATGTTTATGAGGGAGATTGGTCTGTAATTTTCTTTTTTTGTTCTATCTTTGCCTGGTTTTGGTATCAGGGTGATGCTGGCCTCATAGAAGGAGTTTGGTAGAATTCCTTTTTTTTCTATTTCCTGGAAAAGCTTAAGAAGCAATGGTGTTAGCTCTTCCTTAAAAGTCTGGTAAAATTCAGCAGTGAATCCATCCGGTCCTGGGCTTCTTTTTGTTGGGAGATTATTGATAACTGTTCGGATCTCCATGTTTGTTATAGGTCTATTTAAGTGATTAATCTCATTTTGATTTAATTTAGGTAGGTCATATAGATCAAGGAAATCATCCATTTCCTTCAGATTTTCATACTTTGTGGAGTATATGCTTTTATAGTATGTCCCTATGATTTTTTGAATTTCTCTGGAATCTGTTGTGATGTTACCTTGTTCATCTCTGATTTTATTAATTTGTGTCTCTTCTCTCTTTCTTTTGATCAGATTTGCTAAGGGTTTATCAATCTTGTTTATCCTTTCAAAGAACCAACTCTTTGTTTCATTAATTCTTTGGATTGTTCTTTTTGTTTCTATTTCATTAATTTCTGCCCTAATCTTTATTATTTCTTCCTGTCTACTGATTTTTGGTTTGCCTTGTTCTTCTTTTTCCAAGGCTTTAAGGCGAAGCATTAGGTCGTTTACTTGCGACCTTTCTAATTTCTTAATATAGTATGCCTCAGTTTTTTCATGTGTTCAAGGAGATGGAGGGGTGATACTCACACTTGAACAGTTAAAAGATTAGGCACATCAATACTGACAGAATGCTTAGATCAATGCTTGGTGTTGTATATTTGTGCTGTTATTTGTGTTATTGTATCATTACCAGCATTAGTAGTATGATTTCAGAAGAGATGACATCGTGGCCCTCCTTTTCCAGGCCAGAAGCTTCCTTTACTGAAGATGTGAGCCAGGAGGGAAAAGATCAGCAGGGAGTGGTCTCTCTTGGCCCTAGGGTAGAAGCAGAGCAAAACTGGTTCCTCATTTGCACTCTGAACAGACTTTAGGGCTTTCCACATCCTTTGTAGAGGAAAAGAGTGACTCCTTGCTCACCAAAGGAGGTCAACCTCAGACTTCATAGGTGTGATTGATGCCCAGACCTTGTCACTCAGCAGCCCTGTGACCCTAAGCTCGCTGCTCAACTTTCTCTCCTCAGCTGCTAGCTTCTACTCTCCTTGTAGCACTTACTGGAGAGAAGCAGTTTCCTAGCTTCCTATCTCTTCTTAATTTTCCTAGTCTCTGGGATTTGGGGCCAGAACAGGCTGTAGAGAATCTTGGATTGAGGGAGGAAATGCGCATTTCATTTCTCCTTCCCCTCAGAACCAAAAGCTGCAGCTGAGAGTCGTTTTGACAAACCCAAGTGTCCATCTCACTCATTCTGTCAGGGCTCCAAATCCAAGGGCTCACCCGGCTGTGGAGTGGACTATTAGCTCCGGATGTTGCGGGATTTGTGGGGGGTGGGGGGGGCTTGTTGTTTTGTTTGGTAGTTTGGGGATGTAGGACCTCGCTGTAGACGAGGCTGACATATAATTCACTATGTCATCTCAGGCTGGCCTCCAATTCACAGTAATCTTCCTTCCTCTGCCTCCCGAGTGCTGGGATTAAAGCTAATTGATTTGTTCATTTGGTTTTGGTTTTGGTTTTACTTAGTGTATGGATACATAAACTTAAGCTAGTGATATCTTTTAAGTGAATTTTAAAATACAGAAGTATTTTGAATAAATTATAGAAGTAACATTTTTTTCAATTAGCTTTTCTATAGAGAAGCAATTGCCATGAATTTCTTATTGCTTAGTCCTAACCTCTCTCTCTGCATCTACAAATACATCAACACATTGGTTCACATCTATCAATTCTTCTGTGGGTGCGGGTGGTTGTGGGTGAGTGGTTGTGTGTGGGTATGGGTGAGTGTGAGTGAGTGTGGGTGTGAATGTGAGTGGATGTGGTTGCGGGTGGGTGTGGGAGTGGGTGTGAGTAGGCTTGAGTGTGGGTGTGGGTGGGTGTGGATGTGGGTGGGTGTGAGTGTGGGTGGGTGGGGGTGGGTGTGAGTAGGTGTGGGTGTGAGTGTGGGTGGATATGGGTTTAGGGATGTGAGTGGGTGTGGGTGGGTGTGGATGGGTGGGGGGGGGTGTGGGTGTGAGTGGGTGTGAATGGGTGTGAGTAGGTGTGGTGTGGGTGGCTGTGGGTTTGGTTGAGTGGGTGGGTGTGAGTGTGGGTGGGTGTGAGTGTGGGTGGGTATGGGTGTGAGTGGGTGAGTGTGGGTATGAGTGTAGGTGGGTGTGAGTGTGAGTGGGTGTGGGTGGGTGTGGATGTGGGTGTGAGTCTGTGTGGGTGGGTGTAGGTGGGTGTGAGTGGGTGTGGGTGTGAGTGGGTGTGGGTGGCTATGGGTGTGGGTGTGAGTGGGTGTGGGTGGCTATGGGTGTGGGTGTGAGTGGGTGTGGGCGGGTGTGGGTGTTGGTGAAGCCGGAGATTAAACCCTGGACCTTGTACATTCTATAGGCAAATGTTCTACTACTACTGAGCTACATCCCTGGCCTTTAGTTTTGTTGGTATTTCAAGGTAGGGTCTCACTCTAGCCCAGCCTGATCTTGAATACACTCTGAAGCCTCAGGATAGCCTCGAACTCATAGAAATCATCCTACCACAGTCTCCTCAGTGCTGGGATTAAAAGAGTGTGCCACTATACCATCTTACCATTTTTATTTATTTTTTTTTAATTTTTTGATTTTTATTTATTTAGTTATTTGAGAGCGACAGACAGAGAGAGCAAGAGGCAGATAGACAGATAGAGAATGGGCACACCAAGGCTTCTAGCCACTGCAAAGGAACTCCAGATGCGTGCACCCCTTGTGCATCTGGCTAATGTGGATCCTGGGGAATCAAGCATAGAACGGGGTCCTTAGGCCTGGCAGGCAAGCACTTAACTGCTAAGCCATCTCTCCAGCCCCCATTTTTATTTTTTAATAGTTCCACTAAACTACCCAGGCTGGGTTTGAACTAACTCTGTAGCCCGAGCAGGACTTCAACTCAAGATCTCCATCTTAGCTTCCTGGATAGCTGAGATTTCAGCCTGCCCCACAGGACCTTTTTGGTCCTGCCTTACATACTCTTCTAAGGCATCTTGGTTTTGCTTAACTGTGTCCAACACCCTTTCTTGTGGGTACAATGGAGCCTCTTCGTTCTAACAGCATTCCACTTGTGTATCTGGACAGCTCATTACCATCTCCGCCACTGCAGGGTCTCCAGCTGTTTAGAAGGTTTTGCCCTTAATGAACATTCATGTGTCTGTGAACATATGTGAACTTTTTCTATGGGAGAAATGATATTCCCAGGCCAAAGGGTTGCAAGAATCACAATGTACCCTACATTTCATCTCCTTAACCTGGTTCACAGTTGTTTGGTTTGTTTTTGTTTTTCAAGGTAGGGTCTCACTCCAGCCCAGGCTGACCTAGAACAATACACTCTAGTTCCAGGCTGGGCTCAAATTCACAGCAATCTTCCTACCTCTGCTTTCTGAGTGCTGGGATTAAAGGCATGTACCACCACACCCAGCCTGTTTCTTTTTTGTTCATAGCATTTGATATGAATTACATTATATATTTATTTGTTTCCTGTCTGCTTTTCCCTCTAAAATATAATTTTCACAGAACAGGCATCTTATCTGTCTGATTCTATACTGTGTCTTCAATACCTAGAACAGTTGAGCACACAGTAGGAATTCAATAAATACATATTGATAAGAATGGCCAAAAAGCAAACATTTTGTTTTATGTACACAGTTACACAGTTTCACTACATATGGCTAGCATTGAACTTATGGCAATCATCCTGCCTTAGCCTCCTGAGTGCTGGATCATAGGCATGAACCACCACGACAGGCCCTAAGACATACATTTCTTAATGGTGGTAGTACCACCAATTTACTTTCCAAAAGGCTGGTCCAAAATATCATTTCCTTAAAGCCTTGATAACACAGGATATTATCAACATTTTTTTATTAATTTTCCCCATCTAATAGGAAGAAATGTCATCATCCATTTATACCACTGCTTGACAAACTCCACCAGAGACACCTGGCCTCTTGCCATTAGACTGACCTGGAACATTCTGTCTGTCTGGGAGAAATGTCTTCCAGGTCACAAACTGGGAGCCTGACACTAGCGATGGGCAGGTGTGAGCAGGGGATCAAAATAGAGCTAGAGCCAATAGGGAGCTGGAGAAGGGCTCTGGACAGTGTCGCAGCTGCCGCAGTCACAACTGCATGGACGATGACAGCACAGCCTCTGCACAGGTGGCGGCAGAAGTTGCTCCCGGGGAGGGGGGGGGGTTGGGATGGTCAGGAGCAGAAGGGCAGGCCCAGCATCCTGTCAAGGGAAGCAGTATGTAGCAGGTCTGTAGGACTGAGATAGGCCTGAATCTCTCAGAAGGATCAGACACTCAGAAAAAGCCCGACATCACCCTCTCCAAGGCTCAGTAAACATCACAGAAGAAAGGGTGAAAAGAATGTAAGAGCTAGAGGATAGGGAAGAGGATGTGGAACACTGTCTGCAGACTCGACATGACCATTGTGTTCATGAACTCACATCGGCTGTGGCTGCCTACATAAGATCTGCATAAGACTGGGCCCATCAGGATTTCTTCATGGATGGGGGAGGGGTTCATGAGGTCTCACCTTTCCCTAAAAGCTATTGACAGTTCATGACTACAGAAATGGGAGGAGCCTTTTTCTTCAGTTGTGAAGCCACTGGTAAATTGCCTGTGGTCAGCAAATAACCCGTCACTCGTGCTAGCAAACTAAACTCGGTAGGCTACAAAAAAAAATTTTTTTAACCCAAAAAACAATCACAGTTTAAGGTGGACTAGTTGATAAAAAGAGAGGACACAAGGTAATGAGGAGGCATATGTGTTCAAAATCCATTGTATGCATGTAAAAACTTGTCAAAAATGAATTCAGATTTTTTTTTTTTTTACTAAAGAAAAGAAATATCTCTAATAGCCTTGGAGTTATCGATCTTGACCTTCAATAGTCCTTTCCAGACACTCATGTGATTTTTAATAAAAATGCTAATTTGGGGCTGGGGAGATGGCTATTTTGTTAAGGTGCTTGCCTGCAAAGCCTAGGGACACAGGTTACATTCCCCAGTGCCCATAGATGTACAAGGTGGCTCATGCATCTGTAGTTTGTTTTCAGTAGCTAGACGCCCTGGAACACCCATTCTCTCTTTCTCTATTTGCCTCTTTCTCTCAAGTAAATAAACAAACTAAAAAAAAAATTTTAATGCAAATTTCCAGGTACTGCTCCAAAGTATTGTCAAGTTTTGCTGCTGTAACAAAGTACTACAGATTGTATGGCATATAAACACACGTTTATTTTTCATCAACCTAGAGTCTGGAAGTTTGAAGGTTAAATGTCCCCCAAACCTCCTATGTTTCTGATTAAGCCTCATACTCAATCCCTAGTTGATAGAGCCCCTGGAAACTGGAGCCTTGCTGGAAGAGGTGTGTCACTTTAGGTGGGCCTTGAGGTTTATTACTTCAGCCCTACTGGATGTCCAGAGCCATGGCACGCCATGAGGAAAGTTCCCCTTAAGACTGGAAGCTGAAATAACCCCTTTTCTTCCGTGTGCTACTTTTGCTCAGCAATGAGAAGGCAACTGCTGTAGAATATCAGTGTTGTTGGTGTGCTGGGTGAGGACCCTCTTCAGGTTGGCAGATGGCTGACTTCTCATTTCTTCATTTTCCTTTCAATTTGTGTGTGTACAGGGTGGCATGTCTATGTATGGTGTGTACATGAGTGTATGCAGTCACATATGCCCTGTGTGCATACATGCGAGAACATGGTGGAACATCCGGTGCCCTTCCCTCCTCAGTCGCTCTTCCGTATTGTTTCCTTGAGATGGAATCTCTCCCAGCTGAATGTGGAGCTGCTAGGGTTTTTGTCAGTATGGTTGACCAGCAAGCCCCGGTGGTTCTCCTTTCTCCACCCCTCTCAGAACTGAGGTTGTGTTTGTGGCCATGCCCATCTTTTCTGTTTTATATATATTAATTTGCAAGCAGAGAGAAAGAGAGAGAAGAGAGACAGACTGGAAGAATAGACATGCCAAGGCCCCCAGCTGCTGCAAACGACCTCTAGATGCATGGGCCTCTTTGTGCATCTGGCTTTACATGGGTACTGGGGAAGCAAAGCCAGGTCATCAGGCTTTAGAGGCCAGTGCCTTAACTGCTGAGCCATCTCTTCAACCTTATGCCCAGGTTTATTTTTTTCTTATTGACAGCTTCCATAATTATAGACAATAAACCATGGCAATTCCCTCCTCCCCCCACCTCACTTCCCCTTTGCAACTCCACTCTCCATCATATCTCCTCCCCCTCTCAATCAGTCCCTCTTTTATTTTGATGTCATCATCTTTTCCTCCTATTATGATGGTCTTGTGTACACAGTGTCAGGCATTGTGAGGTCATGGATATCCAGACCATTTTGTCTCTGGAGGAGCATATTGTAAGGAGTCCTACCCTTCCTTTGGCTCTTACATTCTTTCCGCCACCTCTTCCACAATGGACCCTGAGCCTTGGAAGGTGTGCCTATGCCCAGTTTTTTATGTGTATGCTGGGAATTGAACCTGGGTCCTCATGTTTACACAGAAAATGCTTCTACCCACTGATCCAGCTCCCCACCCTCTGGCTTCTCATTTGCTGACAATGGGAGAAAGAAGGAAAAACTCTCTGTGATTGGTTTTCCAAGGGCACTAACCCCATTCAAGGAGGCTGTGCCCTTGTGATCTAATCACCTCCAAAGGCACCACCTTATTCATGCCCTCATGTTTTGGTTTAGGATTTCAAGATTGGAGGGAGTGCATATTCAGTCCATATCACCTACTGAATCAGAAACTAGGGAAATTCCAGCACTGTTTGTATGAGTATGCTGGGTGACCCAGATGCACATGAAGGTTTGAGAACCACAGTTATAGAGTGAACAAGAGTATCCCAGGATGAACTTCACCTCCTGGGGTAGGAGACAGGGAGTTTTAAGAAAGCTGACTTCCGTTGTAGAGAAAATGATCTTTCAGTGTTACAGCTGCTTAGCAAGGAGCCTGACAGCCTCTGTCTGGGAGAAGTTCCATCCCCATGGGTCTGGAACACACACTGAAAATCATCTCCAGGGCATCTGGAATGTGCTACAACAAGCAGCTCCTGAATCGCTGCAAGTTTCTCCCTTTCCCTTTCTCAGTGTTACTTGGACATCGTTCCCAGGCTATGACCTCTCTGTAGTGCCCAATGGCTCAGGCTGTTTATATCCCGAGCCATCTCTATACAAGAACTTGTTGGCAAGTTGGTGAAGGAGTCAAGGATACTGGAACAGCTCACTGCCTCAAATCACCAGTGTGACCCAGTCACATGTCCATACTTCATGCCACTCATCATCTCACTGTCAGATACCCGGAAATCCAGGAATGACAGGAGAAGGCACAAGAAATGTCATAGAGATAGAAATGAGGAACGAATGCACATGAGGCCACAATGCTGGAAAGGAGGTGGATTACTTTAAGAAGCCTTTCCTCCTTGACATTTTATTTTTCTGTAATTCTCCAGTTCTAAGAACTCTTTAAGTTGTCAAGTAGGTCTAACTTTCTCAGAGGTTCCATGGTTCTAGGAATAACAGCTCCTAACAGTACCATTAAAACTCCTACAGGCCCCTGGACTCGGGGGATGTGGCTAGCAGAGTCCGAGGCAGAGCAAAGGGCTGGTATGGGTATGGTAGGGGAGGTCTGCCCTGGGCTGAAAGCAAAGCTTGGATACACAGGGTCTGGTAAACCTAGCCTGACCTAAGTGAGGAGCCAGGGATATAAAAATCTAAAGGCCAAGGGGGAAAATCAGCTCTTCACCCCCATTGGCCTAAGGAAGAGAAATATAGGCACTGAGGAAAGAAAAAAGGAAGGCAGATTCAAGATATTCCTTACCCCATTCTGGCTCATGACTCTATTTTTGTGTGGAGCCAGGCGCATTGGCGCTGCCTGGGTGCTCAGCTCAGCTCAGGAACACGACCTTCACCCCCGCCCTTGGGACGGCCTTGGCAGTGCCCTGTCACACCAGAGCACTGCCCCTCACGCCATGCTGGCAGCACTCTCTTCTTCTCAGCTTCTGGCCTGACACCTGGGGGAGCAAAGAAAGAAGACAGACAGATTACAGCTCTGCCCACCCTTCTGAGCGAAGCAGCCACCGCTGTCTCCCTGTACAGGAGGGGTCACTCTGTCTCAGCTTGGCTCAGCCCCTGATGCACTGTGTACCCCCCACCCCTGTCATGCTCCATTTCAGTTAAGATGTCACTATTATGGCAACTCCAACAGAGAAGATCCTAATGGGGTCAGAGCCTTGGGCACCACCACCAAATGCTTCCTCCTTCTCTTAAGGACAGATGGGATTAATGGCCATTGTTCTTAGGTTCTGTGTGTTAAGTCACTGAGCCCTTTGCTGAAAGATAAATTGCATATCTGCCCTGAGGGAGGATGACTCACATTGATAATTCCCTCGATTAAAGTCCATTTATAAAGGATCCTAATGGAAAGTTTTGGTTTTTATTTTTTTAATGGAGAGTCATTCAGAAAAGAGAAAAGGAATGAAATTTCAAAGGGGAAAGTGGCGGGGGGGGGGGTGGGGGAAGGAGGGAATTACCATGGGATATTTTTTCATAATCATGGAAAATGCTAATAAAAATTTAAAAAAAGAAAAGAAAAGAGAAAAGGGCATAATAATTGGGTCTGCCCTTGACCAACAAGTTTTCTCCTCAGAGAAAGTAGTACAAAAAGGTTGCTCAAATTGTTGCCCAAGGTTCCTACAGTAGAGGATGAGGGAAAAGAAGGGGAAAGAGAAGAAGAGGTGGTATGGAAGGAAAGAAGGAGGAGAGGAACAAGGAGGAGGAGAAAGAGGAGGGAGAGGGAGGGAGAGAAAGCATGAGAACAGACCAGCCCTACAGCCTTCAGGGATCCAGCTCATTCAACTTCTTTATCAGTAGGAAACCCCTAGGCATAACCACAGGCTACAAGGCGCTGTCTGGACCAATCTGAGGAAGAAGAACCCCTTTCCCACACTGTCTCCAGCTCCATCCCCTAACTAAGCTTCTGTTTTTGCATTTCAGTCTCAGCACAGCAAGTGGTCAGAACCCCAGGATGTGGACAGACCTACCGGGCGTGCACATGCACATTCTGGACTGAATGCCTGGGTCTCTGGAATCCATGCCACCTCTGCTCCTGGACTTAAGCACTCTGAGGTCTTCACAAGCACAGTGTAGCTTTGAGGTAAATACTTGGCTGGGAGTCCTCTGTCCTGGAAAACTATATAAGACAGACAGCCAAAAGTGGCCTGTGGACACAAAGGTGTTGTGCAACACTCTGGGCTCGGTTACTCCAAGCCTGCCTCCTGTCCAGGAATCACAGGAACAAGATGACTCTACCCTGACATGCACCCTGAGATGGAAGGCATTGCCTGTCTAGGCCTCCATCTCTTGCTCTGTATGAGACACTGGTAAGGGTTCATTCAGATGGGATTCTTGGGAGTCTCTAACATGGGTGACTTGCGAGACCCGTCTAAATAAAGCCATGCCAAGCATTTGAAAATGTATCCCAGGGCTGGAGAGATAGCTTAGCAGTTATCACACTTGCCTACAAAGCCAAAGGACTCAAGTTCAATTCCCCAGGACCCATGTAAAACCAGATGCATAAGATGGCCTATGTGTCTGGAGTTTGTTTGCAGTGGCTAGAGGCCCTGGCACACCCATTCTCTATGTTAGTCTATCTCTCTCTTTCAAATAAACAAATAAAAATAATTTTTAAAAAAAGAAAAGAAAATGTAGCACAATTTGTCAATGTAATCTCATGCAGCCTGGAGGCCTGGGTTCGAGAATGTCAGGCCCTCTGCTAGAGGGCATGCACCTCCCCACTACCCTGGGGTGCTCCAAGCACTAACCCACCACAGGTGAAGGAAGCAGGTGCTTGTGGGGAAGCCTGGGCCCACACAGGGGCTGGGATGGGGCAGGAGAGGTGCTGTCCTTTATGGGTCATGGCCCTTCACCTATTTGCCTAAATGCTGAAGTATCTTTGTTTTCCTAAATAGCAAAAGAAAATGGGGCACTGAAACTGCTCCCTCAAAAACAGAGACCCAGGACTGCCAGGTGCTCAAAGCCCTGAGTCCAAGCCAGATTCTTCTCAAGTTACTGTCCTGCTTCTACCCCTGTAAACCTCTTTCTCTTCCTCTTCCCCATTCCTCCTTCAGCTTTCCTAAAAAGGAAACTCATGAGCCAGGGGTGATGGATCCCGTCTTTAATCCTAGCACTGGGGAGCTGAGGTAGGAGAATTACTGTGAGGTCAGAGGCCAGCCTGGGCTGTAAAGTGAGCTTCAGGTCAGGTCAGCTTGGCCTAAAGTGAGACTCTTCCTCCAAATTTAAAAAAAAAAAGAGGATCAGAGAGCATATATCTTCCCAGCTTTATTCAGATACTCAGACCCTCTATGGAGGCTATGGCATCACCCCACTCCCACCCAGGCTCCTTACAGGGTGACCCTTCCCAGAAAGTGCTTCTTTCAATGACCTGGAGCTAGAGACAAAGTCAACACTCTGATATCTCATCAGCAGAAATTCAGCTGACTGGAAAGCAAGCCTTTCACTGAGTGAGTTAGGCTCTGGCAAAGGCTGTGAGGAGGGCCTGACCCCGGCAGACTTGGGTGTTACAACCCCACAGCTCCACTCTGGGGGTGTGAAGTTGAGAACACAATCTCCTCTGCAAAGGGAATACTGAGTGCAGGCAGCTGCACGGCAGACCTGGGCAGCCTCTCCACACACGGCTGAGTGCCAGGCCCGTCAACAGCCCAGCCTCCCCTGCTGCTCATGCAGTTTCAGTTACATAGTGGGGTACTAAACTGCACGTCTGGGCCAGAAATCACTGTGTCCTCCCAGGCAGGTGTGTGAGGAAGTTACCTGTCCTACTCAACTCAGGTGGAAGGGAACAAGCAGGCCCAGCCAGAAAAGGGGCTGAGTGCATTCAGCTTCTCGCCAGCACAGCTCCGTCTGATCTGAGGCCCACCTGTTTCCTCCCCATGCCCCATCTCCCTGTGGCTGGACTCTTGTATGCCCACTGCAGGCTATGGGAATACATCCTATAGTTAAATTCAGAATAAGAGACCGTAAACTCCATGGCTTAAACAATAAAAATGATTGCTCAGCTCTGGAAGCTGGAAGTCTCAGATCAGAGTGCCTATGTGATCCTGTGCTGTGAGGGCTCTCCTTCCACCTTGCAGATGCTGCCTCTTACTGTGTCCCTGAGAACAAGCTCTGGTCCCTTCATCTTCAAATGAGGATACCTATCCCATCATGGGACCCCACCCTTATGACTTCACTCCAGACTACTTCCCAAAGGCACCACCTCCCAGTACCACCACATTAGGAGTTAGGGATTCTGTGAATGTTGAAGGGAAACCAGCATAAAGTCCATGCCAGGCCATGTCCACTAATGATATTTTGTTCTAAAACACATATGTGGCCTGGAACCCTCTCCTGAGTGTCAGGGTTTCCACAAGTTCTGCCTTCTGGAAGCAGGGAAGCAAAAAGAACAGCAAAGCTGCAGTACGAGCAGACTCAGAGGCACAGCCACCCCTAGTGCAGGGTCACATGCACAGCTCTCTCTCCTGAACCTTCTCACAGTGATTATTGTGCTCCGTTTACTTCCTATTTATCCCCGTCTCTAGCCAAGTCCTAAAAGCTGGTTGTTTCATGCTACACCAACATCTATCTCCCCGTCATGGCGCGTAGCTGACCCGTGTGGATGCTACTTGGATGTGGTCACAACAGAACAGAGCACCCCTGGCATCTCTTGAGAATTTGCCTCAGCCAGCCACAGCTAAGAATACATGCCAACCACCTAGCCACCTAACATGCCACTCAGACTTGATGGCTCATGAAACATTGAGATTTGGCCCCTGGCAAGATTGTTCCCTATGAAACCCCAAGGGATTCTAGAGAAATCTCAGAATAGCTCTGCACCTCCTTTCCAACTGCCTGTCCCCAAGGGTCCACTCTGTAGGCCCTGGGATCAGCAGAGGCAGAAATGGTGTGTTCCAGGGACAGTGAGATTGCTCAGTGGATAAAGCACGTACTGGGCAAGGGCGAGGACCAGAGAATGGACCCCAACTCCCACATAAACATCTGTGGTGGCCTGCCTGTAATCTTACTTAGCATGGAGGAAGAAACAAGGGCAAACTGGATAGCTAGACTTGCCCAGTCAGCAAGCTCAGGGTTCAAATGAGAAACACTGCCTCAGTACATGGAGAGCAACCAAGGAAGCTGCCCACAATCAACCTCTGGCCTCCACACACACAGCTACATGGGCATGTGTGCATACAACATGTACAGGCAATAAACATAAATCTCAACAACAACAAAAAGCCGGGTGTGCCCACCTTTAATCCCAGCACTCAGGAGGGAGAGGTAGGAGGATCACCATGAGTTTGAGGCTACCCTGAGACTACATAGTGAATTCCAGGTCAGCTTGGACTAGAGTGAGACCCTACCTTGAAAAAAAAAAAAGAAAAGAAAGAAAGAAATGGGTTCCTCAGCCTGAGTAGCGTCATCAACAGCCTGGTCCAATCTCTTTTGTACAGCAGGTCTATGTCTTCATGGTCAGCTGGGCTGTAGTGGCCATCAACACAGGGCTTAGAAAGTCTCTCCCCCTCCCTGCACCTAGCTCCTCCACAGTGAGATGCTGATTTACAGTCCTCCCACCAGCCTGGTGGGTGTTCTCCAGAGAAAATACAGAGACTCTGCTGGTGATGAGAACCTGAGTTTCCTCTGGGCTGTCTTGCGGAGTGGTGGTGGGCACAAAGGAACGACAGGAGTGGAAAATAATAAGCTTCCTCTAGGGTCTGGACTCAGTACCTAGACACGGCTTCCCCAGAAGGAGCTCACGCAAGCCTAGGGCCCAGGCATGCCAGTTGCAGGGGAAGGGGAGTATGTGGTTTCAGCTTTTGCTGAAGCAGCAGAGGCTGGGCAGCAATTTAGTTCTGAGCCCTCTCCAAAGCTGCACCTGGCAGAGAACCCCATTTGTAGGGGCATGCCCTTAGCAGCATGAAGAGAGAGAGCATAGAGTCATCTTCCTTTTTATAAGAATGAACTGGGGTGCCACTGACCCCCTTGTTCCCTGGTAACTTCCCAAGAGTGTGTCTCCTCCCCATGTAGTAAAGGACTGGCCTGGATATTCCCTTAAAATTCCAACGGTGCCATTCCAGGCCTATTTTAGACTTAAAAGTATGAGTAAGTGGCCAGACAGATGTCAGGTACAAGTAGGTGCACATGCTCCACCCCCACATACACACACTCACATACACACATGAATTCATATCCATATGGCTCATAATTCATTCTTCTAAAAAACTGAACTGAGCTCAGTTTGAAAAATATTTTCCTTCCATTTGCTTGGGACAGAGGCCAGGTTATACTGTTCCCAGGGAACCAAGATAGGTCACAAAGAAACTCTTTTTCCCCCTTTTGATTTATTGCTTTCCATAAAAAGAAAAAGAAGTTGGATTAATTTATACTCAACAGTGAAAAATGCTACCTCTGTTCCCTAAAGTAGCTGGACAGATACTATCTGGTATTTTTAGAGGAATCTTGATAAAGAATTAAGGGAAACTTCTTGTTCTTAGCTATGGCTCCATAAATCACACACCAGGAGGGCCAACAGGGTCCTTCCCCAAGGGACCCTCAGGGGCACCTTCAGGACACCATGGCCAGTTTTGCCTTGTTCCTTTAAAGTCCTTCTGGGCATACACATAGACAGACTTCTGTATGACTGCATGACAGAATGAGGGGACACCAGATGAAGGTTGGGGCTTCATCTACCTGCCAAGAATAAAGAATGGTTGAAATGTTCACAGAAGAGTTTACTGAGGGTGACACAATTACAGCTGGCCTGAAAGATTAGCCTATTTAGATGAGTCAAGAGAGTGAAGAAGGATTTCTAGAAAGAGGAATTAGCAAGAGGCAAGGCAAGGAGGCCAAGACCATTTGAAAGTTCCCCTGAGCCAGGAGCCCAGAAAGTGGACCACCTGGGCAGCAGAGGATAGCTGCCTGAGAAGTCATAGAAGAGCAGCTGAACTTCATCCAAAAGACATCAGTAGGAAAAAGATACAGACTAATAGATTAAGAGCATTAACTATTAAGAAGTTGGAATGGTGACCTGAAGGAAGGAAATTCTTCACACACAAGCCATGCTCATACACCTTCCCCAAAACCATTCAGTGACACATCAACCAGAAGGTCACAGTAAGAGGGTGCCTGGTGCTGGTGAGAAAGAGTAGCTAACTCCAAATCATGTTCCTCTGTATGTTAACTTTGAGAAACACCACTTCCCATTTACTATTCATCATGTTCACATAATTAAGTGTGGAAATACAATGTTCCCTACTCCCCCCCCCCCCTACATTTTAAACCAGTATAGACACTGCAAATGACAATCATTGTGCATTTTAATCCTGCTGGGTTTATGTCAACTGCCCTCCTTAACCATGAGCCCCTCCAAACGTAGAAATTATTTCGTTTAGCTCTCTCTTCTCAGCCCCCAGCTCAGGGGCTGGCATAAAAGAACACTAACTAGGGGATGAATTAGTAGAATCAGGGAATGGTATCTTTTTGTTGTTGTTGTTCATTTTTATTTATTTGAGAGAGAGATGAGGGGGGAGAGGGAGGGAGAGAATGGGCGCTCCAGGGCTTCCATCCACTGCAAAGAACTCCAGACACGTGCGCCCCCTTGTGCATTTGGCTAATGTGGGTCCTGGGGAATCGAGCCTCGAACGGGGGTCCTTAGGCTTCATAGGCAAGCGCTTAACTGCTAAGCCATCTCTCCAGCCCAGGGAATGGTATCTTAATTACCACACTGTTTGCTCAGTCCAGGCATTATAAAGGATTTGTTGTACTTTGGAGGTTAAACAATGCATGCTGATATCTTTCACTTCCTTAAACATAAACTCAGACTGTCAGGCCTTCTAATCTGGTTCTTGTTTCCTAAAGAAAAGACTAATTCTAGGCTTGAAAAAAATATATTCTGCTTTACCTTAATGGAACGAGAGTCCTTTAAGTAGGACAGTATGGAATAGTTCCTGCTTCCAGCTCATTTTAGCTGAGGCCAGGAATACTGTTGAGGACATACATAGACCTTTGCAGATGTTGCAACTTTGTGAACAAATAGGCAAACCCCTTGCTAATCTTGTAAAATGTCTTTACTGCAGGCAGAGTCCCCCAGAGGTGGACTGTGAGGGAGGAGAGTATGCAGGAATCATTCTGAAGAGGACCCAGGATGAACATCATGGAAGGAGAGGGAAGAGGACTGGTAGGAGAAGTTGGGCTGTGGTGCCATCACAAGACTCAGCTGATCCCATAGGAACCCTCATTCGGGAATGGTCCTACAGTACAGTCCCCAGCTGGGGCAAGGGCCAGGCCTTTATCCCTTCTTCCAACAACAATAATTGGATCTGTGCAGCTGCCAAGAAGAGGTGTGGCCTTGGGTAAGACAGATGTTCTCAGAGAAGCTATCAGCCATCAATCAGTTATCACATCCACTGTGAGGTGTCTTTCTGCACAGCCACCATTGGTGTGTAGCTACTTAAGGCAGGTAGAATGCCCAATGCTTAGACCCTGAAAAGACAGATTCAGCAAAATGGCTGGGAGATAGATCTGCATAAGAATCTTAATGCTGATACAAACTCTATCCACTTAGGTGAATAGCAAACTTTCTGAGTCTTCATTTGTAAACCAGCAACAATACCATTTACCCTATAGTGTTTTATAGTGAGGAGCAAATAAGTATAAAAATGTCCTTGGCACAGCACAATCTTTCATAATGAGTTCTGCTAATGGGCTCCCATAGCAGTTGTTGCTATCTTAGCATCTGCAAAGGCAAGATGCTTCCCTGGCATCCATGTCGAATGCTTGCACATGGGAGCTACGCTAAAGTCTAGGCCAAAGGCCATGAGGACTCTGAAAGTTGCTTGTCACCTCCTTATACCTCAGGCCAGTGTCCTATTGGCATTGAGGACACCATTTGGAAACATCGTCAAGAACAAAGAACAATACTGGGAAAGGGGTATTAGCTGTCCTTGCCAACAGAACACATGGCAGCCTTGATGTGCCAGGCACCAAGAGGAGACAGCCCTGCGGGTGGATGAGACAGTTACTTTGGAGGCTGTGGGCATCATCAAGCATGCTGGCCTGTCCAGGGGGTGTGACAACATGACAAAGAGTTGTGTTTGATTTTGCTGTCTCCTCTTTCAAATGGTCAGCATGGAGAAACAGCCCCCTAGTGTGGATGATGTCTAAACCTATGGGAGGTTCAAAGTGTAATGCCACCATGAGAGGACATAAGAATTCTAATCTTGGCTCCAACAGAGAGTATCCCTTGGGAATTGAGGCACTTTTCATGCTGAAATGGCTCCCATCTCTCCTAGGAGGAGGGCACATGGTAGTATACAGGGTATGGGATCAGAAAAGCCTGGTTCCTGAGTTTGGTCGTCTTGGTCCACCCTCAGCCATGTGATCTTGGACCAAGGTCATTGAAGAGAGCGGCAAGAGCACACGTGTAGATGAATAATTTGGGGTCATTACTCATCGCAGTGGAGCGAACAACAGCTAGATGGTGTCAGGAAACCCTGTGTAAGACTGAGTCTTGGCTAGGGCATTTGGCAAAGGTAAGAAAGCAGAAACTTGCTTTCAGTTGGATGCTGTAAGCAAGCAGACAACTCTATGATTGAATGTCTCTATAAGGAAGGAGAATCTGCAAGGAGAGAAAATGCCAACAAGGGTAAAGCTGTAGGTGGTAAACAGGAAGCAGTCACCCATTTTGACTGTATTAGTACTTTCATCATCACTGTGACAAAATGCCAGACCAAAGTACCTTAAGGAAAGAAAGGTTTATTTTGGCTCAGAGTTTGAAGGAATATGATTCACCATGGTGTGGAAAGCATGGCAGATATTGCATCTGCAGTCAGCGAACACAGAGAGATGAATGCTGGTGCTCAGCTCACTTTCTCCTTCTCTCTTTATAGCCAAGCCAAGACCCCAGCTCATGGGATGGTGCCACTCACATTCTGTGACAATCGTCCCTCCTTAGTTAAAACTCTCTGGAAATGCCCTCATAGTCACACTCAGAGGTGTGTCTCCTAGGTGATTCTAAACTCAGCAGGTTGATAACCAAGATTAACAATCACACTGGTCAACAAGGGACATTTGGCACTCAATATGGAGCACAGTGAGCTTGATTTAGTCTGTGCTTAGACAAATGAAGGGAGTGCCCGTGCTTCATTTCATCTTTTCATGGTCTAGAGTCATTCTTCTGAGGTTGGTTGGGTCTGACAGCAGAATGAAGCCTAGCTGTCACAGAAGGCACCTTCAGAATGTCAGGGACTGCTTTTCTTTCTTTTCCCAGCTCATTAAACCCCTCCATGTATACACTTCTCAATCTGTAAAGTGGGGGTAAGAATATCTAGCACATGGGGTGGTTTGAAGAATAAATCAATGCACAGAGTAGGAGTTTAGCATTCCCCAGTGTCCATACCATTTCAGGAACTTATCAGGCAGCCACGGCTCTACCCCCAGTTAAGACGTAAGGAAAAAGAAACAAAAAAACTTTTTGGGAGGTGGCGCACATCAATAGTAAAGCAGCCCCCCTCCCCCCCCGCCCGCCCCGCAGCTGCGCTTTCATTGTGAACCAGGGTTCAGCCCATCAGGACTGGCACTTGCAGTAAATAACGTCCGGCAGCACATGACTGCCAGCACTCCACAGAGGGGGACAGAGCAGCATGGGCTCCACAGCAGGGCTGGAGCACTGCCTAGGACCTGCATGGAGGTGGCCGTGACATGTTTCACTGGGAACTCACAGAGATGACTACAGACACAGAACCCCAGCAGGCACCTTCAAGAAATGCAGACTGTAGCCTACCTGGGCCAGACAGAGCTGGGACCAGAGCAACCTTCATTTGGTTCACACACATAATCCTGTCTGATAATAGCAGAGTTCATAACAAGTGAGATTTCCAGAGTAAAGCCCACCCAGGCTGAGATCCCCAAATTATACCTTAGTCCTGGTAATTGCAGAGCTGCTCGGGGTCTGCATCTGGCTTATAATAGCATTCCCATAAGACCAGATGGAGTGCCACTTCTCATTTGGTGGAAAAAAAGGAAAAATTACACATTTTGATGACTTGGCTTCTCTAACTTGGGGCACTAGTTCTCTTGGGCAAACATTCAGCCTTAATATGCTCAACTGTAAAATGGGAATAATGCAACTGCTTTATCCTCATGGACCCAAAGGCAATTGCAAAACCAAATGCTGCAATCTTCACACATGAGCATGCAAAAAGCCTAAAAGGAGAGCTGGAGAGATGGCTTAGTGGCTAAGTGCTTGCCTGTGAAGCCTAAGGACCCTGGTTCAAGGCTCGATTCCCCAGGACCCACGTTAGCCAGATGCACAAGGGGGCACACACATCTGGAGTTCGTTTGCAGTGGCTGGAGGCCCTGGCTTGACTGTTTCTCTCTCTCTCTCTCTCTCTCGCTCTCGCTCTCGCTCTTTCTCCCTCTTTCTCTCTCTGTCTGTTGCTCTCAAGTAAATAAAAATTTTTAAAAAATGTTAAGCCTAAAAGGAATTAGAACATGATTTTTGAAAAACTCTTTCCTCTATAATGATTTTTGCTTGTCAGCAAATAAAATAGATTTGAGTCAAGATGAAAAGGTTATGTTATAACTAATGTCTTCTACAAAAACATAACTAATACTTCTCCATCATGTTAACTAATGACAGATATTTTTCCCTGCAATTTTAGAAGTCACCAAAAAAGGTCTGGGGTTCTACCTACTAGAACAAATGTGTACTGTTTGATTCACCTACTCCAAAAAAGTTTATGCAGTATGGATTTTGTACCAGCACTAGTTGTAGGAGTTTGGGACAAACCAACTCTCAAGGCTGCAGAGCAGCTGAAATTTCTGTGCCCTTGTCCCTGACCCTGTTTGGCCCGTCTGAAACTGAGATACCTAGATCTCCATCAGAGCCAAAGAGCTTCATCCACACAGGCTTTGCTATTGGTCCTTATGCACAAACCACAAAGGTCCCAGCCTCGAACAAAAGCTTCGGCTAAAGGCAGTTGAGCACAAGACAGGTTAGTTGGCCCTAAGAAGGTCCTTCATCGGGTAGGGCTGTCACCCTCTCCCCACAGACTCAATCTGAACAGAACTCATCCTGGTAGCTCTGCTTTTCTATCTCTCCAGCATGAATCTCCTCTATTTCAAGGAAACCAGAGTTATCTCCTGAACAGACTAGAGAAGTCTGCCTGATGGCAACCAACCCTGGCAATCTAGAAGACAAGGGCAGCATGATAGTTTATTTCCCCAAATTGGATTCTTTTATAGAGATCTAGTCCAATGCCACTGTTGATCATGGGGATCAGCAGAATAGCTCAAGTTGGGCTTGCACCATAGGACACTAAAACTAGTTCTTTTTTTAGGTCTCCCACCCATAGATAGGGCAAAAGCAGCCTCCTCTCAGGTCATCAAATGTATAACAATCAGGCCAAACATACACACATATAACAAGGAAACACGATCCAAGCTCATGCATTTCAAGCCACGGCTGTTTGCAGGGGAATTAAACAGTGGTTTCTTAAGTGCGCACAGTCTGCTCGGCTCCCAGCCCACTGCTCAGCAGGTTCCCTTTGTTCTTCCTCCTGGGTTAAAAGTGTGTCCCTGTTGGGGGATAGAGAATAACTAGACCTCTCACAAAGCCATCCACTCACCCTAATGCCCACCACTTCACCCCCAAAGACCTATCAGAAGCTTCCATTATCTTCCCCTGTCATTTTAGGTCAGGTCACATTCTTGAGATCTTTTCTGCTCTGGTCTAAATAACCCCTGGAGGCTTTGCTCATCCAGTTAGGCTAGCAATGAAAGAATCATTTTCACTGGATTACTCCATTGAATATAAATGCTGCTGAGTATATGAAAGGGAAGGCCATGGGCCTGAGCAAGCTCATTAGGGGCAGTTTAGGCAAGTGCTGCTCAGTCCCCCAGAGGACACCTCTGGGGCTTCAAGGTCACTCTCTGCTCTCATAGTTCCCTCAGCTGTGCTGCAACTGGACCCAGGGGTCTTGGCCTTTTTCTTAAGAACCAGCAACAGCAGAGACTGACCAACATGGGCCCCAGCCCAGCCCACAGATCTCTTTTTACATGTGCTGCTCAGCTGTTCACTGGCATATGTGACCAACTGCCCATGTGAGAGTGTGCCCAGTGCTGAGGAAGCCTGCACTCAAACCCCAATCTCAAGCCCCCCAAATCAGGAGCAGTAGAAAGCCTGTTGACTTGTAGTCTGTGGTCATTTTCAAGCCATCTAGAAAATTCTTGCCTCTACCTAGCAATAATTCATGTTGAGACAAAGGAATCAGAGAGACTTCAGGGTCAGCCCAGCCCTGGGACAGCTTTCTGCAGCTTTGGAGTGGGAAGATGTGCATATCATGTAGCTTCCAAGGCAGCAGGGAGAAAAGTCCAAACATTGTTTTTGTTTTTGTTTTTGTTTTTTTCTTGAAACAGAGTAGGACATATTATTAAAGATACATTTTGTTCATTTGATTTTTGAGTTAGTTTGGGTTAGTGCAAACCTACCCATCACCTGGCTCACTCTAGCCCAGGCTGACCTGGACTCAAGCTCATGGAGCTTCTCCAACCTCAGCCTCCTGAATGCTGGGATTAAAGACATGTGCCCCTAAGGCCAGTTTAAAGATAACTTGATACAGGCTTGAGCACAGGGGTTAGGAGAAACAAAGACACTCAGGAAGAAAGTAAGACATACCCCAGTGTGACGGATGCTAGCTCCTCAAGGGAGAAGCACAATGAATTGTCTTAACACTATCCATACATACCATTTGGGTTGCTCTCAAGTTATATCTCCAAAGGTTGCCAAGAACTCTTCATTCCCTTTTCTCACTGGTTTTGATGAATGAAATCATAGGAGACTTCAGAGGTGTTTTGGATGGGGTTACAATCTGACAAAGTAAAACCAGGAGCCACAGGGTAGCCCAATGGTTTAGACCATGTCCTCTACTGTAAACGGGTTAGGAAAATCCCCAAATTTTGTGATTTCTACACTCAGTGTTCTTGAGACTCCCCAGAGGCCAAGGAGATAAAATCCCTATTTAGCTTGGTTTTGGCAGTCTGCAACTAGAGTTTTGAGAGTTGGTTTAGAGGTACTGGGTCTTGCTCCTTTGGGAGTGTCTGTGCAAAAGAGGGCGAGGGCTTCAGAAGTATGACCAAGTACTGACTTGAGAGCAGATGGCCTGGATCCCAATGCACATTAGACTCAAATTTCTACATGGCCACAGCCAACAGAGACCCAGTAGTCCTGATCCCCAGTTGTCAAAGCCTCAAGTATAAGACAGGCAGTATAGGAGAGTGACCTTTCCAAAGCTGGGAAGGTACTCTTGTATTTCTGGAGGGTTGTGAGCAGGAATAAGCAAAAGTACACTCATCAAAAAGACCCATCAAGGTGTGGGGAGATAACATAGTGGTTTAAGGTGCTTGCTTGCAAAGCCTGATGGCCCTGAGTTTGAATCCCCAATATCCATGTAAAGCCAGACACACAAAGTGGCACATACATCTGGAGTTAATTTTCAGGGGCAGAAAGTACTACCATGCCCTTACTTTCTTTCTCTCTAACTCTGTCTATACATATATCTCAAATAGATAAAAAATATTTTTAAAATATTTTTTGTTTTTTATTTTTTATTTTTTTAAATAACTTTTTAAAAGAGGGCTGGAAAGATTGCTCAGCAGTTAAGGTGCTTGCCTGCAAAGCCTAAGGACCCACCCTTGTTTGATTCCCCAGTACCCACCTAAAGCCAGACAAAGTAGTGCATCAACCTGGAGTTGGTTTGCAACAACCAGAGACCCTGGTGTGCCCATTCTCTCTAGTCTCATGAATAAATGCATAAGAAAAAGAAATATTTACCAGGGAGGTTGGGCTCAGTGAACTTTGAGGTCTTTCCCTTCAGAAGACCTGGGTTCTGAGGCTGTGACGGGGCTGTGCTACTTGTGTGTCAAAGAGGGTCCCTGCAGCATCAGAGCCACACGCCCTTGCAGAGCATTCTTGAGCAGCTTTTATCCTGGGGCTTTGATGAAAAACAATAATTCTATGTTTAACCCTATGAACACTTCCCTGGGCACTGGAGACTCCTTGGGCTGGGGATGGGTTAGTACAGGCCTGCCCATTACCTGGCTTAGCCCCAGCTGCAGAGACATTGAGGACAATCCAATTTGGAATCATCATAACAGCTGAAACTCAATGGGATTTGGTGAAGAAATGATCTGTGGCCAATTTGGTGTCTCTACACGATGTCTTATAATAGGGCTAGTGATTTTTCAGATAAAATCTTCTCTAAGTGAAACCTCTTCCAATTTTTCCAGTTCCTGAATCAACTAGAAGTTTAAATTTGAAGGTTATACTAGACACCTGGATTAGCTAGTTAGCCAGGTGCCTAAATGGCTCTGGGTCTCAATGTCCTTTTTGGATAAATAAGGATAATATGACTTAGAATTGACAGTCTGAGCTATGAGAACTGTAACTTCAAGACTGGCTTTGTGAAGTGCGTGTGGTAGTGGGGGTACCTACGTTAGCTTCTGATATCATGGCTCAGCTGCCTCCATCAGTCAGGGAAACAGAGCATCCAGTGAATCAGCCACCAGCATTGGCTTGAAATAAAGCCAAGAAAGACATTCTACCTGCTTGTATGCAAGGTCTGCTAATTCCTACAGACGTTCAAAGCCACTAGACCAGAGCTCTCAAAGACATGTTCTTTCAAAAAATACTTTTATTAATGTATTTGCAGAGGGAGGAAAAGAGGGAGACACTCTTGCCCCTGCAAACAAACTCCAGACATATGTGCCACTTCGTGCATCTCTGCTTTATATGTATACTGGCTATTAGGCTTTCTAAACAAGTGACTTTAACCACTGAACCATCTCCCCAGGGCTCAAAGAGATGTTATTAACAGGAGATGCAGACACTAAAATCTAAGTGATATCTATCTTCCTTTCTTTCTTCCTTCCTTCCTTTCTTTGTTTTTAGACAGGATCTTACTCTGTGGCCCAAGTTGTCTTGAACTATGTGGACTATGTCAGCCTTAAACTCATGGCACTCCATCTGCCTCAGCCAAGTGTTGGCATTCTAGGTGTGAGCCACCATATCTGGTTTATAAAGGATACTACAGAAGGGGTCTGAGGGGGGACACACACCTACATATGCACCCACAAAATACACATATTCTAACACAAGTTGCCTTTGAGGACATGAGCCTTATTTGATTCTGTGTGGTACTCCTAGCTCTGAGCTCAGAGTCTCACGTAAAGTAGCATCAAAAACTTACAATGAATAAATGATAAAATTAAGGAATAAAATCTCAGAGTAGCTACAGAGGTTGTACTGCCAACATTCTGAGAATGTGTCAGGCCCTGTTCCACTTACTCCTTAGATCTCTAATCCAAGTGAATGTTTACTTTATAAATGAAATATTTTAAGAACTTTATGTTGGTGCTCAGGAGGAAGGTGACAGAATTTCTTAGTTCTACACCCAAGGAGTTATGGCAGCCACCCAATTTCTCTGGACCTGTTTTCTGTCTTTAAAATGAGGGAGTTGGGCTGAATGACTTTGTGTGGCTCAGCCACTTTTGGTAGTACACTAAAATATAAAACGAGGCTGGAGAGATGGCTTAGTGGTTAAGATGCTTGCCTGCAAAGGCAAAGGACCCAGGTTTGATTCCCCAGAATCCATGTAAGCCAGATGCACAAGGTGGTGCATGCACCTGGGGTTCATTTACAGTACTGGAAGCCCTGACATACCCATTCTCTGTATCTGTCTGTGTCTCTCTCTCTCACTCTCTCCCTCCATCCCTCTCTCTTTGCAAATACATAAATAAAATATTTTAAAATAAAATATTAAACCAATAGCATCTTATAGAAAAGAAACACAATCTGATAATGGCCATGACTTTGAAGTTGTAAAAGTATACCTCTCTGGGCTGGAGAGATGGCTTAGCGGTTAAGTGCTTGCCTGTGAAGCCTAAGGACCCCGATTCGAGGCTCGGTTCCCCATGTCCCACGTTAGCCATATGCACAAGGGGGCGCACGCGTCTGGAGTTCGTTTGCAGAGGTTGGAAGCCCTGGTGCGCCCATTCTGTCTCTCTCCCTCTATCTGTCTTTCTCTCTATGTCTGCCACTCTCAAATAAATAAATAAATAATGAACAAAAAATTTAAAAAAAAAGTATACCTCTCTGATCATTGCTCTCTACTTATGAACTTGAATACTCATTTTTTTCCAAGAAGCAATTGCAAAGGCTAAGAATGACTCTGTACCACCTTTAAAAATTTCATATACACTTGTCTTCTTCGGAGACATAACCAACTTTGGGCCACCTTTAAAAATTTCATATACATTTGTCCTCTTAGGAGACACGACCTCAGCCAAAAATTTTCAGGGAAGAACAACCCAGGGACACACATACATGACTGCTCCATGGGCTTCTGAAGCATATTAGGAAATTCACAGACAGCATCCCTTCCCCCTGCTCTATGTGAGCTCTGATGCAGAATGGCAGAAACAATGGCTGGCAGGGGCTGGGCAGCAATGTCCACTTCCCAAAGTCCAAACATCAACCTCTGTAGTCCCAGAGACAGGATCCAATGGCTTTCCTTAGGCTCAAGTGTGATTCTACTAGTGACCAGTCTACCATGTCAGGTAGAGTATAGGCATACTCACTCCCTAGAACATAGAAAGATGGTTCCCTTCTATACTCTGGCACCAGAGTCCCTACAAGCATGAAAACTCTGTTTCCTTGGGAGAGATGACTAGAGTTTGGGGCACTGCAGAAGGGCCCAGCCCATCAAGATCAAGATGTTGAACAGAAGAGAAAAATCATTCCTAGCCCCTGTGAGGATGCCATGGCTGTCTACACACTTGTCTGGAATCCTCAGGTTTGGCCCCAAAGCATTGGAAAATGACCACATCAGCAAAAGGAACTCTGGGGATGCCACTTAATGTTCACCAATGAGCAAGCAAAATGCCCCAAATTTCTCAAAATAGCAAAGTGGAAGGTTTCTGTGAGAACCACACTTGTGAGGCCACTACATACAAAGTGTCCACTGGTAGAGAGAGCCTTCCTACAGTTACAGCAGCAGATCTGGGAAGAGAGGTGAGGTCATTGGCTGGCTGCTCGCCACTCCCCAAGGTCAGTTCAGGTCAAGTGGTGCCAAGCAACAGAAGCAGCTATAGATTAGGGCCAGTCAGAAAAGAAGAGATGGCACCACAGAGCCCAGATGGGGGCCCAGGAGTCCTTGCAACCCACTCACAACCCTGCACAGCAAGCGAATTTGCCAAGTTGGCATCCAAGGCCAAAGATTCCTCCATGCTGTGGATTGACAGTATCCACTTCTGTGAACAAAACTGGACATGCAGTTTCCCCACCTAGTGCAAAAAGAAACCACAGGGCTCCTTGTTCAAAGATTTGTAAGAGTTAAGATTTCATCAGTATTGAGGTAAACCAAGTACACAGCCCTCTGGCCACATACCTAGGAAGCTAGCCCGAAGAATTTGATCATTCTGTGTAAGTTCTTCCCACAGAAAATTGTCTTAATAGTTTCAGCACAAGCTAATCATAAACACAACTTCTAATCTGTAGAGGAGGAGAAGGAGGAGGACAAGAACAATGACTACAACAATTAAAGTTCTTCCATTCCGTAAGCACCTTCCTGAAAGCCAAGCAATCCCCACAGGATACAGCAGTGAACAAAGGCCACACCCATGCAGCACTCCATTCTAGCCAAATGATTATAGCATCTTTCTTCATCCTTCCCTGAACCTCTCAGAGATACCTCACTTGCCAGCAGACTTGCAGTTGGTTCCTCCATCAGTCAATCTTTATCCTTAGGGAGTTATATAGTTTAATTCTAAATTATTCTTGGATTTTTTTTTCAAATTTTTGCATCTCCAGAAGGGATATATAAGCTCTTTGTCTTACATGAAAGGTTTTCACTTAGTTCATCATTTAATAAGTGCACATATGCCAGGCCCAGCTCTAGATGCTGGCAATACAAATGGTTGTAAGGTAAAATACTGCAGGAAGCCCTATTATGGATGACAGATATATAATTAATGAATGACTGCACTGTAGATGGGTGGGGATGGGATTAAAGTAAGAATAATATATTCTGAGCAGAAGGATACAGAAGAGGTCAGGAAAAGCCGATGACATTTGCACTGTGATTTGAAGTCTCAGCAGGAACAAAATGCAGGATTGTCCCTTTGGGTGGTTTGAATCAGATGCACACCATAAACTCATGTGTTCTGAATGCTGGGTCCACAACTGATGGCGTTTTTTTGGGGTGGGGGATCCTTGCTGGAGGAGATATATTGCTGGGGGCTGACTTAGTAGTGTTATAGCCAGCTCTCCTTTTATAGGATCCAGCTCATTCTCCTGCTGCTATTTTTTACCTACTGTGGCAGAGGTGACATCCAGCCTCTGCTCATGCCATACTTTTCCCTGCCATCATGAAGCCGCCTCTGGAGATTGTAAGCCAAAATAAAAACTTCACTCTCATCAGCTACTTTTGGTGGGTGTTTTGTCCCAGCAACAAGAAGGTAAGTACAACAGAAAATTGGTACCAGAGTAGTGAGGTCATCGCTGCTAGAAATCTGACTGTGTGGCTTTTGGCCTTTTGAAGCTGATTTGCAGGAGGAATGTGGATTTGAAATGTTGACCTAAAAGAGTCCTTGTAGTGCTGTAAGCACAGTTTGATGAACCATTCAGGCCAGAGTTTGAGAGACCTAAATACAAAAAGAACTGTGGGCTGCAGGCTTTGTCCATGAGGGGAGGAAAAAGTTTTGTCCAGGCTGGGATAGAGGCAGTTTGGTGAAAAGTTGGCTGTACTCTTCTCATATCCTGAGAACTTTTGCAGGGTTGCATTTCAAAAAAATGTACTGATGTGAACAGAAGGATATGGCACAGGAAAAAAAAAAATGAAACCTTTGGACTAAAGACAACTGCTCAGTTCAGCTGAAATTGTTTGAGAGATTACCACTATTGAGATTGGGACAGCTGTTCTGCATTAGGACAACAGAAAAAATGTTGGCCCTTTTGAAGGCAAGCACCTTATCCAGTGAGCAATGCCTCCAGCCATGTTGACTCCTGACTACTGAAGGAGTATCCTTCTTTTCAAAGTCAGCTTTATTCCCCCCCACCCCAAATTAACAAATTTGGTGGCCCACATGGTGCTGTGGGAGTATAACAAATGCAGGAAAGGGAGAGTCATGAATTAGCAACACTGTTTTTTTGGAAATGGCCACTGGGTGACATGAGGCAGGGTTGCTGGAGTCCCTGTGCAAAGAACTGATGGAGCTATGAGGATGAACCAAGAGTTGCAATGGAGATTTACTATTACTGCGATGCCAGGACTGTGGGAAGGCTGCTACGGAGAGCTGCTGGCTTGAGATGAATTGTTCCCTAGGCTACAAGAACCCCATCTGGAGGAGTGGAACTAGAATACCAGACACTTTGTCACTGGTTACAGATGTTAGACTTGGAGCTACAAGATTTGGTGTTTACCCTATTTGTTGTAGATCTGTCATTGTTTCAGTATTTCCTTGCTATACCCAATGCTACCTTTTGTGGTGTTAATGTTTACTCTGTGCCATTATGTGTTTTTAGTTTTACAGCCTTACAGTTAAGAGACCTTAGACTTTGAAAATGTTTGAACAGTGTTGATTTGATAAAAACTATGGGGACTTATTTATTTGCAAGCAGACAGAGAGAAAGGATGGGTACACTAGGACTTCTTGCAACTACAAACACACTCCAGATACATATGCCACTTTGTGCATTTGGCTTTATGTAGACACTGGGGATTGAACATTGGTCAACCCAGGCCAGCATGCTTTGCAAGCAAGCACCTTTAACCACTGAGCCACCTGGTGTTTAGAGGTGCCTTGGGGAGGTGACTCAGACCCAATAAGGTCATCAGAATAGAGCTACCATGATTTAATTACTGGTAGCTTCATAACAGGTGGGCAAAAGACCAAAAGATATATATACACATGTGCATATACATATACATACACATGCATGTGGGCTCCCACCTCTTTTTATTATCTTTTATTTTTTGATAATTGCATACATGTATATAATGTATTTTGATCATGCTCACTTCCTTCCCACTCCTGATGAACTCCTTCTCCTTCCCAACTGGCTCCCATTCTACTTTGATGTCTTTTATTTTTCTTGTGAATCACTGAGTTTAATACAAGTTCTCATATAAATATGGGTAGGGGGTAATTTACCAGAGCATGGGTGACTTACCAGTGGCTACACCATTAAAGAGAATGTCTCCGCCTCTCCCAGAAATTGTTGACTGCCAAAAGTTCCTAAGGAGTTCACAAGCCCCTCCCCTGTCTCTTGCCACATGATACTCTGTACCCCATTGGGGCTCTGCCATCTAGATAGCCATCACCAGATACAGCTCTTGACTTTGGACCTTCAGAACAAAGTGCCCTTTTTTCTTTGTAATTTGCCTATGGTATTATGTTATCAGCAACAGAAAATATATTAAGATAACTACTCATCTCAGTTTTAAAAGGTCGAGGGAAGGGAAGGCTGGTCCTGGGAATGACATTTATCCAAGTCCTGCTTGAAGTATCATCACCAACTCCTAAAGTCCCAAGGGCCCAGAGAAGCAGCCACCACCTATGACAAATGAAGAGACTTTTTCCCTCTAAATGTCATGTTTCTTTTCAAGAAAAAAATAACAGAGGGCTGGAGAGGTGGCTGAACAGTTAAGGTGCTTGCCTATGAAGCCTAAAGACTCATGTTCGACTCTCCAGGTCCCATGTAAGCCAAACACACAGTGACACAAGCATGCAAGGTCACACATGAGCACAAGCAGGCACATGTGTCTGGAATTTGATTGCAGTGGCTGGAGGCCCTGACGTGCCAGTTCTCTCTCCCTTAGGAGGGAACCATGAGCATTGTTTCATTAGGGTCTGAATCTATTCTTGATGGCCCCTAAACTGGCTTTTAGCTCCCCAGTTCCTAGACCACCAAAATCTGATGGGCTCATCCACCACCTCCAGGAAGCAAGCTCATATCTCCTCAGCTCAGTCCCTACCTCCTTAAACTCATATGGCCTTTTGACTCCTGGCTAGTGAATGAGGGGTCTGATAAATCATAGAGGATTTGAAAAGGGTGAACCAGAGCTCAACTCAGAGAGCCTTCCCAGACATCTGTTTCCACCTCAAGCTCTAAAATCAGGTCCCCTGCTCCAAATACAGGAAGTGATTGACTGACTTCTCATTTGACCACTGACCACCAGAGTGCAACCTCCCCACCTCATCATGTCACAAACCCCACAGTTTGTCCCAGATTCCTCAGAACTTGGAGTCTGGCACAGCTGAGTTGGTTCAGAAGTCAATCTCAAAGTCACTTGGGTAAAAAATAGAAAAAAACTATTAAAGTGTATTAGGAACAACCAAGCATCCCATCAGTAACTGGCCCTCTCTAAAACACTGCCCAGATCCTATTAAGGTCAAGAATTACCAAAAAGTCAAGTTTAAGGACAGTTTTCTGAAAAACTTGAAATTGTGGCAGCGGTAAGTAAAAGTAATTGGCCTAAGAATGTACTAGAAGTGATGGATAGAGCAGGGCCTCTGTCTGTGAGCCTTGATTTTCATTCTACCCATGCTACAGCAGATGGACCAATGCAATAAGGTGCCTGTGATGACAGAGGAAGAGATATCCACCTCCTGCCCCACTGTTCCAGCTTTCACTCGCAGCTCCTCACAGAGTCTATGAACTTGGATTGCTTTCATTGCCAGCTATGGATGACAGGATAAACCATGGGCAAGAGGATCTGTGGTCTAGCCACTGCTGTTTTGTGTCTCCTCTGTCCCCCTCCACCACCACCCACCAAGATCATGCCAGCCATTTGAGATGCTCTTGGTTTTCTGCTGAGGATGTCACCAGTTTGCCACTATGCCATGGAATGGGGTCAGATCTTATCAGCCTGTGAGGAAGTTCTTAGCTTGATGAGTCTGGTTTGCACTTTTCCCCTTGAGCTGTTTATACATTCATGGCATCTTGACTTTACTTCTGCTTTCAGATTTGGCAAGTAACCAACTATATACTCTAAATTCTACCATTACCCATAACATTGAAACTTTAAACAATTTTTCCTTGGCACAGCTAAACTCACCTCAGAGAACCCAGGCCAACTAACTTAAGTTCATATTATCTTGTGCATTTAGTCTGAGTCTCCATTTGGCCCATAATTCAAGGTTTTTTGGAGGAAATTTGTAGTCACAAGATTACACAATCTAAAGGAAGGTCTTCCTATTTAGAATCTGCCTGGGTGTGTGACCAAATATCTGAGTATTCCATATTTGGCCATTACTGAAGAGTGTATATTTTACAAGTGATTTTTTTTTTTTAGCGCTTATATAAATAATACTTTCGTACTGTCAGAGGCTCATTTAAAATGTCTACCATTAAAATGATAGATGCATTCTTGCAAACCCCCTTTGAGGTGCCTCTGGAAGGTTTTAATTATTTATCTAAATGTCCAACAAGCTCTGAAATAAAATGGACTCAATCATTAACAAGAACTTGCTTCTTGTAACATTTTTTCTTACCTTTTCAGGATTGAAGATGAGAGAAAACTCAAATGAATGTTGGAGAACAGAGATAACACCAGTCATAAAAACTTAGGACCTACTTCTGTGGCCTTCAGAGCTACATTTTCAGATGGGTGATTTCTCAAATGAAAAAGATGGGTTAGGTGTATCAAGCTTCCAACTAAGAATCTAAACATTCACCTGTCTTCCCCTAACACAGTGTCACCAGCTGAGCACACTCAGCCATCCAGGTGACCCTGTGGATGTGGCCTCATGCCTGGCAAAGCATATTTGCTGCCTGTACATCACTGACTTCCCCAGGAACCTTGTTGGGCTGAGCACATTGTGCACTTTTTCTAGAGGTGAAGCACAGAGAAGGCCTACTCTCCATTGGCATTGTCAATGCCCAAAATTTGGCCTTAATAGAGAACTTTTTTAGGATGAGGGCATAGCTCAGTGATACAGAATGTATCACTTAGCATGAGCTCTGGATTCAGTTATCAGCACTACAGAATAATAATAGAACAATGACAACAAGAATAATTTATCAAAAGAGAACTTTGCTAATTTCTCTGGACTTAAGAATCCTCCACATAGACCATACATTCTTTAATTCATCTTCCCATCATTTTCCACAGTAGCTATGCCAAACCTTAGTCATTACCTCTTAGAAGTTGGTGCTTCCTAAATTTCTACCCTTTCCTTAATTAATGTATTCATTCAACTACTAGGTACTGAGGTCTTAGTACATGCCAAGCTCTGTACTGAGTATCGGGCACACTTGGTAAAAAAGTAGATAAGGCCCCTGACCTTGTCATGGAGCTCATGACCTAGCTCACAGTCAGTCTCCTTTCATATACTCGTCTAGACCATCTATCCCCTCTCCAAGGCTTCAGTTACTGTTGGCATCTCCCTCAGTCCTCAGCTGCTGTGAGAATATATACAATTGGACCCATGTCCTGTAGAAATCCTAATCTGTGTGGCAACAAGGGAACCAATCTCCATGTGAAGAGGGTGGCTGGAAAACGCATTCATGACTCTCGCCCCAAGGTATGTTCCTACTGGGGGCACTCACTCTGTTGCCAGGCAAAATCATGTGGTAGAAACCCTCAGGAATGCTGCTTCACACCCTCCTAGACATGGCTAATATTCTTCCCTTAAACCTCTACATCGTACTAAAGCCAGGCTAGGCTACTTCACAGAATTTTCTGATGGTTCAAGAGGATAAAAGAGAAATAATTATCCACCACTTATAATTTATAGTTCATTATTGAATATAGATTCTTCTGGAGTTCACTGGCTTGGATGGGCCTGGCCACTCGAGAAAAACAGAAATTGTCACCCCACCTGTATTAGTTACTTTTCTTGTCACTGTGACCAAGTACTTGACAAGAAGCAACTTAAAAGAGGAAAGATTTGTTTTGGCTCATGAATTGAGGGTGCTGTCCATCATGGTAGGGGAGGTTCAGTGGCAGAAATGCTCCCAGCTGTGGCAGAGGGGGCTTTCTTAAACATGGGCTGATCAGAAAGTATACAGACATGAACACTGGTGAATGCTGGTGCTCAGCTGACTTTTCCCCTTGTTTCCTTTTTATTCACTCTGGTAGACTAGTCCATGGTATGCTGTTGCTTACATTCAAGGGCACATCCTCCCCTTTCAGTTAATCATCTCAGGAAAAGCCATCACAAACATAACAAAAGGTATGCCTCACTAATGCCCTAGGTACTTCTTCGTCCAATCTCACTGACAGTCAAAATTATCCATCACCACTGACACTCACGTACCATTCAGCAGTTCCTTCCACATATCTAGAATGTGTTATTAGAAAGTAAAGGGAGGGCTGGAGAGATGGCTTAGCGGTTAAGCGCTTGCCTGTGAAGCCTAAGGACCCCAGTTCGAGGCTCGGTTCCCCAGGTCCCACGTTAGCCAGATGCACAAGGGGGTGCACGCGTCTGGAGTTCGTTTGCAGAGGCTGGAAGCCCTGGCGCGCCCATTCTCTCTCTCTCCCTCTATCTGTCTTTCTCTCTCTGTCTGTCGCCCTCAAATAAATAAATAAATAATTTTAAAAAATATTTTAAAAAAAAAGAAAGTAAAGGGAGTCCCCCTTACCTTTTTCCTTAAGGTCTGCTTTCCAAGACACAAATCCTACCCTAACTATGGTTTCTTCTTAGGATGGTTAATCTATTAAAGCACCCTCCCTTCAGCACACCTCCTGGCATGTATGTACCACATGTATCCCTTCTACTACATGTGGGCTGGATTCAGGTACTTGCTGCTAATAAACAGAATACAGCAAAAACAATGGAACATTATTTCTAAGATCAGGATATAAATGATTGTGCCTTCTATGTTGCCTGCACACCGTCTCTCTCTATCCTTTCTCTCCTGCATGCACTGATGAAACTAGCTACCTGTTTTGAGTTGCCCTCTGCAAGATTCACATAGCAAGGAATGGCTGGTGGCTTTAGCCAGTGAAACCTTGGATCTTACCAGCAGCCACATCAGTGGGCTTAAGAGCAGAGCTTCTCAGGGGAGACCTTGAGGTAAATCCAGCCCAGCCAACACTTGATTTCAAATTATGAGAAATCCTGAGCCATAACACCCAACTAAGTTTTGCCTGAATTCCTGAATTATAGAAACTGAGGCAATAAGTGGTCTTCAAGCCACCATGCTTTGGCATAATTTGCTGTTCAGTCATAGATATTAATATAAGAATTTAAAATAACAAAGACAGAGGGCTTAGAATAACACCCAGTGCACAGCCAGTCAATCCTGGCTAGTTCTGCCATCACCGTTACTGCGTGTTTAGTCATACCACGAGACTGAAAACTGCTGGGGGATGGAGGAATTTTCTACTGCACCCCAAGTTCCTGGCATAGTTCTTATCCCAAAGTCTTTCAGCTAACAAATATCTGTTGACTAAAAGAATAATCAGGGAAAGAATGAACTTGGCCCTCTAGTCTCTTACATCCTACATTCTAGGCTAGAAAGGGGGTAGCTTAAAATTGGGGGAGCAGACTGAATGCCTAACGTTTCCCTCCCTCTATCCAGAAGGTGGACCAATAAATGTGATAAGGACCCCAGAAGCTGGGGCACAAGGTGTCCTTGTGGTCTCACAGCTTCTGTGAGCCCAAGGCGCGATTCCCAATGGCACAGTTAGTTGTCTTGCCCTTGTATCTGTACCACATTTCTGGAAGGCACCAAGAAAACAATAAAGCTGCCATTAGCCACCTTCTCTCCTGGGGCTGCCAGACTGATGCACCCTGTTGTGTCGGTGTGAAAGAAGGGTATAGGCTGTTTTGCTTGGCTGGGTAACATCATTTTTCTCTGTTGAAGAAATATATGCCAGAGGGATTAAGCATAGAAAGTAATTCTCACCCAAGAGGCCATGCTCTACAGTAACAAAAAGAAACTGCACACATCATCAGTGTGTTTAATGGCCCAGTTGCCCATCCTCCTGCCCTCACCCCCAAGATTTCTTCCATCTACACATCACCTACTTTTACTTAATGCTCAGCTCAAATGCTTCCTCCTCCATGACACCTTCCCTAATGTGCTAGGCAAATGATGATGCCTCTACCCTGGACTCCTGTCCACTCCTTAAGTGGTGCCTGCATCAGAGCATGCTAGGTCCTGGCACAGTGAGTGAATTTCTTCCATTGCCTGAGCATGAAGCTGTAACCTAGCTCCTGAAGGGCATGGATAGGGTCTTATTGCTTCTATATCCCCCATAGTACCACAGGTAACAACTAGGTGTGATGAGGAATGGATTGTGAGAACTATTTATTCCATACTCTCTGGAGTAAGAAAGTTCCACAGGGCACAACATCTGCTTTAATATGGAAGCCATCTTCCCACTCCCTACATTGACAAGGTCATTCTTATGTTCTAAGTCACTCATTCTCAAACTGTGGTCTCCATATCAGTTGTATAGTATCATTAAGGACCTGTGGTAGTTTCAATCAGATGCCTGTCTCCCAGAAATTCATGTGTTCTGAATGCTTGGTCCCCAGCTGATGACAACTTGGGTGGTAGCCCTTACTGGGGGAGGTGTGTTGTTGGGGTGGGCTTAGGAGTGTTCCATAGCCAGCTCCACCTCGCTAGTGTTTGTCTCACTCTCCCGGTGCTGTTTTCACCTGCTGTGGCAGAGGTGGTGTCCAGCCTCTGTCCATACCATGCTTTCCCTGCCATCACGAAGCTTCCCCTTGAGGCTGTATGCCAAAACAAATACTTTCCTCTCATCTGCTACTTTGGGTTGGGTACTTTGTCACAATAAGGAAGTAAATACAAAAGGACCTTATGAGAACTTACAGTTGTCAAACCCCAACTCAGACCTACTAGATCAGAAATTCTGGAACTCTCACTACAGTCCATGTTTAAGATAGCACTCTGGAAGATTCCCATCACATTTAAGTTTTTTAAAAAGAATTGAAGTCTACTAAAACACGTGACAAAGGCCTCAGCGACTCAATCCAGATTAATCTAAGATTAAGGTTTAAAGAGAAACCAAAACCATGTCCCTTGCTGTAAAATGCCAAGGATCAATGAAACTCCCTACTATTTTCCACAAAACAATTCAACAGGCCGTTAAATGAACTCAGCACATTTATTTTAAATGTGCAAAATGAATTTTCATATCTTAAGAGTAACACCAGATGTTTTACCTCTTCTTCCTAATTGATTTTCCAGCCTACAGCAATTCGTCTTTATATTTTCCAGTTGGATCGTAATGCAGCAAAAAGAGTGTGTTCTGGTAGGACTATTAATGGCATGTATTTTAAAAGAAGCATAACTTGGGCCGCCATGCATCATTTGGGTGTTGGTTGCCTCAAAATATGAAAAATAGCTTTAGGTATCGTCAGATTTGGATTGGCAGGAAACCCAGAGCAAGACTTTGCAGGAGGTCTGGTCTCCTGGTTCTGGGCAGGCTGGCTATAGAGCTGAGTCCTGGGCATTTAGCCCAAGCCCAAGCTCTTCCCTAGCAGAGTCCTGCAGTTCCCTGGTACCAAATGAATGATTGGCTAGACCTGGAAGCTGCAAGTAAACACTCGTTTTCAATGGGCAGATTTCTTTCTCAAATGGAAAAGAAATAGGCTGCAGGATGAAGGTGAGTGGAGCTAAGGGGTGAGGAGGTGCCTGCTCCAAGTAGCCATGAGCCTGGATGGACCCAGCCTCTGAGCTCTTGAGGGAACTCAAACAATCCCAGCTCTGTTAACTAATGGGCCCTGACCAGCCCAGCAGAGCTGGAGGCCCTGTTCTTGCATGCTTAAGTGGGTGAAAGGTCACCACAGACCAGGTTTTCCTCCCTCACAAAAGCTCCTCAGAGCAGGGGAAGACAAGGGAAACAATCCTCAGCTTTGAAGCACACTTCAAAGGAGACCTTCCCAGCCTAGGCCCTGGGCAGAGGAGCAGGGCAGAGGGTGGCAAAAAGTCCTGGAAACCCAGAACTCACTCTTGATCACAAAACACAAAACGCACTTCTTAGGTGAGAGAAGCTGGCACCCTTCCCTAGCAGCCTCTGAGAGCTGGCAGGTTTGAGCCCTCCTGTCTGGAGCAGGATTTTCATGTGGGCTCCAACTATAAATCAGTCTGTCTAGCTTTGGTACCACTGCAGAAGGCAGCATGTCTGAAATTAGAACCTCACCACTGAATCTCAAAACTGGTGCTCCAGCTTTAAATAACTACCAAACACCCAGAGTTCTGTGGGCATGGCCCATCCCCATCATTAGAATAAAGCATTCTGAGCTCCTTCTGGAAACACATCTGTGTGGATGGAATCTGTTATGAAAGAATCAGTTCCTTAATTCAACTCCCTCCCCACTCACTCAAGAGCTTCCACCACAGCCCCTACCCCCACCCAAAAGATACCAGCCTACCTTATCTTGGAGCCTTGTCTAACCTCTAAATCTGAAGCGACCAGCCTGGCTCACAAAAGTTATTAACCAAAAAAACTCATCTATATTTACCGTGTACAAATGACAACTTCTCTCATTCTCAAAGAATGAGACAAAGCCCCAGAATTCAAGATGACATTTTAATGCATGTAGATGAAGTAAAACCAAGACCCTTGTCCTCAACTAATAGGTCTGACTACATACTAATTAGGTCCAAGTTCTTGACTCTGAGTGTCTAAACACTCGTCTTCCTCTGGGAATGACAGAAACAACCTGGTCTCCCTAGGTCACCCAACCCTTGCCCCCCAAAGGAATGCCATTCTCCTCCATAGGGAACATGGAGTTACTGTCAGAAAGGTTATCTACAAGAATTCCTCCCTTGTCCAAAATTCAGACTTATAAAAAATACATTAAACCACAGGAGCCATTTATAAATGTCATCATAGTCTTTTAATATTTTACATAAAAAACTGTATACACAGCTTATAGAACTTTTATGTAAACATCATAAGCTCACCACTTTGTCATTTGTCAGTTTATTTAAAAAATAAAATAAAATTAAAAACAAAACAATTTAGTAGAAGTACCACCAGCCTGGGAAGGGGGAAAAGGAAATAGTCGGGGAGGCTTATTCTCTGTGCAAAGATGCAGAGAAAAGTTCACAGAGCTGTAGAGGATGCCATGTGGGGGAAAAGTTTTAAACAGACCCCAATATTTGTTGCCTTCCTTTATCAAAACAGTGTGCAAAGCAAAAAAATAATAATAGTAGTAAGAAAGAAAGAAATCACCCAAGAATGCTGCCACTTTCTTTCAAGAAAACAAAGCGAAATTAGTGGGTGGTTTTTCCCAATCTGATTTTAAGAGTCATCGCTGTTTTAAAAAAACATGAGTAGATGAGGTTACAGCATACGGTGTGGTCAGAATGCTGCCCTAGGCAAATGACAAGTGCATATTGAGTATCAAACAATGAAACAACTGTGCAAAGAATTCTTCCAACAAAAGTTTTAGCCTTTAAATAAATCCAATGACAACAGTTTCTTGGACCGAACAATTTTCACGTGTAGGACAGGCACAAAGTTCGCTTATGGCAAAAAGACCCCACAGCACACCCTCCCTTCCTCTGGCCGGTAGCTGGTGAAGGATTCGTTGGAGGCTGGCCACAGGAGACGCTGTAGTCTGGAAGCTGCTTCCTCTCAGTCAGTTGCAAATGTCTTCCCCCGGGTTTAGAAAGATGGCCAAGTCCAGTTCATGCTTGGGTGGGTGGGCACCTGATCCAGCCTTGGAAGAGGCTGTTCTAGAGCCCTGATCACTCACCACCACTATTAAATAACACCATCTTAACCTCGGAAAATAAAATTATATCTATATTTATATAACACCTCCCATCCTCCCCAGCCCTCCCCTCCCTTAGTTCCAGGGGGTCTATGTTACAGACAAGGGACAGCACAGGCTTGCTGGTTAAGGGCGAACATCTGATGGGGCGCGACCACACTCCGGAGCTCTGCGTGCCCGTGGAGGAAAACTAGAGGCGGAGGTGGGGCAAGAATGGGTCGGAGGGGAGTCGTACATACACACAGCCACACTCTTGAGGCCTGGCTCCTTAGCAAAGGATGCTCAGGGACCCCTTGGCACTCAGCAGGGCACCCAGGCCTATGTCACACAGCTTGACGCACATAGACACTGGGAAGGGGGGCGTGCCCGGTGCCCACCCACGCCAATTCCAGGCGTGACCGCCAGCAGACATCAAGCAGTCCAGTGGGGCCCTTGGGGGCGTGGGTCTCCCCTTCTCCCAGCTCGTGGGGGACCGTCAGGGAGGGGGGAGCCACGCTGGCAGGGGCGAAAAGGGCGGGCACGGTCCTCATAGCACCTTGCAGCAGTTGATGCAGCCGTTCTGGGAGCCGTAGCGCTTCTGCAGCGCGGCGCGCGTGGCCGTCTCGAAGACCTCGCGCACGCCCTCCTTGGTCTTGGCCGAGCACTCGAGGTAGTCGTAGGCTTGGATGCGCACGGCCATGGCGCGGCCGTCATCCGTGCGCACCGGCTCCTGCTTCATGCGGGCCAGCTCTGTGCGGACGTGCTCGTCGCTGCGCAGGTCTTTCTTGTTGGCTACCAGGATGATGGGCACGTTGGGACAGAAGTGCTTCACCTCGGGCACCCACTTCTCGGGGATGTTCTCCAGCGAGTCCGGGCTGTCCACCGAGAAACACATGAGGATGACGTCGGTGTCCGGGTAGGAGAGAGGCCGCAAGCGGTCGTAGTCCTCCTGGCCCGCCGTGTCCCACAGCGCCAGCTCCACCTGCTTGCCGTCCACCTCGATGTCGGCCACATAGTTCTCGAAGACGGTGGGCACGTACACCTCGGGGAACTCGTCCTTACTGAACACGATCAGCAGGCACGTCTTGCCGCACGCGCCGTCGCCCACCACCACCAGCTTCTTGCGGATGGCCGCCATGAGCGGGCCGGGCCCGGGCAGCAGGAGTGGGCCCGCGGACGCCTCGCCGCCGTCCCGCTCGCCGCTCACAGCTCACCGCGGGCTGCGCGCCGGGATGAGGGGCGCTCGCTGCACCGCGGCCCCGCGTTCTCTCTGGGCGCTCCGGCGGCCGCGGCGGGGGCACGGGGGCATAGGGCGCCCCAAGCAGACGTCTCTCGCCGCGCTGGCTGTATGGAGGCGGGGCGCCGGCAGCTCTGCTCGGCCCGCCCCGGCCCGGGCGGCTTTGTGTAGCAGTGGCTAGAGCTGCGGGCTCGGCCTAGCTTCCTCCTCGGCTCTCCCCAGGCCTAGGGTACTAAAGTCTCCGACGGACAAGGCCAGACTGCGGTGGCAGATGCGGGCTGCGGCCCTAGCGCCAGCTATTTAAAGAGTCCGGCCACTTTCTTAATATAGCCGTCCAATGGGAAGCGAGCCGGCTGAGCTCATCTCTGCGCAGCTTGGCTCTCATTGGCCGCCCGCTGCAGCCGGAAGGCGGAGCAGGACGGGCTTGATTGACGGCCCCGGCCGCGGGGCTGGGAGAGGCGGTGACTGAGGAGTCTGCGCGGCGGTCGGCCCTGCGGGGCTTTCTGTGGCCGCTGGGTCCCCGCCTTCGCCGGGCTTCTTCCAGATCCCTGGAGCTGGCCGCCTGCATGGAGCCAGTGAGGTCTGGACGAGCAGTTCGGAGACTTTGTAAGGCGTTGGTGACTCTCTCAGATTCAGATTGCCCGGCTTCCAGGCAAACTCCCCGCGAGTGAGCAAACCTGGCGGGGGGAGGGGCGGCTCCTTTAACGAGGTTTTGTTTTGAAATAAACAACCACATTTTTGTTTCCCCGCCAGAGGGTTTTTGTTTTGTTTCCCCCTTTCCTTTGGAAACAGCCCGTTCTGTGCTGTCTGTTCCTACCGTGACACTCGCCCTGTGGCAGCATTGGTTTAGTGAAAGGTTGATTGTAAATTGAGCCTGGGTGGAGCCTCCTTCAAGTCCGAGCTCGATTCTAGAGTCTCCAGGTGAAAATCAAAAGACCATGGAAAGGGCAGGTACAGGCCCCTCACAGAAAGTCATCCCCTGCTGAGGCAACCTCCGACCAGCTCTGCGAAACTACTTCTGACTGTGGTCCTTAGGCCAGAAAACTGAGTACAGAGTAACAGGAAATCCTCCCATTTCATACACCATTGAACAGTGGGCCGGTGTAGAGGCCCCTTGCAGGTGGGGACACAGCAGGTTAGGGTGTGGTGGGTGCTAGAACTTGTCTCCCGATGTATACCCAGGATTTAATTCATCCACCATCACCACCCTACCCCGCAGGAGGTGACACCCACCTCCTGTCTTGAAGGACCTATGTCAGCCCATTGTAAAGGACAGAAGGGGTGGGAAGCAGTCAGGGGGAATTAGGCAGGGCATCCCAAAGAGAAGAAACTGAACAAAGCAAAAAGGAGAAGTCAATGACTTATGCCCTTACAAAGACTGTTGAAACTCAAGAGCCCATCATGGAGTGTTAGAGGAGATGGGCTACTTTCTGGTTTTCCAGCGGAGATAAGACCCACCATGTCATGATTGGTTGTTGCCTCCATTTCTGTGTCTCCCTCCCTGGACTGGGAGTAGTCTTTGGGCCAGACTTTTTGTCTCATCTCAGCATCCGCCCGGCGGTGGGTGCCTAGTCCCCACCACGCAGAAGGCTAAGGCAACCATCCCTCAAGCCCAGGATTTTGAGGTCAGCTTGGGCAACATGGTGAAACCTCATTTGAACAGGCCAGGGGAAGGGAGGGAGGGAGAGAGGGGAAGAGAGATCGAGGACTTACTTGGAACTGAGGTTTTTAACATCAATTTAACAATCTGGCCAAACCCATATAGCCAGCCAGTGTTTTCACATATAAATAGACTTCTGTGTGGCTCTACAGATATAATCAGATCAAATACATTAGTGCCACAAATCCATGGAGTTCATTCTGGAGGGGACATCTTATTCAAAGACCAGGAGAGTTCTGCATGGTAGCATATGACTTGTCATCCCAAGGATCAAGAATTCATGATCAGCCGGGCGTGGTGGCGCACGCCTTTAATCCCAGCACTTGGGAGGCAGAGGTAGGAGGATCGCTGTGAGTTCAAGGCCACCCTGAGACTACATAGTGAATTCCAGGTCAGCCTGGGCTAGAGTGAGACCCTACCTCAAAAAAACCAAAAAAAAAAAAGAATTCATAATCATCCCCAGCCCGGCTAATTCAAGACCAATCTGGGATACTTAAAATGCAATTGCAAAAAAGCAAAACAAAGTGCTAGGTGTGGTGGTGCATGACTTTAATCCCAGCACTTGGGAGGAAGAAGTAGGAGGATCACTGTAAGTAGGAGGCCAGCCTGGACCTGGGGGTCAAGGGGAGAACACTCACTCTGGTTTAAAAGGTCCAGCCTTTTGTTTTGCTTTTGTTTTTCAAACCTCAAGAACTGTCTGTAGTCAAATGGTCTTGTTGGTCATTGGTTTAGGGCTTCAACCTGGGTATTTTTTCCTCTATTAGAAAAAAAATTCTACACATACTTTTCTTTTAGTCAAAACATTTTATGGCTGTATTGTTAACACTGTTTTCCTTTGTCTTAATATAGCTTGGGAATCTTGACTATGTTCTTAAGTTTCAGATATTAAGAAAATGTGAAACAAAGCTTTGTACTATGTGGGTATTTTTTTTAAGTTAAATACAAAGAATCAGGAAAGGGATTAGGTTCACTCATTTCCTGATCTCCAGACATATTATATGAGGTATTCCAAGCTCAAATCTTTGTATTGAAAGGGTTGCTAAAAATACAAAAGGCAAATATGCCAAAGTAAACAAGCAGAAAGATCTTTTCCTTCAGCAGAAACTTCTTTTCATGGTATTCATGTTTGCACCCAGGATACTCTAGCCCTGCAGGGACTGGGCAATTCAAAGTCCACATGTCTCACATGATAAGCTTTTCAAACTAGATAATACCTTACGCAGTCTCCTCCCTGCCCCTGAAGCTTCATATTGCACCCCTGCTTCAAGGCAATGACAAAATTTAATTCCTTCCTCTATAAGACATCATTTTTATAATTTGATTAGCATATAGATTTATTGTATTGCAGATAACACATCCAGATATCTAGTGAGAGAAGGAAATTATCTTTCAGACAAAAGATGATTAATCGATTTCTAATCTTCAGCCTAATTTATTTGGCCTTTGTTTTTCTGTGTGTGTTTTGCCCAATGTCTTCTGTAAATCACACCCAATTCCTCAGGCCACACCAGAGACTGGAATTTTCACTAGATTTTAGTGCCACCTAGCGGCAATCTGTTATTTTTTTCTTAAAATTTTAAAAATAATTTTTAAAAACTTTTAAAAGCTGATATTTTGTGAATATTTTTATCTTAAAATCTTTCACTAGAAATAAAATTCTAAAGACTGTCTCATAAGTATATTCTTCATGTTTGCATTTATACAAATATAAACTTGCTATGTTACAAACCTATGATTTACACATTCCCCTAATTATAAATACATAAATGTACACCAATTTTAACCACAAAATAATTGATTTTCTTTACTTAAGAAAGGCAGGTATGGGTTGGAGAGATGGCTTAGTGGTTAAGGTGCTTGCCTGCAAAGCCAGAAGACCCAAGTTCGATTACCCAGTACCCCCATGTAAGCCAGATGCACAATATGGTGCATACATCTGAAGTTCATTTGCAGTGGCTGGAGGCCCTGGCATGCCTGTCTTCTCTGGCCCCCTGCCCATCTGCCTCTGTTTTTTGTCAAATAAATAAAAATAAACAAATAAATAAAATTTTAAGGCAGTTATGGTAGTATATACCTGTACTCCAACACTCAGTGAGGGCTGAAGCAGAATGATAGAGAGTTCAAGGTTAGCCTGAGCTACATAGCAAAATTCTGTTTCCAAAAAATGATAAGAAGGAGGAAGGAAGACAGGAAAGGAGGGAGGGAGGAAGGAAGGTGGGAGGCTGTTAATACTGTCCTATAGTTAGAAATAATTTAGCCAGCATGCACTTACTGGGAACCAGAAGTGCCTTAGGCATTTGTTCTTGACAGTCACTGAATTTATATTTATGTGTGTGTATGTATGTATGTATATATATGTGTGTATATATATTATATATATATATATATTATATTATATGTTATATAATATATAATATAATAGTACATATTATATATATAATTATATCTATATTTTATATATATATATGGAGAGAGAGAGAGAGCAGTAGCTAAAGTCTCTGAGAAAAAATTCAACATTCTGCCTCTCCTCAGTGGGCTTTCTCAGTGGCAAGTACTTCTAGAATTAACTAAGTATTTTACTATAGAGGAACCTAGGCAGTCCTGAGTAGTCCATCTGGAACCCATGCATCCATGAGCTACATAGCTGAGGAGTCCTTGCTGGACTATTTTCTGGGAGCTTCAGTTAGAGCAATAGCAGCTAAAATATCCTTAGCTCAAGACCTAGTGTGACTCAGGGCTGAGAAGGAGAATGCTGGGTTCACAGGAAAACCACAATAGCTAGACTTCCAAGCTTAGGAATTCAACTCTGTCCCACCCAGAGCCAGGCCAAGTGACTAGACAGAGAAGCAGCTACTGCTCTAAAACTGCACTGTGACCAGCAAACATGAGCCTCAGATGGCTGTGGAGTACTTGAACTGCCACTAATGCCACCAAGGAATTGAACTTCTAATATTTCACTTTAATTAAATTTAAGAGAGCCAGGTGTGGCAGAGCACATCTTCAATCCCAGCACTCGGGCAGAGAGGCAGATGTAGGAGGATTGCTGTGAGTTCGAGGCCACCTTAAGACTACAGAGTGAATTTCAGGTCAGCTTGAGCTAGAGACCCTACTTTAGGAAAAAAAAAAAAAACTAAGACTGATACTTGACTCAGTTATTGAGAAGCCCCGGTATGTTTGCAACAACTTTGGATAGGTATGACTGCTTTTCTTATCTACGTTTTATTTGAATATGTGCACGCGTTCAGGTGCACATGTGTGGTCAGGTGTACATGCACTTGTGTGGGTGTAGCCCTGAGGCCAACCTCAAGTCACATACTCAGACTCACCATCTACCTCCTTTGAAACAGCGTCTCTCATTGGTCTGGAACTCACTAACTAGGTGGCCAGTGAACCCCAGGAATCCTCCCCAGTACTAGGATTACAGGCAACACTACCACATCTGGAGATAAAACTCAGGTTCTCATGCGTATAATGTGACTTTACCCGCTGAGACATCTTTACTGCCTGAATCTGCTTCTCTTGTTAAAAAAATATTTGTGGGCTGGAGAGATGGCTCAGTGTTTAAGCGCTTGCCTGTGAAACCTAAGGACTCCAGTTCGAGGCTTGATTCCCCAGTACCCACGTAAACCAGATGCACAAGGTGGCACACGCATCTGGAGTTCACTTGCAGCGGCTGGAAGCCCTGATGCACCCATTCTCTCTCTCTGCCTCTTTCTGTCTGTCTGTTGCTCTCAAAAAATAAATAAAAATAAATAAAAAATTATTTATTTATTTGCAAGAGAAGAGAGAAAGAAAAGAGAGAGAATAGGTACCTCAGGGCCTCTTACCACTGCAAATGAACTCCAGATGCATGAGCCACTTTGTGCATCTGACTTTATGTGGGTACTGGAGAACTGAACCGTGGGGCTAGCAGGCTTTGTAAACAAGTCTTTAAACTTGGAGCCATCTCTCAAGTTCTTCTACTTTTCAATTAGAATGTGTGTGTGTGTGTGTGTGTGTGTGTGTGTGTGTGTGTGTGTGTGTGTGTAGAGTAGGTGTGTGATGTAATGTGTCTGATGAGAAGTGTATGCACATGTGTGTGCAAATGTGCATGCCCCATGTATGTGCATATGAGGGCCAGAGGAGAATAACAGGTGTCCTCCATCTATGTATTTCCTTGAGGTGGGGTCTCTCCCTCTACCCAGAGCTGCTGTCTGTCAGCAAGCCTCAGGAATTCCTTGGTCTTTGCTCCTGCAGACTGGGGTTATGGATGTGCATGGTCATAACCTAGCTTTTTATTTGGGTTCTGGGGAGTCAAATTTGGTGCCCTGCAGTGCAAGAGACCCTCATGCATAAGCACTAGGTGCTCTTAACCACTGAACCATATCCTCAGCCCTCATTTGGAAATTTTTATGAAATATTAATGTAGGTGATTTTTGATAAAATTTAGCAAGTAAATAGAGATGTGCTATAACTATAAACACTAGCTTCTGAACACTTAAGTGGAAAACAGGTAAAAATTGCACATTAGCAATTTTATATTAATTACATGTTAGAATAGTAATACTTTGGATAGAGTAGGTATAGTCTGAAATACAGGAGACTCTTAAAATCAGGTTCACATTGCTGGCAAAAATCACCCGAACAAGAGCAGCTTGTGGGGGGAAAAGGTTTATTTTGGCTTACAGACTAGAGGGGAAGCTCCACGATGGCCAGGGAAAACGATGGAACAAGCAGAGAGTGCACATCAACCTCTGGCCAACATAAGGTGGCTATAATACCCATAAGCCTGCCCCTAACAATACACTGCCTGCAAGAGGTGTTAATTCCCAAATCTCCATTAGCTGCAAACCTAGCATTCAGAACACTTAAGTTTATGAGGGACACCTGAATCAAACTACCACAAAGACTTAATGTAAAATATATTTGAAATATGATGCAAATTATTTTCTTCACATTTTTTTTTGTTTGTTTTTGGTGTTTGGTGTTTGGTGTTTGGTTTTTCAAGCTAGGATCTCCCTCTAGCCCAGGCTGACCTGGAATTCACTCTGTAGTCCCAGGCTGCCCTCAAACTCACAGGGATCCTCCTACCTCTGCCTCCCAAGTGCTGGGATCAAAGGCATGTGCCACCACACCTGGTCCTTCTCACATTTAAAAATTTTTTTGTTTATTTTTATTTATTTATTTGAGAGTGACAGACAAAGAGAGAGAAAGAGGCAGAGAGAGAGAGAAGGGCCACGCCAGGGCTTCCAAACACTGCAAACGAACTCCAGACAAGTGTGACCCTTGTGCATCTGGCTAACGTGGGTTCTGGAGAATCAAGCCTCAAACCGGGGTTCTTAGGTTTCACAGGCAAGCGCTTAACCACTAAGCCATCTCTCCAGTACCCTTTTCACATTTTTTTTTTTTTTTTTTTTTTTTTTTTTTGGTTTTTCGAGGTAGGGTCTCACTCTGGTCCAGGCTGACCTGGAATTAACTCTGTCATCTCAGGGTGGCCTTGAACTCATGGCAATCCTCCTACCTCTGCCTCCTGAGTGCTGGGCTTAAAGGCATGCACCACCACGCCCGACTCCTTTTCACTTTTTTTGGTTTTTCGAGGTAGGGTCTCACTCTGGCCCAGGCTGACCTGGAATTCACTATGGACTCTCAGGGTGGCCTTGAACTCACAGCAATCCTCCTACCTCTGCCTCCCAAGTGCTGGGATTAAAGGCATGCGCCACCACGCCTGGCTCCTTTTCACATTTTTAATGTAAGGACTAGATATGTAAATATGAACATGAAGTTTGCATTCTATTCCTATTTGGCACATTGCTCCACAATGTCTGAAAGTTCATATGGCACCCTGGATTTTTCAGAGACCAGTATTTTGTGTGTTCCCTCTGCAATCAATTTGTTTTCCTGCCCTTACCTGTAGGATTTGCCATCATTGTCCCAAACTCACTGCTGAATTTCAGAGGGCTCAGACACCTACAGAAACACTGAGATCTGGGGCAATTTGGTGCCTCCGTCCCATGTTTAGCCACTGCTTTCTCAGCCTCCTGTATCTCCCTAGTCCTTGTTTGCTTTTGTTTTGTTTTGTCTTTGTAATTTTACTTATTTAAGAGAGAGAGAGAAAGAGAATGGGTACCAGGTACTAGAAACAAACTCCAGACATGTGCTACCATGTGCATCTGGCTTATATGGGTACTAGAGAATTGAACCTGAGTCCTTTGGCTTTGAAGACAAGTGCCTTAACCACTAAGCAATCTCTCCAGCCACCACCACCCCTTTTTTTTGAGGTAGGCTCTGCGCTAGCCATGGCTGACCTGAATTTACTATGTAGTCTCAGGGTGACCTTAAACTTATGGTGATCTTATCTCTGCCCTCTGTGTGCTGGGATTAAAGGTGAGCACGACCATGCCTGGCTCCCTAGTCCTTTTAATGTGTATTTTTATATGTAATATATATTTATATTGAGACAGAGATGTTTGTTTTGAGACAGGGTCTCATGTAGCCCAGGCTGACCTTGAACTCCTGTGATTATAGGCATGCACCACCACACCCAGTTTATGCAGTGCTAGAGATAGAATTCAGGGCTTCATTCATGATAGGCAAGCACTGTACCAACTGAGCTACATTCCCAGCCCATGACAGGCTGGCCTCAAACTCAACATCCTCCTGCCTCAGCTCCCAAGTAGCTGGGATAACAGGCATACCAACTTTCTCGCAGTCCTTTTAGTTTCTCTTCCAAACACCCTCCTCACAATGTCTGACTCTCATGTCCAACACTACACAGTGTTCTCCTGGACAGTAGAGGCTGTTTGGATATTTTGATCTATATTCCTCTCAACAAAAAAGAGGATGAAAAGACCATGTCTTTGTCATCTTCATCTAAATTTCCTGTATCCCCACCTCCCTCTGTCCCTTGGGAAAAGTTTATAGGCATCTTCTCTGGGTTGCTCAGGCATCAACTGTTGTTTACTCTATGCTCAGAAAATAAATTTGTGTGATTTTTTTTTCCTACTGAGCTGTGTGTTGTCCATGCATTTTTGGCGAAAGTTCAGAGGATGAGGGAAGCTTTCCTTTCATCCTTCACACAGTAACGTAGTTTCTTTTCATAGACTAGAATCAAAGTCTAGTTCTTATCAGCTTGGGTAGAAAAACAGTGGATGTAGGTTGTTCTCAGGAAATCTCAAGGAACCTCAGGCCTTGCAATTCAATCCAGCAAACACAGACTGAAAGGAAAGAGAGCACAAGGGGAGATAGAAACATAAATGATAACTTAGGCATCAGTAAATGGAAACACACACCATGATAAGTGACTTTACAAATATGTAAATGAAGGACAGACACAGCTTTGTATCAGATACAACGTTTGATCCTGGCCTTGAGTGGGATCTTTTCCTACTAGAAAGAAAAGCCCAACTGGATCATCTGAAACATTTACTGTATGGATTCTGAGAGAAAGGTTGCAATCAGGACCATTTATTAGGAAGGGAGAGACAGCCCTATGCTGAAGGAGAAAAATGCAGATTCTCCTTGCCCTCGGGAGGTTCTGACGGTGGGAGTGGGAGTTTTTTATTGCCTGGAGGAATGGGAGGGCAGAGGGGAGAAGGGAAGGTCAAGGACTTGTGAAGGTGCTATCATGACTGCATGCACCCCAGCTAACACCTGGTTGGTCCAGTGGCATATGCTGAAATTGCACATAGGTTTATTAATTCAGCAAAAACACAGGAAAATGACATGAACAGAAGGGAAAGAGCCTTGTGCCAGAGGCCAAGAGCCACTTCTTAAACCTTCTACTTCCTAGGTCTACAGCTCTGAGCAACACATTCTTTTTAGGTCTTCCTTACTTTCACCAGTTGTAAACTGAGAAGTAGAACTCAGGAGTCCTGCAGGCATGTAACTGTGCTGTGTGTAAGATAGTAGGTACTAGTAGCAATGAGCAACTAACTGTCAGGGACTATGCTATGGAACTACTAGGCTATGGAACTCAGAATTTAAAAATAAACCCTCAGCCTGAGGCCTATGGTAGAGATTTCCCCACTTTGCTATAACCCACCTATGTGATGGTCAGCCAATATATTTGAAAAGTGCCTTGATTTATGACTTTATTTTGTCCTTTAACTATTAAAACCTTCACAAAATTGTTAACACATTGGAACATGGAATTTGAGGTAACCTAAATTTGTGTTCCCAGGCCACGGTCACTCATATTGGCTCCAGAATAAACTATCTCTTGTCCCCTTTAAAAAAAAAAAAAAAAAGGCAGAGTAGGCTAATTTCAGCCAACAGAACTAGTGTGTGGCCCCTAAGTTGGCAAAATTCACTTAAAAGGATCAAGAGTGAGTTCATCTGTTAAAAATAATACTTCCAGTCTTTTCATAAAGTGGAAAAGAAACCATTTTAGGAAACAAACAAACAAAACACTTTTTTAGTCTTATCATCCAACACTTTCTTTTAACTGAGTTGCTTAAACTGAGATCAAAGGATGGATATTTGAAGGACAGTGTTCTAAGGAGAAGATGGAACATAATTCAGTAGTACAGCACTTACCTAGTGTATGTGAGGCCCTCGGTTCCTTTCCCAGTACCACAAAAAAAAAAAAGTTCGGCAACCTTACCCACAGAGGGGAACAGAAGAGAACATCAAGTTTTTCTCTTCCCTTTTTAAGGTCCTAAAAAGTAAATGATCTAATCAAAGCATCTACACAAGAATGATTCACTGTGTTCTCTAATGTCAGAGTTTTGCAATAGGGAGGAGCCGAAAGTTCACAATGAATTTCCACACTCCATTGTGCTACCACTGAAGATGTGTGTGAGGCTATTTATAAAATGAGACAGAGACTATATTAGGAACATCTCCTCACAAACCCAGGAATCTGGGGATCAAAAAATGCATTTGTGGGGCACACCCCTTGCTTCTCTGCTCTAGCTAGCAAGACCACAGAACATGGCTTAGCAAGGGAAACTTTCCAAGAAACCAGTCAGTCAAATAAATAAATAAAAATATTTATTTGCAAGGAGAGAGAGGGAAAGAGAGATAATGGCCACCCCAGGGCCTCCAGCCACTGCAAATGGACTCTAGGTGCATGCACCACCTTGTGCATTTGGCTTATGTGGGTAAGAGGGAATTGAACCTGGTCCTTAGGCTTTTCAGGCAAGTGTCTTCACCAGTAAGGAATCTCTCCAGTCCAGTAAAATATTTTCTTAAAAAGTAAGAAAGAAGCCAGGTATGGTGGTGCATGCCTTTAATCCCAGCACTCAGGAGGCAGAGGTAGGAGGATCGCCATGAGTTGGAGGCCACCCTAAGACTACATAGTGAATTGCAGAATTCCAGGTCAAACCTGGTAAGACCCTACCTCAAAAAAAAAAAAAAAAGAAAGAAAGAAAGAAAGAAAGAAGTTGAAGTATTTATAGCCTGGAGATCTGTTATCATCATGAACATTCACCATTCATTCACTTATTCATTTATTCATTTCACTAATAATTATTCTTTGCTTCTTGTCTGCTGAAGATCTGTATATGGGACTTCACTGCCTTGAAGAATATGCCATATAGGGCTGGAGAGATGGCTTAGAGGTTAAGGCGCTTGCCTGCAAAGCCAAAGGATCCAGGTTTGACTCTCCAGGACCTACGTAAGCCAGATGCACAGGGGGAGCATGCACCTAGAGTTCGTTTGCAGTGGCTGGAGATACTGGCAAGCCCATTCTCTCCCTCTCTCTGTTTTTTTTTCTCTCTCTCTCAAACAAATAAATAAAATATATTTAAAAAATTAAAAGAACAACAACAACAAAAAAAAAGAATATGGCATGTAATATAACTTGTATCTCAGAGCTACTGAACTTCCAAATTCTAAATGAAGTAGGAAGGAGGCTCAAACCCGACAAACAGGAAAGAATTGTGATGGTGTCTGCTCTCATTCCATCATTTGTCCTTCAAAGCATATGCTGGATGTGAATGGGATACAAGGAGGAAGGAGAGACCATCTTTACCCACAGAGGAATTCCACCCAGCAAAGTGCTTAGAGTTGAGATGACGCTTCTGCCCTAATGTGGTAAATTCTATGATGGGAAGACTCAGGGGAAAGGTCCTAGGGATGTCTGAAAATTTCTTGAACTAACAAACTAATGCACTTTGGTGGTTCCCAGTGAACTACACTACACCCTTGTGTGCTTCCTTCCCATGATGATTCTGAGCTTGGCCGTGGCACTGGCTTGCTTCAGTGGGATATCAGCATGAATGTTGCAAGCTGCAGCTTGATAACTTCTTGCACATTGGGACATGTCCTTTTAAAATAGTTTTTTCCTGGAAACTAGCAGTCACACATAGGAAAATCAGCCAGCCACATAGAGATGATCATACGGAAGATAACTATGCCTTTAGCCAATAGCCTCACTAAGCTAACAGCTGGTGCTGGCACCTGTATAGGTGGGGCCACTAGAACCTTCCGCCCTAAACTCCTAGACAACCTCATGGGAAATAGAAGAACTGTCTGACTCAACAACCCACAAAATCATGAGAAATAATGAGCTGTTGCTTTCTTAAACCAGTGTTTAGGGATGGCTTGTTCCACAGCACAGGGTAACAAAACAGCTAAGACTTAATAATTTCCTGGCAGTTAGCCAGGCTAAGTGAAGAAGAGAAAGGCATTTGAAACAAGGAGGCTTAAGATGGCGTAGCAGATTCAGTACTGGATAGCTGAATAATGGGGAGTGTGGGGTATAAGGTAAGAGAAAGGCAGTTACTGGAACTGGAAACTAGCTAGGATTAGATCAGAACATCTGAAGGTAAGTAGGAGTCCTCAAGGCCGCCCCTAGTTTTGATATCCACTGATAAGACTGGTAAGGCTCTATAGCTGTGATTTATTGCCACAAACAAATACAAAACAGTGTCCGCAAAGGGGAGAGGAGCAAAGTCTGGGCAGGAAGGAGACAGTTCATGAGACTCCTGGATGAGAACCTTCTCCCACTAGAGGGCAGGGACATGATTCCACAGCAGTGAGCAGCAGCACCTGCAAATGCTGCTCACAACCAAGAAGCTCATCACAGACTTGGTACTCAGGGTTCTAACTGCAGACAGCGATAGATCAGTTTATATGTCCATTTTGCTAGGCTATGGTACCCAGATGTTTAGTCAAACATCAGTCTAAATTTTGCTGTGAGAGCATACTTCTTTTTTTAAGTTTCTTTTTTAATCGACAACTTCCATGATTATAGACAATAACCTATGGTAATTTCCTATCTCCCCCCCACACCACATTTCCCTTTGTAACTCCACTCCCCATCACAGTGTGTAGCCTAGGCTGGCCTTGAACTCTTGATCGTCCTGTCTCTACCTCTTCAGCAATTTCCTACCAGTGTGCACCACCACAACCAGCTCTTTTTTCTTAAAGATAAGGTTCACTTGTGAATCAATAGTCTCTCAGAATTAAGTAGGTTGGCCTCAGTATTGTGGGTATGCCTCAACTAACTAGCTAAAGGTCTTAACTGTCATGACTGAGGTTCTCCTGGAAAGAAAAAGAGATTCCCATAGAACATAGTTTAGACTGAAACTGCAAAATCAACAGAATTTCCAACCTTCTGTCATACAGATTCTGACCTTGCTAGCCACTTAAATATTTCTAATATCTCTCTTCATCTATCACCTATCTATTTTGTTCATTCTGTTTCTGTGGAAAACATTGACTATCTCAAGGCTGATCACATAGTTACTCTCTACCAGGCATGTACTCAGATTCCAAACTTCAGAAGGAACTCTGAAGTTCAATGTGTGTGTGAGTGTGTGGGTGTCTGTGATATATCTATGTGTGTTGGCATTACATGTGAGACAAGTAGAGGATGGCAGTACAGAAAGGCTGGAATGGAGTCACCATCTGGAGTCATGATGCTCCCACAGGGCCAGGCCCTTCTCCTTCATCCTTCCCTCTTATCACAGTCCATATAAGGCTTAAGCTCTCCAGTGGGGTGTCCATGGGACTCAAAAGCACACAAGGATCCTTTTTTCTGGAAGGTATGCAGTAGGACCTAATCATCTGCTACTCAAATCTCTGGACAAGCTCCATTGGCATATTCTGTAAACTTGCTAGACATGCAAGGTCTCAAACCTCTTCCTAGCTCAGTTCAGACCTTACACAAATGGAATGTGCATTTAACACGATCTCTAGGTGATTCATCTGAATGTTAAAGTCAGCCTGCAATGCTCTCTGATCAGAAAAAGATTGAAAGGGGAACTTTGATTTTTTTTTTTAATCCTATGACTTATGTGTAAAAAAAAAAAAAAAAAAAGGAAAACAGTATCTGTTACCAAGTTATATAAGCTTTGGATTTTTTTTTTTTTTCTGTACTTACCGGAAGTCATTGAGGTACCTAAGGAGCTTCTATATAGTCCTTCTCAATCCCTTCCCCAGCCTCCCTCCTTTGAATATGTTGTTTGACACTGGACAAACAGCTACTAATATGAGTGCATCCTAAGTAATGCTTGCTGGTGTTTTGTGATTTTAACTTTTACATTAACAGGATCATACTTTGTGTAGCTTTTGCAACCAAACCTTTGTTTCTACATGATAAGTCAGTCATGATGGCTTATGGCCATAATCCCAATACTAAGCAGGTTGAGGCAAGTGGATTGCCGTGAGTTCAGGCCAACCCGGTCGATTCAGTGAGCAAAGGACAAGTTGCACTACAAAGTGAGACCCTGTCTCTCAAAAAAAAAAAAAAAAGAAAAAGAAAAGAAAGAATGGAAGGAAAGAAGGAGGAAAACCTCTACTCAAATAAATCATTTCAAAATTTAACTATGTAGTTCTTGGATATCATTTGACCAGGATGGTAACCCATCTTAGAAATACTTATCCATTCTCCTGCTATAGAATTTGGGCCACAGATATAGAACCTTGATGTGAGCCGTTAATTCTGTCCATCTTCTCCTTTGGATCTACAATTGGAAACAGTGATAATTTGGAAGATTCTGATTATTCATGCTCAGTGTGGCACTGAGGGAATGAGGAAGGAGGGGATGACTATTTAAAGAAGGGGAAATGGATGGGTCAAAGTCATCATTCCTTTCTGAGTAACAAACCACCCAACAGAGATTTATTCTCCCAAATTCTGCGAGCTTCTCTGATGGTCTTCCTTGGGGTCTCTTGTATGACCAGTTTTAGCTGGGGTTGACCAGGGCTGGAAGGAGCAGGAACATTTCATACCTGTGTCTCAAAGTTGGTGCTGGTTGTTGGCTAAGTCAGCTTGATCACCCTCTCTGTGGCTTTTCTTTCACAAACAGGCTGACTCAATAGACTTACTTGGTGGTCATGTTGCAGTATTCCAAGGAAGACCACATACAAACTCTTAAGTGCAGGGGACAGGTCTCCCATGGCCACTTCTACTGAATTCTGGTGGATAAAACAAGGTGACAAGAACAGTCTGGAATTTAGGAGAAAATAACTGGACACCTTTTGTTAGAATGAGAATTAAAAGTTGCAAAAGCCAGTTACAGAGGAGCATGAAATATATTTTTAAAGATTTATTGAACAAAAGGTAGAAAGGAAAAAGCCCCAAAGTGTCAGGACAGATATACTTAGGATTTCAGCCCATATCCAAAAAGAAGAAAGAAAGAAAGAAGAAAGAAAGAAAGAAAGAAAGAAAGAAAGAAAGAAAGAAAGAAAGAAAGAGAGAAAGAAAGAGAAATCAAGCTGTGCCACTTGGGAGACAGAGGTAGGAGGATCACTGTGAGTTCAAGGCCATCCTGAGACTAGTGAATTCCAGGTTAGCCTGGGCTAGAGTGAGACCCTACCTCAAAAAACTGAAAGAAAAAGAAATGAAAGACAGAAGGAAGGAAGGAAAATAGGGAAGGAGAGAGGGAGGGAAGGAGGAAGGAAGGAAGGAAGGAAGGAAGGAAGGAAGGAAGGAAGGAAGGAAGGAAGGAAGGAAGGAAGGAAGGAAGGAGGGAGGGAAGGAAGGAAGGAAGGAAGGGTTATCTTTCTTGAGTTAGAACTCAGAAAATCAGGCAGAGTCCACAGTGAGTATCTGCAAGTAACTGCCAGCTGTGTTTTTTTTTTAATTAATTAATTTACTTATTTGCACACAGAGAAAGACAGGAAAGAGAGAGAATGGGTGCACCAGGGCCTCTAGCCACTGTAAACAAATGCCAGATGCATGTGCCACTATGAGCATCTGGCTTTACATATGTACTGAGGAATTGAACCCAGGTTGTTAGGCTTTTCAGGTAAGCACCTTAACACTGAACCATCTCTCCAGCCCTGCCTTTTTTTAATTAATTTTTTTAGGTTAGCTACAAAGTAAGGAGTTTCATCATAGTATCTTCATATATGTGTATCATTATACTTCATTCTCATTTATTCCCCTCTTCTATGGCCTTCCCCTTCCCCCTCCCTCTAGCTGATTCCCCTTCTTCCCCCAGTCAGGTTCACCTCCTGGTTTTCTATTGCATGTATTTATTACCTTTTGGCCTATGCACACACATATAGATGCCCACACGTATAGATGCAAACATATATAATTTTGAACATGGGTTTCACATATGAGAGGAAACATGTAGTATCTGTCTTTATGAGTCTGGCTTGTTTTGCCTAACATTATGAGTTATGAGTTCCAGTAAGATTTCATTGCAAGGGTGCCAGAGTTCCAGAGGAGAAGGGAAACACAGAGAAAAATCTAAACATGGGCTCTGACCTAAATTTGTGTTGAGAGATGTTTACTGAGCAAATTAAATTTTGAGGAACAAGTAGGCATTATGCATACTAAGGGAGTGGAGGAGGGGATAAAAGGGGTTATTTCAGGTGGAAGAAACAGTATGTACTGAGAATGAAGAAGCTTGTAGTTTGAGGAACTAAGACATAACGGAAGGAAGGGGGAAGTTGATTAGATGAAATTAGAGAACTGGCAAAAGCCAGATCCCAGATCCCACAGGGCTGTGTAAGAGCCTCAAGGATTCTTCCTATCCTGAGAGTAATAGATATGTATAGGTATATGTTATGGATTAAACTATGTCTTCTCAAAATCTATAGATTGAAACTCTATCCTTTGAAGTGACCTACCTGTAGTACCTTAAGGGGGTATTCAAGGCTAAATGAAGTCACAGGTGGAGCCCTAGCTCAATAAACCAAGAAAGCAATACCACAAAGTACATATACAGAGAAGAGGCCACTGTGAGAAGGTGCCTGACTACAAGCAAGGAAAAGAAACTATGGCAGAAACCGACCATGAGGACACCTTGGTCTTGGACTTGTAACCTCCAGAGCTATAAGAAAATACAAGTCTGTTGTTTCAGCCATTTGGGTCTGTGTGCTTTGATCAGTTGCCCTGGAAACTAATATAGCATGTGGAATATCAGGTTCCCAAGAAACTATTCTGTTTACCACATGAAGGAACAAACACTATGACAAATACAGACTGGAAGGCTGTGCCAGTATTATACAGCACGCTGGTGGCCATGGGGCTACAAAGAGGAGGACAAGATTCAGTAAGGGCAGGCAGAGCACTGGAGAAGGAGGAGCAGGTATGGAGGCATGATGGAAGAAAGGGCTAGGGAGGGAAGAAATGGCAACAGTCACAGTCAGTGCTCTTAATTTTGGCTGGAAAGAGAAAATAGACAGGGAACCTACAGTCAAGCTTGTTTTCCTATCAGATGAATGAGATACGAATATTTCAAAGACTGATGTAAAGGAACACTAGAGAGACTTGAATAAAAGTGTCAAGTCCAGGACAGGGGAGATGGCTCAATGGGTAAAATGTAATGCTTGTTGTACAAGCATGAGAACCCAAGTTCGGCTTCACAACAACTATGTAAAATGCTAGGTGTGGTGGCACACTTTGTAATCCCAGCTCTGATGTCAGCAGTCACCAGAAGGTAGACACAAGACAAGTCCCAGGATGTGCTGGCTGGCTTCTCTAGTCAAATCAGGGAGTTCTGGGTTCAGTGAGAGACCCTATCTCATAAAATTAAGGCATCTGATGTTGACTGCTGGCCTCCACATGCACATGCCCACATGCATATGAACACACACACACACACACACACACACACACACACACACACAGTAAAGAGGGAGAAGTGCCAGGTCCCGTTCAAGAAGGCAGAAAGGGAGGATCAGATCCAAGTCACAGGTGCTTTACATTTTCCCAGCTATGTTCAACCAGCAGAGAGGCCACACCCAGTCCAAAATGGCTATGAATGCAGCCCAACACAGAAGCATAAATTTCTTTAAACATTATGAGATTTTTCTCAGTTTTTTTGTGTGTGACACCATAGCATGGTTCTCAAATATGAGCTCCATAGATGGCAACCTCATGTCTCAGTATCAAATGTTGGAGATGCCTGCAATCCATGCTGCCATTTGGTGGCTGTGGCACAGCTATAATCCATCTTGGTGGTACCCCAGTGCCAAATGAGCCTATTAGGAAAGCAGCTGGAGCTCTCTGTCCTCCTTTAGCTGCTGGTTCCAATTCTGTACACAACCATGGGCATGGGCTGAGGAAGGTGGTGCAGAGGGGGTGCACGAGTCACCTTGGGCCTTGATCCTGCTCCTGCCCAGTCCAGATGGGCCTCTTTCATCTTGTCACATGTGGTTCCTGGACCTGCTCTTCTTCATGAATTAGTGGTTCTGACAGGGCTCAGTCCATGAAGGGTAGTTTCAATTACATGGTCACTTTGTATCCCATGCTCAGATATTCAGAGGCATGCTAGGAATTACTTTTCTTTTTTTATAGATTATTATTTTTATTGACAACTTCCCTAATTATAGACAATAACCCATTGTAATTCCCTTCCTCCCCCCCGCCAACTTTCCCCTTTGAAACTCCACTCTCCATCATACATTTTCCCCTCTCAATCAGTCTGTCTTTTATTTTGATGTCATCATCGTGTGTAGGTAGTGTCAGGCACTGTGAGTTCCTGGATATCCAGGCCATTTTGTGTCTGGAGAAGCATGTTGTAAGCAGCCCTACCCTTCTTTTGGCTCTTAACATTCTTTCTGACACTTCTTCCGCAATGGACCCTGAGCCTTGGAAGATGTGATAGAGATGTTTTAGTGCTAAGCACTCCTCTGTCACTTCTTCTCAGCACCATGATGCCTTCTGAGTCATCCCAAGATCACTGCCATCTAAAAAGAGAAGGTTCTCTAACCAAAAATGAGAATAGCATTAATACATAGGTATGAACATTAAGAGAAGTGCTTACTGGGCAGTTTGGTGAGCAGCAGGAGATGTTACACCCCTAAGGCTCATGACTTCCACTATTGTATGTTTTCAGCATCAGGGATGTATTCCCTCCCATGGAGCAGTCCTCCAGTCTAATTAGAGAGCAGTTGGTTTTCCCCCAAAACAGACTTGCCACTATTGTACCCATTGGCTCATTTGGCTTGGCTGGCCAAATTTAAGGCTTTCAGTTCCACTGTTGATATCTCCACTGGTGATTTCCCTCTCTCCCATTGGACTGCATGCTGCTTAGCTTTTTCCAGCTTTCTGTCAGCTGGTCTACACAGAGGAGGTTTTCAGCTCAGCTCCAGCAGGATTTCTCAATGACTTTGCAGCCCTAGTGTGTGGAGTCTTCAGCAATAGGGTCTTACCATCCATTCCTGGTCAGAAAACAAGAGCTTTGGCAATGGTCTGTAATGTTGTGAAGTCATCAGGGACCTCCCTGGCCAACAACTCACTGGGAGGTATCCCATCCCTGGCACTGATAATTTTCAAATAACAATCTATGGTTTCTGGTTGTTCCATTGTCTTAAAAAGTAGGTTTCTATATGACTTATTTATGCCTCTTAGACTTTTATTATTTTTCAAAAGCCTTTTAGTTCTTCACTGCATAGCACACAGCCTCATCACACAACCCAAAGCGTCTGCATTGGAACCACCCCACTGGGCTGGCTGCACTCCCCACACACACCCTTTCCCACCACAGGTACATCTATCACCATAGGGTCTCCTGGATCATATGACCCAAGTGACAGAAGTGCCTGAGGCTGCAGCCACAACCTGCTATACCTGCTGGCTAGACCTCATGTCCAAAAGGTTCCATAGCCTCCTAAAACAACATCACCAGCTAGAGACAGAACCTGTGGGGGGGGGGGCAGACATTTCACATTTAAGCCACCAGTTCTTTATCTTGCAGATGAGGAAACTGAGGCCCAGAGAGATGAAAAGACTTATTTTTTTTTAAAAAAAGTTCCACAATGTGAGATAGAACAGCAAGAATATCAGGTTTCTCAGACAAAATATTTTATAAATAGGATAAGAGGCATAGGATGAAGTAGGTCGTGAGGATGGATGTCCCAATGGATGAAAGTCATCCCAGGCTAGGGAGATTACTTAGAGGGTAAGAGCCATTGCCACAAGCATGAGGGACAGAGGGGCCTGAGACTGCCTGAGCTCAATTCCTCAGCACCTATGTAAATAGCTGGGCAGGGCCATGCACATTTGTAACTCCAGTTCTGTGGGAAGTCAAGACTGGAGAATCATTGGAGCTTGTGGAAAAGCATCACGCTCAGAGAGAGGATCCATCTCAAGGAAATACATGAATGAACCATAAGAGGAGACTCTCCTCTGGCCTTTGCATGCATAAGCATGAACATCTGTTCATACATGCACACATACCCCACACAACCACAACCACCACACATACTACACATACAAAAAGAGAAAGGTCATTTGCAACCTAGATGACTAGAGGAAGGTCTCAGTTTCCCAGAGCTCTGTGACTACATCAAGGCAGGCCCATAATACATGAGAGTGCATGGTATCACCTGTAAAACCCTGGAAGCTTTGTCTACCCTCATCTGTCTCCCACTTCCATGCCAACCAAGCCCAAGCTCTTTAGAAAAGCAGACAAGGGTGTAGCTCAATACTAGATTACTTTCCTAGAGGACAAAATACTTGAGACTCACTTAGAGACTCAGCAAACCAAATTAGATAGTCAAGAATTGAAATGACAGCTCAATAGCAGATGAAGGAACTCAATCTAGGGCTTCATGCTCAATGCCATTTTCAACTTCTAGCAAGGAGTGGAGTCACCCTCATAATGCTTTAAAACTCAAATTTGCTCTCAAATTCAGAGCTTATGAGCCTATAGATCTTGGTAGGACATAATAAAAAGAACATTTGTCATAAGGACCAGGGTACTGTGTTAGGGTTCTTCAGATAAATGGAACCAATTGTGTGTATGTGTGTGTGTTACTTTACTAGTTGTTGCAACAAAATACCTCACAAAAACAACTGAAGGAAGGATTTTCTTTGGCTCATAAACCAAAGGTATGGTCCATCCTCATGCAGCAGGCATGGCAGCAGGAGAATGAAACAGCTGATCACATTGCATCTGTGGTCAGAAAGCACAGGGCAGTGAATGCTGGTGCTCAGCTCGCTTTATCCTTTGTCCAGGGACCCCAACCTATGCATTTAGGGTGGTTCTTCCCTGTTCAGTTAAACCTTATACCCAGAAGTGTGTTTCCATGGTGATTCTAAATCTCACCATTGAAAACTAAAGTCTGTGTTGTAGAGAATTGGCTCAGGGAGCTGGAGAGATGACTTAGCCATTAAAGGTGTTTCCTTATAAAGCCTGACAGGCCTAGTTCAATTCTCCAGGACCCACACAAAGCCAGATGCACAAAGTGGCATATGTGTCTGGAGTCCATTTGCAATGGCTGCAGGCCTTGGGATGCCCATATTCCTTCTCTGTCTGTCTCTTCATCTTTTTCTGGCAGCATTTCACTCTAGCCTGGGCTGACCTGGAATTCACTCAGTAGCCCAGGCTGACCTTGAACTCACCAGTGACCCTCCAATCGCTGCCTCCCAAATGGTAAAATTAAAGACATGTACCATCACACCTAGCTGAATATTCTTTCTTTTATTGTTTTAGTTTTTGCTACACTTGGCAATCTTAACCTCTTTCTCTGTGAAACAGGGTGTAACCAACATCAAAGCCATAGGAACAGGCAGCCTGTGTCAACGGGGCAGGCCACTGCTTTCTCAAAAACTGCTTTAGGAAAGACAACTTCCAGAAGCTGAGATAAGCACTGCCTTCCTGGGGAAGCCAGCCTTCTAAGCAGACCCAGCTGAGCCCATGACTGTGCCTGAGGTGAGGGTGGGAGAAGCCAGGGCTCACATGAGCCACAGCAGGGTAGCCCTCTCAGCCCAGGGCAGACAGCAACAGGAAGCAGGAAATCCCTGACAGCTACTGCTTCCTGCTCTTCTTGCCAGAGTTCAGAACATCCTGCAGGAGGATTCAGGGGGAACAGTTGGCATCTGGCAGCCTCAAGATGGATTGCCAGCTGCCCATGAAGCTGAACCTCAGGTTTTCAGCCCCTGCCCCAGAGGTGTTTCCTACTCCCACTGTGGTTGGTAGATAGACAGATAGCAAGCTTAGTGGTAGAGAGCTGCCTGTATGCACCAAGGCTCCGAGTTCCATCCCCTGCAAAAGAAAATGTAGACCCAGGTTGCATATTTGAGTTATGGGGGTGAGGAATGTGGCAAACACTAATCCAGGAGAAAGACTAAAAGTCAGAGTAAGAGAAATGATGAGTTAAGAGAATGTGGTTATATCATCACTTTCTACATACCAAAAAAGATGGTCCTTTTCGCTTTGCTTGTAATATAATAAGATAGAAACGACAAGATGCTTGTGATGAACAGGGACCTAGTGTAAGCAGCTGCTAAAAAAAGGAGAAATGTACTTACGATGGTGAATTTTAGGGGTCAATTTATCCAGATTAAGAAGTACCTAGAAACTTGGAAAAGCTTCATTTTGGTTTATGTCTGTGAGCATGTTGCTAAAGAATTTCAGCATGTGTGTCTGAAGGGACTAGATGAGGGGCTAGCGAGATGGCTCAGTGGTTAAGTGTGCTTCCTGAGCAAGCATGAGGGCCTTAGGGAGCCTGAGGCTGCCAGATTTCAAATATCCAGGTCCCATGTAAATCAGCTGGGCATGGCCTTGTGTGCCTGTAACCACAGACTCACAGGGGAGCAGAGACCTGAGAATTGATACAGCCTCACAAGCTCTGGAAATAGTAAAAAGAGATTCCACCTCAAAATAAGACCAGGCAGAGGGCAATGGAATGGGACACCTAACATTCCACTCCAGCCACCACAGGCAAGTGGACCCTCGCTCTCCCGCTGCTATGGAGGACCACAAAGGCACACCTCGCATGCATACACACACACACACACACACACACCACTACATTAAATATACATATAGACATGCAAAACTTTTTAAATATATGATTTATTTGGGAGAGAGAAATAAGAGGCAGAGAGAATGTGTGTGCCAGGGCCTCAAACCACCGTAAACGAACTCCAGACACACACACCACCTGTGCATCTGGCTTACATGGGTACTGGGGAATTGAACCTGGGTCTTTAGGCTTTGCAGGCAAACATTTTAACCACTAAGAGATAGCTATCTCTCCAGCCCCCTAAATTTTTAATTTTTATTTTTTTATTTATTTGTAAGCAGAGAGAGATACAGAAAAAAAAACATACAGAAAGAATGGGTGCACCAAGGCCTTCAGCTGTTGTAAGTGAACTCCAGATGCATGCACCTCTTTGTGCATCTGGCTTTACGTGGGTACTGGGGAATCAAACCTGGGTTGTTAGGCTTTGCAGACAAGCACCTTAACCACTGAGCAATCTATCCAGCCTGCAAATTTTTTAAATTAAAAACTAAATGAAGGGCTGCAGGGATGGCTTAGTGGTTAAGGCGCTTTCCTGCAAAGCCAAAGGACCCAGGTTTGATTCCCCAGGACCCACATAGGCCAGATGCCCAAGGTGAGACATGCATCAGCCTTATGTATGATAGTCACATGAGTCACACTAAATTGCACCCACTTCAGATTCCACTGGCAAATTCCCAGGCTTTGGGTCTTTGGCCAAATGAACTATAATTCAGGAGTTCTCCTAACTCTATTTCTATATGATGATTTTCTATAATGGCTCACAAAACCTAGGAAGACACTTATTTATGTTTACCAGTTTATTGGAAAGGATACAAATGAACAGTGCAGATGTCCTTTGGTAGAGGAGGGAGGGACATGAGCTTCTAGGTCCTCTCCAAGTAGATTTCTCTTCTAGTGCCTCATGACATCACCAGTCCAGAAGCTCTCCAATACCCTCATAGGGTTTACATGGAATTTCCATTATCTAGGCTGGCTTGATTAAATCATTGGCCACAGATGACTGACGTCAACTTCCTGAGGTATGGGGCTGTGCCTAAACAATCCAATCATCTAGTCACATGATTGGTCCCTGTGGTGATTAATCCTAATTTCCAACTTGACTGGCTCTAAAACCACCTAGGAGACAAATGACATATGTGTGAGGGAGTTTCTAGATTAGGTTAGTTGAAGTGGGAAGACCCGCCCTAATAGTGGCCAGCAGCATTCCATAGGGCTGGGGTCCCTGACTGAACAAGAAGGAAGAAGCTGATTGAGCTTCAGCATTCATCAGGTGTCTCTCAAGCCTTATTGTTAATGCCACGTGACCAGCTGGGCTTCAGTCTCCCGCCACTCCATGCATTGCCTGCCATGATGAACTATAACCCCGAACTTTAAACAAAAATAAACCCTGCCTACCATAAGTTGCTTTGTTTTGTTTTGAGGCAGATTCTCACTCTAGCCCAGGATGACCTTGAACTGACAATAATGCCTATGCATAATTGGGTGTACAAATGGTTAAAATCAGACACATCATTGGGAAGGATACACAGTAGAGAAAAGTTTACATAATCCAAGTTGGTCAATCAAAACAGAAAACCAGGCTGGAGAGATGGCTCAGCGTTAAGGTGTTTGCCTGAAAAGCCTAAGGACCCAGGTTTGATTCCCCAGTACACATGTAAGCCAGATACATAAAGTGGCACATGCATCTGGAGTTTGTTTCCAGTGGCTGGGGGCCCTGGTGTGCTCTCTCTCTCTCTCTCTCTCTCTCTCTCTCTCTCTCTCTCTCTCTCTCTCCTCTCATAAAATAAAATTTAAAAGATTGAAAGAAAAAATACAAAAACAGGTGGGTATGATGGTACACGCCTTTAATCCCAGCAGTCAGAGGTAGGAGGACCACTGTGAGTTCAAAGACATCCTGAGACTACCTAGTGAATTGCAGGTTAGCCTGGACCAGAGTGAAACCCGGCTTCGGTAAAAAATAAAATAAAATAAATGGATGGACCTGGAAAGGATTATACTAAGTGAGGTAACCCAGGCCCAGAAAGCCAAGCACCACATGTTCTCTCTCATATGTGGATCCTAGCTACAGATGACTGGGCTTCTGCGTGAGAATGAAAATACTTAGTAGCAGAGGCCAGTAAGTTAAAAAGGAGATATAAAGGGAAGAGAAAGGAAGGGAGGAGGGTACTTAACAGGTTGATATTGTATATATGTAAGTACAATGATTGAGATGGGGAGGTACTATGATGGAGAATGGAATTTCAAAGGGGAAAGGGGGGGGGGAATTACCAAGGGATATTGTTTTATAATCATGGAAAATGCTAATAAAAATTTTTTAAAAAGAAAAATAAAATAAAAAACAGAGAACCATCCAAACTCTGCCCCTCAGTAATCAGCTCCTCCTCCTAAATCCCACGGAAAGAAGCCACACAGTCTTCCACTGCTCTCGGGAAATCTACCTCAAGAAGCCTGCGGCTGTCTTGCATGGATCTCCCCCTTGCCCTGCTTAGTACTTTCACTTTACCCTCAAACAAAATTTCTTGGTACTTTTCTATCTGTGTGTGCCTGTTTCAAAAAGTCTTTGAATAAGGTTCCAGGAACCTGGAAACACCAAAAAAGAGACCAACATTGGTAATAACAATATGCTCAGAAGGCATCCTAAAAATAGAAGGAGATAGGTCCTAGTGATTGCTCTGTAGAGAACACAGAGCCCGGTCTGGGAAAGGAGGTGTGAAGGAATATGGCTAGTCTAATAAGAGGTAGAACCGATCAGGTCAGGATTTCCCCTATGAGCAGAATAGCAGTGGACTCTCCACTATGGTTTACTTGTCTGTATATAGGAATTTTCTAGAAGGAGGTAAGGATTCTAAGTGTTCCTAAAATGAAAAATGTAGAGGAATTTTGACATTTAACTTTATATCCTTTTGTAATGCTTGAAGTTTTAATTATAACATTAATTTGTGTAAATTGATCTGTGAAACCCATATCCCATATTCTCATTAAATAGTAGATGATGGTATAAATGGCCAAAATAATTAGGATTTTTAAGGACTGAAGTAACCAGACTTCCACCCCAAAGAGAAACATCCAGATGCTGATGGGCCAGGCTCAAGGTGAAAGAAAAGCCAAGCCAAGATACATCCTGGTGCTCATCACTTCCTTTGAAGGCACAAGACACCTGGTCCTTATCCCCACGACTCACAAAAGGTTTTTTTCCATCATGAAGGCTGTAACAATGATGCTTCCTATTTCACCTCTGTTTTTATATAAGACAAATAAATAATATGGAGACTATGACATTGACTCAAAGCTAGAAAACTCTATGCACCAATTCACTGAAAATACTCATTTCCCACAATTGGCAACTTTGTGAAGTGGGATGGCAGTTCAGGGAAGGTGTGCTGGGCAACAGCTAGGGTTAAAGAGCTGCTATGAGCTGAAGTCCCCTCAAAATCCACATCTGTGTTGAATATTACACAGACTGTACCTCCTTGTAGATAATTTGAATGTTGCAGGTAGAGAGCCAAAATTATCTTAGGCTACCTATCTTTAGTCTCCCTGATAGCCATTTATCACCAATTTCTGCATCTAACTTAATATCCTTTTGAGTATCAAGTAAAAACACTTTTGGGATGTGTTAACAGACCTCTAGTTTCCATCAACCTCAAAGCTAAGACCATTATAAGGCATCACATGAATTCTATGGCAGAGGCTTCCCCACTTTAGTATGCCTCTTTGATGTTCTGTTCAATGTATTTGGTAAGTGTATTGATATGACTTTCTTCTGTTCTGTGACTACAAAAGTTAATAAACCTCTTTCACAGTATAGCAAACTCAGAGCAACCAGAATGTGTGTTCCTGAGTCATGGTCACTCATATTTGTCTCAGAATAAACTACTTATTCCTATGGAATAAAAGTTGTACTTACATCACACTGCTCTTTCAGAACCTACTTGGGGGACTTGTCTCTACTAGCATGCAACTGTCCTAGAAGAAAGGAAGATATTCTAAAGAGACATCTTCTCCTCTCATGGCTTTCAGACTATTGAGACATGAATTCCAAGAAATTTGAATTTCCCCAGGAGTCTCATGCTGGGAGAAGGAAAAGTCTTGGGTCCTGGTGACAATCAAAAGGGGAGACTTCATACAGTTCTGACAAGTTGTCAGACCACCTTGCAGAAGAAACTAGAGTCAACACAATGACAGGTCAGTGATAGGCCAATGGGGAGAACCACACCTTAAGGGGAATTACTTACTTGTATCTCTTGCCTTTTATTTCAACCTAAACCTTATGTCAGGACCCCAAAGATGGACCTTGGGGAAAGGAGGTTACTGAACCTCTTTGTTTATTCTTCTTCCCAATGTGGCCACATTGATTCCAACTCCTTTTTCTACTTTTTACTATGCTTGTCTGTTTAATTGGTCTACTGAGAACCAGTGGATAAGCCCAGCTTCTTAGGTCTGCCAAGGACCAGGCTTTAACCCTACCAACCCTACTAATAATCATAATGGGACAAGGAGCCAAAATGCAGCCTGTTCTGGGGAACAATGGAGGAAATAAATCACAAAACAAGAGCCCATTTCATTGGGTCCAGGAGGCACAGCAAAGCCTGGTCCTGGTTCAGCTGCCCACTCTGCTTTTCATCAGTGGCAAAACGTCCACTACTGCTGGGGGAGTGCTGTTCAAACTTGAAGAGTCCCTAGAACTAGCCTAGGGGCTAGGAGCTGTGGAGAAGACGGATATGGGTGTACATCTTTAAGTAGATCAATGTACTTCTCTTCCTTATCATGAACAAATATTTTATTACTTTTTGGCATGTGGGAGGGGATGTCCATGAGTATATGCATGTTCATATGTGGGTAGGTCCACATATGTGTGTGGATGTTCATACACATGTGTATAGGTGCATGTGGAGGCCAAATTACATTGGGTGTCCTCCTTAGTCAGTCTTCATCTATTTTTTTGGAGACAAAGTCTCTTGCTGAACCTAGAGCTCATGATTCTGATAGTTTGCTACTGTGGTAGTTTGCATGCATATCCCCTAAAGATTCAGGTGTCTTATGAAAACTTGTCTCCAGCTACCTGGATGAAAGAGGTATCACTGGAGGCAAAACTTGAGATCCAGCCCTAAGGTGTGCTGGAGGTGGATCTAAATTCCAGCAAGAAGGTATGCAGAAAGGTCTGAACTCTGCCTGGGTCTCTGGTCTTGCTGTGAGTTTTGTGTTCATTGTTTTTGGTGTTTGCTGGCTGGTGTTAATTTCTCTCTGCTTGAATGTGTGGAAGCAGCTTCTTCCACCACTGATGGAACTTCCCCCTGGATCTGTAAGCTTGAAATAAATCCCTTCCTCTCCTAAAATGTGTCTGGGTTAGATGTTCATCCCAGCATCATGGAGCTGACTACAATAGCTACTCAATAAGTCTTAGGGATCCACCTGTCTCTACCTCCCTAACACTGAGATTACAGATGTACACCACTGTTCCTGGCATTTGACATGGGTGCTGGGGATCCAAACAGCAAGCACCTTATCCATTGAGACATCTCCCTAGTTCCATATTTCATTATTTGGCTTCACTAAACATTACTGATCAGTAAGAAGCCCAGGACCATGTTGGGAATGAACAAAAGAGACCTCTTCCTTCACCAAACCCATAGCTCAAAGCTTTCCTGGCAAGCTTTCAGGTGAATCCACAGCTTCCTTGGATAAAAAGCTGGACACGACCAGCAACTCTTATAATTTTCTCTTCTCTGAAACAGGCTGTTCAGTGGGGAGGAGAAAAGGGAGAAGAGATATGTCCTAGGGAGCAGGTCTACTCAATAATTCACAACTCAAAATGGTGGTAGAACAGAAAATAAGTGTGTGTGTGTGTGTGTGTGTGTGTGTGTTTCCAGTTGCTGGTGCAGAGTCTCTAAAACCTTTGGAATGTCTGAAGTAATGAGATGACTTATAAGTTTGGGGAATATTCTCCGTCTTTATGCTCAAGTAGAGGAGACAGCTAGTGGTAGTTCCAAAGGTGATCCAGAATAAGAAGCTGTAAGGAAAAGTCTAGATGAGGCCCTCTCCTGGCTGCATCCAGAGCAAATGTTCAAAGAAAAGGAAGAGTGTGTGGGTTTCTTAAGTAGAAGATTCTGGTAGACTCTCAAGGAAGCCTGAGCTTGCTGCAGAAACCAGCCTACTCGAAGTAGAGCCTCCATCCCAACCTGCATGTGTCCTTAGGGTTGGTGACATAATGTGTGGACAGCTAAGCACCCCAGCAAACCCTTGCCTCTGCCCTCCCCTGTGTCTGTAGTTGAGTAGCCAGATTCACAGGGGGGCTCACATGTCTGGAGTTTGTTTACAGTGGCTGGAGGCCCGGATGTGCTTTCTCCCTCCCTCTCTCTCTCTCTCTCTCTCTCTCTTTTTCTCCCTCTTTCTGTGTCCAATAAATAAATAAAAATATTTTAAAAAGAAAAAAAAAACTCCATCTAAATGGGAAGGCACGGTCCACAACAAACCATTTCTTGAGGTGGCATCAAGACTGGGAAATGTCAGGTCCTAATTGGGATGAATCATCTTTGGATTCTCTGTGTTCTGGGACAGACTCAGTCACATTCCTTAGTCTCCACCTGAAGACCCCCCCCCCCCACTCTCCATACCCACAATGGACTTGATTTTATTCTCATCATATAATGATTTCATTCTTTCTCATGGGAAAGAGATGAAAATTTTAAAAAGCATGTCTGTTTATTGTTCTTAAGAGTATCACACCAAGCACTACATGTCCTGTTCCAAATTAATTAGAGAACAGAGGAAGGGAACATTCAATGCCTGAAAAATTGTAAGAACTCTCCCTCTCTCTCTCTCCACCCAGACATTATGCTCGCCTGCTACATTAAGGATCTACCTATCAACTCTCTTAAAAATGAACTCAGAAAATTACAAATGGATATCACTATAGTCCCATGATTGCTATCTTGAGGGAAGTATTAACAAGTTATAATGTCTTCTCATTTTGATGCAATCACTCATTATGCCTAAACAGGTTGGTATGGGTCTACACTGAGTTCTTTAAAATCATGTTGGGCCACATTCCAGAATACAAACCCAGATTAAAAAATGAAAAACTCATACCATGCCCAAAGGCTCTATGTAGTATTTACAATGCCTACCTGTCCTTTGAATATTACCTTACTAGAAGAATAAAGGAATAAGAAATAACTGAGATAGACAACACTTGACTTTGGTTACTTCTTGGTGAAACATCTGTTATGTTGGATTTAAAGAAACAGAGCAAAAGAGAAGAGAACCACATTTAATTTTGGAAACTTGACTGGGAGAGAATGGCTGAAATGTAGAAGTCTTTGTGAGGACCCTGAGGCTGAGCTCCCACAGTGTGTACACACATGCTTATATACGCATGTGCACTTGAGCAAGTGCCTACATGAAGCTCAAGAAACATATGTACATGTGTGTGTGTGATTACAGTTTAAATACGAAATGTTTCCCACATACTGATATGTGCTTGAACACCTGGTTGTGCTATTTTGTGAAGTTATGGAGCCTGTGGGAGGTGAACCCTCACTGGTGGAAGTGAGTCTCTGGAAGATGGACCTTGAGGTCTATAGCGCTGCCCAGATTCCTGTACTCTCTCTGCTGAGATGTGAGCAAGCAGCTATGCACTCCTGCCATCACAGCCACTAGTCACTCCCACTGTCATGCCTTCCCTGCCATAATTGATGATACACCCAAGCAGTGAGCCAAAATAAAGCCTTCCTCCTTTAAGTTGATTCTTATCAGGTATTTAATTTCATTGATGAGAAAATTAACAAATATACATACACATGTGTGCATGTCTTCATGGGAGCTCTAAAAGAACACACACATTATATATGCATTGTGTACATTTGTGAGATTGTGTGTGTGTGTGTGTGTGTGTGTGTGTGTGTGTGTGTAGCTGTATAGATGTCTAGAGGATAGATGTGTATCCTGAGAAAGTCTCACTTGCCTCAAGAACTTCACAATGGTTCTGAAGTTTCCAGGTACAACCAGGACCAAAGCCACGGCTGTGGTGAATATGAGCTTGAGCTGGTGTAAGGTGATGCACATGAATCATAAATAGCAGTTGGGGCTTGAAAGAAAAGGCAGGTGTAATAGAGGCTTCAGGGACACATAGAAGGCATTCTCTCCTCTGCCAAACATGCCCTAAACACCAGTGTGCCAAACTTAACACTCTCTAGTACCACAGCCTCAGCATAGGTCTTCATGGTCACCTTAGATTATTGGATAAGGCTGTATTACTGTCCTCCACATATTTAGTCTCCTGTCTACCTCTGTAGCAGGAATATCATTTTGATGTGGGCCAGGCTGTGTTGCATGTTCATCTAGTGAAATGTGAGCAGGAAGGACAAGCGAAGGTTCTAAATGTGCTTGCATGGTTTGCTTTGGTGTTTCAAACTCCTGACTCTTGCATTAGGCAAATCACAAATCACACCACAGGAGCTACTCTGCTGCCTACACTGGGTCCCTTAGGTAGGAACAGACTCAGTCCAGAGTAATAAAGACCCAAAGAGGGCCACAAATGACACAAGGAGCAGCAATTAAATGTTGCAAGCCACTAATGTATGGGGTTGTCTGCTATTCAACATTATTATTATTACAGTAAAAGCTAAGAGAGGACTGGAGAGATGGCTCAGCAGTTAAGGCACTTGTCTGCAATGCCTAATGACCTGGGCTCAATTTCCCAGTATCCACATAAAGTGAAATGCAAAAAGTAAAGCATGCATCTGGAGTTCATTTGTAGTGGCTGAAGGCCCTGGTGTAACCATTCTCACATTCTCTCTCTCTCTCTCTTTCTCTCAGATTTTAGAAAAAGTTAAGAGAGACAGAGTCTCTGGGGAATGAGGCTGTTGTGTGCCTCTGAGTCTTCTCTCCATGGCCTCTCTACTTTAGCTATGCACAAATATTCATTCATAGTTGTGTGTGTGTCTGTGTGTGCACATGCACTTATGTACGTATGTATATCTGTACATGTGTGCATGCATATGTGTGGGTGGAAGCCAGAGGTCAATATCAAGTATCTTCCTCAGTCATTCTCCACCTTAGTTTTTGAGGTAGAGTCTCTCACTAAACCAAACAAGCTAACCAGCAAACCCCTGCATCCCCCTATCTCCCCAGCCCAGGATTAGAAATCACCACACTAGGCTTTTACCTCAGTGCTAGGGATCTGAACTTAGGTTCCTCAGACTTGTGTGGCAAGCACCTTACTAACTAAATCATCTCCCCAGACCTATATACAAATATTCTCATTACTTCCACCCTCCACACTGTGGGGCCAGTGCCATAATTGACCTGAAATTTGGACACAAAGAGATTGGGGTTAAAACTGAGAGGTATGGAATGTTCGTGGCCCATTCTCAGAATGAAAAAGTGGTCTTGGATTAAATGCAAGATTCAGGCAAGAGAATACATTGTTGGCAGGACTTTTAGCATGCCTCTTGCAGTCCCCACCACCTTCCCTGGCCCCAGACACCGTCTCTCACCACGTGGCCCTCTCTTGCTGCTGCATAGCACATGAGGCTACCAGTGAAGAATGTCCCATTGACAGTACCAAATGTTGACAATGCGATCACTAAGATCACCAGGTCCAGGACCATAAAACCTTGTTCCTAAGATAATTGATGAAAAATCAAGGGAAAGAACTCCAGTAGCAACCTGGAAGGGAGCCATGGCATCTTACTCAAAAACAGAGCAAGCAGTTGGACATGGTGGCACACACCATGAGTCCCAGTACTTGGGAGGCAGAGGTAGGAGGATCACTGTGAAGCTGAGGCCAGCCTGATATTACATAGTGAATTCCAGGTCAGCCTGGACAAGAGCAAGACACTACCTTAAAAAAAAAAAAAAAAAAACAAGTCAAGTTCAAATCTACTCAAACCACCATCCTTCCCCATGCTGGAATGTCTGTACAGCAACCAAGGGACATACAATGTGACTTGCTCACCTCAGGTCACAGCCTTGGCATCAGAGGAGAGGATCTCATGGGGTGAAAGCACCAGCAGATAACTGATGTTAACCAGGACATACAGGCTGGTGACCAGAGGGACAGTAATCATCAGTGACAATACCAGGTTCTAATGTTGGGTCAGGGAGAAAGAAGAGGTGCATGTTAGCCAATGGACACTTTCTAGGCCTCTAGAAGAAGCTCAGCGCTGTGCTAGCTAACCACAGGGCACTGAGCCAGGCCCTGGAAGCTCTAGGTTCTTCTTCCATGAGATCACAATGCCCACAGCAGGGACATACAATCAGGAAACCAGGCTGGAAGGCCTTGGGTGGCACTAGTCAGAATCAGAGCAGAGGAGTTACAGAGGGATGATGGAGTAGGGAGGAGAGAGGAACTGTCACCAAAACTGTGACAATGTCAGAGTCCTAAGTGGTGCCATGGACAGGTTTCTGCCCAATATTGTTAGAAGAACAGTGAGATTTTCTGATTTTAATCTTGTAACCTTAGTCTTTCATTCAAATCCCATGAAATCTGGACATAAAGACACCTCTGATATGACAAAAGTTTTATAGTTTGGGTGGGAGAAGGTACAAAAGAAACAGATTCCTCCTAGTGTCAAAATCTCAAGTATTGGTATTCTAAACACTAGCATAGATTTTACTTTGAAACCCATGTTCATCAAAATGCTCTGGATGCCAGGTATGGTGGTACATGCCTTTAATCCCAGCATTTGGAAGGCAGAAGTAGGAGGATTGCTGTGACTGTGAGGCCAGCCAGACTACATAATGAGTTCCAGGTCAGCCTAAGCTAGAGCAAGGTCCTAAGAACAACAAAATTCTCTAGATGGGCTGGAGAGAAGCAGTTAAAAGTGCTTGCTTACAAAGCCTATTAGCCAAGGTTCAATTACCCATATAAGCAAGATGCCTAAAGTAGGATATACCTCTGAGTTCATTTGCAGTAGCAGGAGACCCTGGTATGCCCCTACTCTTTCTCTTTCTCTTGCTCTTGCTCTCTCTCTCTCTCTCTCTCTCTCTCTCTCTCTCTCTCTCTCTCTTTCTCTCTCTCTGCCTGCCTCTTTCTTTCTGTCTCTCTGCTTCTCTCAAATAAATAATAAAAATATTTCTTGAAATGCTCTGGATATGGCAGGAATCAGCAAACACTACCCAAGGCCAATTCCATCCTACTACCTAATTTTGTCAATAAAGTTTTATTGTCACACAGCCACACTCCTTTGTTTATGGAAGTTTTCATGGTACCACAAGACTACTGAGTAGTTGTGACAGGACCTAAGTCTTAATTCTTGGATCCTTCTTAGAAATGCTTGCTGATCCCCACTGCATGTATGGAAGCTTGTCTCATTCAACTTTAGACTTCCTCCTCTTTCCCCAACCCAGCTAGGAGCTCAGGATCTAAACTGGCCAAGGAGACTTTATTGCTATGGAAGAGGCCTGTACCTCTGCTGTGGAGCTCCAGCACATGCTGTGGACAACCTGAGTATATGCTACCCATTCATTTGAAAGTTACCCAAGCTGTTTGCCAATTGTGCTTATACCATAGAAATCTCAAAGTCCTGTGAGGTGGGCAGAGCAGCTACTGCCATGGCCCCATTTTATAGACAAAAAATAATGAAGAAAATAAATTATATACAAAAAGTAAAATCGAGGCTTCAGTGTAATATTATGAAAAATATTTTCTTTAATTTTTTAATGTTTATTATTATTAACAAGATGTTTCAAAAGAAAGATTTTTTAATTTTTTGTTTATTTTTATTTTATTTGTTTGAGAGCAACAGAGAAAGAGGCAGATAGAGAGAGAGAGAGAATGGATATGCCAGGGCCTCCAGACACTGCAAACGAACTCCAGACATGTGCACCCCTTGTGCATCTGGCTAACGTGGGTCCTGGGGAATCGAGCCTCGAACCTTAGGCTTAGGGGTTCTTAGGCTTCATAGGCAAGCACTTAACCACTAAGCCATCTCTCCAGCCCAAGAAAGATTTTTTTTTAAGACAGGTTCACTTAAGAGAAACAGAGACCCATTTGTTTTGGAGGGAAAAAGGCTTATTAGGGACTTAGTACACTAAGAAAGAGCATGGTAGGGTCCCAAAGGCAGAAAGAGAGGCAAGGTGTCCCTGTTACTACTGGGGGTAGGCAGGACAGAGACTACAGAAGAGAAGTCACCAGAAGCAATGGGCAGAGAATGGGAGATTTTCTTTTTAAAGGCCACTGTTCCTTTAAGATGAGAGAAGCTATTCTCCTGCTCCTGGCAGGGTTGGAGCTGGGGGATATGCTTCAGGAAGACACTAGATAAGACAGTAAAGTTATATTTTAAGGTTGCCTAGGCCTGTATAGAATGATGTCTTAAAGCAACCACATCTGTGTTCTAACACCCAAGTGTCTGTCTCTTCCTCCCTCTCTCCCTCCTTTCCTCTTGGACTTCAGTCTCCTAGCTGCTGTTCTCTCAAACTGCCCCCCCCCATAACCTCTGTCAAAATTCTGAAAGCTGTAATGACCCCAAGTCATTTCAGTGAGAACAAAAGATGCAGTTATCATCCTGTGAATTTGAAACTTCTGCAAAGGAAAAAGAGAACAAAAAGTAAAACAAAGACTATCCCAGCAAATACATTTATATCAAATTGTTAGTATCCATAGATACTACTGGCCAAAGATCCAAATGCCGCCAAACGAGCCCCAAGTGGCCCTACAGACCTATTAGCACATTGACTAGTCAGCAGACTCACAGGTGGAGTAAATGGGCAGCACTGGCTTGTTCCCAAAGTATGCTATGTCCTTAAGTGGCTGACAGAGGCCAGCAACTCTGGATTATGTAACTACTACAATATTCGGAAAGGAGCAATTCCAGGAGACCTCTAAAGAGGCATCAAGCGTGACCTCTTCCTAACAGTTTGAATTCTGAATAATTCTTCAACTTTCCCAAGTGAAAAATGAGGCAATGCTACCTACCTCACAGAACAGGAAGAGGAGACCCTAGGTGTGAGTTTCAAATTGTCTGCTTTCTTGAAAAGTCATTATTACAATTACATAAACATATGGACTGGCATACAAGCTCCATGCTTGTACGAAGGAAACACATGTCCCCAAGTGGATTGCTCATGATTTCAGGCACCCCAAATTTGGGTAACTAGACTTGCACTAACTAGAGGTGCATCATGGACTCACCCTGTGATTCTTGAGCTCTTTCACCATACAGTTGATGTTCCAGCTGTCATAGGACCACAGCCTCTGGTAGAAAGTCAGGCCTGGGCTGGAGAGATGGCTTAGCAGCTAGGCGCTTGCCTGTGAAGGCTAAGGACTCCTGTTCCATGCTTGATTCCCTAGGACCTACTTTAGCCAGATGCACAAGGGGGCGCACGTGTCTGGAGTTCGTTTGCAGTGCCTGGAAGCCCTGGCGTGCCCATTCTCTCGCTCTCTGCCTTTCTGCCCCTCAATCTCTCTCTCTCTCTCTCTCTCTCTCTCTCTCTCTCTCTCTCTCTCTCTCTCTCTCTCTCTCAAATAAATAAACTAAAATGAAACAAAAAATATTAAAAAAAAAAAAGCAAGAAAGTCAGGCCAGCGTGCCCTGCCTGCTGTGCTGTGTTGTGGAAGGCAAACAGCAGGGCTCCTTTGTGCCATGTCCCTGGCCCAGTACCACAGCCACACTCACCGTGACGACCAACAATGAGAAGACTTTGGGAGCTGTACAAAAGTCCATCAGCATAGTGGATAGTCATAAGCTCTAGAAGTTGACCAGCATCCACAGCAGGTTGCAAGAAGCAGCCACACTCAACCACAACCTGGGACAGTGAGGTGCAGCCAGGATAAAAGGGAGCCAGTGTAAACTCAGGAAATCTCAGAGAGACACCAGTGATGACAGCTGGTCTACCTACCAGCATGAATATATAGATGACCAGGAGAGTAGGCAAGGAGCCCAAGGTTCACAAAATGTAAGCATACTCTCCCCCAGATTCAGTAACCAGGGCACCCACTTCTCATAGCACAGGGCACCCAGCATGGTCAGGAGGCCACACAGGGCCCAAACAATAAGACTGGCCCAAGGGCCACCTGTGTAGACCAAGACCCCCTGTGGTGACATAAAGATGCCAGAACTGATCATACAGCCAGCACACAAAGACACAGCAGTCCACAGACCCACCTCCCTCTTCATGGTTACCCCGGCACCCCACTGCCCAGTTCTTGTCCTGCCATCCCATGACTGCATCACTCTCCTTGGGACTAGCAGAGAAAAGATCTCATAGGAATTGTTGCTGCTGACTGGGATGTGGCTCAGTGGTAGAATGTTGCCTAGTGTGTATAGGAACTTAAGTTTGATTTCTAGCACTGCACATGGAAAGGAATTCTTTTTTAAAGGAGCATGAGTTTATTTGGGCTACAGTTTGAGGGGACACAGCCCAATATGGCAGAAAAGGCATGGCGCAGAAGTGTGAGGAGAGTGGCACATTGTGTCTGCAGTCAGAAAGCAGGAAAAGATGAATATGGTGCTCAGCTTGCTTTCTCCTTTTTATTCAGTTGAAGACTCCAGACCATGGGATGGTGCTATACACATTCAGGGTGGGTCTTCTCTTCACAGTTAAAGCTTTCTGGAAACATCCACATACCCAAATAATTTTCATGGTGATTCTAAATCCAGTCAAAATGACTCTCTCAAATAAATAAAGTTTATATAAAGAGCAGATGTTAATGCAGAGATATATAGCTGGCAAAGATACCAAGATCAAACGATAAAGTGTGTGCTTAGCCCTAAATATGACATATAAACCATCTCCCTCCCAGGTTCAGGGAACCTTAGGAAAGATGGATTAGAAAGAATGTGAGAGCAGAAGTATGGGAAAGGGGGGCTAACGGAATGCTGTCTTCTGGACACAGCATTGGCATTACACTCATGAACTCACAGGGAATGTTGTCTCCTGCACAATAATGAACCTGTCAATAGTTCATCATGGATGGGGGAGGGGCTCACGAGACTCCACACTTCCCAGAGTAGCTAGTGCCAACTGATAATTGCTAGGTGACAGGGAGTCGTGTCTTATAGTAGTGTAGCCACTGATAGGTTGCTCATTCTCCAGTAAAATAACCTCCCACCCATGATCATGCAAGTGAATCTAATGTAACTTGGTGAGTCAAAAAAGAAATCTGGGGCTAGAGAGATGGCTTAGCAGTTAAGGCACATGCCTGTGAAGCCTAAGGACCCTGGTTCAATTCTCCAGGTCCCACGTTAGCCAGATGCACAAGGGAGTGCATGCGTCTGGAGTTCATTTGCAGTGGCTAGAGGCTCTGGTGCACCCATTCTCACTTTCTCTTTCTCTCTCTCCTTTCTTCTCTCTGTCTCTAATAAATAAATAAAAAGTAAAATCTTTAAAAAAAAGAATTCCAAAGACATAAAAATAGGATGGAGATTTTATAATCATGGAAGTTGTTAATAAAAAAATGAAAAGAAAAAATAGGATGGAGAATGCATGGGAAGAAAAAGAGTTCTAGTGGGAGAGGGATGAGAGGATAACTGAGGAAAAGTAGGATCAAAATGAATGACATGCATGCATGAAAGTATCAAAAAATAAAAATGGCCGAAGAGATTGCTTAGTGGTTAAGGTTCTTGCCCTGCAAAGCCAAAGGACCCAGGTGCAATTCCCCAGGACCCACAGAAGACAAATGCAAAAGGTGGCACATGCATCTGGAGTTCATTGGCAGTGGCTAGAAGCCCTAGTGCTTGCTTACTCTCTCTGTCTCTCAAAATAAATAAAAACTAAAATATTTTTGAAATAAGTAAATAAAAAGAAAAGCCAGGTGTGGTGGTGCACACCTTTAATCCCAGCACTTGGGAGGCTGAGGTAGGACGACCACAGGTCATCCTGGGCTAGAGTGAGACCCTACCTCAAAAAAAAAAAAAAAAAAAGAAAGAAAGAAAGAAAGGAAAAAGGAAAAACTACAAAACTCTTGTAAAAAAAACACATTGTAAATCACCATGACTTTAAATTAAACACTAGTTCTTTTTTAAAATGCCACCAAAACACACAAACATCAACTAAGAAAAAGATAGATCAGACTTTACCAAAAATTAAAACCTTCCATAAATCAAAGGACAATATCAATAAAATGAAGACACAGAAATGAATGTACTTGCAAATCATCTGAGAAGGATCCAGAGTTAAGAATATATAAGGAACTGCTTTTTTAAAAAAATTTATTTATTTTGTTATTATTTATATATTGCAAACAGAGAGAATGAGCACACCAGGGCCTCTAGCCACTGTAAATGAACTGCAGATATATGTGCCACTTTGTGCCTCTGGCTTTACATGGGTACTGGGGAATCGAACTCGGATCATTAGGTTTTACAGATAAGCACCTTAATTGCTAAGCCATCTCTCCTGTGCCGTGAACTCCTTTTTAATTTTATTATTATTATTATTATTATTATTATTATTATTATTATTATTATTTGTGTGTGGGCATATGTATACCATGGCACACAAGTAGAGGTCAGAGGACAACTTTCAGTCTCATCATTCCTGTCCACCTTATTTGAGGCACGTTTTCTCCTCTGGAGTCTCGCCCTACTGTGTTCACCTTGCTCAAAATTCTCGGAAATTTTCCTGTCTCCTCTCCCCTTATTGCCATCAGCATCAGTATGCTGAGACTCCAGACACTGACCATAGTTTACAGCTTGTGCCAGGAGTCTGGGGATGGAACTCAGGTACTCAAGCTTGAGCAGTGAGCACTTTTTCCACTGACCCCACCCTCCAAACCTCTACCAAAGGAGATCTTACAGTACAATGACAAAGAGACAAACATCCCAGTGTTTAAAGTGAGAGAAGTTGAATAGATATTGCTCCAAAGAAGCTATTTAAAGGACTATTAAATACATGAAAAGATGTCATTAGACATTCAGAAAATGCAAATCAGAATCACAATGTTCATAAGAGCACAGAGAAACTTAAACCCTCATACATTTCTGGGAGCAAGATAAAGTGGTGAAAGCATTATGAAAAATATTATAATAGCTCCTCAAAAATATGAACATAAGCCAGGCATTGTGGCACACACCTTTAATCCCAGCAATTGGGAGGCAGAAGTAGGAGTATTGCTGTGAGTTCGAGGCCAGCCTGAGACTACATAGTTAGTGAATTCCAGGTGAGCCTGGGCTAAAGGGTGAGACTCTACCGGGGGAAAAAAAAATGTAAACATTAAGTTAACCATGTAACTCAATGTATAAGTCAGCTTTCCATTATTGTACTAACTACCTAATATAAATCAGCTTCATAAATATAAGTCACAGTTTTGGAGGTTTCACACCATAGTCAAGTGGACCCATTGCTTTGGGGCTTGTGGTGAGTCACTATGTCATAACAGAAAGCTCAGAGAAGCACACTGTTTATGTTGCGGAGGCCGTAAAGCACAGAACAAAGAGGAGGAGGAGGAGGGCCTGAGGGTTCAAGAATCCCTTGTAAGGCACACCCACAATGACCTAACTTCCTCCCACAAGGATCTCAACTCCTAAAGGTTCCACCACACCTCCCAATATGCTAAGCCAGAGAACAAGACCTTAATTCAGGGGCTCTTGTGGGTGGGGCCGGGGGGGGGGCGGTGGAATTCAAATCCAAATGAGACTATTCAGCAATTTGACTCATGGGAAAATGAGTTGGCATTTGTTATTTTGCTTTTGTTTTGTTTTTTGTTTCTGTTTTTGTTTTTGTTTTTGTTTTTGTTTTTGTTTTTGAGGTAGGTTCTTACTACCAGGCTGACCAGAAATTCACTATGTAGTCTCAGGCTAGCCGCGAACTCATAGTGAACCACCTACCTCTGCCTCCCAAGAGCTGGGATTAAAGACTTGCACCTCTACGCCCAGCGAGTTGAAGTTGGCACACACAGCAACTTCAGGTGAATTTTCCTAGTAGCACTAGTCTTTTTTGTTGTGGTTTTGCTTTGGTTTGATTTGGTCCAAGAAAGGATCTTACTAAGTATTCCAGGCTAGCGTCAAAGTTACAATCCTCTTGCCTCCGACTCCCTAGTGTTGCAATTACAGGCCTGTGATACCATGACAGCATAACAGCGCTATTTTGTGGAAATAAGTCAATTTTCTATCAACCAATAAATGGATAAATACAATGTGGTACAATATACACTTGAATATTTTAAGGCATGTAAAGAGCAAAGTACTGATAGATGTAACCTAATGGAAAAACTTTGAAGACATCCTGAGTGAAAAAAAGTGAGACACAAAAGGCTACACAGTATGTAACTCTTTATAAAAAGTGCTTAGGTTCGATAAGTCCAGTGGAACAGAATATCGATCAGTGGTTCCCGGGAAAGGAGAGAGGCAGGCATCTTCTTTGTGGGGGTGGAGGGTGATAAAAATCTTCTGACATTAAATACTACTACTGGTTACAAAACATTATGAATATGATTTTTTAAAAACACTGAAGTTGCTCCTCTTTCCTTCTCCTAATCTAATGAAGTCTCTCTAGACCTTACTCTCTGGTCTATTTATTTTAATTCTTTAAATTCATAAGACACGAATCCAGGGTATCTTGAATTTTTGGTGTCTTGGCATATTGATAATATTGACAAAGAACCCAAAAATTCTCATTTCACATTGGAGTGATTGGCCTGAAAACTGGGAGGATGTCTTCTCTAGAACTTTCTTCCTCTTGGGCACTGGATACTATTGTGGTTTCTCTTTCTACCTGCTTTCTAAATGCTACTTTTCAATGCTAGTCTAAAAGAAATTTACATTCCTGCTTGGACTGTTGTGCTGGCTTTTGGAACTCGTCTCAAATCTTCAACCATCACTATGGACTCAGAAAAATGGTCTCAAGCTATCCAACATTCTGTTTCCAGCCTTCCCTGGGTAATTGGTATGTTTTCAAACACAGATGCCAAAGATTTTGTGCTATCTTGTCTTTTCCTGATATACAATTTCTAAGTCAAATCAACTGGTTTATATTTGCCATGATACTTATAGCTGTTAGGTTCTTAAAAGGATAAAACATGCCTGCTTTCTACATTTCAGATATGGCCTACACTGTCACAGGACAACTAAACCTAGATGTTAGATAGAATGACTTTAGGCTTTTATGCCATTCTTTAACACATTTCAAGATTGGTGTAACTGCCTTTCTTATTGCTTTAATAACCATATGTAGAAGCCAAAACTAACGGGAGTCAGCAGGGCTAAAAAGCCCAACATTTTGGCCACTGCTCCCAGGTCAAAAGGCCACAGGAGGTGATAGGACACGGCTAATGTATTTTACACTGGCCCTCTGATAAGTCACCTGTGTTCCTGATCAAGAAGACACCAAAAAAAAAAAAAAAAAGTGGTGTACAATCTGCAACAGGAGAGGCACAACAGAGGAAAATTGGTCCTTCGGGTTTACCAAAAGAGGGTAGACCACTTGTTCAGCATGGCCCTGATTCGTCCTAACAGGTAACACCAGTACTGGAGAAGCCATAGTGCTCCTCCCAGGTCCCTAGAGGCTCCCTTGAAGAGCCATTAGTGATCTCCAAAACTACATCTTTATTAAATTTTGGCTACCTGCTTAGTATTAAACACTAAGAGAGAAATGTATAACCAGGAAATAAAGGGATGCTATACGTGTTATATGGATGGCCTATTAAGTTTACCAAAAATAAACAAGGACACAAAAAGAGCTTTCCAAAAGGGGAAAACTTTAAAAACTAAATATTCATGCTAAAAATGCTTAATTTTAAGCATTTCTGCTTGGAATGTTTCTCTGTAAATGTCCAGTGATAGTAGGATGGCTAAGTCTTTGATACTGAACTATACCAATGAGCTTGCCTCTCTGTCAATTTATAATGGGATGAGTCAGTTAGGTGTGGTTTCTCTTAACAGCCCTATAAGAAAGATGGTTAACACCCATGCCTAAATTAAAGTGTTCTCATCTGTTTACATGCTCTTAAAGATGCATTAAATTTATCATATAAGGACATAGACTTAATCTTAATTCATCTTAAATTAGACACAGATAAAATCCTGTCTTTTGTGCCATAAGGTCATAAGCACAGGTGTAATTCATATTCTGTGGAAAAAGTCTAACCAGGTTAGACACAGGTGAGACTCTGTCTCCTTATGTATCACACATGGATAAGATTTTCACTCACTGTAAATTCTCTAGGTAAAAACAAATAGGCAATCTCAAAATAGGACATGGAGTGTCAGGATGGTTAGCTCTTTGTTATTTCCTCTTATTCTTGCTTATGTCAATGAATGATATAAAATCTACAGGTGTATGTTGGTATAGGATAAGTCTGGTTGCCACCTTAGCTAAATTACATTTATAGAGAGTTTTTGGTGACATATATAGTAAAAGAGGAAGCCAACAAAATTCTAGGGTATGTTTACCCCCTCTCCAATAGTTAGAGCTCCACATTAAGGGAAAACGATCATAGATATCATGATGGTTATTTCCAAATCTGGTGTACATATATGTGGATGATTCTAACCAAAGTTCACTTAAATAAAAAGGTTCCCTTTTACCATAGACCAGAACATCATTATCCTCCAACCATCACAGTGGTTTGCTACTGAATGGGTCCTAAGGCTAGAAATACATTGGGCAGCCCCTAATGGCACCCAGTGGCTCTTTGGTACTACCCTTTGACCCTGGCTACCCCCACGATATTTTTGCTAAGTGAATTCTGGGATTTCTTTGGATACAAGGTATCTTAGTCAACTTCACATTGCTGGGATGAACTTCGAAACCAGGCACAGTTTATGGGTGGAACAGGATTTATTGAAGCTTACGGATCCCAGGGGGAGTTCCATAATGCCAGAAGAAGCTTGTCCCCCTTTCAAAGGTCCATGCAGACAGAAATACAATCACCAGTACCATAAGCAACCACACTCCAAGAGCCCAGCAGAACTCAGAGTGCTCTTGCATACCTTAGGCTATAATTCCAGATCTGCCCCCCAAACACAACTTAGGGCTAGACCTAAGGATCCACCCACAGTGACACCTCCTTCAGCCAAGCTTGAGATCTATGTTACAAGCTTTCATAAGCTCCTGAATCTATTGGGGAACATCCATTCAGACAACTATTGAAGGGCAACACATTAAAAACCTTACAGTGCCTAGCCAATTTACCTGTATTAAAACACTGTGGTGGTTTGATTTAGGTGTCCCCCCCCCCATGAACTCATGTGTTCTGAATGCTAGGTCCATTGCTGGTAGCAACTTGGGAATTGGAGGCTCCTGGAGGCAGTATGTTATTGGGAGTGGGCTGATGGGTGCTATAGCCAGCTTCTTCTTGCCAGTATTTGGCACACTCTCCTGTTGCTGTTGTGCACCTGACATTGGCGAGGAAGTGACATCCACCCTCTGCTCATGCCATCATTTTCTCCTGCCATCATGGAACTTCCCTTCAAGTCTGTAAGCCAAAATAACCCTTTCCTCCCACAACTGCTCTTGGTCAGGTCCTTTCTACCAGAAATGTGAAGCTCACTTCAATAAACGCCCAACAACCCCACTCAGCTTAAAGAAATCACATCTGTCTTCAGCCCAGTTCATTAAAGGCAGTTAGAGTTACTTCTTCAGAAAGGTCATTGAGGCAGCTTAGGGTGACTGAATCCCAAAAATAAAAAGCAGGAATGTCCTTCAGCTTGCCATAGCAGTCTCCACTTTGCTAGAGATCAAGAGAAAATTTGGGCTTCTCCTTATCTCTTACCTAAAGGAGTTCCTGAGATCCATTTTTCCATAAACAACCTGAGCCCATCCCTGGGAAAGAGTTCCTCTTTCCTACAATTAAGATTCCTGAAAGGTTTAAGTCTGATCCTCACATTGTGTTTGGTTAATCTCAGCCCCCAAACTTGGCATCATGGCTGGTTAGCTCAGCCTCCATTCAGAATCTATAAATGACCCCAATTTGGGTCACAGGACAGGCTTTCCCCATTCTCACCTCCCTCATGGTGGGAGCTGTCTGCACTTCCTCCTTTTTCCTTTTCTTAATCTAATAAAGTCACTCTAAACCTTAAAAATAAAACTGAGCCAGGCATGGTGACACCTTTAATCCCAGCACCCGGAAGGCAGAGGAAGGAGGATTGCCATGAGTTTGAGGCCACCCTGATACTACCTAGTTAATTCCAGGTCATTCTGGACCAGAGTAAGACCCTACCTCAAAAAAAAAAAAAAAAAAAAAATATGCCGGGCGTGGTGGCACACACCTTTAATCTCAGCACTCGGGAGGCAGAGGTAGGAGGATCGCTGTGAGTTCAAGGCCACCCTGAGACTTCAGAGTGAATTTCAGTTCAGCCTGGACCACAGTGAGACCCTACCTCGAAAAACAAAACAAAAAAACAAACAAACAAAAAAAAAAAACTGAAGTTGCAGCAAGGGAAATGGCTCAGTGGTTAGATGCTATGGTAGTTTGAATGGATATACCCCATAGGATTTCCAGACACCTGGCTGGAGAAGGTGTCACTGTGGGCTTATCCTGCATCCAGCCCTAAAGTGACACAGGGGGCAGATCTGAATTCCAGCCTAAGGAATGCAGAGTGCTTGGGTTCTGCCTGAGTTCTCTGCTGTTTGGCTACCTGTTTGGTTTTTGTTCTTGCTTTTGATGGTGGGTTTTCTCTTTTTCACCATTACAGAAATTCTCCTAGATTTACCTTCAGTAAATCCCTTCTTCCAATAAATTGTGCTTGGTTTGGAAGTTTATCCCAGCAACGTAAAGCTGACTGTGACAGATGTGTTTGCTTGCAAGCCTGTTGACCTAAGCATGATACTTTGCAGCACCCACATAAAAGTGGTCCACACACTTGTCTTTGATCCCAATGCACCTACAGTAATGGGGGAAAGAGCCAAGAAAATCTGGAAGTTCACAGGCCAGCTAAGCTGATGACTGCAACAGCGAAAACCACAGTTAAAGGACAGACACCTTGAGGTTGTCCTCTGACCTCTGTGTGCAAGCCATGGTGTGTGCCCATGTGCGCACACACACAGATGAATTATTATTTTAAAATATTTTAATTGTGGAAATCAGTGTGGAGGTTCCTAAAACAGCTAAAGATTAATCTACCATATGACCCAGCTATAGCACTCCTAGGCATATATCCAAAGGACTCATCTCATTTCCTTAGAAATACATGCTAAACCATGTTTATTGCTACTCAATTTATAATAGCTGGGAAATGGAACCAGCCTAGATGTCCCTCAACTGAGGAATGGATATTGAAGATGTGGCACATTTATACAATGGAGTTCTACTCAACAGTAAAGAAAAATGAAGTTATGAAATTTGCAGAAAAATGGATGGACCTGGAAAGAATTATACTAAGTGAGGTAACCCAGGCCCAGAAAGCCAAGCACCACATGTTCTCTCTCATATGTGGATCCTAGCTACAGATGATTGGGCTTCTGCGTGAGACTGAAAATACTTAGTAGCAGAGGCCAGTAAATTAAAAAGGAGACATAAAGGGAAGAGAAAGGAAGGGAGGAGGGTACTTAATAGGTTGATATTGTATATATGTAAGTACAATGATTGTGAAGGGGAGGTAATATGATGCAGAATGGAATTTCAAAGGGGAAAGTGTGGGGGGTGGGGAGGGTGGGAATTACCATGGGATTTTTTTTATAATCATGGAAAATGCTAATAAAAATTTTAAAAAATTTTAAAAATAAAATATTTTATTTTATTTATTTATTTGAAAGAGGAAGAGAGAGGCAGAAAGGGAGAGAATATGGGTGTATCAGGGTCTCCAGCCTCTGCAACTGAACTCCAGATACATGCCCCATCTTGCCCATATGGTTTATGTTGGTTCTGGGTAATCAATCCTGAGTCCTTTGGCTTCACAGGTAAGTGCCTTAACTGCTAAGCCATCTCTTCAGCCCATGATTTTATTTTTATTTTATTTATCTATTTATTTGACAGAGGGGGGAAAGGGAAGGAGAGAATGGGCACACCAGGGCCTCCAGCCACTGCAAATGAAGGAATGCCAGACACTTGTGCCCACTTGTGCACCTGGCTAACGTGAGTTCTGGGTTTTCAAACCTCAGTGCTTTGGCTTTGCAGGCAAATGGTTTAACTGCTAAGCATCCTTCCAGCCCCCACGAATTTTTAAGTGGTGAGTTTATCTTTCTTACATCTCCCTAGTCAGAGGTCAGCATCCAACATCCTTTCTAGGAGGACGTCTTGTTACATTACACCCCTTTCTTCCCTGGGCAGCAAGCCTTGTGGGGCTGGATAAAAGGAAAACCTTGAGGACACTCCTCCCTGGAGCTGCCTGTGGGTGGTGCAGTCTGCTCTACAGATGCAGCTTCAATGAGTGTTCACCTATGCTAAGTGGGCTTTTTGGTGATGCATCTGCCTTTGAGTCATCCGTGCTCCTGTAAGCAACCTCTCACCCTGCTCTATAAGTAACCCTAATAAGCTCATTGGTACACACACACACACACACACAGGAAATCCTTGCTCACTTGTAAGGGAACATCTGTAATCCATCCATCCAGCTTAACTCCAGAAGTGAGAGCCAGTGGTCATCCAAAGTGTAGAACTTGACAAAAACTTAAAGACATTTCACCACCACCCTTCTTAATACCACCGTCACCTGACAGAAACAAGCAGGCTCCTCAAGGCAATGACTCTGCTGTCTGCCCATTGTCTGAGAAGATGCTCATGCCTCTCTTCAGCACTCAGAAGGCTGAAGTAAGAGGATCACCATGAGTTCAAGGCCAGCCTGAGCTAGAATGAGACCCTTGCCTTTGAAAGGGTGGAGAGGAGAGCAAGAGAAAGGAAACAAAATGTAGCATCTGAGAAAAGATAAGCCAACTGCTGGCATAGTAACACTTCATCTATCTTGGTAAATTTAAATAAGAGAAAACAACTAAACTGAAGCAAACAAGAAAACAGAAGAGAACGTGGATAAAAAAACCATCCACAGAATTTTTGGAACCAGCTTTCATCACATTCTTGCTGGCTGTTACTCAAATGGGACCACTAGTGTGGCATGAGCTCAGTGTCTCTGGAAGTCCACAGGATGCCACTAGAACGAGTGACTAGCTACTAATGCCTCTGGATTCCTGGACCCTGCACCTTATTTCCTTGACAGGACCTGCTCTCAGAGCCCAAACGTGCTGGGGCGGCCGGGCAGGGATCACAGTGGTGAAGCTGACACGAATACCTGTGGGGTGGGGCATAGGGAGGCTGAAGTGGTAGAGTGCTTACTAGCAGGCACAATCCCCAGCTTTGCATAAATGGGGAAGCAGCTGGGTTTAGTCCCAGCAATGCACAAATTGCCATGGTAGCATAGGCCTGGAGGACAAGAGCAGAAGGTCATAGACTCAGATAGTGAGCTCAAGGCCAGTCTAGACTACATACATACAAAATATCCTGGATACAAATGACCTAGTCTCTATTTTGCAAGCTCTCTGGCTCTAGCCCCTCAGGAGAGAAGGGGGAAGTGAATGTCCATTCAGAATCTTTGAGTAGGCCCCAGCCTTCTCTGGGATAAGCCCCTCCTCACACATACCCTATTCCAATCTGTTGAAGCAGAGGTAGCTGGCCATTGTGTCTGCTTCAGAAGGCAGAGTAAAGAAGCAGCTCCTGTCCTCCTCCTAGACAGTCTTTCCCACCCCACAGGACTCCGTGAGGACTGGAGAAGCTTGGGAGAGGGGAGAGCCACAGAGCCTGAGGGTCATTTTGGCCTTGCTCTCCACAAGAGGGCACAAGCTAGGACTTGGGTAGATTCTGGTTCCCTCTGGTGGGGTGAGAAGAGATGAGATAGTAGACAAGGATTGAGGGGGTGAAGGCATCCAAGATCCAAGAAGGAAGAGACTTATGAAGGGAGATGGAAGGAGGACAACAGGAGAGATGGAGCGAAAAGCACCCCAACATCTTCAACCCATGGACCATGTGGTTTCTAACCTACAGCAGTCTTTCCAACCATGGTGTGCATCCATGCCTGAGAGTTCATTCAGGGTCAGCATGACCATGTTTCTCACTCATGTGGAACAAGCTCTGGCTGTGCTTGAAATCCACTCACACCCAACATACATGTCCCTAACACCTCCAACTTCGCATGTTCGAGATGGGACTCGACTTCTTTCTCAAGCCCTCTCTACACCTAGCATTCCTATGATGCTCACCATGTTGCATTGACATGGTAGACACTGGTGGGCCCCAGGGCTCAGAAGTACAGGGTTTATCCCCCTGACTGCGAGAAGCACGAGGGGAAGGCCTCAGCTGTCAATCTCCTTCTTGTAGTCCGTTGGCCGCAGACAGACACTTCACCTAAAGCTCCCTTCCCCACCTTCTGAAGGAGGTCCACATCCCATGACCAACTACAGTGGAGCACAAAGCCCCACCCATCCCCAAGTGTCATCTTGCTGTGTTTCCCCAATGTTGGCTTCCCCACTGCATAGTCAGGAATCTGCAGCATTACCAAGATGTCATCATACACTGCTCTCTCTTTAGCAGCTTGCTGAGGATCCTCTGGCGTCTTAAGTGAAGCTGTATTGCAGCTCATCTACTGTGTCTGCCCTAAACTGCTCTGGCCTTTCCCTTTCCTTGGCAGGTTGGTCACAAAAGAAGTGCCCATCAACCTTTAGCACACCAGTCTCGGTCAGAGATGGTTTCCCGGGGAATTCCTTCTGCAGCAGCTGCCCACAGGGTGCACAGCTTAGCCATCACTGACACTTTCTCCTCCTCGCCCATGTCTCAGATCCACCACTACTGCATGCTGCTGCTACTGCCCTAGGTCACCTTGCTCCCTGCCCTCTTCCTCCATCTTTTATTGCAGTCCCTGGATCCACATTCGTTTTCTTTTTTTTTTAATTTAATTTATTAGTTTTCTTTTCAGTAAATACAGGCAGTTTGGTACCATTGTTTAGGCTCATCTGTGATCTACCCACTCCCATTGGACCCTTCTTGTTGATGTAAATGGGTCGTGCATTGTGGAGTTAGCCCCCAGTTATTGGTATGATAAATGTCTCTGCAAATCATGACCCAACATGTGACTCTGACATTCTTTCCGCCCCCTCTTCTGCAAAATTTCCCTGAGCCATGTTGGGTTCATTTTTGGTCTGCTTCAGTGCTAAGGTGTTTGGGGCCTCTGAGGCTCTGGCTCTCTGATTTGGTAGGAGTTGATTTTTCTCTGTGTTGGTCTCCTTCCCCTTTGTGCTGGTATCCGGTTCACAGGAAAACATCACCCTTGCTTGTTTCGCCAGTTGTCCTTAGTTTCAGTTGGGCCCCTTTTGAGGTATGTTGGGGCAGCTCTCTTCTTAGGATCTGCATCTATCTGGAAAAGAGAAGCAGATTCTCCAATGGAGAGTAAGTTAGCACTGGGAAAATAGAGATAACACTTACTTTTTTGACAGACAGTATGATAGGTGTAGGCCCTCTTATACCCCGTGATTGATGGTAGCTTGATATTGTAGATTGGGCTTGTGTTTGGGTATGGTTCTGACTTGTTTCCTAGCTCCAGCTATGGGTCTAGTACCACTGAGTGGATCAGCTAGCCAAATCAAGAGCAATTGGTTCCTCACCATGGCTGTGTACCACTATTGCACTTGTGTGGGCATCACATCAGATTATTTGTTGCTAATTAGGTTACAGAATGAGTTGCTTGGACAGATCTTGGTCATTTCACCCAGTCGCCTATGTAGCACCTTCTGGCACTAGACACGCTGACTGTCTGGGGACTGACTCTCTCCTGGCTTCCAGCCATGTCATTCCATTTTATGCATCAGCTGCGTATGGAGTCTTCAGCAATAGGGTCTTACCACTGGCCTTTGGTGGGTCATCAAGTACTCTGACAGAAGTCTGTCATTGTTTTGGAAAACCTTGTAGGTTTCTCTGATCAAAAGCTCATTGTGGATGGTAGGCCCAAGCTGGAAGTGGGGGTTACATGTGAGTGCCCACTAAGAAATTGAGGAGAAACATATCTAATATTCAAGAGTTAGAGAGGAGAGAGATAGCAGGGAGAGAGGGAGAGGGAGGGAGGGAAGATGTAGAAGATTTAGGTTAGTCTCGATCCTACCCTCTCCAGCATCTTGTGGTTCAGGTGTTTCCTGTAAGGGTCTAGTGAAGGTTCAGCCATTTGGTCTGTCTTTTAGGAAGTAGAATTTTATGGTACCATTGCCGTTTGGGTCCGGATTACTGTTTTCCACCCTTCGATGCCCTCCCCACCCTCCCATCAATCTTATTGTCTAGTCCATGAGGTGCTTGCTGGGTATGTAAGGTATCTTGGGTAGATTCAGGTTAGGTGTTGTAGATGAGTGAGACTATGTATCAATTTTTTTTCTGTGATTGGGTAAGTTCGCTGAGAATGATCTGTTCCAGGTTCAACCATTTTTCCTCAAATTTCTTTATGTCGTTTTTTCTTACTGCTGTATAGAATTACATTGTGTAGATATACCACATCTTTGTTATCCATTCTTCTAATGATGGACATCTGGGTTGATTCCAGCTTTTAGCTATTACGAATTGAGCCACTACAAACATGGTTGAGCAAATATCTCTGGCTTTTGGTTTGAAGGTTTTAGGGTAGATGCCCAGTAATGGTATAACTGGGTCTCTTGGTATTTCTATAGTCAGCTTTTTCAGGAGTCTCCATATTGCTTTCCAAAGTGGTTGTACCATCCTGCATTCCCACCAACAGTGAATGAGTGTCCCTGCTTCTCCACATCCTCGCCAGCATTTAGTTTCATTTGACCTTTTGATGTTGGCTATCCTTATTGGGGTAAGGTGGAATCTCATAGTTGTTTTAATTTGCATTTCTCTGATGATTAGGGATGATGAACATTTTCTTAAGTGTGTGTTTGCCATTTGTATCTCTTCCTCTGTGAATTGCCTGTTTAACTCTGTGCCCCATGGAAACTAAAATTTGATCCACACATTTCACCATGCACTACACTCAAATCCAAATGGATCAAAGACCTCAACATAAGACCAGAAACTTGAAAACTACTGAAAGAAAATTTAGGAAGTACTTTCCATGATATAGGAATGGAAAAAGACTTCCTGAACAAAATCCCAGTGGCTCAAGTTCTTAAACAGTCACTCAACCATTGGGATCATATGAAGCTGAAGAGTTTCTTTACAGACAAGCATATAATAAGCAAAGCCAATAGAATACCCACAGAATGGGAGAAAATATTTGCAGGTTATCCAACTGATAGAGGCCTTATCTCTAGAATTTACAAAGAACTCAAAAGTCTAAACAATAAGAAGACAAATACCCCACATGCATTTTCTATAACAGCACTTTCCTCTCCAAAGCCGCCCTGGAACTCTCTTGCCTTACAATTCATCATGATTGCCTCAAGGACCTCCACTCTCTGAGTCAGCTGCCCCACAGCCTGCTCCTTGCTGTCTTTATCTGTTCTACAGCCAGACATCAGCAGACGTCCGGCAGGGACCCCTGGGGAGTGTACAGTGCTGGAGACTCAGGTCAAAGAGGCTGTGACCCTGACTTCAGAATTGGCCCCACTGTGGAGGCCACCTAGGTGGTACAGACAGAATCAAGGAAATAGGATGAGCTGCCTACACCAGGGACACAGGCAGTGAGTGACTCAGGCAGTGACTTCAGCCAGCCTCTATTATTCCTCACATAATCCTCTGGGCTGGCACAGAGCAAGCAGGAGTCCAGCGAGAAATGAGGATGAGCTCACTGGCGCTTTGCTGTCACGTGTCCAGTAGAAGCTAGGTTCTCTGCTCACAGCTAGACTTTCTTGTTTTATATTGCTAAACTCAATAGTCAAATGTAGTTGCATTGACCAGATGACATATTGATCCAGTTATCTCTTACATGAAATCAGACCTGTTGTAAAAGCTATTTACTCTTAGATTTAGAATTAGATTTATTTTCATATATTAGGGTACTTTTTTGTTTCTAGATTTTTTTTTTTTGAGGTAGGGTTTCACTCTAGCTCAGGCTGACCTGAAATTCATTTTGTAGTCTCAGGGTGACCTCAAACTCATGGCAGTCCCCCCACCTGTGCCTCCTGAGTGCTGGGATTAAAGGCATACACCAACCACCACACCTGGCTGTTTCGATTTTAAGGGTGCTTTGATTTCAACATTTGGAAACAATGCATTTGCTCTAGAAAGTTTTGAAATGGCATTTAGACAAAAAGTATGAAAGTCTGCCATTAAAAGCTGGTGAAAATAAATGTGTGTATATATAGACTAAAGGACTTATTAAAAAAAAACACATACAAAAATTAAGATGTTATAGTGCAAGCATTGGTAATACCAGCACACCTACAAGAAAAGAGGCAAAGACAAAACTGCCAGGAAGCCCAGAATCTCAAGGGCTAACGAGCCTGACCAATGGCTGAGGAAATAAAAGAAATCCTACCAACAAAAAGGTAAAGGACAAGCACAAACAGTTTTCCTCTGACCTTCACTTTTAGGCCATGGTACACATGAACCTCACTCATGCATATGACCACACACACACACACACACACACACACACACACGAGAAGGAGAAAATAAAGAAGGAGGAGGAGGAAAACGAGAAGAAGAAGAAGAAATGAACACTCATGGACAGACTTGATGTACTTATACTTAGTCTCTAAGAAGGAGATGAGCAATGTGTTTTCAGGCTCCAGGTGACTCTGATGCATAATAAGATCATTTGGGAACCAATGACCTGCAGTAAAACCAGGTATCTTTGCAAGCAGAACTGAATTGGGAGATCCTAGGAAATAAGTGGCAGAATTTAGACTACATCACTATGAGTTACATGGAAGAACTTTCCATTAATTTCACCCTCTTTTTCTGAGGCATTCCCTAGGAAATGCTTCCCAACTATACCTGCCTGATGGTATCTAGCAGCCCGAGCTCCTAGTCTAGTTATAGGCTAGACTAGAAAGGAAGATTTTAGGAAGAATGGTAGGGTGTCCCCAGGAAAAATGGACAGATTTGTACACCATATTTTGAAAATATTTATTTCCTTATTAATTTATCAGCAGAGTGAGATACAGGGCAGATAAACAGAGAGAGAGAGAGAGAGAGGGAGGGAGGGAGGGAGAGGGAGAGGGAGAGGGAGAGGGAGAGGGACAGGAGAGGGAGAGGGAGAGGGAGAGGGAGAGGGAGAGGGAGAGGGAGAGGGAGAGGGAGAGGGAGAGGGAGAGGGAGAGGGAGAGGGAGAGGGAGAGGGAGAGGGAGAGGGAGAGGGAGAGGGAGAGGGAGAGGGAGAGGGAGAGAATGGCACACAAGGGACTCCAACCACTGCAAAGAATCTCCAGATGCAGGCACCAGTGTGCATATGGCTTTACATGGGTATTGGGGATTTGAACTTGGGTTGTTTGGCTTTGCAGTCAAGTGCCTTGGCCGCAAGTTGTCTCTCCAGCCCTGTGTACTGTATTAGAATTTTTCTGAGTTTTGGACCGAATTTTCAGTGCTTCCATCAAATGGGAATATAAAGGATGTTGTATTGTTGAATGTGAAATGTCACCCCTAAGCTCATGTTTTGACATTTGGTTCCCAGCAGGTGGCGCTGTTAGGGAAGGCTGTGGAACTTTAAGGAGGTGCAACTTTGCTGGACAAAGGGGGCCACTGCCTGGGGGAGAGGGGTGGGGTTTTACAGCCTTACCCCACTTCCCATCTGATCTTTGCTTCCTGACTGTGCTTCAGTGTGGCCAGCTACCTCCTATTTTGTGAGTTTGGATTAAGTATAGCCCATAAACTCATGTGTTTTAAATGCTTCATTTAAGCTGATGGCAATTTGGAGGATGGAACCTTGCTGGAGTTGGTCTTTTGTTGGGGGCAGGCTTATGGGTGTTATAGCCAGTACCACTTCGATAGAGTCTGGCTCACTCTCCTACTGCTGCTGCCCACCTGATGTTGGCAAGGACATGATGTCCAGTCTCGGCTCTACCGTCTTTCTTCTATCTTCATGGAGCTTCCCTCAAGGCTGAAAGTCAAAATAAACAGCTTTCCTCCCATCTGTTACTATCAGTTGGGTGCTTTGTCCCAGGAACAAGAAGGCAACCACAATGCTCTCCTGCCACCATGTCTTCCCCACCATGATGGAAAGTATCCTCTGGAACTGTAAGCTAAAATAAACCCTTTCCTTCCTACAAAAAAATAAAAGTTTAATCCCAACACTCAGGAGGCAAAGGGAGGAGGATCACCATGAGTTCTAGGCCACCCTAAGATGACATAGTGAATTCCAGGTCAGCCCGGGCTAGAGTGAGACCCTACCTGGAAAAATCAAATTAAAAAAAAAGAAAGAAAGAAAGAAAGCCGGGCGTGGTGGTGCATGCCTTTAATCCCAGCACTCGGGAGGCAGAGGTAGGAGGATCACCGTGAGTTTGAGGCCACCCTGAGATGACATAGTGAATTCCAGGTCACCCTGAGCTAAAGCGAAACCCTACTTCATAAACCAAAAAAAAAAAAAAAAAAGAAAGAAAGAAATAAAGAAAAGAAAACAGTAAATGACCACTATGTTGTCTCTCTTAACTTCTCAACCCATATACAACCTGCTTTTGTAGACACACAGTTTTTATCATGATTTTGTTTAAAAACTGTAACTTCAATAAAAACCACATTCACTATGATACATTGTTTCAAAACAGCTATATTAATTCCTTTTTGTGTATCCATGTCCTCCTGGGGCCTTGTAGAATTCTGGTAAACTACTTCTTTGAAAATAAAAAAAAAATCAAATCCTGGTGCATTTGCCAATTTCAATGGCGTAAATACTCTCACCTTAGCTAACTGCAAGCTACTAGGAGCTTAATGGATGGTTTGCAATAAAAAAATGGATGGCTCAGTGGTTGAAGACATTTGGTGGCAAAGCCTGAGGGCCCGGGTTCAATTCCCCAGTACACCTACATAAAGCTACATAATGCCAGGTGCACGAAGTGATAAATGCCTCTGGAGTTTGTTTTCAGTAGCTAGAGGCCCTGGCATGCCCATTTCTCTCTTCCTGGCAATTGAACATTTGGATAACAAGTGCCCCTTCCCATACAAAGCCCAGTGTTTGGTCATCTGATCTTATGACAGTTCCTATGACAACAGCAATTCTGGATCAAGCAGAGACTTAAAAGTGCTTGCACTTTGAATCTCTTTGCCAGGCATGGTGGCACATGCCTTTAATCCCAGCACTTGGGAGGCAGAGATAGGAGTATCTCCTTGAGTTCAAAGCCACCCTGAGACTACATAGTGAATTACTGGTCAGCCTGGACTAGAATGAAACTCTACCTTGAAAAAAAAAAAAAGTCAAAAGTACTTGCACTTTGAATGTCTTTCCTTCTCAGATAGGAACTGACTATATAGCCCAAGCTGACTCTAAAATCATGATCCTCCCACCTCAACCTCCCAGTTCTGGGATCCAAGATGTGTGTCATAATATAATACAAGGCTGAATCTGAGCCTTTCTTGCTCTGCTTGGCTCCCTGGTATTGGCCATATGATTCAAGTGAGCAGTGAGAAACTCATAACCAACAGCTAAGAATGTGAGCCAGGCCACTAACCTAGGGGCTTCAGACACTGGACTAAGGCACTGAGGTTTGAGTCAGCCTGAAAAGAGACCAAAGGAACTGCCCACAAGGAGGAAGATCTTGATTCCCTACTTCAGGTCATTTTAAAAAATCCAAATGAGTTGTGAAGGGAAAGTGAGGAGGGAAGAAAATTATCATGGTTTATTGTCTATAATTATGGAAGTTGTCAGTATTAAAAAAAAAGATCCAAGTGGATTGTGAATGTCAAGGAAAGAAATAAGGTATAAAAGAAAGTGAGGTAACATACAGATGCATAAATGAGTCTATAGCGATACCATCCTGAATGCACCCAATCTTGTCTGATCTCAGAAGCTAAGCAAGGGTCATGCCTGGCTAGTACTTGGATGGGAGAAGCATAAATGAAATAAACTATCTTTAATCTATAAATTACATATTGTTTTTAACATATTCCCTTAAATACCACTTGAAAATATTTGCACTTAAAACAAATTAAATTCTGTCTTTCTTAGGAATTAGGCCATGACTTTCAAAACACTGATTACAAAAATAATACATGTGTGGCTGGAAGATGACTCAGTAGGTTAAATGCTTACCATACAAGCATGAGGACTTGAGTTCAGATTCCCCAGCTCTCATATAAAATGCTAGGAGTGTTGACATACACCTATAATCCCAACATTAGGGAGAGGAAGACAGGAGGGCCCCTGGGATTTGCTGGCTACCATGTCTAGCTGAACCAGTGAGAGACTCTAATAAAGAAAGTGGAGTGGGGAGGGAGGGTATTACCTTGGGATATGTTTTATAATCATGGAAGTTGTTAATAAAAATTTAGGAAAAAAAAGTGGAGGGGCATCTGGAGAGATGGCTTAACAGTTAAGGCACTTGCCTGCAAAGCCAATGCTGTTACAATTGCATTGGTGGACAAGAATAGCACAGGACACTCCTAAGTGATGTCAAGGGAAGAGAATGGGTAAAGGAAGTATGGGGAGAAGGTTAATCAAAGTTTAAGAGGTATGAATAAGACACATGGAAACCTACTTTTTTGCACAATGGCACATCCAGAAGCCTTAGATTGTTAGTAGAAACTTTTAAGTACCAGAGATGGGATACCTTCCAGTGAGTTGTTGGCCAGAGAGGTCCCTGATGCCCCCAAAACATTACAGGCCACTGTCAGGGCTCTTGGTTTCCCACCAGGAATAGATGGTAAGACCCTATTGGTAAAGATGCCACATACTTGGGCTGCAAGGTCACTGAGTAATCTTCCTGGAGCTGAGCTAAAAACCTCCTCCATGTAGACCAGCTGACAGAAACCTGGAAAAAGCTGCACTGCATGCAGCTCCAAGGGAGACAGAGAGAGAAGTCATCAGTGGAGGTAATCAAGAGTGGATACTGCAAGTCTTAAGTTGGGGCAGCCAGGCCAAATGAGCCAATGGATGTAATAGTGGTATGCCTGTTATGAGCAAAACCAACCACTCTCTAATTGGACTGGAGGACTGATACATGGGAGGGAATACATGTCTGATACTGAAAATGTGTCCAGTGAATCCAGAGGAAGAAGCAAGACCAAGAGGAGAGTTTACACACATGGTCAGGCTCCTTTATGTGGATCAAACATCCAGTTAAGTTGAGCCTCATCATCAGACTCAGGTATAAGGGAGACACCTGATTGGTTGAACTCAAGAGCTCACTTAGGATGGGCCAGCCCACAGGTGTGCTAAGCTGAGGAATAAGCAGGAACCACTATTGAGGAATTGTTGCTCAAAGCTATCTTGGATGAGACTGGATCAGACACAAATTCTAGACCTGCCAGAGCAGCCAACGTGACATCTCCTTAGGCCTCTGTCCCTGACTGAATGCCTATAAAAAGTTACTTTGCTCCTATTCTTCTTCAGGACATGTGCTTTCCTATATGAATACACATAAAATATCCACGATTTCTTTATTTGAAGAGAGCATTGCTTTGCAAATGACACTTTACAAGTTTCAACACATACTAATCCAAGTGTTCTTGCTTCTGAATCCTTTCTACTTATCCCATCTGCACTTAATACATTTTCTCAGTGGATATGCTTGCAAACTCTTAAAACACATATTTCTTTCTCTCAAAAGAGAGAAATATTTTTTAACCTGGAACAAAAGAGCAATTATGTACAATATGAAGAACCAGAACATTCAGATTTAGACTCCTTGGTGATTTATTGATTCCAATCCCCTCCCTACAAGACCCCCTTTCTAAAGTGACACAAAGCTATAGTAAATTAAAACAGGAAGTGCTTTAGACAGCTCTGCTGAGGCTTTCTGAGGTCCTTCCTCTGGTTAAATGGGCACAGAGCATGTTCCTTGCCTGTTCATTAAAGGGCTATGCCCTAATACCTGCAACCTAATATTTTTAAAAAGCTATGTTTAGAAGGACTCAATCAACCACATCACTCTCTAAAGTATGACTTTTTGACATTTTAGGTAGCTATCTTAAAATACTTTCTAAAGGAAATTTATATCTACATAGGAAATTTTCATTTAGATCTCCCTCCCTGCCAACTAACTCTCAAAATAAAAGAAATCTTGGGAGATGCTTAGCAATTAAAGAAGCTTGCTTGCAAAACCTGCCATCTTGGGTTCAATTCTCTAGTATCCAAATAAAACCAGTTGCAAAAAGAGTTGTATATGTGTCTGGAATCCATTGGTAGTAGCCAGAAGCACTAGGGCTTACACACACATATACACACTTATGCAAATAAATAAATATTTTCTTAAAAAAAGGAAATTTATGGATGGAGATATGGCTTAACAGTTAAGATGCTTGCCTGCAAAAGCTAAGGACCCAGGTTTGATTCCCTAGTACCCACATAAGCCATATGCACAAGGTGGCACATGCATCTGGAGTTGTCTGCAATAGCTAGAAGCCCCAGCATGCCCATTCTCTCTCCCTCTCCCCAGCTCTATCTGCCTTTATCTCTCTCAAATAAAAAATAAATAAAAAGAAACTTTTAAAGTAGGAAAATACATTATCTTAAATCTTCCAAGTAAGGGCTGACCATTTATTTTATGTTGGCTTTTACCCATATTCTTGGTCTTAGCAAATAGTAGTGTTTAGGGTATAGTTCAGTAAAATTTGTACCTTGTTTTGCTAAAGTGTCATACATACCTTTAAAGTGCAAAATTAAAGTTGCCTAGCTATGGAGATCATTTGGTATAAGAAAACAACATAAGCCGAGTGTGGTGATGCACGCCTTTAATCCCAGTACTAGGGAGGCAGAGGTAGGAGGATCACTGTGAGTTCGAGGCCACCCTGAGACGACATAGTGAATTCCACGTCAGCCTGGGCTAGAGTGAAACCCTACCTTGAAAAATAAAAAAAAAGAAAAGAAAAGAAAAAGAAAACAACATAAGCAAAAGATTGAGTACACTAAGGGAAAAGATCATTTAAAAGCTAGAAAGTGATAAATTTAAACAAAAGCTATATATTCTTGGTATTTGAATGTATATATGTACACATGTATGTTATATATACATATATTGTTAGGTCTATACATGTGCTTGTATCTTTTCTATATGGTACCGAACTAACTTAGAAATAAATGTATTTCCATAAATAAAACAAACTCACATGCTTTTTAAAGTTTATATGATTTGTGAAAATCTTAACATTATGTTGTACTAAATTAAGTGGTTTTTATTAGATATCCAGGTCACTTGCTAATATATCAATTATAGATAGACTTGATTTTTAAAGTTTTTATACCTTAATAATTTATGTGATTAAAGAAGAAGAAAAATACTTGGATCTATTTTTACATATAAAGATTGTATTATGAAAAAGTGGGTTTTGATCTTTTTTTCTTTTAAAAACGTTTTTCTTGAGGCAGGATCTCACTCTAGCCCAGGCTGACCTGGCACTCACTCTGTAGTTCAAGGCTGGCCTCAAATTCACAGCAATCCTCCAACCTCTGCTTCCCAAGTGCTGGGATTAAAAGTGTATGTCACCATGCCTGGCTCATTTTTAATTATTTAATTTTAAAAATGTCACTTATTTATTTGGAAACAGAGAGAGGGAGAGAGAGGAGAAAGAAAGAAAGAGAGAAAGAGAATGGGTGTGCCAGGGCCTCTTGCCACTGCAAACAAGCTCCAGATGCATGTGCTACTTTGTGCATCTCTCTTGATGTGGGTACTTGGGATTTGAACCCAGGACACCAGGCTTTGCAAACAAACACCTTTAATTGCTTGATCCACCTTTCCAGCCCTGTTTTTACAATGCTTTTATTAGCCAGGCATGGTGGTGCACACCTTTAATCCCAGCACTTAGGAGGCAGAGGTAGGAAGATCGCTGTGAGTTCGAGGCCACCCTGAGACTTCATAGTGAATTCCAGGTCAGCCTAGGCTAGAGTGAGACCCTATCTCGAAAAAAAAAAAAAAAAGTTTTATTGACAATTTTTATGCATGTACATAATATATTTTAATCACAATGCCTTCTCATTGCATTCTTTCACTTTTTTTGAGGTAGGTAGGGTCTCACTCTAGCCCAGGCTAACGTGGAATTCACTATGTAGTCTCAGGCTGGCTTCGAACTCACAGTGATCCTCCTACCTCTGCATCCAAGTACTGGGATTAAAGATATGCACCACCAGGACCGGCTCCTATTACCTTTTTTTGTCCCTGATTCCTCATTCCCCTTCTACTGAATCCCTTTTTTCCAGCTAATCCCTCATCTATTTTGATGTCTTTTTATTTGTTTGTTTCTTAACACATTTAAACTTTTCTTTTTTCTTAAAGGTCAGTTTATTTATTTATTTAACAGAGAAAGAGGGAGAGAGAATGGGTATGCGAGGGCCTCCAGCCACTGCAAACAAACTCCAGACGCTTGCGCCCCCTTGTGCAGCTGGCTAACGTGGGTCCTGGGGAATTGAACCTGGGTCTTTTGGCTTTGCAGGCAAATGCCTTAATCGCTAAGCCATCCTTCCTGGCCTGTTTTTTGTTTTTAATGAAATGTTCATGGATTTAATACTGTATGGCTAATGACAACTTCTGTGAAGTCATAGATGCAACCACCACTTCATGTACAGAACATGGCGTTTCAAGGCATTCTTCACCATCGTCTGGTTCTTACATTCTTTTTGCCCATTCTTCTGCAATGTTCTCTGAGCCTTGGAAGGCACAATAGAGATGTTTCATTTAGAGCTAAATATTCAACAGTCACTTATTCTCACTTTGGTGAGTTTTGAGTCTCTCCAATAGTTTTGGCCATTTGCAAAAGAAACTTTTCTGACTAAAGGTGAGAGCAACACTAATCTATAAACATAAATATTTAGACAACCTATTCATTTATCAAACAACAGTAGTACTTAGCCAAGTGGCAGTTCATGCCTATAATCCCAACACCAAAGCAGCTTAGGTAGGAGGATCACTGTTTGAGGCCAGCCTGGGCTACAACGTGAGCTAGCTTGAGATAGAGTGTGACCCTGCCTCAAAAAATAGAAAAGTCAGCCGGGTGTGCTGGCACATGCCTTTAATCCCAGCCCTCGGGAGGCAGAGGTAGGAGGATCGCCGTGAGTTCAAGGCTACCCTGAGACTCCATAGTGAATTCCAGGTCAGCTTAGGCTAGAGTGAGACCCTACCTTCAAAACAACAACAACAAAAAATAAATAAATAAATAAAAATAAAAAATAGAAAAGTTAAAAAAAAAAAAACACAAAAAGCCAGTACTTAGTTTCCCCCTGGGGCCTATAACCTTCCAAATCATATATGTATTTTTATTAGATTTTCAGTACCTGCATAAATTCCTTTCCATGGAGGGGGCCTCAAATCCAATCATAGAGTAGTCATGCCACTATTGCACCAGTGAGCACATCTTGAATTTGTTGGTTGGTTGTGTGTAACTTACAGGGTCCACTGCTGGGTAAGACTATCAATGACTTTTCTCCCTCGACAAGCTGCATAGCACTTTCCCACATGATGACAGCTAGCCAGCAGGGAGAAGGTTTCCAGCCCAATTCCAGCTTGATTTCTCAGGGTCTTGTATCCAAAGCATATGTGATCTTCACCAATAGGGTCTTCCCATCTAATTCTGGTGGCCAAACAAGAGCATTACCCAATTATTTGTTGTAAAAGGAGGAAGTCATAGCATCACAACTGCTCACCAAAACTTTTGTGGTTGTATGACGAGGAATCACACCTGTGCCACAGAAGTTAAAGTACTGATCCTACTGCTTAACTACCAGGGAATTGCAGCAGTGGTGGTGGCAGTGGGAAGCAGACACATTTAACCAACTGGAGAGTTCAAAGGTAATAAGCTCAACCAGGAGATAAAAGTGAAGAGAGGTTTATTAGTTGTAGCAAGAGAGGAAAGCACTAGAGAGAATTCCCAAAGCAATTCCAAACAAAGCAAGCAAGGGACTTGAACTGAGAAAACATACATATTCTTGTAGAGGTGGACTTCCTGAGCATGCTCAGTTCCAGGTCATAGATCACATATGCACAAAGTGAGCACAAAACATCTATGGGAGGAACATTTCATATTACAATGAGAAATGTTTGCTGTAGGTCACCTAAAAAGAATAAGTTAGAGTGACTCATGGATTTTTATCTGGCTTCTTTTAAGTTTCAAGGAAAGATGTTCAATTCATAAATTCTTATTTTTTTAAAGAGTTGATTTTTCTCTGTGTTGCCTTTGGAAGCTTTTGTTTTGTTTTGTTTTCTTTTCTTTTTTGGTTTTTCGAGGTAGGGTCTCACTCTGGTCCAGGCTGACCTGGAATTAACTCTGTAATCTCAGGGTGGCCTTGAACTCATGGCAATCCTCCTACCTCTGCCTCCCAAGTGCTGGGATTAAAGGCGTGCGCCACTACGCCCGGCTCCTTTGGAAGCTTTTAAGTATCATTGAAAATAAGTCTCCCACCTAATGTTTGTTTGGTTTTAAAACCGTGTTTTTTGTCACATGAATGAGCAAATATATCAGTTTTAGAGTTTCAATAATACTGGGGCTGGAGAGATAATTCAGTTGGCAAAATGCTTGCTTTGTAAGCATAAGGACCAGAACTGACCTGGTAGCACACTCTTATAATCCTAGTGCTGAGAAGTATTGACAAAAAGACCCCTGGAGCTTATATTAGCCAGCCAGACTAGTCTTGGTGAACTTCAGGTCTGTAGGAGATTTCTGTCTCAATTAAAAAAAAAAAAAAACTGGATGGTATTTTATTTTCAAATTTTTATTAGCAAGTTCCATGATCATAAAAAAAAAATCCCATAGTAATAACCTCCCTCCCCCCCCCCATTTCCCCTTTGAAACTCCATTCTCCATCATATCCTCTCACCATCTCAATCAGTCTTTCTTTTATTTTGATGTCATGATCTTTTCCTCCTATTATGATGGTCTTGTGTACATAGTGTGAGGTCATGAATATCCAGGACATTTTGTGTCTGGGGGAAGCATATTGTAAAGAGTCCTAACCTTCCTTTGGCTCTTACATTCTTTCCACCACCTCTTCCACAATAGACCCTGAGCCTTCAAAGGTATGATAGAGATATTACAGTACTGAGCACTCCGGTCACTTCTTTCCAGCACCATGATACCTTCTGAGTCATCCCAAGGTCACTGCCATCTGAAAAGAGAAGATTCTCTACCAAAAGTGAGAGCAGCATTAATATAAGGGTATGAACATTAACATAAGTGCTTTCTTCTGACCACAATGGAATTAAACTACAAATCAGTAGCAAGAAAGGCTATAGTGTATACACAAAATCATGGAAACTAAACAATACACTACTAAATGATGAATGAGTCAATGAAGAAATCAAGGAGGAAATCAAAAAATTTATAGAGTCAAGCGATAATGAGAACACAGCATATCAAAATCTCTGGGACACAATGAAGGCAGTTCTAAGAGGTAAATTTATAGCCTTAAGTGCCTATATTAGAAATTAGAAAGGTTGCAAGTAAACAACCTAATGCTTCACCTTAAAGCCTTGGAAAAAGAAGAACAAGGCAAACCAAAAATTACTAGGCAGGAAAAAATAATAAAGATTAGGGCAGAAATTAATGAAATAGAAATTAAAAAAAAATCCAAAGAATTAATGAAACAAAGAGTTGGTTCTTTGAAAGGATAAACAAGATTGATAAACCCTTAGCAAATCTGAACAAAAGAAAGAGAGAAGAGACACAAATTAATAAAAATCAGAGATGAAAAAGGTAACATCACAACAGATTCCAGAGAAATTCAAAAAATCATAGGGACATACTATAAAAGCATACACTCCACAACGTATGAAAATCTGAAAAAAATGGATGATTTCCTTGATTTATATGACCTACCTAAATTAAATCAAAATGAGATTAATCACTTAAATAGACCTATTACAAACATGGAGATCCAAACAGTTATCAATAGTCTCCCAACTAAAAAAGCCCAGGCCCAGATGGATTCACTGCTGAATTTTACCAGACCTTTAAGGAAGAGCTTGCACCATTGCTTCTTAAACTTTTCCAGGAAACAGAAAAGGAAGGAATTCTACCAAACTCTTTCTATGAAGCCAGCATCACCCTGATACTAAAACCAGGCAAAAATAGAACAAAAAAAGAAAATTACAGACCAATCTCCCTCATGAACATAGATGCAAAAATTCTCAACAAAATATTGGCAAACAGAATACAAGAGTATATCAAAAAGATCATTCACCCTGACCAAGTAGGCTTTATCCCAGAGATGCAGGGATGGTTCAATATATACAAATCTATAAATGTAATACATTATATAAATGGACTGAAGGACAAAAATCACATGATCATCTCATTGGACACAGAAAAAGCATTTGACAAAATCCAACATCCCTTCATGATAAAAGTCCTACAGAGACTGGGAATAGAAGGAACATATCTCAATATAATAAAAGCTATTTATAACAAGCCTACAGCCAACATATTACTAAATGGGGAAAAACTGGAAGCTTTTCCACTAAAATCAGGAACAAGACAAGGGTGTCCACTGTCCCCACTTTTATTTAATATAGTTTTGGAAGTCTTAGCCATAGCAATAAGGCAAGAGACACACATAAAAGGGATACAAATTGGAAAGGAAGAGATCAAGTTATCATTATTTGCAGATGACATGATTCTATACATAAAGGACCCTAAAACTCTACTAGCAAACTGTTAGACCTGATAAAAACCTACAGCCATGTAGCAGGATACAAAATAAATACACAGAAATCAGTGGCCTTCATATATGCTAAAAACAAACACACAGACGATGAAATCAGAAAATCACTCCCATTCACAATTGCATCAAAAAAATAATAAAGTACCTTGGAATAAATCTAACCAAGGAAGTAAAGAATCTCTACAATGAGAACTTTAAAACACTCAAGTGAGAAATTGCAGAAGATGGAGAAATGTCCCCTGTCCCTGGATTGGAAGAATCAATATTGTGAAAATGGCAATCTTACCAAAAGCAATCTACACATTTAATGCAATCCCTATCAAAATTCCAAAAGCATTCTTCATGGAAATAGAAAAAAAACAATCCAAAAATTCATTTGGAATCACAAAAAACCTCGAATATCTAAAATAATACTGAGCAACAAAAATGAGGCTGGTGGTATCACCATACCTGATTTTAACCTATACTACAGAGCCATAGTAACAAAAACAGCGTGGTACTGGCACAAAAACAGACATATAGATCAGTGGAACAGAATAGAGGACCCAGACGTAAGTCCAGGTTGCTATAGCCACCTGATATTCGATAAAAATGACCAAAATACTCAATGTAGAAAAGACAGCCTCTTCAGCAAATGGTGGTGGGAAAACTGGATATGTATCTGCAGAAGGATGAAAATAGATTCTTCTCTCTCGCCATGCACAAGAATCAAGTCCAAATGGATTAAAGACCTTAACATCATACCTGAAACTCTGAAACTGCTAGAGGAAAAAGTAGGGGAAACCCTTCAACATATTGGTCTTGGCAAAGACTTTCTGAATACAACCCCAATTGCTCAGGCAATAAAACCACAGATTAATTACTGGGACCTAATGAAATTACAAAGATTTTGCACTGCAAGCCGGGCGTGGTGGCGCACGCCTTTAATCCCAGAACTCAGGAGGCAGAGGTAGGAGGATCGCCGTGAGTTCAAGGCCACCCTGAGACTACAGAGTTAATTCCAGGTCAGCCTGGACCAGAGTGAGACCCTACCTCGAAGAAAAAAAAAAAAAAAAAGATTTTGCACTGCAAAGGACACAGTGAAAAAAGAAAAGAGGCAACCTACAGAATGGGAAAAAATCTTCACCAGCTATATATCTGATAGAGGATTAATATCTAGGATATACAAAGAACTCAAAAAGTTAAATAATAAGGAATCAAACAAGCTAATCAAAAAATGGGCTATGGAGCTAAATAGAGCATTCTCAAAGGAAGAAATACGAATGGCATATAAGCATCTAAAAAACTGCTCTACATCACTCGTCATCAGGGAAATGCAGATTAAAACTATATTGAGATTCCGTCTCACTCCTGTCAGATTGGCTACCATCATGAAAACAAATGATCATAAATGTTGGCAGGGATGTGGGAAAAGAGGAACCCTTCTACACTGCTAGTGGGAATGCAATCTGGTCCAGCCATTGTGGAAATCAGTGTGGAGGTTCCTAAAACAACTAAAGATTGATCTACCATATGACCCAGCTATAGCACTCCTAGGCATATATCCAAAGGACTCATCTCATTTCCTTAGAAGTACATGCTCAACCATGTTTATTGCTGCTCAATTTATAATAGCTGGGAAATGGAACCAGCCTAAATGTCCCTCAACTGATGAGTGGATAATGAAGATGTGGCACATTTATACAATGGAGTTCTACTCAACGGTAAAGAAAAATGAAGTTATGAAATTTGCAGAAAAATGGATGGACCTGGAAAGGATTATACTAAGTGAGGTAACCCAGGCCCAGAAAGCCAAGCACCACATGTTCTCTCTCATATGTGGATCCTAGCTACAGATGACTGGGCTTCTGCGTGAGAATGAAAATACTTAGTAGCAGGGGCCAGTAAGTTAAAAAGGAGACATAAAGGGAAGAGAAAGGAAGGGAGGAGGGTACTTAATAGGTTGATATTGTATTTATGTAAGTACAATGATTGTGATGGAGAGGTAATATGATGGAGAATGGAATTTCAAAGGGGAAAGTGTAGGGGGGGAGGGAATTAACATGGGATTTTTTTTTATAATCATGGAAAATGCTAATAGAAATTTAAAAAAAAAGAAGGGCTTACTGAGCAGTTTGATAAGCATAGTATATACATTTAGCCAGACAGCAGGAGATGTTACACCCCTAGGGCTCATGACTACTGGTTTTAAATTTTCAGTATCAGGGATATATTCCCTCCCATAGAGCAGGCCTCCAGTCCAATTAGAGGGCAGTTGGTTTCCACCATGACACATGTGCCAGTATTGCACCCGTTGGCTCATTTGGCCTGGCTGGCCAAATATAAGGCTTGCAGTTTCCACTGTTGAGTATCTTCACTGGTGATTTTTCTTTCTCCCATTGCACTGCATAGATAATGGCTTCTTCTGGCTTTCTGTCAGCTGGTCTACATGGAGGAGGTTATCAACTCAGTTCCAGCAGGATTTCTCAGTGGTCTTGCAGCCCAAGTATGTGGAGTCTTCAGCAATAGGGTCTTACCATCTATTCCTGATGGGAAACCAGGGCCTCAGCAATGGCCTATAATGTTTTGGGGGTGTCAGGGGCCTCCCTGGCCAACAACTCCCTGGAAGGTATCCCTGGATGGTATTCTTAAGGAATGATATCCAAGGTTGTCCTCTTGTCAACACACACATGCACATCTGCATACACACAAATATGCACAGATACATACACAAAAAATTGCAAATGACCCAATTTTAGTCACTGGATTCTAAGATAGTTTTAAGTCAGATTACACTATTTTCCTAGATACCAACAAGATGAGGCACATAGGTGTTACATACATAAAACCAGCTGGAGATTTTAGGAAAAATTAGCTCTTAAAGTAAAGTTCAGGCTTGGAATGACTAACAATCCATTGAGATGTTACCGTACCAGGGTTATATGTTGGGTCAAGCATGCTGCTTGTAAACTTTGCTGTTCCAAGTATCATCACCTTAGACTTGATTTTGCCTTTTTTTCTGTCTTGGAAACCCAGTTACCAGACAGTAAGTGGAGTGCTCAAGGTTCAGGTGAACTGGATGTTTCCTAAAAGTGTTCTTCAGTGGGAGTTCCTAAGAGACCTATGCATGTCACAGACCAGTGAGTGTCCTAATACTTTAATCAAGGTTCTAGTTGTCTAGATTACCCTTTATAGAAAGAATAATGTCCTTGTTTCCTCAGAGAAAGATTTGTTTTCATCGTGTCTGTTTTGTTTTGAAACAGGATCTCACTCAGTAGCCCTGGCTAGCCTGGAACGTAAAGTAATCTTCTGCCTCTGCTTTTAAGGCATGTGACATCATGTGCAGCTTCTTAAAAAATTGAAATCAGGCTAAAGTGGGGAGTGACAATCAAAGGTAGATCAATCTCTCACTCTCTCACACACAATTAAAAGTCAAGTGCTGTTTGTAAAGTGCTTATACTAAGTCAAGCCAAACAAAAATCTCAGTACCCTTCCTAGAAACCAACCCTGATCTCATCTGAGACACAAATGTTCTACAAAGGAAGGCAGTAGTACCTACCCTACAGAGCTAGAACTCTAGTCTCCTAATTCTCAGAGAGAAGGGTAAGTCAAAAGGCCTAGGAGATTTATGAGCCTGAGAGGACTCACCACTGAACCCTGAATGAGTCCAAAGTTGGAGAACACAATAGCTTCAATTTCTCTTATCACAGTTAAGTCTACCAGGAATAGAGGAGATCCTTTTCTGGGCCCCTTTGTTAGATAACTAGATAGATAGTAGCAGGCTTTCAGAACATGGGGCTTGGCCCTTCCCTCATAGTCCACATACTGTTAAACAAAGGACTGAATTTAATGACTGGTCAGAAGAATGGGACCTAAGTCATGTCTCTAGTCCTGGAGGGAGACATGCCATCCAGGAATGCTCAGAAGGTTCTTAATGGGTAACTATGTAAACCTGGCTCCAGGAGCCCTAAACCATGTAAAATTACTACACAGCAGGAAGATTTATGATAAAGAACAAAGACATACAATTGCTTCCTCTGGTAATAGACAATCTGAACAGGCCTGTCAATCACCTGTACAGGACAAAGTCCCTCAGGAAAAGCTACTTGTGGCCAAGATTCCTTAGGTAAACAGTAAAGAGCCTTTTACAATGTAGATCAGCACATTGATCTCCTTGGCTATTTTCCATTCTTGCCCCGTTGAGAGGGCAGTCTATTTAGCTCTGCAGGACACTATACTGATCTTCACTGCACTCCTATATCTCAGCTGAATTCTTCCCATAGAGATCAAGGATTGGGAGACAAGGGAGGTCCATACTAACAGTCCAGTATTACCTTTATGGTCATCCAAAGTGAAAACCTTAAAGGGCAAGTTGAGGCACACTGAGTGTGAGAAGCAAGGGTTCATATCAAGCCAAAATTAGGATGGATGCCTGGGGAGAAAATGTGAACTGTAGTTACTGGAGTAAATGCTCCAAAAATAAATTTGTCCAAGGGATTTGGGAATTATAGATTTAAAAATAAGGGTTGGGGCTGGAGAGATGGCTTCTCAGTTAAGCACTTGCCTGTGAAGACTAAGGAGCCCGGTTCGAGGCTCGGTTCCCCAGGTCCCATGTTAGCCAAATGCACAAGGGGTCGCACACGTCTGGAGTTCGTTTGCAGAGGCTGGAAGCCCTGGCGCGCCCATTCTCTCTCTCTCCCTCTATCTGTCTTTCTCTCTGTGTCTGTCGCTCTCAAATAAAAAAATAAATAATTTTTAAAAAATTTAAAAAAAAATAAGGGTTGGAGCTGGGCATGGTGGTGCACACTTCAATCCCAGCACTAGGGAGGCAGAGGTAGGAGGATTGCTGTGAGTTTGAGGCCACCCTGAGACAACACAGTGAATTCCAGGTCAGCCTGGACTAGAGCTTAACCCTACCTAGAAAAACTAAACTGAAATAAAATAAAATAAAAACCAAAGCTAAGTGTGATGGCCCAAGCCTTTAATCCCAGCACTTAGGAGGATGAAGTAGGAGGATGGCTGTGAGTTGGAGGCTACCCTGAGACTACCGAGTAAATTCCAGATCAGCTTGAGTGACAGTGAAACCCTACCTCAAAAAAATCAAAATAAATAAATAAATAATAAATCCCCCAAATTAACATTGACAACAAATTAAGGGTACACATTATATAACTTTATATAGTGAGAAGTAATAAAGGATATTATTTATACTATGTTATGTTTTAGTACAAAAAGCTTATCCTCTTTAGCTATTAAGTAACTATACAGATTTATTTTTTTATTTTTTTTAATTTATTTATTTGAAAGCAACAGACAGAGAGAGAAGGAGGCAGATAGAGAGAGAATGGGCGTGCCAGGGCTTCAGGCCACTGCAAATGAACTCCAGACGCGTGCACCCCCTTGTGCATCTGGCTAACGTGGGTCCTAGGGAATTGAGCCTCGAACTGGGGTCCTTAGGCTTCACAGGCAAGCACTTAACCGCTAATCCATCTTTCCAGCCCACTATACAGATTTTTATTTCTTCTAGTACACACTACTAATTTTAACTGGTAATCATGTATATATTGCCTTTGTTACATTAATACTTTATTTTCAAGCAAGCCCCTTGAACCACTGGGCCATCTCCCTAGGCTTCAAGTAATACTTTATTTTTAAAGCACTCTTATTGTAGTTTCAAATTAATTAATTGATTTTCTTTTTAGGCAAGTTTAACTACCAACAGATAAAAAAAACAAATACTTGACAATGAGAGTGGGGTAGGGTTTATTAAGACCTGATCACTTGTACCTCATTTTTTCTTTTCTTTCATTAAAAAGCACTCTTGGAAGCCAGGCATGGTGGCGCACGCCTTTAATCCCAGCACTCAGGAGGCAGAGGTAGGAGGATTGCCATGAGTCTGAGGCCACCCTGAGACTCCATAGTGAATTCCAGGTCAACCTGGGCTAGATAAGACCCTACCTTAAGAAAAAAAAAAAAGCACTCTTAGGCTAGAGAGATAGCACAATGATTAAAGGTACTTTCTTAAAAAGCACTCTTTTGGAGCTGGAAAGATGGCTTAGTGGTTAAAAGTGCTTGCTTATAAAGCCTGATGGCCCGGACTCAATTTCTTAGCTGCCCAAACATGCCAGACAAGTATCAATGGTGAAACCCTGGTGCATGCCCATGTGTGAATAAATGATTTTCCTAAAAAAATAAACAATTAAATTTAAAAAAAAAAAAAACAAGCACTCATAGCTGGGTGTGGTGGCACACACATTTAATCCCAGCACTCGGGAGGCAGAGGTAGGAGGATCACCGTGAGTTTGAGGCCACCCTGAGACTACAGAGTGAATCAGGTCAGTGAGACAGTGAGACCCTATCTGGAACAAACAAAAAATAAAAATAAAAGCCAGGCATGGTGGCACATGTTTTTAATCCCAGCACTTTGGAGGAAGAGGTAGGAGGATCACAATGAGTTTAAGGCTACCCTAAGACTATACAGAGTGAATTCCAGATCAGCCTGAGCTAGAGAGAGAACTTACCTTGAAAAACCAAACAGAGGACTGGAGAGATGGCTTAGTGGTTCAGCGCTTGTCTGAGAAGCCTAAGGACACCGGTTTGAGGCTCGATTCCCCATGACCCATGTTAGCCAGATGTACAAGGGGGTACACATGTCTGGAGTTTGTTTGGCTGGAGGCCCTGGCATGCCCATTCTCTCTCTCGTTCTCTCTATCTGCCTCTTTCTCTCTTTTGCTGTCAAATAAAAAAATAAAATAAAAATAAAAATAAATAAAGCATTTATTCATTTAAGCCAGACATGGAAGTGCATGACTTTAACCTCATCCTGGGTTATAGTCAAACCCTGCCTTGAAAAAAAAAAGGGGGGGTTGTGGTGGTTTGATTCAGGTGTCCCCCATAAACTTAGGTGTTGTGAATGCTAGGTTCCCAGCTGATGGATATTTGGGAATTAATGCCTCCTGGAGGGAGTATATTGTTGGGGGTGGGCTTATGGGCTTTATAGCCAGTTTCCCCTTGCCAGTGTTTGGCACACCCTACTGTTGTTGTGGTCCATCTGATGTTGGCCAGGGGGTGATGTCCACCTTCTGCTCATGCCATAGTTTTCCCCTGCCATCGTGGAGCTTCCCCTCAAGCCTGTAAGCCAAAATAAATCTCTTTTTCCCAGAAGCTGCTCTTGGTTGGGTGATTTCTAACAGCAATGCGAACCGGACTGCAACAGGGGTGTTTTTGTTTTTGTTGTGTGGTGTTTTTTATTTTTTATTTTGACATTAATGTGGGGATGGTATGATGCAAACAGCACTGATTTAACACCTGGCAAAGGCACAGGATCATCTTCATCATCATGAGGTAGAGGAGGTCCTGGAAGAGATCATGGTCCCCTTGGTTGTGGTCTTGGAGGGCTTCCATTAAACTGATCTTCCTTCTCACCATCAGCTAGGGTTTTATTAGAGATGTGGAAAAAAAATTGAATTACAGTATATTGAAAGGAATGCATGCAAAATGCTTTTTAGTTGGTGGAACTTAACTTTAGAATTTAATGATACTATAAACTTTTCCTTTCAAGAGTCTTAAAAATCTTGCAAACTGATATATAAAGGTAAGTATTTCTAACCTCCACATATGAAAACATAATACAATCTAGGACATAACTCCACACACATAAAAACTTATTTTCAGGCAGGAAAATGTGTACAAATATTCAGTTTCATTTGTATTTGCCATAAATGGGAGACTATTCAAATGTCCATCAATGTGTGAAAGGATGAATAAACTGTGGTATGGGCTGAAGTATAATTCAGTGTTAAGAGCGTGTGCGTTAGCAACCATACAACCTTGGTGTAGCAGACAGCTTCAGGTTCACTGAGGTGAACTTTCAGACCAGACACAGTTATGGAGGAAGGGATATTTATTGAAGCTTACAGATCCAGGGGAAGTTCCACAAATGGCAGAAGAAGCTGGCCTGCCTTCACAGGTCCAGGCAGAGAGACAGAAGTACAAGCCAAAGGCCAAAAGCCACAGCACACTTCAGGAACTCCAGCTAGGCACACTTTGCATATCTTTAGGTTGAAATCTGAAACCCACCACCACACCTTAAGATCCACACAGTGACCCTGCCTCCAGCCAGGTGGCTGCAGATGCAAACTACAAACAAACAACTGAATATATTGGGGCCATCTATTCTATTCAAACCACCACACTTGGGCTTTGAACTCCAATATGGCACAAAAACAAAACAAAACAAAGACCCATTAAATAATAAAAGTTGAAAAGTCACAATATTTGTGAGGCTTCCTTCAAGGGTGGTTGCTGCAAGGGGGGAAAATGGTGCTGAAGGAAGGTCCGAGTGGGACTTCGCTGGACCACTGTGCAAGGGGTGGGGGTGAGAATGACAAGAGAGAAACAGAAGGGATGTGCCAGGGCCTCCTGCAACTGCCCTCCTTTTTTTTTGAGGGCTGGAGAGATGGTTCAGCAGATTAGGCACTTGCTTGCAAAGCTTACATACCTGGGTTCAATTCCGCAGTATCAATGTAAAGCCATATGCAGAGCGGCTCATGCATGTGGCATTTGTTTGCAGTTTGCAGTTGCAGGAGGCCCTGGCAGCAGCCACCCCAGCTCCAGCCGCGCGCTGGGGGAGGCAGCGGGGCTTCCCGGGACTGCGCTCCCCGCGGGGCGGGAGAGTTGGCCCACCTTTCTTTATGGGCGCGGGGCAGAGCGGCGCGCTGGCCCGGCTCTCCTGTCGGCGGTGGGCTGGAGACCTCGCTCCACCTGCCCGCGGCCGCCGAAGGGTGCCCGCTCGGCTCGCCGCCCGAGGAGGATCGCCGGCCTGGCGCCGAGGCGAGGGTCGAAGCGGCCGAGGGCACCTCGCCCGGGCTGGGAGGGCGCTGCCGCGGGAAACTTCCGGCGCGGTCGGGGCGGGGCGAGGGCGGCTCGGCGAGGAGGGCACGGGCGCCACGCCCAGGGAGAGGGAGTCGTGGGTAGGGGCGGCGCGTGGGTTTGTGGGCGAGAGCGCTGACAGGGCCCGGCCGCGTCCCCGCGGGGAGGGAGCGGCGGAGCCGGTGTGGTGCCCGCGCGTGCCGCCGCCCGCCGCGGCTGGAGGGGCGTTCCGGGGTGGGGGTCACACCGCCACACTCCCCCAAGCTCCCCGAGCGTGACCCCGAATACGCCGCGCCTGTTGGAGGCGCGGTCTTGGAAAGAGGCAGTTCCAGCATTGATTGCATTTCCGTCCCGTGAGGGGAGCCGGCTGAGCGGCGGCGCCCAGTGCTGGCTCTCCGCCTGGTCGGAGGAAATAGACCGCTGGGGGCTCATTTCGTACTTTCCGCCAGCGGGCAGGTGAAAGAGGAATTGGAAAAGATGAAAGGCTGAAGGAATAGTGGGAAGCAGCCAGAGGCTAGGTATCTATCCCTCTGTCCATTTAAAAAATGCAATTCTAGGCTGGAGAGATGGCTTAGCGGTTAAACACTTGCCTGTGAACCCTAAGGATCCCAGTTGGAGATTTCCCAAGATCCATGTAAGCCAGATGCACAAGCGGGCGCGCATCTGGAGTTTATTTGCAGTGGCGGGAAGCCCTGGTGCACATGTTTTCTATATCTGCCTCTCTGTCTCTTTGTTGCTCTCAGATAAAAAAAAAATTTTTAGGGCTGGAGAGATGGCTTAGCGGTTAAGCGCTTGCCTGTGAAGCCTAAGGACTCTGGTTCGGTTCCCCAGATCCCACGTTAGCCAGATGCACAAGGGGGCGCACGCGTCTGGAGTTCGTTTGCAGTGGCTGGAAGCCCTGGCGCGCCCATTCTCTCTCTCTCCCTCTATCTGTCTTTCTCCCTGTGTCTGTCGCTCTCAAATAAATAAATAAAATATGAACAAATAAAATTTTTTTAAAAATTTTTTGAAAAAACTTTTCCCATCACCCACAGGAGGGAGTGTGTGTGTGTGTCTTTTTAAGGTAGGGTTTTCCTCTAGCCCAGGCTGACCTGGAATTCACTATGGAGTCTCAGGGTGGCCTTGAACTCACAGTGATTCTCCTGCCTCTGCCTCCCAGTGCTTGGATTAAAGGTGTGTGCCACACCCAGGAATTTTATTGGCTAGATTGTTTCAAGTCCAGATCATATCTCACAGGTCCCACCTTCCTTCAATCTGAAGAACCATAAATCTTCACTGCTATGCTCTTATTCCACCACATGGCCTGTCCTTCAAACACTACTATTTTCAAAGTTGTCCAAATATACTACCGCAATCTCTTCTATTCTGCAAGCCTTGTTAGTTAGCATTTGTCTCATTTTTCTTCTTTCTTGGCACAGCCTCCCGCTCTAGACCAGCCACCATAGACTCCACCATTTCCACTCCTTGTCAGGTTCTTGACCTCAACCTGATCCTAGTACCTGCACTGACAGCCTGTTCACAACTCTCCCTCCTCTCTCTCCTACTTCTACAGCATGAAGCCAGTGTTTATCATTTTTCTACAATGCTAATATATGTATAAAGGAGAGAAACACTTCCTATAAACTGTGCATTCCTTTGTAAGCCTTCAAACTCACCAAGTGATCCAAAGAGGGAGGGCCCTTGGTGCAGTTTTTGGTCACTCCCTTCTTGTGTCCCATTTGTTTTAAAGAATCACGAGCTGACCAAAAATTTCCCGAAAGTTCAGAGAATGATTGTAGAGCTAAGTCATTTCAGACTCCCTGGTCACCCAATAGCTGGGAAAGGGATTTGGAAACTCCTGTGGTTGAAGGTGGAGCTGTGAGCTCCCTAACAGTTTTCATCTGGTTTTGTACCTGGCTTTCTTTCTGATTTGCTGGAGATGTTTGTTTGGCCTGCGGGACCAAGATTCTGGAAATAGAAAAAAGGAAAGTTAAGATTCCGGGTAGAAATAAATGATCTACTTTGTCCATCAACTGTAGACACCCTTGGGGCTGACACCAATGGACCTTGGATTCTTCTAGATGGAATGCTTGAGAGATGTTGGGGTAGGGAAGGTCTCTACAAACTGCCCAAAGTTCTCTCATGTCAGAAGTGGTGGACATCACCTCTCATCCAAAACAGAAGCAGAAACTGGGTCTGGGCAGGCAGTCTGTTAGTGCTCCCTGTTCGCCCTCTGCAGGGTCCTACTGTGAGACCAAATATAACCATTAAAAAAAAAAAAAAAGGCCTAGGCCTGACTTAGAGAACTAGCTGGCCAATGTGCTGACCTTTTGCTTCTGTAAACTTTGCTTGCTTAATTGCTCCTTTCCCCCTAACATTTCTGAGATGGAGATGACTTCATCTGCCTGGAGTGCCCCTAGCTCCTGTCCCCAACTTTGCCCACTGAAACCCCAAGCCAATCAGAACTGTTTAAATCAACCAATCATGTATCTATCCCCTACTTCTTTGTTTGAATTCCTATATGAACCCCTTCCCCCAAAAGAAAGGGGCTCTCTCCCTCACTACCTATGTGTCGGACTGTGGGAATGGAGCCCAGGCCTAGGCTTGCAATAAAGAAACCTGTTGCTTTTGCATTTGAGCGTCTCGGCTTCTGTGGTGGTTCTCTGTGTGACTCCTGGGTGACTGGGGGACTTGGCTCCTGATCAGGGGTCTTGGCACAACATCTTGGGGGCTCGTCCTGGATCCCCAGAGATTCCAACAAACCCAAGACCCCGAAGGTTTCTTCTCCTACCGGTCGGTACGTTTTCCACCTGAGCGCTCTCTTTTTCCTTTCACTCTGTAGTCTAGCCGCATCTGTTTTCTGATCAGGTCATATGTCCCAGTGGATGCACCATAAGGACAGACCTGGAGGAGGCAAGAGATGTCCTGCCCCCTCATCTGAGTGGGGGCTGTGTTCCTGACAGAGCAAACCTGCTAATCTGAGTGGGGGCTCTGTCCCTGACAGAGCAAACCTGCTGGGGAGACCTGCTCCCTTCTGTACCATGTTTGGCATTATTGAGCTGTCCCCTAAAGACTCAGACTCATCTGGCCACCAGGTATCTGAATCTGTAGTGTGCATCTGTTTTTTTTTTTTTTTTTGGGGGGGGGGGGCCGTGTGTCTGTGTAATACTTGTGTGTCTTGCCATTGCCCTAATCCTACAGACGTTCCTCCCCTGACTCGATAACATGGGACAGATTCCTTCCTCCCCTTTAGGACACCCTGATCAAATCCCTTATATTGTGACCTGGAGGAACGTGATAGAAGAGCCTCTCCCCTGGGTGAAGTCTTTCCTCCCTTCCTCGCCCCCTCCTTTACAGGTGCTGGCAGTTATACCCAGAAGAGATGCCAAGCCCACTGCTGAAGCCTCAGCCCCAATTCTTGTGGGGGCACTGATGAGATGGACAGGGTGGGTGAGTGCTCTCCCAGAGACTGGGAGACATCGGCCCATGCGGCCATGCCTCCCTGTCTTTGAGGGCTAGCAGGTTTCTCTTCTCCTTTATTTTTGGTTCACGTCATCACATGGGACTAGACACGACGAACTGGCAACTGAAGTCTCTTGGCTGAGGCCACTCTTCGGTATTGACAAAGGCCAGCCATCCTCGGCCTGGACCCCGACAGTCCATTGGGTGTTGGCAAAAACCCTCTATCTATTTCTCTCTGACACACAAAACCCAGTAACACAATGACCTCTTAAAAGCCTGTAGGGCAGGTCGCCGGCCTCTTAAACTTGTAGACAGGCTCATGCCCGGAGCTTTAGGGACTTCCCCGGGTGCTAATCAGCCCTCGTGAACATTGCCCTCTGGTCTTGGCATTTCTAATCATTCTCTGTCATGGATAACATTGCCTCCTGCCAAAATATAAATATAAATATAAATATCTTAGATTCATGGAATAAGAGCTCTTCTGAAAGTTTAGGGAATTATCTCTCCCAGAGGGAGACAGGCTCCTTTTGAGAAGAAGTCATCCAGGTCATTTCTGGATTTCTGGGCATCCGTGTGGACCCTCATAGCTTAAGCTGGCTAGAAAATGAAAAGTTCAGGAAGGAAATTTCCCCTCACTCCCTTTAAGTAGCAAAACTACAAGCCAGTTTTGCAAGTGCTCCAAAGTGGCTTAGGTCAGAGTCAGATGGCAGACAGACAATGGCCCCTCTGCCATGCAGGTGCCATGTCTCCACATCCTCCCCCAGGGGGCTCACTCCTTCAGCAGCCTCCCAGTGGGCCACCTTCTTCAGAGGCCTCCTGGCAGTCCTGCAGGCCCCCCCTTACCCCCTCAGGTAGTCAGAATCCTTGGCCCCCCAGCAGTCGTCTGTGTACTAGACTGGACCCCTGGGGAGTGCCGGGAGTAAGGCAGGGCTTATCTAAGATGATACAAGCCCCACCCAGCTGCAACAGTGCACCAAAAAGCGGCAAGGAAAAAAAAAAAGAAAGTTATATTTAACTGCAGCCTATAAAGAACTAAAGTTTTACATGACATCATGAATATAATTACTAAATTTATGTTCTAGGTCAACTTCAACTTTCATAGAGGAGTATTAAAAACAACAGAATTCTTTCTAAAGTGGTAATTTAACAGGTATTTTAAAAAAATGTAATGTACTTAAAAGGAGGAGGCAACAGACCTGACTTCTAGGCCAGCCTTCCTCAAGATAGCAACAATATTTGCCTTAGTTTAATGTCTTATTGGTATTAATGACATAACATTGTCTTTAGACTACTCACTTGTTAGTGAGTAATGAGATTAATTAATTTGGTGTAGTTTTTCATAATAGCCTTATAAGAAAGGTGGTTAATAATGGAATAAGATGAATTAATTGAAGGAACTGGGAAAAAATTTTTCAATGTTGGGACATAGAATGCTCAATAAAAATGCCTCTTGAGGGCTGGAGAGATGGCTTAGCAGTTAAGCGCTTGCTTGTGAAACCTAAGGACCCCGGTTTGAGGCTCGGTTCCCCAGGTCCCATGTTAGCCAGATGCACAAGGGGGCGCACGCATCTGGAGTTCGTTTGCAGGGGCTGGAAGCCCTGGCGCGCCCATTCTCTCTCTCTCCCTCTATCTGTCTTTCTCTCTGTGTCTGTCGCTCTCAAATAAATAAATAAAAATTTTTTTAAAAATGCCTTTTGAGATTATACTAAGTGAGGTAACCCAGGCCCAGAAAGCCAAGCACCACAGGTTCTCTCTCATATGTGGATCCTAGCTACAGATGATTGGGCTTCTGCGTGAGAAGGAAAACACTTAGTAGCAGAGGCCAGTAAGTTAAAAAAGGAGACGAGACATAAAAGGAAGAGAAAGGAAGGGAGGAGAGTACTTAATAGGTTGATATTGTATATATGTAAGTATAATGATTGTGATGGGGAGGTAATATGATGGAGAATGGACTTTCAAAGGGGAAAGTGTGGGGGGGAGGGAGGGAATTACCATGGGATTTTTTTTTATAATCATGGAAAATGTTAATAAAAATTTAAAAATTAAAAAAAAGAAAAAATGCCTTTTGAGTGGTACTTAGATAAAAATGTCAAAGTAGGTAAATAAAGATGTGCGTACATAGGAAAGAATTTTCAGGCTAAACCTCAACACCATGCCTAAAGTTATGGATTTTTCAACTGTTTACAGACTCTTAAGGATACTCTAAAAGTTTTATATAGGGACATAGTCTTAATCTAAATTCATCTTATATTAGACACAGGTGATGCCTATACTAGGTGGGTCACAAAGTTATAAGTACAGATGTAATTGGAGGTTTAACCAGGTTAAACATAGACAAGAGTCTATCACCTTGTGTTTTGCAAATGGGTGAGTTTGCTATGTAAAACAACTTCAGAATAAGATAAGGAATGTCAGGATGTTTATCTCTCGGCTCTGTAACTTCATTTTGTTCTTGTGTATATCAGGGTAAGGGCCCTTCACTGAAACATTTAATTGGATTAAATCTAATGTTTACCTGATGCCAAGGTTTTAGTCAGTGGAGAAACTGAGTCTTATGATAAGGCCTCATTTATTAACAGGTCACTGATGCTAATTTGTTATAATTTAAGGGCTATAAAACTGGCTTTAAGACTCGCTCAGTAAGCCGGGCGTGGTGGCGCACGCCTTTAATCCCAGCACTCGGGAGGCAGAGGTAGGAGGATCGCCGTGAGGTCAAGGCCACCCTGAAACTACAGAGTTTATTCCAGGTCAGCCTGGACCACAGTGAGACCCTACCTCGAAAAACCAAAAAAAAAAAAAAAAAAAAAAAAGACTCGCTCAGTAAATAAATTAGGTTCCTCTTTTTATCAAGGTTTGAACTATTCTTAAAGGCTCACATAGAAGTGATTAATTTCCAAAGGTAAAGTACTCATACCTAAAGACATTGTGACTTTATTAAATGGTAATAATTAGGTTTAATCACTTAGATTTAAGTGATTTAATTTCAGTAATGATAACCTTCATCTTCCTGGGATATGTTGGGACAGCGTGCTTAAGCTTTATCTTTTTTATCTTATTTTATTTTATTGGTTTTTCGAGGTAGGGTCTCACTCTGGTCCAGGCTGACCTGGAATTAACTCTGTAGTCTCAGGGTGGCCTTGAACTCATGGTGATCCTCCTACCTCTGCCTCCCGAGTGCTGGGATTAAAGGCGTGCGCCACCATGCCCGGCTCAAGCTTTATCAAATTTAAGTCATGGGTAAAACATAAAATTGTTTTATGTTAATAAAAATTTCTGTGGTACATAAGATCAATAGCTATCAAGTTTAAGCTAAAATCATGGGTTGTCAAATAATGTTTTTTTTTTCTTTCAAAAAGATTTATCAAGGGTTATATTAGAATTTAGATAACTGTTTTGGTTTTAAAAAAAAAGTTTTCAAGTTCTGTGGTTCTGTTTCCAATGTTCTCTGGGAAATTTGTACCAACACAGGTATCTGAACTAATCAAAGATGTTTTCAAACACAGGTGCTAAGACTTTATACTGTCTTACTTGTCCTTTTCTGACAATTTATAGGTTAAATGAATTAGTCTGTAAATCAATTGGTACTGTTTTCAAGACTGGTAGCAGGTTCTGCCTATATTTATAAATGTTAGATATTTAAAATATGAGATATTTATAAATATTAGATATTTTAAATATGAGATGTGTCTACTCTCTATACCTCATATATAAGGCTTATGCTGCCATAGTACAACCAAAATTTTAAAGATAGGACAAAATGATTTTAAAAGTCCTTGTGCCATTCTTTAAGTCTATTTCAGTAATCAAATGTGCTCTATATGGACATATATCCAGGGTGGTGTAACTTCCTTTCTAAGTGTGTTAATTACCTACATAGAAGCCAAAAGCCAATTGGAATCATCAGAGCAAGAGGCGCCAATATTTTGGCCTATGCTCCCAGGTCATGAGGCCACTGGACATGATGGGACACTTCTATACTGGCCCCCTGGTAAGTCACCTGTTTTCCTGAGCAGGGAGGATATGGAGACCCAAACAAAATTGATGTATAATCTGAAACAGGAGAGTCACAACTGAGGAACAATCAGTCCTCCAGACTTCCCAAAGAAGGGAAAACTACTTGGCCAGCACAGCCCTCACTCATCCTGACAGAAGATACCAGTAAGCTATGGGGCTACTCCTGGGTCCCTAAAGTCTCTTTGGAGAGCCATTAGTGACTTCCAAAACTAATCCTTAATTAAATGTGGATATCTACATGGTCTTAAACACTCAGAGAGAAATGTATAGCCAAAGATAAACATACCTTACACATATGAATGGCCTATTACTCCAAGAGGGGAAACAAACATTAAGACATATTTTCCCCATAGTTTTAATTCTATAATAAAAAAAAGATGTTAAAGAGTTATTTTCAAACCTAAAATATGTAAATAATCTGGGACACTGGGTGTTGCCATCGCAGAGACACTGGAACCCCGCTGTGAGGGACCCTACGCTGAAAGGGACCCTAAGTCTTCATCCTGACCACACCTTCCGCTGTGAAGATGGACAGAATTGCCACTTGGATTCATCACACTCACCTACTAAAGTGGACTATATGTGGCCTTAGGAAAAAAATGTTGTTTTTATATCAACCAATCAGGTATAACTAGAGACTCAATGGTAAAGCCAGGAGAAAATTTGGAAAAATGGAAAAAAAAAAAAAAAAGCTGATAGGGGAGGATTTAAATCATGGTTCAGTCATTCCCCATGGTTAACAACTCTGTTGTCTGCTTTAGCAGGGCCATTACTGTTATTTTTGTTGCTAATCACAATAGGACCTTACATTATTAATGGATTAGTTATTTCTGTTAGGAAACACATTAATACAGTACAGCTTATGATTTTAAGATCACAGTATACACCATTAGACTCCACTCACTAACTCAATTGGGATCCAAGATTGACTCCTCATGATACATAGAGAGGGGGAAATGTGAGACCAAATATAACCATTTAAAAAAAAAAAAAAAAAAAAAGGCCCAGGCCTGACTTAGATAGAGAACTAGCTGGCCAATGTGCTGACCTTTTGCTTCTGTAAACTTTGCTTGCTTAATTGCTGCCTTTCCTCCTAACATTTCTGAGGAATCTCCACTTCAAGGACATTGCAGAAACACTCCACTGCGGGGAGGGGAGGAAGGGGGGGCTCCAACCACCTGCTTAGATAAGAAATTGAGGAATCTCAACTTCAAGGACAATGGAGATGACTTCATCTGCCTGGAGTGCCCCTAGCTCCTGCCCCCAACTTTGCCCACTGAAACCCCAAGCCAATCAGAACTGTTTAAATCAACCAATCATGTATCTATCCCCTACTTCTTTGTTCAATTCCTGTATGAACCCCTTCCCCCAAAAGAAAGGGGCTCTCTCCCTCACTACCACTGTGTCGGACTGTGGGGATGGAGCCCAGGGCTAGGCTTGCAATAAAGAAACCTGTTGCTTTTGCATTCGAGTGTCTCAGCTTCTGTGGTGGTTTCTGGGTGACTTCTGGGTGACTGGGGGACTTGGCTCCTGGTCAGGGGTCTTGGCACAACACTACAATAGCTTGTTTTATTTCTAAAAAAGAAAAACTGTCCTGGTGTGGTGGTGCAGGCCTTTAATCTCAGCACTAGGGATGCAGAGGTAGGAGGATCTCTGTTAAATTAGAGGCCAGTCTGAGATTACGTAATGAATTCCAGGTCAGCCTGGGTGGGGTAGAGCAAGACCCTACCTTGAAAAACCAAAACAACAACAAAACACTTCCATCTACCATCATTTGTTTAAGTCAACTGGCATACACTGTGGGTTTCACACATACTCCAGCATCCATTTCCAAAAAGCATATATTATTGATAACTTTATGCCTCATCTTGCCATTATCCCCTCTAGCAATGTTAGGGATTTTTTGGTATTGTCTTATCTCAAATTCACATTCTGATTCCCCATCAATACCCTTAGTGATGCTCTCTACCGCCCAATGAATTCAGTATTTAACATGGGGTTAAGCTAGATATGAGGTCCTAACTGTTCCTGCTGAACCAGCAATCCTGTTTCCCACCCGGAAGCTCCCCCCCGCGACCCCGACCCTGCCCCCCCCAGTGCAGGACCCGCCTGGACTTCTCAGTTTTGGCTTTGGGCGCCCAGTTTCACAAGTGCTCCGGGATTGGCCCGCAGAGTAGGCTTCACCCCCGCTTCAGGACGATTCTTCTTCACCCGCTTCAGGAGGACTTCGCAAGCTCTGTCTGGTCCCCCCCCCCCACACACACACAGCCTGCTCTCCAAAGCCACACCTACAAGTTGGGGTTCGGTGCAGTCCTTAAAGGAGGTGGTTCTTCTCTACCTGGACCAGAGGTGAAGAAACCATGGCCCCCAGGGACCCAAGTGCTTCTCCAGAGCTATTCAGCGCATCAGACATGGTGCTAACCGTAGATATTAAAATGGTGACATAAACTGAGTACCTCACCTGCCTTTAATCCCAGCACTGAGGAGGCAGAGGTAGGATCGCTTAGAGTTCAAGGTCATGCTGGGACTACAGAGTGAATTCCAAGTCAGCCTGGGTCAGAGTGAGACCCTACCTCAATAAAGCAAAAAATTAAAAAAAAAAAATTAGAGGGAATTAACATGGGATTTTTTTTATAATCATGGAAAATGCTAATAAAAATTTAAAAATAATAAAATAAAATTAAAATTAAAAAGAAATCTTAACAAGGGCTGAGGCTGGAGAGATGGCTTAGCTAGCTGTAAAGGTACTTCCCTGCGAAGCCTAAGAATTCAGGTTCAATTCCCCAGTTTTGGTTTTTCGAGGTTGGGTTTCACACTAGTCCAGGCTGACCTGTAATTCACTATGTAGTCTCAGGGTGGCTTTGAACTCAAGGAGATACTCCTACCTCTGCCTCCCAAGTGCTGGGATTAAAGGCATGTGCCACCATGCCTGGCAAAGAGATTCAAAGTGCAAGCACTTTTAAGTCTCTGCTTGATCCAGAATTGCTGTTGTCATAGGAACTGTCATAAGATCAGATGACCAAACACTGGGCTTTGTATGGGAAGGGGCACTTGTTATCCAAATGTTCAATTGCCAGGAAGAGAGAAATGGGCATGCCAGGGCCTCTAGCTACTGAAAACAAACTCCAGAGGCATTTATCACTTCGTGCACCTGGCATTATGTAGCTTTATGTAGGTGTACTGGGGAATTGAACCCGGGCCCTCAGGCTTTGCCACCAAATGTCTTCAACCACTGAGCCATCCATTTTTTTATTGCAAACCATCCATTAAGCTCCTAGTAGCTTGCAGTTAGCTAAGGTGAGAGTATTTACGCCATTGAAATTGGCAAATGCACCAGGATTTGATTTTTTTTTTATTTTCAAAGAAGTAGTTTACCAGAATTCTACAAGGCCCCAGGAGGACATGGATACACAAAAAGGAATTAATATAGCTGTTTTGAAACAATGTATCATAGTGAATGTGGTTTTTATTGAAGTTACAGTTTTTAAACAAAATCATGATAAAAACTGTGTGTCTACAAAAGCAGGTTGTATATGGGTTGAGAAGTTAAGAGAGACAAAATAGTGGTCATTTACTGTTTTCTTTTCTTTATTTCTTTCTTTCTTTTTTCTTTTTTTTTTTTTTTTTTTGGTTTTATGAAGTAGGGTTTCGCTTTAGCTCAGGGTGACCTGGAATTCACTATGTCATCTCAGGGTGGCCTCAAACTCACGGTGATCCTCCTACCTCTGCCTCCCGAGTGCTGGGATTAAAGGCATGCACCACCACACCCGGCTTTCTTTCTTTCTTTTTTTTTTTTTTAATTTGATTTTTCCAGGTAGGGTCTCACTCTAGCCCGGGCTGACCTGGAATTCACTATGTCATCTTAGGGTGGCCTAGAACTCATGGTGATCCTCCTCCCTTTGCCTCCTGAGTGTTGGGATTAAACTTTTATTTTTTTGTAGGAAGGAAAGGGTTTATTTTAGCTTACAGTTCCAGAGGATACTTTCCATCATGGTGGGGAAGACATGGTGGCAGGAGAGCATTGTGGTTGCCTTCTTGTTCCTGGGACAAAGCACCCAACTGATAGTAACAGATGGGAGGAAAGCTGTTTATTTTGACTTTCAGCCTTGAGGGAAGCTCCATGAAGATAGAAGAAAGACGGTAGAGCCGAGACTGGACATCATGTCCTTGCCAACATCAGGTGGGCAGCAGCAGTAGGAGAGTGAGCCAGACTCTATCGAAGTGGTACTGGCTATAACACCCATAAGCCTGCCCCCAACAAAAGACCAACTCCAGCAAGGTTCCATCCTCCAAATTGCCATCAGCTTAAATGAAGCATTTAAAACACATGAATTTATGGGCTATACTTAATTCAAACTCACAAAATAGGAGGTAGCTGGCCACACTGAAGCACAGTCAGGAAGCAAAGATCAGATGGGAAGTGGGGTAAGGCTGTAAAACCCCACCCCTCTCCCCCAGGCAGTGGCCCCCTTTGTCCAGCAAAGTTGCACCTCCTTAAAGTTCCACAGCCTTCCCTAACAGCGCCACCTGCTGGGAACCAAATGTCAAAACATGAGCTTAGGGGTGACATTTCACATTCAACAATACAACATCCTTTATATTCCCATTTGATGGAAGCACTGAAAATTCGGTCCAAAACTCAGAAACTGCTAATACAGTACACAGGGCTGGAGAGACAACTTGCGGCCAAGGCACTTGACTGCAAAGCCAAACAACCCAAGTTCAAATCCCCAATACCCATGTAAAGCCATATGCACACTGGTGCCTGCATCTGGAGATTCTTTGCAGTGGTTGGAGTCCCTTGTGTGCCATTCTCTCCCTCTCCCTCTCCCTCTCCCTCTCCCTCTCCCTCTCCCTCTCCCTCTCCCTCTCCCTCTCCCTCTCCCTCTCCCTCTCCCTCTCCCTCTCCCTCTCCATCTCCCTCTCTCTCTCCCTCTCCCTCCCTCCCTCTCTCTCTCTCTCTCTCTCTGTTTATCTGCCCTGTATCTCACTCTGCTGATAAATTAATAAGGAAATAAATATTTTCAAAATATGGTGTACAAATCTGTCCATTTTTCCTGGGGACACCCTACCATTCTTCCTAAAATCTTCCTTTCTAGTCTAGCCTATGACTAGACTAGGAGCTCGGGCTGCTAGATACCATCAGGCAGGTATAGTTGGGAAGCATTTCCTAGGGAATGCCTCAGAAAAAGAGGGTGAAATTAATGGAAAGTTCTTCCATGTAACTCATAGTGATGTAGTCTAAATTCTGCCACTTATTTCCTAGGATCTCCCAATTCAGTTCTGCTTGCAAAGATACCTGGTTTTACTGCAGGTCATTGGTTCCCAAATGATCTTATTATGCATCAGAGTCACCTGGAGCCTGAAAACACATTGCTCATCTCCTTCTTAGAGACTAAGTATAAGTACATCAAGTCTGTCCATGAGTGTTCATTTCTTCTTCTTCTTCTCCTTTTCCTCCTCCTCCTTCTTTATTTTCTCCTTCTCGTGTGTGTGTGTGTGTGTGTGGTCATATGCATGAGTGAGGTTCATGTGTACCATGGCCTAAAAGTGAAGGTCAGAGGAAAACTGTTTGTGCTTGTCCTTTACCTTTTTGTTGGTAGGATTTCTTTTATTTCCTGTGCCATTGGTCAGGCTCGTTGGCCCTTGAGATTCTGGGCTTCCTGGCAGTTTTGTCTTTGCCTCTTTTCTTGTAGGTGTGCTGGTATTACCAATGCTTGCACTATAACATCTTAATTTTGTATGTGTTTTTTTTTTTAACAACTCCTTTAGTCTTTTCCAGTAAGTGGCTATGCTTGAGACTGATTTATCCAGGGAAAGCAGAGAACCAAATTAATTTAATTGGAATTTTCTTCCAGCATAGTCTACACTGAAACCAGAGGAGGAAAGCACTTCTCTGTCTTCAAAGTGGGATGGCATGAGCTGAGAGCCGCAGCGGTCATAGTTATACTCTGTGGTGATGGCCAGACTAGAGAAAAAGTTCAGAATATGGTTATAGATGGTTGATGTGTAATTGAAAGAAAGAAGATAGGGAAGTTAGGTGGTTGCAAAACTATCACAGAGACTAGGAGAGCAGGCTGGAGGCCCTTCCAGTGATGGCTCCTGTTGCAGTCTGGGTCGCATTGCTGTTAGAAATCACCTAACCAAGAGCAGCTTCTGGGAAAAAGAGGTTTATTTGGCTTACAGGCTCGAGGGGAAGCTTCATGATGGCAGGAGAAAACTATGGCATGAGCAGAGGGTGGACATCACCCCCTGGCCAACATAAGGTGGAACACAGCAACAGGAGGGTTTGCCAAACACTGGCATGGGGAAACTGGCTATATAGCCCATAAGCCCACCCCCAACAATACACTCCCTCCAGGAGGCATTAATTCCCAAACCTCCATCAGCTGGGAACCTAGCATTCAGAACACCTAAGTTTATGGGGGACACCTGAATCAAACCACCACAGCTCCCCTATCATACCTCAGAATCAGCCTGTCAAGAATATCATGACCTCAGCTGCCTCCATGAGGAGATACCAGCTCAACTATAATTCATACTACAAAATTCCCTCTCCCTCTCCTTTTCTTAAGTTCCAAAGTAGGACTCACTCATGGAGGCAATAGCAGTCAAAATTTCCTTCTGTATGCTTCCCAAAAATATTCCATGCACATCAAATGTATATGCCTATGTGTGTGTGTGCCTGTATGTAAACCAAATGTGATCTCACTGACCTTGGGCCTGGCTGATGAATGTTGGGTTTTGTGAGAGTCTCCCTAGTCCTCACATTTAATATGCCACCAGTATTTGGGAATAAATGTAAATTGTAAATTACTTAGGGATGGCATTAAGAATTAAATAAATAATGGAGGAGCACAGAAATCTTTGAGAATTGCTTCAAGATGAACTGTACTTTTGAAAAGTAAAGTTACAGGTATACATATATATCTTTTTTATGTAAAAATAACTCCTTAAGTTAATGAAAATAAAAAGATATTTACCAGCTTTTATTTATTTGCTTGACAGAGGAGGAGGGAGAGTGAAAGAGACAGAGAATGGGTACGCCAGGGCCTCCAGCCACTGTAAATGAACTCCATATGCATTTGCCTTCTTGTGCATCTGGCTAATATGGGTCCTGGGGAATCAAGTCTGGGTCCTTTGGCTTTGCAGGCAAACTCCTTAATCCCTAAGCCATCCCTACAGCCCATACTTTTTATCTATTTATCTGTTTATTTATTTATTTTTACCAGCTTTTAAATGGCAGACTTTTATAGGCGGGCATGGTGGCGCATGTGTTTAATCCCAGCACTCAGGTGGCAGAGGTAGGAGAATCACCAAGAGTACAAAGCCACCCTGAGACTACATAGTGAATTCCAGCAGAGTGAAACCCTACCTCGAAAAAGCAAAAAAAAAAAAAAAAAAAGCAGACTTTTATAGTTTTTTTGTCTAAATGCCATCTCAAAACTTTCTAGAGCAAATGCATTGTTATTATAAGTGTTGAAATCAAAGCACCCTTAAAATCTAGAAACAAAAAAAATGCCCTAAGATATGAAAATAAAAATAATTCTGAGTAAAAAAATTAATAAATTATTAAAAAATAAAATAAAGAAAATAAAACCTTAAAAAAAATAATTCTGGGCTGGAGAGATGGTTTAGCGGTTAAGCACTTGCCTGTGAAGCCTAAGGACCCCAGTTCAAGGCTCGATTCTCCCAGACCTGCGTTAGCCAGATGCACAAGGGGGCGCACACGTCTGGAGTTCATTTGCAGTGGCTCGAAGCCCTGGTGAGCCCATTTGCTCTCTCTCTCTCTTTTCTGTAGCTCTCAAATAAATAAAAATAAACAAAAAATTTTTTAAAATAATAATAATTCTGAACCTGGGCTGGAGAGATGGCTTAGCAGTTAAGCGCTTGCCTGTGCAGCCTAAGGACTCCAGTTCGATACTGGATTCCCCAGGCCCATATAAGCCAGATGCACAAGGTGGAACATGCATCTAGAGTTCCTTAGTAGTGGCTGGAGGCCCTGGAGTGCCCATTCTCTCTCTATCTGCCTCTTTCTCTCTCTGTCACTCTCAAATAAGTATATAAAAAAATAATAATAATTCTGAATCTGAGAGTAAATAGCTTTGACAACAGGTCTGATTTCATGTAAGATATAACTGGATCAATATGTCATCTAGTCAATGCAACTACATTTGACTGTTGAGTTTAGCAATATAAAACAAAAACGTCTAGCTGTGAGCAGAGAACTGAGTTTCCACTGGTCACGTGACAGCAAAGTGCCAGTGAGCTCATCCTCATTTCTCATTGGACTCCTGCTTGCTCTGTGCCAGCCCAGAGGATTATGTGAGGAACAATACAGAGGCTGGCTGAGGTCACTGAGGGTGCCTCTGTCCCTGTGTCCCTGGTGTAGGCAGCTCATGTCTCTTTCCCTGATTCTATCTGTACCAGCTAGGTGGCCTCCAAGTGGGGTCAGTTCTGAAGTCAGGGTCCCAGCCTCCTTGACCTGAGTCTCCAGCACTGTACACTCCCCAGGGGTCCCTGCCAGACGTCTGCTGGTGTCTGGCTGTAGAACAGATAAAGACAGCAAGGAGCAGGCTGTGGGGCAGCTGACTCAGAGAGTGGAGGTCCTTGAGGCAATCATGATGAATTGTAAGGCAAGAGAGTTCCAGGGCGGCTTTGGAGAGGCAAGTGCTGTTATGGAAAACGCATGTGGATCCAGGGACTGCAATAAAAGATGGAGGAAGAGGGCAAGGAGCAAGGTGACCTAGGGCAGTAGCAGCAGCATGCAGTAGTGGTGGATCTGAGACATGGGCGAGGAGGAGAAAGTGTCAGTGATGGCTAAGCTGTGCACCCTGTGGGCAGCTGCTGCAGAAGGAATTCCCCGGGAAACCATCTCTGACCGAGACTGGTGTGCTAAAGGTTGATGGGCACTTCTTTTGTGACCAACCTGCCAAGGAAAGGGAAAGGCCAGAGTAGCTTAGGGCAGACACAGTAGATGAGCTGCAATACAGCTTCACTTAAGACGCCAGAGGATCCTCAGCAAGCTGCTAAAGAGAGAGGAGTGTATGATGACATCTTGGTAATGCTGCAGATTCCTGACTATGCAGTGGGGAAGCCAACATTGGGGAAACACAGCAAGATGACACTTGGGGATGGGTGGGGCTTTGTGCTCCCACTGTAGTTGGTCATGGGATGTGGACCTCCTTCAGAAGATGGGGAAGGGAGCTTTAGGTGAAGTGTCTGTCTGCGGCCAATGGACTACAAGAAGGAGATTGACAGCTGAGGCCTTCCCCTCGTGCTTCTCGCAGTCAGGGGGATAAACCCTGTACTTCTGAGCCCTGGGGCCCACCAGTGTCTACCATGTCAATGCAACATGGTGAGCATCATAGGAATGCTAGGTGTAGAGAGGGCTTGAGAAAGTAGTCGAGTTGGAGGTGTTAGGGACATGTATGTTGGGTGTGAGTGGATTTCAAGCACAGCCAGAGCTTGTTCCAGGTGAGTGAGAACCCTGGTCATGCTGCCCCTGAATGAACTCTCAGGCATGGATGCACACCATGGTTGGAAAGACTGCTGTAGGTTAGAAGCCACATGGTCCATGGGTTGAAGATGTTGGGGTGCTTTTCCCTCCATCTCTCCTGTACTCCCCCTTCCATCTCCCTTCAGGCATCTACTCGTTCCTCCTTGGATGCCTTCACTCGAGTCAGTCCTTGTCTCTCCCCACTAGAGGGCGATAGCTTACAGTGCTGGACCCTGCATCTACCTACCTTGTGCCTTCTTGCAGAGAGCAGAGCCAATGTGACCCTCAGGCTCTGGGGCTCTCCCCTCTCCCAAGCTTCTCCAGTCCTCACGGAGTCCTGTGGGGTGAGAAAGACTGTCCAGGAGGAGGACAGGAGCTGCTTCTTTACTCTGCCTTCTGAAGCAGACACAATGGCCAGCTACCTCTGCTTCAACAGATTGGAATAGGGTGTGCGTGGGGAGGGGCTTATCCCACAGAAGGCCAGGGCCTACTCAAAGATTCTGAATGGACATTCACTTCCCCCTTCTCTCCTGAGGGGCTAGAGCCAGAGAGCTTGCAAAATAGAGACTAGGTCATTTGTATCCAGGATATTTTGTATGTATGTAGTCTAGACTGGCCTTGAGCTCACTATCTGAGTCTATGACCTTCTGCTCTTGTCCTCCAGGCCTATGCTACCATGGCAATTTGTGCATTGCTGGGACTAAACCCAGCTGCTTCCCCGTTTACGCAAAGCTGGGGATTGTGCCTGCTAGTAAGCACTCTACCACTTCAGCCTCCCTACACCCCACCCCATAGGTATTCGTGTCAGCTTCACCACTGTGATCCCTGCCCGGCCGCCCCAGCACGTTTGGGCTCTGAGAGCAGGTCCTGTCAAGGAAATAAGGTGCAGGGTCCAGGAATCCAGAGGCATTAGTAGCTAGTCACTCGTTCTAGTGGCATCCTGTGGACTTCCAGAGACACTGAGCCTCTGGCCCCCTAGTGGTCTCATCTGAGTAACAGTCAGAGAATCTGTGGATGGTTTCTCCATGTTGTCTTCCCTTTTCTTGTTTGTTTCAGTTTAGTTGTTTTCTCTTATTTAAATTTACCAAGATAGATGAAGTGTTACTATGCCAGCAGTTGGCTTATCTTTTCTCAGATGCTATATTTTGTATCCTTTCTCCTGCTCTCCTCTCCACCCTTTCAAAGGCAAGGGTCTCATTCTAGCTCAGGCTGGCCTTGAACTCATGGTGATCCTCTTACTTCAGCCTTCTGAGTGCTGAAGAGAGGCATGAGCATCTTCTCAGACAATGGGCAGAGAGCAGAGTCATTGCCTTGAGGAGCCTGCTTGTTTCTGTCAGGTGACGGTGGTATTAGGAAGGGTGGTGGTGAAATGTCTTTAAGTTTTTGTCAAGTTCTACACTTTGGATGACCACTGGCTCTCATTTCTGGAGTTAAGCTGGATGGATGGATTACAGATATTCCCTTACAAGTGAGCAAGGATTTCCTGTGTGTGTGTGTGTGTGTGTGTGTGTGTGTGTGTACCAATGAGCTTATTAGGGTTACTTATAGAGCAGGGTGAGAGGTTGCTTACAGGAGCACGGATGACTCAAAGGCAGATGCATCACCAAAAAGCCCACTTAGCATAGGTGAACACTCATTGAAGCTGCATCTGTAGAGCAGACTGCACCACCCACAGGCAGCTCCAGGGAGGAGTGTCCTCAAGGTTTTCCTTTTATCCAGCCCCACAAGGCTTGCTGCCCAGGGAAGAAAGGGGCGTAATGTAACAAGAGGTCCTCCTAGAAATGATGTTGGATGCTGACCTCTGACTAGGGAGATATAAGGAGGATAAATTCAGCACTTTAAAAAAAATGCATTGGGGCCTGGAGAGATGGCCTTAGCTTGCCTGTGAAGCCTAAGGTCCCTGGTTCGAGGCTTGATTCCCCAGGACCCACATTTGCCAGATGCACAAGGGGGCGCACGCATCTGGAGTTCCTTTTCTCTCTCTCTCTCTCTCTCGCTCTCGCTCTCTCTGCCTCTTTCTCTCTCTGTGTTCCTCTCAAATAAATAAATAAACAAAATAAACATTAAAATATTTTTTAAAAATTCATGGGGGCTGGAGGGATGTTTAGCAGTTAAAGCATTTGCCTGCAAAGCCAAAGGACCCAGGTTCAATTCCCCAGGACCCACGTTAGCCAGGTGCACAAGGGGATACAAGCGTTTGGGGTTTGTTTGCAGTGCATGGAGATCCTGGTGTGCTCTTTCTCTCCCTCCCTGTGTCCCTCTCTGTCAAATAAATAAGTAAAGAAAATCATGGCCTGCAGAGATGCAGTTAAGGCACTTGCCTGTGAAGCCTAATGACTCAGGATCAATTACCCAGGTCCCACATATGCCAAGCACAGTAGGGCATGAATCTGGAGTTTGGTTGCAGAGGTTGGAGGCCATGGTGCACCCATATTCTCTCCCGCTCTGCCTCTTTTTCTTTCAAATAAATAAAATATATTAAAATAAGAATTCATTCATGTGTGTGTGTGTGCGTGTGTGTGCATGCACGCCCACAGTGACACCTTCTCCAGTCTGCTGGCTGGAAATCCTTTGGGGGATATTAATTCAAACTACCACATCTAGCCACTGAGCCATTTCCCTAGCCACACTTCAGGTTTTTGTTTTGTTTTGTTAAGGTTTAGAGAGATTTTTTAGATTAAAAGAAGGAAAAAGGAGGAAGTACAGAGAACTTCCACAATGAGGAAGGTGAGAGGGGGCAAAGCCTACCCTGTGACCCAAATTGGGGTCATTAATAATTCTGAATGGAGGCTGAGCTAACCAGCCATGATGCCAAGTTTGGGGGCTGAGATTAACCAAACACAATGTGAGGATCAGACTTAAACCTTTCAGGAATCTTAATTGTAGGAAAGAGGAACTCTTTCCCAGGGATGGGCTCAGGTTGTTTATGGAAAAACGGATCTCGGGAACTCCTTTAGGTAAGAGATAAGAGAAGCCCAAATCTTCTCTGATCTCTAGCAAAGTGGAGACTGCTATGGCAAGCCGAAGGACATTCCTGCTTTTTATTTTTGGGATTCAGTCACCCTCAACTGCCTCAATGCCCCTTTTGAAGAAGTATTTCTTTTTTTACTTATTTTTTTAATTTATTACTTTTTGGGGGGGAGGGTTAGAGGTAGGGTCTCACTCTAGCTCAGACTGACCTGGAATTCACTATGGAGTCTCAGGGTGGCCTCGAACTCATGGTGATCCTCCTACTTCTGCCCCCCGAGTGCTGGGATTAAAGGCGTGCGCCACCACACCCGGCTGATTTATTACTTTTTTATTAACAACTTTCATGACTGTAAACAATATATTATGGTAATACCCTCCCTCCCCCCACTTTACTCTTTGAAACCCATTCTCCATCATATCCCCTCCCCCTCTCATAAGTCTCTCTTTTATTTTGATGTCATGATCTTTTCCTCCTCTTATGATGGTCTTGTGAGGTCATGGATATCCAGGCCATTTTGTGTTAATGAGTTGGGATGAAGACAGATCTGAATTCTTTAAGCTGAGTGGGGTTGTTGGGCATTTGTTGCAGTGAGCTTCACATTTCTGGTAGAAAGGACCTGACCAAGAGTAGCTTGTGGGAGGAAAGGGTTATTCTGGCTTACAGACTCAAAGGAAAGTTCCATGATGGCAGGAGAAAATGATGGTATGAGCAGAGGGTGGACATCACTTCCTTGCCAATGTCAGATGCTGGATACCATCAAGCAGGTAGTGCTGGGAAGCACTTCCTTGGGACATATGGGTTACAATGGGACACCACTTCCACTTATGTCATTAAGTCCAGTGACACTTCCCACCAACATGGAGAAAGGTCCCATTGACTAGTGAAAAGATGAATGTTCAAATGACTATCCCAAGTGACACAGAAGCTGGCCAGTAAGCTGAAATGACAACACCCCCCTTTGCTTCCTTCCCTACCCTCTTTCTGCAGCATGCACTGCAAACAAACCCCAAACGCTTGTATCCCCTTTGCTGTGTAGCTGTGACATACCAACTGAACCAATCTGAGCCTCAGTTTCCCCATCTGTAAAAGAGGCACACAACAAGGTCTCCCTCAAATACTGTCAGGCAGATTTCTGGAGATACCTCATGGAATGTGCTTAGTCCAGGGCCTGGGAAAAATCAACAGCCTATATAGTCACCCACAACAACAGAGTTAGTGTTAAGTGTACGTGTTATGGGAATTGAATCCTAGCCCTATTACTAACTGCAGAGTGACTTAAGAGAAGCCTTTCTATGCCTGTTTCCACATCTATAACAGAGGAATGATGACAGCAGAGCACCCATGTCATAGGACCATCTGGGGAGTGAACAAATGATCCTTAGTGCCCAGAATGTACATAAATATTTACCAAACACCAGCTATTGTTACTGGACTTGAACAGAGCCTCATTCTATCCTGTTAGCAACTAAGAAAGGGGATTGGCTTTGGAGACAACACTGCTCAAAGCAAGTCTGGGACTGACCAAAACTGTGTCTTAACCATGAGTCTCCCTTCCTTCCTCCCTACCTGAATTTGCACAAGGCTAGGACCAGCCCCATGAGGACCCTTGGCATACATGGGTGAGGATAGGACTCCTTGTTTGAGGGTCTAGGCTGTAGGGAAATTAGGAAGTACTTGCTTCTTTCTTGCTCCAAAGAGGACACCACCACCTGAGGAAGGTCTTGGCTGCTCTTGACAAGCCCAAGCTCTGAAATCAATAGGACTAGAGAGATTGTTTAGTGATTAAGGCACCTGTCTGCAGAGTTAAAGGACCCATGTTTAATTCCACCGGACTGACTTAACCCAGATAGATGCACAAGGTAGCACACACATGTGGAGCTCCTTTACAGTGACTGAAGGCCCTGGCGCGCCCATTTATCTCTCTCTCTCTATGCCTTTATTTTTGTTTCTCTCTCTCAAATAAAAATAAATAAAATCAATAACAATGGCTAAAAACTTTTTGATGAGGGCTGTAGCCACATGCACAAGGTGAAGCATGCATCTGGAGTTCATTTGCAGGGGAGAGAGGCCCTGGTGCACCAGTGCTATCTGTCTGAATGTATGTGTATCTGCCTCCCTCTTTCTCAAATAAATAAAAAGAAATATTTTTTTAAAATATTTTATTTTTATTTTATTTATTTATTTGAGAGAGACAGACACAGAGAGAAAGACAGGTAGAGGGAGAGAGAATGGGCGCGCCAGGGCTTCCAGCCTCTGCAAACGAACTCCAGACGCGTGCGCCCCCTTGTGCATCTGGCTAACGTGGGACCTGGGGAACCGAGCCTCGAACCGGGGTCCTTAGGCTTCACAGGCAAGCGCTTAACCGCTAAGCCATCTCTCCAGCCCAAGAAATATTTTTTTAAAAGAACTATTTGCTGAGCATCTACTCTGAGCTGTGTGAGATGACAGATGTGGCAGTGAATAAATCCTTATCCATGTAGATTGCATCTTTCAGAACGGATTATCATACAATAAGCAATAAATAGAAGTAAATGGTGTGTTGGGAGTAAGCTATGGAAAAATAATAGAGTAGGTCAGGAGATATGAACTGCTGGGAGAAGAAACAGGTTACAGTTATTCTCAAGAAAGCCATTTTGTTTTGTTTTTTCGAGGTAGGGCCTCAGTCTTGCCCAGGACGACATGACCTGGAACTCACTATGTAGTCTCAGGTTGGCCTTGAACTCATGGTGATCCTCCTACCTCTGCTTCTTAAGGTATGTGCCACCATGCTCGGCTAGTAAAACCTTAGTTTTGAAGATGACTTTGAGCAAATTCTTTTTTTTTTCTTTTTTTTTTAATTTTTTTTTTAATTTTTATTAACATTTTCCATGATTATAAAATATATCCCATGGTAATTCCCTCCCTCCCCACCCCCACACTTTCCCATTTGAAATTCCATTCTCCATCATATTACCTCCCCATTACATTCATTGTAATTACATATGTACAATATCAACCTATTAAGTATCCTCCTCCCTTCCTTTCTCTTCCCTTTATGTCTCCTTTTTAACTTACTGGCCTCTGCTACTAAGTATTTTCATTCTCATGCAGAAGCCCAATCATCTGTAGCGAGGATCCACATATGAGAGAGAACATGTGGCGCTTGGCTTTCTGGGCCTGGGTTACCTCACTTAGTATAATCCTTTCCAGGTCCATCCATTTTTCTGCAAATTTCATAACTTCATTTTTCTTTACCGCTGAGTAGAACTATTGTATAAATGTGCCACATCTTCATTATCCACTCATCAGTTGAGGGACATCTAGGCTGGTTCCATTTCCCAGCTATTATGAATTGAGCAGCAATAAACATGGTTGAGCACGTACTTCTAAGGAAATGAGATGAGTCCTTTGGATATATGCCTAGGAGTGCTATAGCTGGGTCATATGGTAGATCAATCTCTAGCTGTTTTAGGAACCTCCACACTGTTTTCCACAATGGCTGGACCAGATTGCATTCCCACCAGCAGTGCAGAAGGGTTCCTTTTTTTCCACATCCCCGCCAACATTTATGATCATTTGTTTTCATGATGGTGGCCAATCTGACAGGAGTGAGATGGAATCTCAATGTAGTTTTAATCTGCATTTCCCTGATTACTAGTGACGTAGAACATTTTTTTAGATGCTTATATGCCATTCGTATTTCTTCCTTTGAGAACTCTCTATTTAGCTCCATAGCCCATTTTTTGATTGGCTTGTTTGATTCCTTATTATTTAACTTCTTGAGTTCTTTGTATATCCTAGATATTAATCCTCTATCAGATATATAGCTGGCGAAGATTTTTTTCCCATTCTGTAGGTTGCCTCTTTGCTTTTTTCACTGTGTCCTTTGCGGTGCAAAATCTTTGTAATTTCATTAGGTCCCAGTGGTTAATCTGTGGTTTTATTGCCTGAGCAATTGGGATTATATTCAGAAAGTCCTTGCCAAGACCAATATGTTGAAGGGTTTCCCCTACTTTTTCCTCTAGCAGTTTCAGAGTTTCTGGTCTGATGTTAAGGTCTTTAATCCATTTGGACTTAATTCTTGTGCATGGAGAGAGAGAAGAATCTATTTTCATCCTTCTGCAGATATATATCCAGTTTTCAAAACACCATTTGCTGAAGAGGCTATCTCTTCTCCAATGAGTATTTTTGGCATTTTTATCGAATATCAGGTGGCTATAGCTACTTGGGCTTACATCTGGGTCCTCTATTCTGTTCCACTGATCTACATGTCTGTTTTTGTGCCAGTACCATGCTGTTTTTGTTACTATGGCTCTGTAGTATAGGTTAAAATCAGGTATGGTGGTACCACCAGCCTCTGTTTTGTTGCTCAGTATTATTTTAGATATTCGAGGTTTTTTGTGATTCCAAATGAATTTTTGGATTGTTTTTTCTATTTCCATGAAGAAAGCCTTTGGAATTTTGATAGGGATTGCATTAAATGTGTAGATTGCTTTAGGTAAGATTGCCATTTTCACAACATTGATTCTTCCAATCCAGGAACAAGGGATGTTTCTCCACTTTCTAGTGTCTTCTGCAATTTCTCACTTGAGTGTTTTAAAGTTCTCATTGTAGGGATTCTTTACTTCCTTGGTTAGGTTTACTCCAAGGTACTTTATTTTTTTTTTTTTTTTGATGCAATTGTGAATCGGAGTGATTCTCTGATTTCATCCTCTGTGTGTTTGTGACTTTGAGCAAATTCTTGAAGGAGATGAGTGAAGAAAGAACATTTGAGGAGCAGAAAAAGCAGCAGGACATGGGCACTGAGGGACGCTGCACTTTGTAGGCTGAAGGAAAGCTACCAAAGCCGCCATAGCTGGGCCTAGTGGTGCCACCTTTAATCCCAGCACTCGGGAGGCAGAGGTAGGAGGTAGAGGTGAGCTCGAGGCCAACCTGATACTCCATAGTGAATTCCAAGTCAACCTGGGCTAGAGCGAGACCCTATCTCGAAAACCAAAAAAAAAAAAAAAAAAAAAAGAACCCAAATGGAAGCTGCAGGCACTGCACCACCCGCCCTCTTGCGGGCTGTGAGCCCAGCCCTTCCTGGTGCCTGGAATCCTGAGCGAAGGACTCCACTTCAGTGCACGGTAAGATGTTCGATTTGACCCTGCATTTGTCCTGCCTCCTCCCTGGTCCCCTTTCCTCTAAATTTCTTCCCCCCCCCCCTCCCGCCGCACAGGAGCAGCAGGGTAGCGCCCCATGTCCCCCTTGAGCAGGCCAGCCACCCCTATTACAGTGCATGGGCGGTGATCCAGCAGCAGGAGGCGCAGATTCCAGTCCTAAGGAGATGCAGACGTGGTGGCTGGCGAAGCAGTGAAACAGTGGTCCAGGGAGGCCCAGTCCCCGGGCGCGGAGCTCGGCGCATCCGCCATAGCCTAGCACTTGGACTACATTGTGAATTCCAGGTCAGCCTGGGCCAGAGAGAGACCCTACCTTGAAAACCCAAAATAAATAAGGAAATCATTTTTTTTTTAAATAGTAGAGGGCTAGTAAAATGACTCAGTGGTTAAATGTGCTTGCTTGCAAAGCCCAACAGCCAGGGTTTGATTCCAACATAAAGCCAGATGGACCAAGTGATACATGCATTTGGAGAAGTCCTGGAGTGTCCTCCCTCACTTTCTCTCTGTCTTCCAAGTTAAGTATGAATAAAAAATAGAAACCAAGCTGGGTGTGGTGTCACACACCTTTATTCCCAGAATTCTGGAAACTGAGGTAGGAGGATCGCCAATTTGACACTTCATAGTAAATTCCAGGTCAGCCTGGGCTAGAGTAAGACCCTACCTTGTAAAACCAAATGATATTAATAAAAATAAATAAATAAACAAAAACCAACCAGGCATGGTGACACGGTTCTTTAATCCCAGCACTCCAGAGGCACAGGAAGGAGGACTGCTGTGAGTTTGAGGCCACCCTGAGACTACTTAGTGAATTCCAGGTCAGCCTGGACTAGAACTTAACCCTACCTAGAAAAACTAAACTAAACTAAACTAAAAACCAAAGCCAAGTGAAATGGCCTAAACCTTTAATCACAGCACTTGGAGGATGAAGTAGGAGGATGGCTGTGAGTTGGAGGCTACCCTGAGACTACAGAGTAAATTCCAGATCATCTTGAGGAATAGTGAAACCCTACCTCAAAAAAACTCAAACTTGGGCTGGAGAGATGGCTTAGCGGTTAAGCGCTTGCCTGTGAAGCCTAAGGACCCCGGTTCGAGGCTCGATTCCCCAGGACCCATGTTAGCCAGATGCACAAGGGGGCGCATGCATCTGGAAATCGTCTGCAGTGGCTGGAAGCCCTGGCGCGCCCATTCTTTCTCTTTCTCTGCCTCTTTCTCTGTCTGTCACTCTCAAATAAATAAATAAAAGTAAACCAAAAAAAAAAAAAAATCAAACTAAATAAATAAATAATAAACCCCCCAAATTAAAATTGAAAACAAATTAAGGGTACATATTATATAACTTTGTATAGTGAGAAGTAATAAAGGAGATTATTTATACTGTTATGTTTTAGTTTTTATTTCTTCTAGCACACACTACTAATGTTAACTGGTAATCATGTGCATATTACCATTGTTACATTAATACTTTATTTTCAAGCAAGCCCCTTGAACCACTGGGCCATCTCCCTAGGCTCCAAGTAATACTTTATTTTTAAAGCATTCCTAGTGTAGCTTCAAATTAATTAGTTGATTTTCTTTTTAAGCAAGTTTAACTGCCAACAGATAAAAAATCAAATACCTGACAGAATGAAAGTGAGGTAGGGTTTATTAAGACATGATCACTTGCACCTTATTTTTTCTTTTCTTTAATTAAAAAGTACTCTTGAGCTGGAGAGATGGCTCAGTGATTAAAGGCACTTTCTTAAAAAGCACTCTTTTGGGGCTGCAGAGATGGCATAGTCTTTAAAAATGCTTGCTTGTAAGGCCTGATGGCTTGGATTCAATTTCCCAGCTAGCCAAACATGCCAGACAAGTATCAATGGCTAGACCTTGGTGCATGTCCATGTATGAATAAATGGTTTTTCTTTAAAAAAAAAAAATGCACTCATAGCTGGGTGTGGTGGCACACACATTTAATCCCAGCACTAGGGAGGCCGAGGTAAGAGGCTCACCATGAGTTTGAGGCCACCCTGAGACTACAGAGTGAATCAAGTCAGCCTGGGATACATTGAGGCCCTACCTGAAACAACCAAAAACTAAAAAATAAAACCAAAAGCCAGACATGATGGCACACACCTTTAATCCCAGCACTTCGGAGACAGAGGTAAGAGGATCACCCTGAGTTCAAGGCTACCCTGAGACTACAGAGTGAATTCCAGCTCAGCCTGAGCTAGAGTGAGATGTTTCCTTGAAAAACCAAAAAAAAAAAAAAAAAGCACTCATTTAAGCCAGACATGGAGGTATATGACTTTAATCTCAGCCTGGGTTACAGTCAGACCCTGCCTTGATTAAAAAAAAAAAAAAGGAGGACATGTTTTTTGTTTTCTTTTTGTTTTATGACACTAGAGTGGGGATGTGGTGATGACAACACTGATTTAACACCTGGCAAAGGCACAGGATCATCTTCATCATCATGAGGTAGAGGAGGTCCTGGAAGAGATCTTGGTCCCCTTAGCTGTGGTCTTGGAGGGCTTCCATTACTCTGATCTTCCTTCTCACCATCAGCTAGGGTTTTATTAGAGATGTGGAAAAAAATTCAAATTATCACAGTATATTGAAATGAATGCATGCAAAATGCTTTTTAATTGGTGGAACTTATCTTTACAATTTAATGATAATGTAAACTTGTCCTTCCAAGAGTCTTAAAAATCTTGCAAACTGATATATAAAGGTAATAATTTCTAGCCTCCACAAATGAAAATATATTTACAATCTAGGACATAATTCCCCACACACAAAACTTATTTTTCAAACAGGAAAATGTATACTAATATTCAGTTTCATTTGTATTTGCCATAAATTGGAGACTGTTTAAATGTCCATCAATGTGTGAAAGGATGAATAAACTGTGGTATGAGCTGAGGTATAATTCAGTGTTAAGAGCATGTGCTTTAGCAACCATACGCTCTTAGGCTTGAAACTCCAGCATGGCACAAAAACAAGAAAACTCATTAAATAAGTAAAGTTGAAAAGTCACAATAGTTGTGAGGCTTCCTTCATGGGTGTAAAGGAATTTAAGAGGCCCCTACCCCTTCATGAGGAGTTACTGGCAATGTATGGTTTACTGGGTGAGAGAGAGAAGTTTGCTTCACTGGAGTAGCCACTAGAAAGTTACCCATTCTCTGGTAAATAATCTGGGCCCATGCTCATGTAAGCAACCCTAATTAAGTTAGGTCAGTTACAAAAAAAGACATCGAAGTAGAAGTAGGAAAAGTGTTTAGGGGATGGAGAGATGGCTCAGCGATTAACGCACTTGCCTGCAAAGCCTAACAACCTAGGTTCAATTCCCCAGTACCCAAATAAACCCAAATGGACAAAGTGGCCCATACATCTGGAGTTCATTTGCAGGTGCTAGAAGCTCTGGTGCATCCATTCTGTCTCTTTCTCTGCTTGCAAATAAATATATAAAAGAAAGAAAGAAAAGGGGCTGGAGAGATTGCTTATTAGTTAAGGCACTTGCCTATAAAGCCAAAGGACCCTGGTTGGATTCCCCAAGGCCCACATAAGCCAGATGCTCAAGGTGGTGCATGTGTCTGGAATACATTTGCAGCAGCTAAAAGCTCTGGCATACTAATTCTCTCTATATCTGCCTCTTTCACTCACTCTCTCTCTTTCAAATGAATAAACAAAAATAAAAATTTTAAAAAGGGCTGGAGAGATGGCTTAGCAGTTAAGGCATTTGCCTGCAAAGCCAAAGGAACACGGTTCAATTTTCCAGGACCCACGTAAGCCAGATGCACAATGGGGTGCATGCACCTGGAGTTCGTTTACAGTAGCTAAAGGCCCTGGTGTGCCCATTCTCTCCCTCTCTCTCTTTCTCTCCCTCTGCCTCTTTCTCTGTATCAAATAAATATATATTTTTTAATTAAAAAAAAAGCAGACACATGCTTATAATCCCTGCACTTGAGAGGCAGAGGTAGGAGGTTCACCATGAGTTTGAGGCCACTCCTCCTGAATGCTGGGATTAAAGGTGTGTGGTACTCCACCCAGTTTTATAACTTCTTAATACATAAATAATTTAGGTTTATAATAGTTTGTTGGGAAAAAGAACAGAAAGGAAAATAGAAAATAAAGTCACATGTAATCTCATCACTCAGTTAACACCATTATTTATGTTTTGGTATATTTAGTTTTAAATTTTGTGTTTTGTTTTTTGCTTTATAGAGTCAGGATAGATAGGATATAAAAATAAATAAATAGTACAGACAAATTGATACAAACTTTTGCCCTCATAGGCATATACATGACCACACACATATCCATTTGCCTACACATACAAACGTGCATGCACATGCACAATGCACACACACACAAAAAAAAAAATGAGAGCAATAAAAGTACTACAGTGTGTGACCAGCATCAGACAAAAAGTTCTCACTTCACAGTATGGTATCGAGAAAAGAAAAGGAAGGCTGGCAAGTGTGGTGGTGCCCAGCGAGGTAGAAGAATTGACATGGGTTTGGGACCAGCCTGAGACTACGTAGTGAGACCCTACCTTGAAAAACTAAACAAACAAAAAAGAAACCAAGAACATTTTATTTATGCTCATTAAAACATTGAATTGTGATGAAAAATTTCTTCCCTAGTGACCTCAATTTGAGTATTTGTTTCATAATTTCTTTAGTTCCACATGTTTTTAGTAAACAACACTACTAGTGTGAGAAACATGAGCTCAGCTGCCTAACAGAAGGAACGTTCTCCAAGTGCAATGGTTCCTAGCTTTTCTTATTTACAGCTAATGAGCAAGAGACTCAAAAGTAGAAGCTGTTAAGATTTATCCAAACAAAAATAAATAAGACTTATCCAAACAGATCTGAAATACACCCCTGAAAAATTAAATATTCCAGAATACATAACAAAGATCCTAAATATTCAATTCTTTGCTTTTTATTAATATTTATTTATTGGGAGAGAAAGCAGGGCGGGGAGAGAGAGAATGGACCTGTAGCAGGGCCTGTAGCCACTGCAAATGAACACCAGACTGATGCACCGCCTTGTACATTTGGCTTGTGTGGGTTCTGGGGAATTGAACCTGGGTCCTTTTGCTGTGCAGGCAAGCACCTTCACTGCTAAGCCATCTCTCCAGCCCCTAAATATTCAATTATTTTAGAGATAATCTTATTTTTATAAAAATGATGCCAGGCATGGTGGCACAAGCCTTTAATCCCAGTACTCAGTAAGCAAAGGTAGGAAGATCACTGTGATTTCAAGGCCAGCCCTAAACTACACAGGCCAACCTGGGCTAAAGCAAGACCCTACCCCTCAAAAATAAATAAATAAAAAGGGGGAGGCCAGAGAGATGGTTCAGCAGCATAGGCACTTGCTTGCAAAGCCTAAAAGCCTGGGTTCAATTCCCTAGTACCCATGTAAAGCCATATGCAGAGTGGCTCATGCATCTGGAGTTTGTTTACAGCTGCAGGAAGCCCTGACACATCCCTTCTGTTTTTCTCTCATCATTTGCTCTTTTTATCTCTCTCCCTCTCTTTCTCTCAATCTCTCTGCTTATAAATAAATAAATTTTTTAAAAGTTTTTTGTTTTTAAAGATGTATTTATTTGTGAGAGAGAGAGACAGAGATAATAAGCATACCAGAGGCTCCAGCCACTGCAAATGAACTCCAGACCCATGCACCACCTTGTGCATCTGGCTTATGTGAGTCCTAGGGAATTGAACCAGGGTCATTTGGCTTTGCAGGCAAACACCTTTACCACTAAGCCATCTATCCATCTGGATATGAAAAGATTTTTTAAAAGAATGAGTCGGGTGTGGTAACAAAGGCCTTTAATCCCAGAACTCCAGTCGCAGAGGTAGAAGGATCACTGTGAGTTCAAGGCCAGCCTGGGACTATAGATTGAGTTCCAAGTCATCCTGTGTTACATTGAGATCCTACCTCAAAAACCAAACCAAAAATTCCTATTGAAAATGATGGGAAACTGAGAGATATTATATCAAATCTCAGGGGAAAAAAGACAGAAAAGGCTTTTTGAATGAGCTTTTATTATAATGAAATTGAGTTTCGATGCCAATAGCAAATTTAAAATTTGCACCATGGGGGCTGGAGAGATGGGCCAGCAGTTAAGACGCTTATCTGCAAAGCCTAATGACCTAGTTCAATTCCACAGTACCCACTTAAGGCCGGATGCACAACTGACAGATTTGTGGAAGCCTTGACACGCACATACTCCCTCTGTGTTTCTGTATCTCTGTGCTTGCAAATAAGTAATTCTCACCATGTGTGGGGTTTCTTTTCAAAGTTGACTGTGGCTGAGGAGGTGGTTAAGGTCAGAATCTCCGTCATGACTCAGCACTCCATCCACTGATCCATATATTATCAGTGTCATACAGTTGTACCAACCTCTCAGCACCAGTGTGAGACCAAATATAACCATTTTAAAAAAGAGGCCCAGGCCTGACTTAGAGAACTAGCCAGTCAATGTGCTGACTTTTGCTTCTGTAAACTTTGCTTGCTTAATTGCTGCCTTTCCCCCTAACATTTCTGAGGAATCTCCACTTCAAGGACATTGCAGAAACACTCCACTGCGTGGGGCGGGGGGATGGGGGGGGCCCTCCGACCATCTGCTTAAATAAGAAACTAAGGAAATCTCCACTTCAAGGACAATGGAGATGACTTCATCTGCCTGGAGTGCCCCTAGCTCCTGCCCCCAACTTTGCCCACTGAAACCCCAAGCCAATCAGAACTGTTTAAATCAACCAATCATGTATCTATCCCCTACTTCTTTGTTCGAATTCCTGTATGAACCCCTTCCCCCAAAAGAAAGGGGCTCTCTCCCTCACTACCACTGTGTCGGACTGTGGGGATGGAGCCCAGGCCTAGGCTTGCAATAAAGAAACCTGTTGCTTTTTGCATTCGAGTGTCTCGGCTTCTGTGGCAGTTCTCTGGGTGACTTCTGGGTGACTGGGGGACTTGGCTCCTGGTCAGGGGTCTTGGCACACCACCAGACCATCAGAATTAACCTGATTTTTAGGAGGAAAAAAAAAAAAACACCTTTCAAATTAATGTTTTAATATGCCAAAAGCAAATTGAAATCAAATTAACTTATGGTTCAACTTAAGGCTTTAAAGACATTCTGAAAATGCAAGGTCAATACTGGCAGATTCAGATAAAGGAAGATTTTCTATAGTCCTCTAGAATTCCTACAAGACTACATCTTTCCATCTCTGTAACTTATATCAAATATGTTCAAAATGCAAAACCAAACTCTCAATCAAAACAAGAGAAATAAAAATGAAGTAAGTAGAATATTGGCTAATTAATATATTGCAGTAACTTTAGGAACCATGGAAATAAAAGTCACAAATTGTGCATAATCTCTATAAGGATAAAAGTCTATAAAACTGGATAATAGCCTCTCACACATTCAAATCATATGTGAGGGACATGTTTTATTTTTCACATATGTGTATGTATGTCCGCATATATGTAAGCACAATACATGTGTGTGTTGAAGCCAGAGGTTGACATCGGGTATCTTACTCAATCACTATCCACCATATGTATTGAGACAGGCTCTGAATGCAGAGTTCACCAATTCAGCTCAGCCAGCCAGCCAGCTTGCCCTGGGGATCCACCTGAAAACTAGGATTACAGGTAAGTGCTGCCAGACCCAAAATTGACATACATTTCTGCTGGGGATCCAAACTCAGGTCCACATGCTTGCACACATAGCACTTGACTTTTTAGCAATTTCCACAGTGCAAGAGTACATTTTATGTATTCATAGTACTTTAAAAACATGGATACTTGGGCTGGAGGGATGGCTTACCAGCTAAGGTGTTTGCCTGCAAAGCCAAAGGACTCAGGTTTGATTCCCCAGGACCCATGTTAGCCAGATGCACAAGGGGACGTACACATCTGGAGTTTGTTTGCAGTGGATGGAGGCCCTGGCATGGTCATTCATTCCCTCTCTCTCTCTCTCTCTCTCTCTCTCTCTCTCTCTCTCTCCCCTCCTTTCTCTGTCAAATAAGAAAATAAAAAATATTTTAAAAATATATGGATACTTCACTGGGTGTGGTAGTACATGTCTTTAATCTCAGCACCAGAGGTAGGAGGATCACTGTGAGTTCTAGGTCAGCCTGGTACAGTGAGACCCTACCTGGGTGTGTGTGTGTGTGGGGGGGGTGATGTTGCATACCTTTAATCCTAGCACTCAGGAGGCATAGGTAAGAGAATCACTGTGAGTTCAAGGTCACCCTGAGACTAGACTACATAGTGAATTCCATGTCAGCCTGAGCTAAAGTGAGACCCTACCTTAAAATAAAAATAAAGAGCCAGGCATGGTGGCACATGTCTTTAATCCCAGCACTCGGGAGGCAGAGGTAGGAGGATCGCCATGAGTTCGAGGCCACCCTGAGACTCCATAGTGAATTCCAGGTCAGCCTGGGCTAGAGTGAGACCCTACCTCAACACCCCCCCCAAAAAAAATAAATAAAATAAACAAAGTGGGTGGGTGCTGGAGAGATTGCTAACTGGTTAGCATGCTTGCCTGTAGAGCCTAATGGTATATGCTTTACTAGGAAAATGACATAAAAAGCAGCTGAGACTTTTTTCTGTGGCAACCATGACAGTTACAATGTCTTCAGTCACATCTTTGATCTATAAACTAACCCATGTATAACATTCAACTTCATTAAAAGTCATTTTGAAGGACTATAGAGGTTGCTCACCACTGAAGGCACTTACTTGCAAAGAGTCTAATGACTGAAATTCGATTCCCTAGTACCCACGTAAGAGCAGATGAACAAGGTTTGCAGTGGCTGGAGGCCTGTGAGCACTCATTTTCTCTGTCTCTTTCTTTCTCTCTCTCTCTCTCTCTCTCTCTCAAAGAAATAAAATATGTTTTAAAAATCACTTTTATGTAACATACCTGTTATCTTCACATGGCTCCACTGTCCCCTCAGAAGTGCACTGCTATACATCCCCAATGAGCCTCTGGCTGAGTAAGAAGGGCAGCTTAAGATCTTCTCTCCTATCAACTCCAGCAGTGGGCACCAAGTGATGTCATCCCTAGTGGTGGAGTCCAGATGATGGCTTATTTTAATGGTTAAGCTCAGGTGAAGGCAATTCCAATGGTAAGTCCAGAATATTTTACCTCAATACTGGGTTCAGGCAAAGGTATCTTGAAAGGTGGTTCCACGTGATGGCATCTATAATGGTGGGTCTAGACAATGGCACATATAATTGTGGGTTCAGGTATTGCAGCTCTAATGATGAGGCCAGTAGGGCATCTCTAGTGCTGAGGGCTAGGCAATGATGTATCTAATGGTGGTACAAGGTAATGGCATTGTTTATGGTGAGTCCTGGTGATGGCATCTTTCATGGAGGGTTTGGGTAATGGATTTACTCATGGTAGGTCCAGGCAATGGAAACTCAAATTATGATGGCTAGGAGATTGCATATCCAGTGATAGGGACAGGCAATGACATTTCTAATAGTGGGTCCAGGTGATTGCACATCTAATGGTGGGAGCCAGGTGACGGAATCTCTAATGGCAAATCCAAGCAACAGCATATCTAATGAAGGGTCCAGGTGGTTGCATACCTAACAGTGGGAGGTAGGAGTTGGCATGTCTAATTGTGGGTCCAGAAAATGGTACATGTAATGATGGAACTAATGATGGGACAATGTATTGCCTTTCTAGTGGTGGTTCCAAGCAAAAGCATCTCTTATACTAAGTCCAGGTGATGGCATTTTTCATGGTTTCTCCAAAGAAAGTCATCTCTAATGTTTGGTTCTAGGCAATAGCATTTATAATGGTGCTATCTCTCCAATGGTTAAGTCCAGGCTATGGCATTTTTTTGTTTGTTTGTTTTTTGAGGTAGGGTCTCCCTCTAGCTCAGGCTGACCTGGAATTCACTATGTAGTGTCAGGGTGGCCTCAAACTCATGGAGTTCTTTCTACCTCTGTCTCCCAAGTGCTGGGATTAAAGGCATACACCACCACACACAGCTCAAGCTATGGCATATTTAATGGTGAATAACAGTTATGGCAAATTTAATGGTGGGTGCAGGGTATAGCATCTCTTTTAGTAGGTCCAAGTGATAGCACCTTTCATGTGTGGCACAGTTATGGCATCTCTGATGTCAGGAGCCCAGGCAGTAGCACGACGCCCGGCAAGCAATGACAGCTCTAACTGTGGTTCAATAGATGGCATTTCTGCTTATTTTATTTTAATTTTACTTATTTGACAGAGAAAGAGGGGAAGGGAGAGAGAGAATGAGCATGCCAGGGCTTCCAGCCATTGCAAACGAGCTTCAGATGCTTGCACCCCCTTGTGCATCTGACTAACGTGGGTCTTAGAGAATCGAACTTGGGTCCTTTGGATTTGCAAATACTTTAACCACTAAACCATCCCTCTATCCCAACAGATGTCTGCCAGGGCTCCTTCCCGGTCAGGTAGTGCCGAGGGAAGGACCAGGCCTGCTGGTTCCTCCCTAGGGGTTGATGGGATGATGAGCGTCAGATGACTCAGAAACCTCTCCTGGCCACGGGAGAAAAAACCACACTGAGTCGGGAGTCTTTTCCATGCAGAAACAACTCACTTTATTACTCTGAGCAGTTGCCTATATCATGTTGGGGACGAAGGCGGGGATTTTAGGATGGGGGAAGAGGTAAGAGCCAATAGTAAACCTTAACTATTGAAATGGTAATTACAATTGCCATGCAGAGGTAGCAGGCCAGAAGCCATTAGGTGTCTTGCTGAGTCATAGCTGGCCAGAGACAGGTCGCCAAACTTTAGCTAGGCTTGGGAAGTTCCACTAGGCCTCACGCCTGGACCTTTCAGGGCCCAACAGATGTCAACTCTTATGTTGCCTCCAAGTGATGGCATTTCCAATGGTTAGGTCCAGGTGTTGGTGTCTATAATCATGAGTCCAAATTATAGTATGTCAAAAGATGGGTCCAGGTGATGTCATATCTTATTTTGGGTCCAGGCCATGGTTTTTATTTATGGTGGGTCCACACAGTGGCATCTCTAATGGATAGGCTGAGGCCATGTCATCTATATTGAAGGAACCATCACTAATGGTGAGTATAGGTGATGGCAACTCTAATGATGAGTGCCAGGCTATGGCATCTCTAATGGTGGGGGTCCAGGAAATGTCATCTCTTGGGTTGGATACAGGCCACTGCCTTCTGTAATGGTAGGTCCAGGCTAGGGCATCTCTAATGCTGAGAGCCAGGCAAGAACATCTTTAATGGTGGTCCCAGGTGACGGCATTTCCAATGATTAGATCCATGTTTATGACATCTTTCATTGTGAGTCCAAATTATATCTAAAGGTTGGTCTAGGTGATGGAATATCTTAGGTTGGATCAAGACAATGTCATTTCCAGTGGATAGAATGAGGCTATGATATCTGTATTGCTTGGCATCTCTAATGGTGGGAGTCAGGTGATGGCATCTCTTATGGGGGTCCCAGGTGATGGAATTTCCAATGATTAGATCCATGTTTATGACATCTTTCATTGTGAGTCCAAATTATGGCATACCTTAAGGTTGGTCTAGGCAATGGCATTTCCAGTGGATTGACCAAGGCTATGATATATACGTTGCTATTGGCATCTCTAATGGTGGAAGTCAGGTGATGGCATCTCTAACTGGAGATTAGGTGATGGCATTTTTTTTAAAGAGGAAAGCTCCATTTCTTGTATATTTTTTTATTTATTTGAGAGTAACAGAAAGAGGTAGATACATACATATATATGTATATGTATATATATAGATAGAGAGAGAGAGAGAGAGAAAGAAAGAGAGAGAGGAAGGGAGAATGAAAATGGGCACATCAGGGGCTCCAGCCATTGAAAACAAACTCCAGATGCATGCAACCCCTTGTGCTTCTGGCTAACGTGGGTCCTGGAGAATTGAACCTGGGTCCTTTGGCTTTGCAGACAAATGCTATAACTGCTAAGCCATGCTTCCAGCCCAAAAGATGTCATCTCTTTTTTTTTTTTAATTTTATTTATTTATTTGAGAGTGACAGACACAGAGAGAAAGACAGATAGAGGGAGAGAGAGAATGGGCGCGCCAGGGCTTCCAGCCTCTGCAAACGAACTCCAGACGCGTGCGCCCCCTTGTGCATCTGACTAACGTGGGACCTGGGGAACCGAGCCTCGAACCGGGGTCCTTAGGCTTCACAGGCAAGTGCTTAACCGCTAAGCCATCTCTCCAGCCCCAGATGTCATCTCTTATGTTGCCTCCAGGTGATGGCATTTCCAGTGATTAGATACAGGTGTTGGTGTCTGTAATCATGAGTCCAAACTATAGTATGTCTAAAGATGGATCATGGTGATGGCATAACTTATTTTAGATCCAGGACATTGTTTCTATTATGGTAGGTTTGGGTGATGGCATCATTTATGGTGGGTCCACATGATGGCATCTCCAATGGCTGAGACCATGTCATCTATATTGAAGAAGCCATCACTAATGGTGGGTATAGATGATGGAAACTCTAATGGTGAGTGCCAGGCTATGGCATCTCTAATGGTTGGGTGTCGGGAGCCATTCTGGCTGGACTTGTATCCATAGCTCTGGGCTTCTGGCAGCAAGGCATTAGCAAAACTATAGCAGCCTACCTGTAAGCAAGATTAGTATCTTCAGCCATTTGGCTGGTCCTTTGTACTGAGAAATGATTGAAATGCAAAAACTCTGTAACAGGAAGGTTTTTTGATAGGAACTTGTAAAGCTCATAAAATCTTTGTCCATGGAAAAACTGTTTGTAAAAAAGATATAAAAAGGAATGCTGTAAAATAAACCAGGTCTTCAGTCCTGGCTTCAGCCCTGGACTGGGGTCCATGCTTTCACTCTTTCTTCTGTCTTTCCTTAATCCTCACTCCCCATCAGGCTCGAACCCTTTCAGCCGGCAGGCTCCGCAGTTGGGGTCCAAGAAATGTCATCTCTTAGGTTGGATACAGGCCACTGCAAGAGCATCTTTAATGGTGGTCCCAGGTGATGGCATATCTTGTGGGGGTTTCAGGTGATGAAATTTCCAATAGATCCATATTTAAGATATCTTTCAGTGTGAGTCCAAATTATGGCATACCTAAACATTGATCTAGGTAATGGCATATCTTAGATTGTATCCAGGCAATGGCATTTCCAGTGGATAGAGCAAGGCTATGATATTTATATTGCCATTGGCATCTCTAGTGGTGGGAGTCAGGTGATGGTATCTCTAGCTGGAAGTCAGGTGATGGCATTTCTAATGGTCAAGCAATACCATCAGTAGTGGCAGGTACAGGCAATGGCAACTCAAATTGTGGTGGCCAGGCTATTGCATATCTAATGGTAGGAGTCAAACAATGGCATCCCTCATGTGTGTCCAGACAGTTGCCTCTGTCATGATGAGGGCGAAGCAATGGCATATCTCATGGTGGGTCCAGGCAAGAGTATATCTAACGAAGGGTTCAGGTGATGTCATCTCTAATTGTGAGTCCAGGCAATGACACATCTAATGGTGGACTAGGCATTGCATTTCTAGTGGATCTAGGTAATGGCAGGTGAGGACATTTTTCATGGCTTGTTCCAGAAAAGGCATCTCTAAGGTTGGTAGCTAACAAATGGCATTTTAATGGTGCTTTCAGTTGATGCCATCAGGAATGGAGGATCAAGGTGATATCTCTAGTGGTTAGATCAAGGTGATGATGTCTTTACTGGTAAGTCCAGATTATGGTAACTCTCATATTTAGTCCAGGAGGTTGCATCTTTAATGGTGGGTAGAGGCAATAACATACCTACCTGTGGGAACACATTAGGGCATATCTAAATGTGAGTCCAGGCAACTGCATCAATAGCTATGGGGACCAGTCAAAGACATGTTTAATGGTGGTTCAGGGTAAAAGTACCTATGATGGTGGAATCACATGGTATATCTTCTAATGAGTTCAGGCGATGATTTGAGCAAGGTCTTTGTTCATGGTGGATCCTGGCAACAGCAACTGCAAAGGATATACCCAGGCTATGACATTTATCTAGGTGGTGACCAGTGGTTCAGTTTCTCTAGAGAATCCTAACAAACATATCTAATGGTATGCGTTAGGCAATTTAAACTCTAGTGACGCAGGCCAGGGAATGGAATCATTCATGTTTGATCCAGGCAATGGCAGCTTTTTTATTTAAGTTTTTTTATTATTGACAACTTCCATAATTATAGACAATAAAATGAAAATCCCCTCCCATTCACTTTCTCCTTCACAACACCACACTCCATCATATCCTGTCCCCTTTCAATCACTGTCTTTTTTAAAAATTTTTACTTATTTATTTGAGAGCAACAGATAGAGAAAGAAGCAGAGGGGGGGGGATGGGTGAGCCAGGGCCTCCAGCCACTGCAAAGGAACTCCAGACGCATGCACCCCCTTGTGCATCTGGCTAATGTGGGACCTGGGGAATCAAGCCTCGAACCGGGATCCTTAGGCTTCACAGGCAAGCGCCTAACCGCTAAGCCATCTCTCCAGCCCTCACTGTCTTTTTTATTTTAATGTCATCATCTTTTCCTATTATGATGGTCATGTGTTGGTAGGGCCAGGCACTACAAGTCATGGATATCCAAGGTGATTTTGAGTCTGGAAGAGTGCATTGTAAGGAGTCCAACCCTTCCTTTGGTGCTTATATTATTTCTGCAACCTCTTCCTCAATGAACTGAGCCTTGGAAGGTGTGATAGAGATGGTTCAGTACTGAGCAGGCTTCTGTCACTTCTCAGCACTATAGAGCCATTTGAGTCATCCCAGAGGTCACCAAATGGGATCATTTATTGTGTACAGGTGATGGGATCTTGGATGGTCAAGTCCAGTCTATCCTATCTGTAACGGTGGGGATATGAGATGACATCTCTAAAGGTGGGGGTTGATGGTGACTTCTTTAATGGCAGTGGCCAGACTATTCTAACTCTCATGATGCCATCCCTATAATACTGGGGGGGGGCAGGTGATGGAATCGCTAATGGTCTGAGCAGCAGTCATTGTAAGTTGTATTTTTTCTTTTATTCCTTCCTTTTTATTTTATTTTATTTTATTTTATTTTATTTTATTTTATTTTATTTTATTTTATTTTATTTTATTTTTCTGTAGTTTTGCTTTTCCAAGGTAGGGTCTTCTCTGTCCTGGGCTGACCTGGAATTCACTCTGTATTCTCAGGTTGGCTTCAAATTCACAGTGATCCTCCTACATCTGCCTCCCAAGCACTGGGGTTAAAGGCATGCACCACCATTCCCGGCTGGGAATGGACTCTTAAATGATGGGTACAGTTGATGACATTTCAATGTTGGGTCTAGGTTAAGGAATTTCTAATGGTGAATGCCAATCATTGCCAGCTGTAAATATTTTTCCTTCATTTTTTTCACAAGATCTGATGTATTCTGGGTGATAACATTTCTAGTAGTACAGATGATAGAATCTCCATTGGTGGGTTCAACTGATGGCATTTCCAGTGGTTAGACCCATGCTGTAGCACCTGGGATGGTACAGGTCAATAGATGGTTTACTGGATAGGTTCAGGTGATGTTATGTTTCACAGTGGGACCTGGTGATGGCATCTACAATAGTTAGTCCCAATCTATGACATCACCTCAATCAGTCTCACTTTTATTTACTTTTTTTGGATTTGTTTGTTTGATTGGTTGGTTTTTCAAGGTAGGTTCTTGTTCTAGCCCAGGCTGGCTTGGAATTCACTATGCACTCTCAGGCTGGCCTCAAATTCATGGTGATCCATCTACTTCAGCCTCCCAAGTGCTGGAAGCAGGAAAGGAAAGGTAAATGGAGAAGTGAAGGGAAAAAGAGAAGGAAAGTAACTGGAGAGAGGAAAAGGAAAAGTAAGGGAGAAGGCAAGAGGGAAAAAGGGAGAAGGGAAGGGAATGCAGAAGGGAAGGGAAAGGAAAGGAGAGAGGAAGGGATAGAAGGGAAGGGAGAAGGGAAGGGAAAAGTAGAAAAAAGGGAAGGTAAGGGAGAAAAGAAGGGAAGAGAAAGAAAAGGGAAGGCAGAAGGAATGGGAAGGCAGAAGGGAAAGGAAGTGAGAAAGGTAGGAAAGGGAAGGAAAGGGAGAAGGGAAGGGAAAGGGGAAGGGAAAGGAGAAGGGAAGGGAAGGGAAGGGAAGGGAAGGGAAGGGAAGGGAAGGGAAGGGAAGGGAAGGGAAGGGAAGGGAAGGGAAGGGAAGGGAAGGGAAGGGAAGGGAAGGGAAGGGAAGGGAGAAGAGAAGGCAGGGTAGATGAGATGAGAAGGGAAGGGAAAGGAAAGGAAGGGAGAAAGAAAGGGAGGGGAGACGGCAAAGGATGGGAGAAGGGAAGGCAAAAGGGAATGGAAGGGAGAAGGGAAGAAGAGGGGAGAAAGGAAGGGAAGGGAGGTGGAGGGAAGGGATAAGAGAGGGAAGGGAAGGGAGAAGAGAAGGAAATGGAGGGGAGAACTGAAGGGAAGGGAGAAAGGAAGAGAAAGGAGAAAGGAGAGGAAGGAAGAAGGGAAGGTAGAAAGGGAGAAGGGAAGGGAGAAGGAATGGGAGGGGAGAAGGAAAGGGAAGGGAGAAGGGAAGGGAGAAGGGAAGGGACAGGAAAAGGGAATGGAAGGGAGAAAGGAAAGGAGGGGAGAAGGGAAGAGAAGGGAGAAGGAAAGGGAGTGGATCAGGTAAGGGAAGGGAGAAGGGAAAGGGAGGAGAAGTGAAGGAAAGGGAGAATGGAAGGAAAGGAAAGGAAGAAGGCAAGGGAGGGTGAAAAGGAAGGGAGTGGAGAAGGGGAGCGATGGGAGGGGAGAAGGGAAGGAAAGGGAAAGAAGAAGGGAAGGGAGAAGGGAAAGGAGTGTAAAAGAGAAGGGAGAAGAGAAGGATGGGAAGGGAGAAGGAAAGGGAAAGATGAAGGGAAGGGACAAGAAAAGGGAGGGGAGAAGGGAAAGAAGGGAAGATGAGAAGGAAAGGAAAGTCATCTTCACCTTTCCACCTTCCTTTCCTTCCCTTATCCTTTCTCTTCCCAGTCCTTCCTTCACTTCCCTTCCCCTTTCCTTTACTTTTCTCTTCCCTTCTCCCTTCTATTTTCTTATCACTCATCATCCTTCTCCCCTCCCTTCCCTTCCCTACCATTCCTTTCCCCTACCTTCTCCCCTCCTTTCTTTTGCCATCCTTTTCCTTTCCATTCCCTCCTCTCTTCCTTTCCCTTCCCATCCCTTCTCCCTTCTTATTCCTTCTCTCTTTCCTTCCCTTCTTCCCTCCCTTCCCTTCCCATCTCTTTCCCATTCCTTCTCCCTTCACTTCACTTTCCTTTTTCCCTCTTTTCTTATCCCTTCCTTTTTCCCTTTCCTTCATTTCTTGCAATCCTTCCCTTCTCCCTTTTCTTCCCATCCCTTCTTCCTTCCCATCCTTTCTCCCATCCTATCTACCCTCCCTTCCCTTCTCCCCACTCTTCTCTTGTCCCTTCCCTTCCCTCCTCCCCTCCTTTTCATTCTTCTTTGCCATCCCATCTCCCCCTCTACCCTTCTCTTCCAATAACTTCTCCCTTCCCTTCCCTTCCCTTCTCCCTTCCTATCTTCCATCCCTTCCCTGCTCCCCACCCTTCCCTTTCAATCTTTTCTCCTCTCCCTTGCCCCTTCCCTTACCTTTTTCCCTCCCTCCATTTATCCACCTTTTACCTTCTCACTTCCCTCCCCTTGCATTCTCCCTCCTATTCCCTTTCCCCTCCCTTCCCTTATTCCATCCCTTCCCTTCTCCCTTCTCCCTTCCCTTGCCATCCTTTCTCCCTTCCCTTTCCTCTGTCTCCTTTACTTTCCCCCTACCTTTTGCTTCTCCATTTCCTTCCCCCTTCCCTTCTCCCTTGTGTTCCCTTCTCCCTTCCATTTTCTCTTGCTTCTCTTCCTTTCTCCCCTAGCATCCCTTATCTTACCTTCTACTTTCTCATCCCTTCTTCCTTCCCTTCGCCTTTCTCTTCCCTTCTCAATTCCCATCTTTTCTCCCATACCTTCTCCTTTCCCTTCCCTTCTCCCTTCTATTCCCTCCCACTTTCCCATCTCTTCTCCCATCCATTCTTCCTTGCCTTAGCCTTCCCTTCCCTGCCCTTCTCCCTTCCCTTCCCTGCCCTTTCTTTCTCCCTTTCTTTCCCTACTCTTCTCTCTTATCTTCCTTTCACCCTGTCTTTCCCTTCCCCCTTCCCTACCCTTCTCCCTTCTCATCCCTTTCCTTGTCCCTTCTCATCCCTTCCTTTCTCCCTTCCTGACCCCCTTCCCTGCCCTTCTCCCTTCCCTTCCCTTCCCTTTCCTCCCATTCTCCCTTCTCCCTTCCTTCCCTTCTCTCGTCCCTTTTCTTCTCTCCTTCCTTCCCTTCTCCCTTCACCTCCCTTCTCCCTTCCCTTCCCTTCCCTTCCCTTCCCTTCCCTTCCCTTCCCTTCCCTTCTCCCTTATCTTCCTTTCTCCATTCCCTTCCCTTTCCTTTTCCCTTCCATTGCTTCTACCTTCTCTTCCCTTCTCCTTTCTCTTCCCTTCTCAATTCTCTTCTCTTCCCCCTTTCCTTCCCTTTTCCCTTCTCTCTTCCCTTCCCTTTTCCCTTTTCTTCCCTTCTCCCTTCCTTTTCCTTCTCCCTTCTTCCCTTTTCCTGGCCCTTCTGTCTTCCTTTCCTTTCTTCCTTCCCTTCTCCCTTCCCTTCCCCCTTCCCTTCTCCTTTCCCTTCCCTTCCCTTCCTTGTTTTCTCCCTTCCCATCTCCTTCCCCCTCCCTTCACTCTCATTCCCCTTCCAATCTCCCCTCCCTTCTTTTCCCTTCCCATCACTTCTCCATTATTTTCTCTCTTTTCTTCCCTTCCCTTCATCTTTCCCTTGCCTTCTCCCTCTTCTTTCCTTCCCTCTTGGCATCCCTTCTTACTTCCTCCCCTTCTTCTGACTACTCCTTTCCCTTCTCTTCTTCCTTTTTCTCTTTCCCTTCCCTTTTCCCTTTTCTCCCCTGCTCTTCACTTCCCTTTCCATCCCTTCTCCCTTCTCTTCCCTTCTCCATTCTTTTCTGTTCTCCCTTTCTCTTCCCTTCTTCTTTTCCTTCCCTTCTTCATTCACTTTCCTCCTCCCTTCTCTTCTATTCCCCTTTTTCTTCCTTTTCCTTCTCCTTTTCCTTCCCTTCTCATTTCCCTTTCCTTCCCTCTTCCCTTCCCTTTTCCCTTCCTTTCCCTTCTCACCCTTCTTCCCTTCCCTTCTATTCCCTTCTTACTTCCCTTCTCCCTTCCTTTCCCTTCCATTTTCCTTTCTGTTCCCTTCTCCTTTCCCTTTCATTCTCTCTTCCCTTTTTCCTTCCCTTCCTTTTGTTTCCCTCCTCCATTCCCGTCCCTTCTCTCTTCTCTTTCCTTCCATTCTCCCTTTCCCTTCTACCTTCTCCTTTCCCTTCCCTTCTTTCTTTCCTTCTTCCTTCACTTCCCCCTGTTTCCTTTTTCTCCCCTTCCCCTCATTTCTTTCTTTTCTAAAAGCTTTCTTCTTTCTCTTTTTCTTTTTCCTAACAGTGTCTCGTATACAAGGAATGGATCTTTAGGTATTTTTGATGATATCTCTGATGCTGGGACTAGGTTCAAGTATCTCTAGTTGTGAACACCAATCATTGTCAGCTATATTTCTTTTCTGCTTTTTTTTTTTTTTTTAAATACAAGATCTCAAACAGTCTGGGTGATAACACCTCTAATGGCGTGTACAGGTGATGGCATCTCCATTGTGGATCTGAGTGAAGACATTACCAATATTTAGACCTAGGCTATGACATCTCTAATTGTGGGGGCCAGGTGATGTCATCTCTAATGATGAAGACAAGGCATTTTCACTTAATACTTTTCTTTTCCTTTTTACTTTAAGACAGGTTCTCCTAAAATCTAGTTGATGGCATCTCTAATCTCTAATGGTAGGTCCAGGTGACAGCATTCCCAATGGTGGGTCAAGTGATGGCATTTCCCATGGATGGGCCCAGGCTGTAACATCTCAGAAGGCAGGCACCATGTGATGGTTTATGGGTTAGGTTCAGGTGAACATGTTTCATGGTGGTTCAGGTGATGACATCTGCAATGGTTAGACCCAGTCTATAACATCACCTCAAGCAGTCTCTTAGTTTCCAGTCATCATCTTTTCCTTCTATTTTGGTCTTATGTAGGTAGTGCCAGACACTGTGAGGTTATGGGTATCCAGGCTACTTTGTGTCTGGAAGAGTACACTCCAAGGAATCCAACCCTCCCTTTGGCTCTTACATTCTTTCCCCCACCTCTTCTGCAATGGACCCTGAGCCTTGATAGACGTGATAGAGATGTTTCAGTGCGGAGTATGACTCTGTCACCTCTGCTCAGCACTATGGTGCCTTTTCAGTCATTCCAGAGGTCACCAAATGGCATCTTTTGTTGTGTGCAGGTAATCTCATAATGCATAACTAGGCCCAGTCTACCATATTTATAAAGATGGGGAACAGGTAATGACAACTAATATTGGGTATAGGTGGTGTCATCTCTAATGGCCATGCCAGCCTATTCCATCTCTCATGATTGGTTCAACTTGTTGCATCCTTATTATTGAAGGCCAGGTAATAGTATCTCTAATAGTGAGAGCATCAGTCATTTTAAGTGATATTTTCTTTTCTTTCCTTCTTTCTTCCTTTTTTGTTTGTTTTTCCAGGTAGGGATTCATTCTCACCCAGGCTAAAGTGCTGGGGACTAAAGGTGTATACTACTCTGCCTGGCTCAGCTTTCCCTTTTTTTTTTTTTTTTTTTTTTCCGAGGTAGAGTTCCACTCTGGCCCAGGCTGACCTGGAATTCACTCTGTAGTCTCAGGCTGGCCTTGAATCACAGCAATCCTCCTACCTCTGCCTCCTGAGTGCTGGAATTAAAGGCATGTGCCACCATGCCTGGCATTCCTTTTAAAAAATTATTTATATATTTGAGAGAGAAAGAGGTACATGTAAAGGCAGAGGTGGGGGGAGGAGAGAGAGAGAGAGGAAGAGAATGGGCATGCCAGGGCCTCCAGCTGTTGCAAACTAACTTTAGACACATGCACCACCTTGTTGTGGGTCCTGTGGAATCAAACTGGGATTCTTTGGCTTTGCAGGCAAATGCTTTAACAGATAAGCCACCTCTCCATCTTTTTATTTATATATATATTTTTTTTGGTTTTTCGAGGTAGGGTCTCACTCTAGCCCAGGCTGACCTGGAATTCACTATGGAGTCTCAGGTGGCCTCGAACTCACAGCAATCCTCCTACCTCTGCCTCCCGAGTACTGGGATTAAAGGTGTGCACCACCACGCCCAGCTTATTTTTTCTTTTTTTATATACATGATCTCATGTATGCCAAATAATAACATCTCTAATGGCGTATACAGGTGATGGCATCTCCATTGGTGGGTCCTAGTGAAGGTATTGCCAATATCTGGACCTAGGTTATGACATCTGTAATTGTGGGGGACAGACAATGTCATCTCTAATGATGAGGGCCAGGCATTGTCACTTAGTATTTTTCTTCTCCCTTTTATCTTGACATAGTGTCTCCTGCAATCTAGATAATGACATCACTAATGGTAAGCCCCCATGATAGCATCTTCAATAATGGTTCCAAGTGATGGTATTTCCAAAGGTTAGACCCAGGCTGTAGTTTTGCCGATGGCAAGGGCAGGTGATGGTTTATCAAACATGTTCAGGTGATGGCATGGGTCCTGGTGATGACATTTTCAGTGGTTAGAACCAGTCTATGACATCACCTAAATCTGTCCCACTTTCATTTGCCTACCTTTTTTTTTTTTTTTTCCAGATAGGGTTTCATTTTAGCCCAGGCTACCTGAAATTCACTATGTAATTCAGGCAGGTCTTGAACTCAAGGCAATCCTCCTAGCTCTGCCTTCTGAGGGCTAAGATTAAAGGTGTGTGCCACAAGACCTGGCTTCCCTTTTATTTTAATGTCATCTTTTCCCCCTATTATGATTGCCTTGTGTCAGTAGTACCAGCAGCATGAGGTCATAGATATCCAGGCCATTTTGTGTCTTGAAGAGTGCATTATAAGCTGCCCAACCCTTCTTTGGCTCTTATATTCTTTTTTTTTTTTTTTTTTTTTTTAAGTAGAGTTTCAGTCGAGTTCAGGCTGCCCTGGAATTCACTATGTAGTCTCAGGGTGGCCTTGAACTCATGGTGATCCTCCTACCTCTACCTCCCATGTGCTGAGATTAAAGGCATGTGCCACCATGCTCAGCTTGGCTCTTATATTCTTTCTGCCACCTCTTCCACAATGGACTCTGAGCCTTGGAAGGTGTGATGGAGATGTTTCAGTGTTGAGCACTCCTCTGTCACTCCTCTCAGAAATATGGTGCTTTTAAGTCATTCAACACATCACCAAATGACATCTTCTGTTGTGTGACGTGAAGGCATCTTGCATGGTTAGGCCCAGTCTATCATATCTATAATAGATGGGGACATGTAATGACATCTCTAAATGTAGGTGTAAGTGATGCCCTCTCTAATGGCAATGGCTAGGCTATTCCATATCTCATGATCAGTTCAGGCCATGGCATCCTGAATACTGTGGGCCAGGTGATGGCATTCTAAAGGTATGAGCAACAGTCATTGTAAGTGATATTTTCTTTCTTTCTTTCTTTTCTTTTTCCAGGTAGGGATTCGCTCTAGCCCATGCTAACCAGGAATTAATTCACTATGTAGTCTCAGGGTGGCCTCAAAATCATAGCAATTCTTCTACTTCTGCCTGTCAAGTGCTGGGATTAAAGTCATGCACCATGTCTGGCTCTCTATTTTTTTTGGACAGGGTCTCATGTTCCAGGCATTGATTCTTAAATGGTGGGTACAATTGATGACATCTCCAATGCTGGCCCTAGGTTAAGGCATCTTTCTTCCTTAAGTAGACTTCCACTTAGATGTGACTTAGGTGAATCCTTTCCTTCCAGGAGAGAAGAACCAAGGACAAACACACCCAGTTACATATCTGCAGACTCTAAGTAATGCTGTACCCCTAAAATTTTAATATAGATTATTAGGTGAAACATGCCATTTATGTATGTAATAAAACCTCAAACCCTAAAAGTAAAAAATTTACTTTTGAGCAAGACATTTATTCTGAGTTTCTACTTTTGAAAGTTTCAGTGTGTCCTCATTGTGTATTATTGGAGTTCAGATACTGCTTAGAAATTATAGGAATGTATAAAATACACCATATTGATTTTACTTGCAAAAAATTGCAGTTACCACCATCTGTGCCAACTAGATTCTTAATAGATTCAGCCATTTTTCCACATTTTCCACATGTTCTTGTGATAACTAATGACAATTAGTGTCTGTCTTTAGTTTGGACACTGGCACTTGTGTTTCCTTCTATTCCCACACATTAATCCTACTTCCTAGATTACTTTCAACATCTCCCTGTAAGCTACTGTATATGCCCAAGGGAATCGTCTGATTATCAAGTAATGGTCCATTTCACTTCCCTGCCTTCTCATTTGATCCATTTTCATCCTCTAGCCATTGTGAGGAGGGGAAGAGTGGGGTGCTCATGGTGAGAGGCTACCCATGCTTCCAAATGCTGCCTTTGAAGAGTTCTTGTTCCTTTTTCTATTACATAATGGGAGTGTTCGGGTACCTCTCACAAGGCCGATGTGTACTCCTGGTTTTCACTGTCAGTGCCCAGGAGCATCTGCCTGATTGGAAGCAGTGTACCTGTGATGAACGCATGTGCCTGCTCTTCACAGCTCCCTGTCCATCCTGCCATCAGCAGTGCTCACTTCCCACTGGCTTCTGCTGGCTCCACAATCCTGCCAGGGAGCTGCTCCCTCTGGGCTCTCTTTGCCTCCAGTTCTTCTTTAAAACTGCTGGCCAGTCTTTCACTCCTGTGAAGAATTTATCAAATGCTTTTATTAGCAATTTTGTTTGCTATTGTTTATTTGCAAGGTTTGCCCACACTAGGACAACACATATAACTTGAAAGATTCTTTATTTGGTATTTACTTACTTGGGGGGAGGGGTGGCAGGAGAGGCAGATAGAGAATGAACATTCCAGGGTCTCTTACTACTGCAAAGGAACTCTAGACACATGTGTCACCTTGTGCATCTGGCTTACATGGGTATTGGGGAATTGAACCTGTGTCCTCAGACTTTGCAGGCAAGTGCTTTAACTGCTAAGACATCTATCTCTCCAGCCCAAGATTCTTTAGTTAAACAAATTTGATATACATGGAAAGTAATGTGCTCATCTGCCATTATTTTTTCTTGCATTTTATAGTGATCATGTCACCAGTAGTGGCAAAGCCAAGTTTTTGTTTTGTTTTGTTTTCTATTTTTTGTTTTTCAGGGTAGGGACTCACTCTAGCTCAGGGTGACCTGGAATTCACTATGCAATCTCAGGGGGTTCTTGAACTCAAGACCATCCTCCCATCTCTGCCCTTGGAGTACTGGGATTAAAGGCATGTACCACCATGCCCAGCCAAAATTAAGTTTTGAAGGCAAGCTCGCATGTTCTGCAAGGATATTTACTATTAGGCTTCTAATAAAAGCATGTCCAGTTATCTAGGAAGGCTTTTTAAAAATTTTTTATTGACAGCAGGTTTGTTGGCAGATGCTCGTTCGTTAGCAGACATAGCAAGAGAAGAAGCTTTAGATCTAACTTTAGATCTAACTTTGGCAATAACATGCCACTAAAACATCTTGCAGACAGAGTGGCCATGTATGTACGTGCTTATACACTCTACAGTGCTGTTAGACCTTTTGGCTGCAGTTTCATGTTAGGGTCTTACAGTGTGAATGACGGTGCACAGCTCTATATGATTGACCCATCAGGTGTTTCATACGGTTACTGGGGATGCGCTATTGGCAAACCCAGGCAAGCTGCAAAGACAGAAATAGAAAAACTCCAGATGAAAGAAATGACCTGTCGTGATGTAGTCAAAGAAGTTGCAAAAATAATTTACATAGTACACGATGAAGTTAAGGATAAAGCTTTTGAACTAGAGCTCAGCTGGGTTGGTGAACTAACTAAAGGAAGACATGAAATTGTTCCAAAAGATGTAAGGGAAGAAGCAGAGAAATATGCTAAGGAATCATTGAAAGAAGAAGATGAATCAGATGATGATAATATGTAACTTTTTGTTCAGCACCTATTCTGTTAAATATTTCTGTGACAGTCCTATGAAACTATTTAGCATCATGGATTATACATAGTGACCAATTTTCATTAAATTTTTGTCTTGTAAACATTCATGTTTAGTTAGTATCTGCTTGATGAAATTGGTGGGGTTAATTGTAGAAACTTACAATGTAAGTTTATACCTAAATAAAAGCTCCTTGGTGGGCTGGGGAGATGGTGACATTGAAAGGCATGATAGAAAATTTTAAAGTAAACTTAGTGAAGAAACAGCTGGTTGCTACAGCTAGGGGACAGCCTGAACTGTATATTCAGAAAGGAGTAAATCAAAATTAGGCTAAAAGATAGGCTGCGGGTGGCCCAAGATATGGGTTGGTCGGGTCGACCTAAACTTTATGTCCCGGGAAGAGGATAAACAAAAATACAGTTTTGAGAAAAACCAAAATAATAAAATAGTTTCCCAAGACAGCCTGACCAAGGACTTAAACTCTGGTTATGCACAAATAAGATATGTAGACATAACTGTATGAGTTCTGCAAGCTTTGCAAATATCCTTGTAAACCCCCCCCCCCCCGCTTTTTTTTCCCTTCCTTGCTAAAAAACCTATAAAAAGAAATACCCAATAGGGCTCAGGGTCGATTCCTCTGTCTCCTGCGTGAGGCAAGTGTTGACCCCAGAGCTCTGGCTTCTGGAATAAAGCCTCATGCTTTTGCAGCAAGCCGGGTCTCCTGTGTGTCTTTGGGTGCTTGCTCTCCCGAGACTTGAGTGAGGGTCTCCCTCTGAGGGTCTTTCAACATGAAAAAAAATTTTTTTTTATTGACAACTTCCATAATTATAAGCAATATCCCGTGGTATTTTACTCCCTCCACCCATTTTCCCCTTTGAAATGCCACTCTCTATCATATCCCCTCCCCCCTTATTCAGTCTCTCTTATTTTGATGTCATGAACTTTTCCTCCTTTTATGATGGTCTTGTGTAGGTAGTGTCAGGCACTGTGAGGTTATGGATACCAGGCCATTTTGTGTCTGGAGGAACACTTGTAAGGCATCCTACTCTTCCTTTCTTTGAGCTGCTTTTGTCAGGAAAATTCCTTGAAGTGCAGCTGTGTCCCTCTGCAGTTCAGCACACTTTGTCCCTTAGCTGCTGGCTTGTGAAGGCAGTTGGGCAGGGGACCAGTCTACTCCCTCCGCTGACGCATGCTGGAGGTGCTTCTGGACAGTTTGGTTTGTTGCTCCAGAGCTGTTTTCCCTCTGTAGGGCTTCCTCACAGGGGTCATGCCGAAGCCCCACTCTTAACCCACCTTCAGTGCCCTTCTTTCGTCTTCATAGTAGCTGCTGCAGCACTAGCCGCGCCCCTCTCCGAGCCGGAACTTCCTTCTTCTTGGGGCTGGAGAGGTGGACACCCTCTCTGCGCCGTGCAGGACCTGCATGGCTCTCCTCTTGGTTGTGGAGCTCGAGACCTCGCTCAACCTGCCCGTTGACTTTGAGGGCAGGTGAGTGGGGGCCCGGGGTGCACCCACCCCACGCTCCTGCCCAGTCCCCGCTCTGCTCCACGAGTTGGGAGCCCATGCGCGGTGGGAGCTGGCAGGGTGCCGCTCCGCTGCTTGCTCGGCGGGCTACCACCTGCCCGCCCTGGTGGGGCGAGACCTCCCCACCCCTGCTCTGGACTGGAGCTGAGGGGGAGGCTCGAACCTGAGCGCGGGGAGCGCGGGGTGCAGAGAGCGCCTCGCTCGCTCCGGGCTTAGAGGGTGCTTCCGAGGAGAGAAACTTCCAGTGCAGCTGGGGCGGAGCGAGGAGGGCACCCGGGGGCTCTTGGCTGGGGAGCCAGCAGCCGTGTTGACACGTCCCAGCTGCGTCCCTACGGTCACCCAGTGGTGGCATGCTTGGCGCGGTGGGGAGGGAGCACTCCAGCCCGGGTGTCAATCCCCCATACAAGCTCTCCGAGTGTGTCCAGGAATACTCTGCGCCTGTTGGACATGCAGTCTTGGAACGCGGCAATTACAGGATTGAAGGCATTTCCATACCTGGAGGGGCACCCGGGTGAAGCGGCGGGGCGTCCAGCTGCTGGCTCTCCACCTGCAGGCAGTGTCCATGTGAGTAACAAGCCCGGGAACCACAATTCTCTGAGAGGTGGATCTTTCCATCATGGGTCATGCCTTCACTCAGCTTGTTCAAGGGCTTGTTCTCACTGAACAAGATTTAGCTGTGTAGAACTTACATAAGTTGTCTGATACAACCTCCCAACTCCTGAATATGCCCCTTCCAAGCAACCACTGTATTCAAGTGCCACTTTTGTCATTCACAGAGAGCCACCTATGGAGCTGTCCAATTAAGTCTTTGTTCCTACTGACTCTTTCTCCATATTTTCATTAGGCTGAGGCTCTCTCCTGTCTTTGCTTCAGGCTCTAAGATGGGTGTAAGATAATGAGTCTAGAGGATAGTTACACTAAATAAAAGTTGAACATTAGAGTACCTGTAAAATCCTCACAAGAGCTTTTGTGTAAAGTGGCCTGTTTGTAAATCTTTTCTTTTTCTTTTTTGAAGAGAAGTTGTATTGCCAGTGCTCTACGTGGGTCAACCTGTATAATCAGAGAAACCCTCTGGAAAAACATCATTTGTAGGTTCTTTTATATTTTTTTGTTTATTTTTATTTATTTGAGAGCGTCAGACAGAAAGAAGCAGATAGAGAGAGAGAATGGGCATGCCATTCCAGCCACTGTAAACTCCAGATGCATATGCATCTGGCTTATGGGGGTCCTGGGGAATCAAGCCTCAAACCAGTATCCTTAGGCTTCACATGCAAGCACTTAACCACTAAGCCATCTCTCCAGTCCCATTTGTATGTTCTTTAATTAATGAAAGTCATGTAGTAAGTACCCAATCAGACTACTGATTTTAATTTTTCCATGATCAAAACTGGATATCTTAGTGGCAGAATTGATAGCCATATCAAAAAAGTTTGAAACATTTAAGAAATTTGTTCCCAAATTTTACCCTGTATCTGGATCTCAAAATTGTATCCATTTTCCTGGCGGGAAACAACAAAGCATCCCAAGTGATCAGAAGAGCCTCTGAGGCATCATCTGTAGAGAACAGCACCTGATGGGAACTGAGCTGCAGTCAGTTCAGCTTGGGAAATCCACTAGCACTGATAAGGAAGCAGCTTAGCCCATAGAGAAGGGCAGTGAAGAAGACCCAAGCTGGCAGTGGAGGAGTCACGGAAGAAGAGTTTAGAGCTCCCTGGATGATATTAATTACTTAGCATGTTCATGATGTTTAACATCGCTAAGGGGAAGAGTGCTAGTCACAGATTGACTCTTGTTGCATGTGTAGGCGCTCTCTCTGGTTGGGGATGGGAAAATGAAGGGCTGATGTCTTCACCCCCTGCTATGTGTATAGCTGGGCCATTGCCTCCTGACATGGGAATACTTTATTTAAAGCCTTCAATAAATATTATTATGAATTATAAATATGAATTATCTTTCTAGGAAATGCATGAATCAAGTATTTAGCATTTTTATGGTAAACATAATATTACCTTGTAAATAGGGCCAGAGAGATTGCTTAGTGGTTAAGGTGCTTGCCTATGAAGCCTAAGGACCCAGGTTCGATTCCCCAGCACCCACACAAGTGAGATGCACAAGGTGACACATGTGTCTTAAGTTCATTTGCAGTGGTTAGAGTTCCTAGTGTACCCATTTTCTCTCCATATGTATGTCTCTCTCAAATAAAATTGAAATATTAAAAGATAATATTAGCTTGTTTTTTTTAATTTTTAATTTTTAAATTTTTATTAGCATTTTCCATGATTATAAAAAATGTTCCATGGTAATTCCCTCCCGCCCCCCCCCCACTTACCCCTTTGAAATTCCATTCTCCATCATATATTTGCTTGTTAATATGTGAGTAAATTTAAATGAGATTGAAAGAGATGAAACAGATTATTGAAAGTATATGGAGGAAAGTATTTACCATAATATTTTCATCAAAATTGTCTCATTATTCTTTATCTAATAATTAAAATGAGAGTTTAGAATAAAATGACAATGGACAGCTGGAGAGATGTCTTAGTGGTTAAGGCACTTGCCTAAGAATCTTAAGGACCCAGGTTTGATTCACCAGTACCCACATAAGCCAGATGCACAAGGTGTTACATGTGTCTAGAGTTTGTTTGCATTGGCTAGAGGCCCTGAAGCACCCATTCTCTCTATCTGCTTCTCTCTCTCTCTCTCAAATAAATAAATTAATAAAATAGTTAAAACAAAATAAAATTACAAGAAAAATGTTGAGTGTACTTAATGTCATTATCTCTGGTCGGCCTGAGGCAGACCCAGAAGGAGGTCATTATCTTGTAGAATGATAGTCTTTGGTCAGTATGTTCATTTATAATTGAAGTTACCTTAAAATGAGCTGTGCTTAGGGCTGGGACCTGGCACAGTAGTTAAAGACATTTGCTTGCCAAGCCTGCTGCTCCAGGTTCCATTCTCCAGATCCCATGTAAAAGCCAGATGCACAAAGTAGTGCATGCATCGGAAGTTCATTAGCAGCAGTGTATTCATGCTCTTTGTCAAGTAAATCAATAAAAGCATCTAATTTTTTTAAAGTGGTAGCTAATGACCAAAGAATCTTATGTTCTTATAGCAACCAATATTACTACTCACACATAGACACACTGCTGCGCACATCCCCATCCTGATCCTTGGCTGGTGGAGTGCTGCCTAATAGGGTAGTGCTGCCTCTACGGACACAGAAAACAACAGTGCCATCACATGCTGGATCTGTGAGCAGTTCAGAAGTTACATGTGTAAGTTCAGTCATTTCATTGATGAAGGCAAGTTCATGACCTGCCCTTCAACAGGAAAAAATAGTTAAGTAACTTGTACCATAATACATTCCAAGACAATATATTCTTTTTGTGTGTGTGGGGGGGGTGATTTTCGAGGTAGAGTGATACTGTAGCCCAGGTTGACCTGGAATTCACTATGTAGTCTCAGGATGGTCTTGAACTCACAGTGATCCTCCTACCTCTGCCTACTGAGTGCTGGGATTAAAGGTGTGCACCACCATACCTGGCTTCAAAATTACATATATCAAAAACTGGGCATGGCGGTGCACACCTTTAATCCCAGCATTTGGGAGGCAGAGGTAGGAGGATTGCCATGAGTTCAAGGCCACCCTGAGACTACAGAGTTAATTCCAGGTTATCCTGGACCAGAGTGAGACCCTACCTCGCAAAACCAAAAAAAATAAAATAATTACATATATCTACACACACACACACGTGTGTGTGTGTGTGTGTGTGTGTGTGTGTGTGTGTGTTTCAAGGTAGGGTTTCACTCTAGCTCAGGCTGACCTAGAATTCACTATGTAGTCTCAGGGTGGCCTCAAACTCAAGGTGATCTTCCTACCTCTGCCTCCCGAGTGCTGGGATTACAGGCATGTACCACCACACCCAGCCAAAACAATATATTTTTTAATGTAATATAATGTTCACGTACCTTTTTCATACAAAGCATCTTCCCAGTCGGATTAAAAACATCTCAAAACAGAACCAGTCTTAATGTCTAGGGGCCCATCATGATCTCTACAGTGTTTTAAGAGGCAGGTTCTCTAGCCAGGCATGGTGGCATACACTTGGGAGGCAGAGGGAGGATGATAACCATGAATCTGAGGTCAACCTGGGGCTACAGAGTGAGTTCCAGATCAGTCTGGACTGGAGTGAGAAAATTACCTCGAAAATATAAACAATCAAAAAAATAATAAGAGGTAGATTCTCTTATCTAGATGTTTCTAGAGTCAAATATTGTCTAGGATCAAATATTGTTAAAATTCCTACCTAAACAGTGCCTTGGTAACAGGGACCATGGCTGTACTAAATGGTCTTACAGTATTTGGTAATATGAGCATTGTTACATACCCAGGAATGCCCAGCTGTGTTCAAGCCCTGCCCAACCCTGTCCCTCACTAAATTTTCCTCCTCATCCCTGCCCTTCCCTTTCCTAGCTTTGCTCCAACCCTGTTTCTCCCCTTTTCTTTTGACCCCTCACTAGATGCCCAACCCCACTAGCTAATAATGGGAAAAGATTAGTCATGGGTGCTGGTCCTATTCTTACGGGAGTAAGAAGCACTGGAGAACTGTTACAGAGCACTGTGATTATAGATCAGAAACCCACATGAAAGAATTTTGAATATTTCCAACATTCAGAGCTGATATAGTAGCCAGCATCCTACCTTTGGGATCTGTCAAAGGGGAGCAGAGTAGGATCTTGGGGTGACAGCTGAAGCCATCAGGCTGGAGGGAGATGGCAGCAGGAGAGCTGTGACCAGTAGCCTCCTCTCTGCCCCCTGCAGAGCTCCTTCCCTCCTTTCTTTCCCAAGTCCATGGCTCTGGACATTGCAGGCTTCTGAGTTCACAGCTGGCTTCTTGTGTGCCTGGCCTGGGATCACTGCCCCCTCTGAGTCCAGGACACTTAGTGCTGCCAGCGCAGCGTCATGGAGACCATTATTGTAAGCCATTATGAAGGGACTGCCCTGTAGGAGGAGCACTGTGATGTGGGTCTTAGTAAAGGTTTTATAGGGGTGGGTTTAGGTCTTCCATGTCCACATATTCCCTGGGTGGTTTGTTAGTGGGTCAGACTGTGTTGAGAACCGAGGTCTTGTGAATGAGGAGGTGTCTGCTCTGCTTTGTCCTGTCAGCAGCTAGCTCAGAGGCCCCTCTGCCAAGGCTGCCTCCCTGGTTTTACTGAAGATCCAAGTGAAGACTCACTGGTCCCCGGAACACTGCTGCCCCCACCTGCCTCCTCTTACTCAGCCTCATGCTCAGCTCCAAAACAGCTGAAGTTTGGCTCCATGCCACTCGTGGCCAACTCATTTGGGGTTTCTGAGTCCAGTGCCATCTTGCAATAATGGGCATAGTGAATGAGTTCTGTCTCTTAGGGCTTTCTGAGGTTAAAGGGTGTTATATTAAAAACATCTGACAAGGGTTCCTCCAAAGTTGTTTGGCTTAGGCCAGTGTGTCTTCTGAGAACTGATGACAGGTAACAGTTTTTATTTTATTTATTTATTTACTTTGGTTTTTTGAAGTAGGGTCTTGCTCTAGCCCAGGCTGATCTTGAATTTACTATGTAGTCTCAGGGTGGCCTCCAACTCAGTGATCCTCCTACCTCTGCCTCCTGAGTTCTGGAATTAAAGGTGTGCACCACCACACCTGGTTTAGATCATCTCTTCTTGAATTGAATGTTAGCTTTTATTTTCTTTGTTGTTTTGAGATGTGTTTTCCATTGTTGCACAGATGATGGCCCATGCTTTTAATCCCAGCACTCGGAAGCAGAGGTAAAAGGATAACCATGAGTTCAAGGCCACCCTGAGACTACATAGTGAATTCCAGGTCAGCTTAGGCTACAGAAAGACCCTACCTTCAAAAAAAACATGTTTTTTTCTAGTTAGGGTCTTGCTCTAGCTCAGGCTGGAATTCATTATGTAGTCTCAGAGTGGCCTCAAACTCATGGCAATCCTACCCCTGCCTCCTGAATACTGGGATTAAAGGCAGGCATGTGCCACCATGCCTGGCCACACTGGGTATTTTACATGGTTATTAGAAGAGTGAATTAGGGTCCTTGTGTGTGTATAGCAAGCATTAAAATGTAGAAGGAAGTTCTAAAAAGAATTTTATAATTAAGAAAAATTGGGGAATGCTGGGTGCAGTGGAGCATGCCTTTAATATCAGCACTCAGGAGGCAGAGGTAGGTTCACAGGGAATTTGAGGCCAGGCTAGTACTACAGAGTGAGTTCCAGGTTAATGAACCAGAGTGAAACCCTACCAGAAAAAAAAAAAAAAAAAACTAGCAGGATTTGGAATGTTCTTATCACAAAGAAACAATATGTTTGATGTAACAGATATGCTAATTACTCTAATTTGATACTTGCATGTTTTTGTAGGTATCAAAATATCACACTGTACCCCAACACATATGTATAATTATATTGATATGCATAAAGTAATGCCAAAGCAAATCTGTCAAAAATAAAACATTTCAAATAAAACTTTATCTTAAAAAGAGCTGTTCAAAAAATATGAAAACTAGGACTAAGCAGATAGCTCAGTGCTTAAAGGCATTTGCTTGCAAAGCCCTCTGGCCCAGGTAAAATTCCCCCATTCCCATGTAAAGATGGGTGCACAAAGCGGCCCATGCATCTGGAGTTTGTTTGCAAGAGGCTCTAGCATGTTCAACCTTTCTCTCTCTCTCTACCCACAAATAAATATTTTTAAATAATATAAAAACTAAATAAGCCAATTTACCCATTGAAGAACAAAAAGAAACCAGGTGTAGTGGCACATGCCTGTAATCTCAGCACTTGGGAGGTGGAAGCAGGAGGGTTAGGAGTTCAAGGTCTTCCTCAGCTATGTAACAAGTTTGAGACCAGACTAGGTTACATGAAACCCTGTCTCAAGAAAACAAAAACAAAATAACAACAATAAAAAGCAAGTTAGCTGGGTACAAACTAAACAAGGCTTGAGCAAGGGTAAGAGCACGGAGGCCAGCAGGAGGCTCTGTAGTCATCTGGCTCCAGGAAGCTGGTGGCTGACTAAGGTGGTCCTGGTGAGTGAGAAATGGATGGAGCCATTGTTGGCAGAGCCAACAGGGTTTTCTGATAGATTGCACACAAGGCTATAGAAAAAAAAAAAGTCACTGATGAGTCCAGCCATGACTCAGATCTGAGAAAACAGGAAGAAAGCTACCATGAGGACATACTTTCAACTTGGAAGTCTTGTAGTTCTCAGAAAAAGAAAAAGGAAAAAACAAAACAACAACAACAAAAACTAGAAAGAAAAATTAAAGAGAAAAACCAGAAACTGAAAAGGACATGACATGATAAGATGTTGGGACCAGTGGTCCACTAAAGTGGATGACCCTATAAAAGAGTATGCTTTGGGCTTGGAGAGCTGGCTTAATGGTTAAAGGTGCTTGCTTGTAAAGCCTGATGGCTTTGCAGTACCCACATAAAGCCAGATGCAGAAAAGGGCATGCTGATGGACACAATAAGAACCATGACACTAATGGTGGGAATGTGGGTGTCAGTGCAAATGAGCACACTGCAACTATGATGCGTGACATTACAAATGCATTGCGATATGCATGTATCATGCAGTGTACCCAGATGAGTCTGGTTCAAATAGTAGCCTAAAGAGAAGTTACTCAACTTTTTTTGGCTTATGTATATACTAGACTTTTGACATGAATCATTCAGTAAAATTCTTTCAGCTCTAATATCTTCCATGGCAAAAGCTTAGACATTATTTGGAATTTTGTGTCTGAGGAATTCTGGGAATAAGCACTGTAATTATACTCTCAATTGTCTTATACAATATATTATAAGTGTTGTGCAAAGGGGTTAATCTTAGACTCCAGATTTTCTTTACCTAGAAGCTGGTGAAAATCTACAATCAGTGTGGCCAAGTATTTAGTCATTTCTGCTAAGGTTTCTTTGTCTGAAGTTTCCTGGAGCTCCTCCGTGACAGACACCACACTACAATCATCCCACATGATAAGTTTGCTCTGGAAGATTAACTTCCTGTTTCAAATTATCTCAGTTCATGGTTGCACTTTTTCTTTACATCTGTTTCAGAAGGACTTATCTCTTCCTAATATCTTTATAAAATGCTGAAGGCTGCTGCTACTTACAATCCAAGAAGGTCACATGATAAGCTAGTTGAGTTTTCCTCTCACTTCAGAGCACACTTCTCTATGAGCACCTGCAATGCCAGAGATATCTTAAATCCTTCTGCTATGGTTTAGGTAAGGCTTCAGTGTGTTCTCTAAAGAGTCCTGTGTTGGAAGCTTGGTCCCCAGTATGATACTATTGAATGGTGGTAGAACTCTGAAGATGTGGGAATCAGATAATTAGGTTATTGGTGTGGAAAGGACTGATGTAGGTCTCAATAGAGTGAGTTAATTCCCATGACAGTGAGTAGTTATAAAAGGGCAAGGCAGCCCCCTTTTCACTTTCTGGCTTCCTATCTTGTTATGTGATATCTCACATAGGATCTGACTACAATGTTATCTACTAGCCAATGAGGCTGCCACCAAAAGCTATGTTGTTTTCATTTTCAGCCTCCAAAAGTAAGCTAAACATTTCCCCTTCTTTACAAACTACCCAGCTTCAAGTATTTCACGATAGCAACAGAAAGTGAACTAATATACCATCTGAGAAGAGCCATTCCTACCCACAGCACACAGGGGGCCATGAACACTGAAGCCAAGACTGCTGCACAGCCAGGAAGTTTTTAACCCTTTGTATGCATGGTTCCTGTAGGAATGCATCCCTAAGTTAATGACAAAGGAAGAAAACACAAACTACTTTCAAACTATCCATTTGCAGTTGTCTATAATGTAAAAGATACCTGATTTTCTTTGACATCATTGTCAAATAATACTTAATTTATGAGCATAATATGACTCCCTGACTCACCATGTCACATGCTGAGAATCATCCCAAAGGTATGCAGTTATGCTTTGCGAGTGCCAGAAGTGGAGTACATCTAGGCTGGGTGTGGTGGTGCACGCCTTTAAACCCAGCACTAGGGAAGCAGAAATAGAAGGATTGCCATGAGTTCGAGGCCACCCTGAGATTATATAGTGAATTCCAGGTCAGCCTGGGCTAAGATAATGTAATGACTTTTGGTCAAGTTTTGTTTTTGTCTTGATAGAGATGATGGGTAAGGTCATAGATTTCCTGTGTCTAAGATCTATTACTCATATTTTAAACCAATAAAAGCTTGCCCAAATGTAAATGATAGCTAGAATTTCTTCAAGAAAAACCAGGAGCTGCTGGCACTGGCAGAACAGCATGGAAGGCCTGCGCCACCACAGCCCTTTGATGCAGAACCAGAAGAACCGAGAACTCCAGCTAGAGAAGCTGGCCTTGCCCCATGGCCTGTGGTGCCCAGGTCAGGCGGCAGCCTGTACCACCCTGCTCCTGGTGCCCAGGGAGCTGGCTTCCTAAGGACAAGGGAAAATTGTAATCACCTTTGCACTTGCCGAATCTTTGTTTCCGCACTAATTAATGCACAATGAGTTTTGTCAGGTTTTGTTTTCAGGGGTGCACCAGAGCAAGGACCCTCTGGCTCACCTTCCAAGTGACTCTAGTTTTCCCAGATTTTAGTTCTTCATTTTGCAGATGAACAGCAAAAAAAAAAAAAAAAAAAAAGTATCCAGAAGGTATTGACACAGATGTCCACCTCTAGGTTTATTTATTAAAGCGCTCTTTCCATTCTTTGCAATGCTGATGGTGGTGATACGCAGGTCTCATTGGTCTCATTCTTGCAGTTGCCATACAGTGCATTTATTTAACCCCCACCTGAATGGCATAAATTAAGTGTTCAGCTGGTGTTTTTACTGTAAACAAGGAGACTTTGCTCTTCATTTAAACCAAATCATATTTCATAGTTTATGCTCGAGGGTTTTTACCGGTTCCTTTTTACACTCCTTAAAAACAGTTTTTAAGTCATTTGGAACAAGAGACTTTTATTTTCCTGGCAGCTTTTAACATTATAACAAATTTGTGTCTGGGGGACTGCTGATCACTGTTTCTCACTGTTGTGAATCAAAGCATTTGCAACCAAGAAAAAAAAATGTTTTATTTGAAACTGGACCGAGAAAAACGGTGTCTGAGCAGCTGCTGTATATAGTTTTAAATGGTTTATTGCACCTTCTTAAGTTGCACTTAAGTTGGGGGGGAGGGTTGATAGAAGTTTTTAATCACAGTCACAGGACTTTTTTCTTTTGTAACAGAGCTTAAAAGGGGGGGGCTGCTTTTCCGGTGGGGGGCAGATGAAGGCTCACAGGAACCCTTTCTCTTAGAGGAGGCAAGTACCATTTCTTTTATCTTTTATTTGAGGAATGTACGAATCAACAATTGCAGTTGACTAAAATGCTACTGGAATTTGAAAACTTGACTCTTTCCTTTTAATGTTTTCTTTTTAATTACTACTTGCCCCTCTTAGGGAAGTTGTGTGCCAAAGAACCAGTGTCATAACCCCTCTCCTCCCTCCTGTTGAGCTGATGCTGCATTGTTGCATATCCCAGCTACTCTGTGGGCTTTGTGAAGCTGTGTGTGAAGTCTCCACCTCATTGTAGTATATGCAGGCAAGACTGCACTTTCCTACAGATGTGTGGAGTAAGCTGTGGTATAGTTTTTTTGGCACATAATTAACACATTGCAGCAGAAAAAAGAAAAGAAAAGAAAAAAGAAAAAAGAAAAACCACAACAAGTTGGAAAAACCTTACCCAATCCAGGCATGCTTATATTTAGGAAATTACCTCTGGCTCTCCCTTTAATATTTACTTCAATATGTCATGAGAACATACAAGGTTAAAACAACACTGGTATCATGTACAAACCCATCACAGCATATCTAAGCTAGAACAGCCATTCCCAAAACCCAAACACTGAGATCTAGATCTCTTTTGCATGTTATAGAAGAACAATCAGCAGTCAACATTTAGCTAACAGCAAAGGCTATATTTGTATAAGGTTTTGGGAAAAGGAGTGGAATTCTAACAAGCACATATGATTGGTGTTTGTCCATAAACATTACCAGAATGCATAAAGAAACTGCAGGAATGACTTCAAGGTCAGAAATGAAACTCTAGAGAAGTTTTCTAATTGAGATTGGATGTCTTATTTGTAAAGCAAAGTATTATTCACTGTTAGAGAAGTTCACCAGACTGTGAGCACTAAGAAATTTCCTCATAATGTGGAAATGAGCATCTGATATAAACCAAGCCTTTGCTATTATATACAATTCCTATCTTGGAAGAGAAGAAGGCTTATGGTAGCAACATATCAACAGGCTCAGAGCTCTTGCTTTACTATAGTACTGACATAGGACTTCAACATACCAAGTTGCTATGATGGGAAACAGCAGGACACAATGCAGATAGCATCCTAGCTTGACATCTACCAGGGTACTCTTAGTTGGCAGACACACTGAAGATCATGGGAATGGAACAGATCTGTGACTGGGTGGATGGGCCTTGGCAAAGAACGTTCTAGAGGATTTCTACTGAGTGACCAGAATCTGGGTTGTCCAGCAATAATTCAACCTAGTGTGCTAGCAATTTAGTTCTCAGTCATGGTTTCCTCAGGCTACAGAGAGGTAGTTCTGTTGCCAGAGCTTTGCGTATAATCCTGGGCTCTGCCAGCCCTAACATGCTTGGCTCAGCCACCCTTCTTCAATATGCCAGTTGAAGAGACAGTGAAAAGTAGAAAAAGGATATTTATTCAATGTGGCCACATTGGCAAGAGGAACAAATAAAGAGGTCTGGTGACTCCTAAGTCTATCCTCAGGATCTTGACCTAAGATTTTGGTTTAAGCTGACAGAAAGCTGGAAGAAGCCATTCTTCATGTAGTTCAATGGGAGAAAGAGAAATCACCAGTGAAGATGCTCAACAGTGGACACTGCAAGCTTTATATTTGGCCAGCCAGGCCAAATGAGCCAACAGATGCAATAGTGTCACATCAGTCATGGTAGAAACCAACTGCCCTCTAATTGGGCTGGAGGCCTGCTCCATGGGAGGGAATACATCCCTGATACTGAAAACTTAAAACAAGCAGTCATGAGCCCTAGGGGTGTAACGTCTGCTACTGTCTGGCTAAATGTATATACTATGCTTATCAAACTGTCCAGTAAGCACTTCTCTTAATGTTCATACCCTTATATTAATGCTACTCTCACTTTTGGTAGAGAAACTTTTTTCAGATGGCAGTAACCTTGGGATGATTCAGAAGGTATCATGGTGCTGGAAAGAAGTGACCAGAGTGCTCAGTACTGTAATATCTCTATCACACCTTCCAAGGCTCAGGGTCTAATGTGGAAGAGGTGGCAGAAAGAATGTAAGAGCCAAAGGAAGGGTAGGATTCCTTACAATGTGCTTCCCCCAGACACAAAATGGCCTGGATATCCATGACCTCACAGTGCCTGACACTACGTACACAAGACCATCATAATATGAGGAAAAGATCATGACATCAAAATAAAAGAGAGACTGATGAGAGATGATGGAGAATGGAGTTTCAAAGGGGAAAGTGGGAGGAGGGAGGGTTTACCATGGGATATTTTTATAATTATGGAAGTTGTTAATAAAAAATATTGAAAGCCGGGTGTGGTGGTGCACGCCTTTAATCCCAACACCTGGGAGGCAGAGGTAGGAGGATCACTGTGAGTTCGAGGCCACCCTGAGAATGCAGAGTGAATTCCAGGTCTGCCTGAGCTAGAGTGAGACCCTACCCTTGAAAAAAAAAAAAAAGATTTAGGTTTAAATAGAAGGCAAGAGTAGAATGGTCCTGACCATCAGTGGTCCATTATTATCTCTACTCCAGCCTATACCACTGCATGGTGGTCTGACAAGTTGTTAGAACTGTGTGAAATATCTTTCCCTTCCTCTGGTATGAGATTCCTAGAGAACACTGTTCCAGTAGGCTGATAACCAAAGGGAGGGGCATACCTGTCTCTAATTAGAATATCTTCACTCCTGTTAGGATGCTTATAACGCTATCCAATATACCTAGGACATCAACTGCAGTTCTGAACAGAAGACCCAGCTGTCAAAAAGATTTCACTTACAAGAGCTCAGAGGAAAAATGTGCCAGATCTGCCCCTGGTAACTTTGGCAAGAAAACAAAGCTAAAAATGCATACTACAGTAGAGTAAAAGGAGCACATCAAATGACAGAGAACCTATCTGAAAGAAAGGACCTGGGCTAGAGAAGAAGCTTAGTTTGTAGAGTGCTTGATTAGCATGCCCAATACTCTAGTTTCAATCCCTAGTACTGTATTAACCAGGTATGAAAGTGCATACCCGGAATCCTAGCACTTGAGAGGTGGAGGCAGGTAGAACAGAAGTGTAAGGTCATCCTCAGCTACATAATGAGTTTCAGGTCATCCTGGGTACAAAAGCCCCTGCTCAAAAGCAGATGAACTTGTTTTTTAGTTAAAAAAAGAAAACAAGGGGCCGGAGAGATGACTCAGCAGTTAAGGTGCTCACCTGCAAAGTCTTATGAGCTGGGTTTGATTTCCCAGTACCCACCTAATCCAATTGCACAAAGTGGTGCATGTATCTGGAATTCGTTTGCAGCAGCTGTAGGCCCTGACACATGTATACTCTCTCTGTCTCTCTGCCTCCCCTGTTTCTATGTATCTCTCTGCTTGCAAATAAATAAATAAAATATTATTTTAAAAAAGAAAGCAAGCCGGGCGTGGTGGCGCACGCCTTTAATCCCAGCACTCGGGAGGCAGAGGTAGGAGGATCGCCGTAAGTTCAAGGCCACCCTGAGACTCCATAGTGAATTCCAGGTCAGCCTGGGCTAGAGTGAGACCCTACCACAAAAAAACCCCAAAAAAAAAAATTAAAAAAAAAAAAAAAAGAAAGCAATATCCTAAGAACAAGAGTGCTTCACATAAAAACATGTAAAGGAATGTTTATGGTTATGGTTAAAAATGAACATAAGGGCTGGAGAGATGGCTTAACAGTTAAGCACTTGCTTGTGAAGCCTAAGGACCCCGGTTTGAGGCTCGATTCCCCAGGACCCACGTAAGCCAGATGCACAAGGGGGCACATGCATCTGGAGTTCGTTTGCAGTGGTTGGAGGCTCTGGCATACCCATTCTCTCTCTGCCTCTTTCTCTGTCTGTCGCTCTCAAGCAAATAAGTAAAAATTAAAAAAAAAATGAACTTGGGCTGGAGAGATGGCTTAGCGGTTAAGCGCTTGCCTGTGAAGCCTAAGGACCCCGGTTCGAGGCTCGGTTCCCCAGGTCCCACGTTAGCCAGATGCACTAGGGGGCGCACGCGTCTGGAGTTCGTTTGCAGAGGCTGGAAGCCCTGGCGCGCTCATTCTCTCTCTCTCCCTCTGTCTTTCTCTCTGTGTCTGTCGCTCTCAAATAAATAAATAAATAATTTTTTTAAAAAAATGAACTTAAGGTAAAAACACTCCAAATGTTCATTAATTGGTGAGTGGATGGAAAAAATGTACAATATCCATGTAATGGAATATTATTTTTATTATTTTTCCATTAAATGAAATGAAATGCATCCAAAAATGCATGGAGTTTTTAAAGATTAAATGAACTAAGCCAATCACATATGATTCCATCTTAGTAAAATGTCCAGAATAGACCAATTATCTATATAGATTAAAAGTGCTATACATGTGCAGTTGTAATCCCAGTACTTGGGAGGCTGAAGCAGGAGGATCTCAAATTTAGGGCCCATTGAATTACATGATAAGACCTTGTCTCAATAAAAAGCAACAAACAACTATGTTAGTGGTTGCTTAGAACTAGCAGGTAGAGGGATAGGGGCATAATAGTCCAAGGGTATGCTTTCTTTTTGAATTGATAAAGATATCCTCAAGTTGACTATGAAGATAGTTGCACATGTCTCTGAATATTACAAAAACATTAACTGTATATCTTAAGTGGATAAATTGTATGGTTATGTCAATTTTATCTCCACAATTCTGTTAAAAAACTGCTATGTTGCCTAACAGGGACTTGTTTAAATAACACAGAAATGAGATGCAGAAATCTTGATCTTAAAAGAGCTATGGGAAAGGTATTTTATAAAAAAAATCATTTTTTCTGCAAATGCTTATGCTAGAAAAGCATTTCATAACCTGACTTCAATACAGTAAGTTATAAAAGACACTGCATCAGATAAGGCTAGTGAGTCAAACAGAAGCCATGCTTATTATTTCATGGTTCTGTTTTTATGTGGCACTGGAGCATCATCCTAGGGTCTTGCATGTGCTAGGAGAGCACTCTACCACTGAGCCATATCCCCAGAAGTTAAAATTAGAAAGAAAAAAAAAGTAGATACAAAGTCTTGTGGTATATAGTCCAGGCTGACCTTGAACTATTGATCCTCTTGTCTCAGCTCTGAGATTATAGACATGTATTATCATGGCCAGCTACACACTATTTTAGCAGACAGAGTTTAATACAGAGGATTGGCTACATGGACATCCAAGAACCAACAAAACAAAAAAGGTCATTAAGGTAATGCATAGTTAGTTACTGTACTAGACAGTGATTAGTGATTTCTCTGGTGGAAATAAACGGGAAAGGTAAAACAAAAGAAAGAGGTGGACATTATCTGAACTTAGAAAGTTACAGTAGAAACTGCATGCAGTAGGAGATTGAGCTTCTGAGGAAGGGGTGCCTTGGTTGTTGCTGATAGCTGAAGTGTTTGGAGAAACAGTACCAGGAACTGGCCCAAAAGTCTGAGGAGGAGTACTGCCCAGCAATTTCTTGGTCTTCTAAGGAAATACCATGAGCTAGCTCTAATAGTGTGCAAAGAAGTGAAAAAACAGGAACCAACTACTGCAGTTGGGCTGGTGTGCCTTTGAGGGGTCATTCTGACAGAAATTATATATATATATATACAGGAAGAAGCGAAAAGCTTTGCTTTTTCCTGCTTTCTATTGTCTTTCTAACTGCCCACAGTCAGCAGAGCCTAAGAGATAGCTAGCTCATAAAGCAGTATACAACTTTCAGAATCCCACCTTCACCAGTGCAAAATGTGGTGCTGACAGACTAATAATCAGTACCGATGACTTGAGAAAACCTCAAGGCAAGATGAAAAGATGACTTGTAGAACCAAGGGAATACTGAAAGCAAAACATAATTGCAATTGCAAAAATGTACATCACTGGCACAATCTAGTAATGAATCCCCAGTAACTCACAAATTGAATTAATAACATAGAGTAAATCGTGATTTAATCCTAGAAAATTCAGAAGAATAAGGCAATTAGCAAGATGACCTATGCAGAAGACAAAGATGTTTCACAGGAGTAACTATAGAGTGGAGCTGCCACTGCCACTGCCACTGCAGATGGCAGTGACTCCTGGGGAGACACAAGACTTATCATGGTGATGAGAAGTGACAGCTGACTGTTCAACACTGGGTGTCACACCTACCATAGAACACTGCAGAGGAGGTGGAGGAAAATTATTAGTGTTGCTCTCACCACTAGCCAAAGAAGCTTCTCCTAAGAGATGGTGGTGAATACTGAGAAGACTCAGAACTCATCAGAGGGCTGGAGAGATGGCTTATTGGTTAACACACTTACCTACAAAGCCAAAGGACCAAAATTCGATTCCCCAGTACCCACGTAATGCCATATGCACAAGGCGGCAGGCACATGCATATGGAGTTCACTTGCAGTGGCTGGAGTGGCACATCCATTCTCTCCCTCTATTTGCCTCTCTTTCTCAGATAAATAAATAAAATTAAAATTAAAAACATCTCATCAGAGTGCTGAAAATAAGTGACTGTTGAGAGCTTAGCACTCCCTGAGACATCTCTATCACACCAAAGCTGAGTGGACATTGCAGAAGAGGAGGTGACAGGAATAACTGTAGCTCCTAAAGCACAGTATCTAACAAAAATATTAAAATTATTCTGACATATTATATGATGAAAACACCCTAAAAGTCCTAAAAGAAGCTAATTTTCAAGTACCAGTGGGATAGTATAATACAAAGAAAATGTATTAAAAGATGACTGACATTGAGATACATTTTTAAGGCATATACTTCAAAAGTTAAGAAAAAAATCTTACTAGAAGGGTATTCAGTGCTAACCAATGTTGAAACACACAGTTTGAAAAGTTTATTCTGTTCTATTAATGATTTCTATTATTTTGTTTAACTTTTCTTCCTTTTCTTCTTTTTTTTCTTTCGAGGTAGGGTCTCACCCTAGCTCAGGCTGACCTGGAAATCACTATGTAGTCTCAGTGTGGCCTTGAATTCACAGAGATCCTCCTACCTCTGCCTCCTGAGTGCTAGGATTGAAGGTGTATGCCACCACACCCAGCTGTGTTTAATTTTTGAGAAATCTCTAATGAATCAACCTCTCCTGTGATGAAATAATGTGCATCTGAGCATTTTCCTTTTGTTCAGTTCAAGTAGGAATAAATGTAATACTGTATTTAAAAATATTGGTCAAACAATGGTTCAACCATTAAGGCACTAGTCTGTGGAGCTTAATGACTGGAATTCAATTCCCCAGTGCCTACGCAAAGCCAGATGCACAAAGTGGCACATACATCTGAAATTTATTTGCAGCAGCTGAAGGCCCTTGTGCACCCATTCTATCTTATCTGTCTCTCTTCTATTTCTCTACTTGCAAATAAATAAATAAATAAAGTTATTTTTAAAAAAATTTCGGGCTAGAGAGATGGCTCAGTGGTTAAAGGCACTTGCTTAAAGCCTGGTGGTCCAGGTTCAAATTCCCAGTACCCATATAAAAATCCAGATGCAAAAAATGATATATGCATCTGGAGTTCATTTGCAGAGGCAGGAGGCCCTGGCGCACCCCCCACACACACACACATTCTCCCTCTCATAAATAGTAAAAGTATTTTTAAAGCATTTTAAAGTAGCATGTGCAGAAGAGCTTACTCCTGTTCATGCCACCCATTTATCACTTTATCTGTCCTTCTGTCTGTATTTATGAGAAATGGTGCACACTAAATGTAGGTATTACAATTTATGTGATAGTAAAACAAGAATTGTAACCTATTTGAGTTTCTGGAAAGTTTTATAAAGAGCTTGTGTTATTTTTATAAAGATAGCAAAGACATATATATATTAAAGATAGTTATGAGTTTGAGAAACCAGGCGTGGTGGCGCACGCCTTTAATCCCAGCACTTGGGGGGTAGAGGTAGGAGGATCGCCATGAGTTCAAGGCCAGCCTGAGATTGCATGGTAAATTCCAGGTCAGCCTGGGCCACAGCAAGAGCCTACCTTGAAAAAAAAAAAAAGAAAGAAAGAAAAAAGATGAGTTTGAGAAATTTTACATACAGTCCTGCTGGGAAGAGTCCATTAGCATAAGGAATATTAAGATTAAATTATGTTCTAAGATATGATCTGTCTACATTGCTGCTTCTCAATTACAGATACATGTTATATTCACCAAGGAGCTTTTGAAAAATACCAATGTCTAGGCTTTAGCCCAGACCCATTAAACCAAAATTTCAGGAGTGGGACCATGGAATTGATACATCTTGAATATTCTCCAGGTGATTCTGCAGTCAACAGGTCTCATGCAAGGTATGTGGCTGGAAACTCAGGATGTTCCATTTTGCTTCTCAAGCCCAAAGGAGGATCCACCCCAGGACTAGTTGCTAAGAGAGAAGAACAAACACAGATGGGCGACAGCAGCCTGGCCCTTTCTCTGCTTTCCATTACAGCCTGATAATAGGAACTGGAGCAACATATGTTCACATCCAGGAGAGAGACACGCCTTTCTTTCTCCCCAGGTGCTCTGAGTTGGCACCTCTTGGTCTCTCACTGGTTCAAAAAGAGTAAGGCACACCCATTACAGAGCCAATGTCTAGTGAGCGGGATGGCACTATTGTGATTGGCTTAGTAATGCTTCTCAAACATACTGTGCATAAGCATTGCCTCAGAATCTTGTTAAATGCAGATTCTGATTCAGTAGGCCTGGCCAAGGGCCAAGTTCTGCATTTCTAACAAGCTCCCAGGTGATTAGAGTGACTGTTGAGGTGTCAATTACAGTGTCCATCTTAACTGCCAAGCACACAAGGTATTTATATTAGCTGAGGAGTACATTCTTTCCTTGTAGGTAACTCTGGAGAGAAGCCAGTTATAATCAGAAGTGCTTAATGAGCGTGGCAGATTGCTCAGACGGTGGGACGGCACAGAAAAAAGAAAGCAATCACTGTGCACTGAGAGAAGGGACATAGATCATTTAAGGGGGTGGGCTTTGCTCTGTCCTGAAGAACACGAAAACCATCAGATTCTCCATTAAAAAAAAAAAAAGACTTTTCTAGGATCCAGTTTGGTGGGAAACATTGCATTCTATGTCCCCCAATTTACAATGCCTAGTTTGATTTTAAAAATGCAAAGCCTCATGCAGTGCAGTTACCATTTCTCTAATAAAGATGATTCTTCACAGACAAGACAGGCTACATAATTTGGGGAGGCCAGTGCAAAATGAAATTGAGTAGCTGCTCTCCTAAAAGCCAGTAAGATCTTCTAGATGGTGACAAGAGCAATAAGCTAACTGTGGAGCCCTTCTAAGTGATGCTCTACACAAGTGCCCATAAAGCTGGTCCTGCCTGTGAAAATATTGGGAACATTAAAGGAGACAATGAATAAATAGTATTTGCATATTATAAGCACCAGATACTTAATAACTATGGCATATGTATGAGTTTTGGCTAAGACTTGGCTGTAGCAGAAACTCACTTCATCCCAGTCAGTAAAAAAGCAGCAGAAGTCTTTATAAAGATTTCCCAGGCATGTGTCTGAGACTCCTGCCAGGCACAGGAACAAGTGGAAGAGAAACACTGTCAGCACTCAACTCTGTTCTTCTCAGCAGGTCTCCTAACTATATGGCGGGGATAGTCAGCTCTTAAGAGCTCAGGTTCAAGAACCTTCCCAGGGATGACTCAAAAGGCACCATAGTGCTGAGAAGTGACAGAAGAGTCTGAAACACTGCACTGAACCATCTCTATCACACCCTCCAAAGCTCAGGGTCCATTGCAAAGAAGTGGCAGAAAGAATGTAAAAGCCGGGCTGGAGAGATGGCTTAGCGGTTAAGTGTTTGCCTGTGAAGCCCAAGGACCCTGGTTCGAGGCTCCATTCCCCAGGACCCAGGTTAGCCAGAGGCACAAGGGGGCACATGCGTCTGGAGTACGTTTGCAGTGGCTGGAGGCCTTGGTGCACTCATTCTCTCTCTCTCTATATCTGCTTCTTTCTCTCTCATTCTCAAATAAACAAACAAAATTAAATTAAAAAATAAAGAATTTAAGAGCAAAAGGAAAGGTATGGCTCCTTACAATGCAACTGTCTAGACAGAAATTGACCTTGATATCCATGACCTTGCAATGCCTAGTAATACCTTCACAAGACCCTCATAATAGGAGAAAAAGACAATATAACATCAAAATAAAAGAAAAACTGGAGAGAGGGAGGAGATATGATGGAGTGGGGTTGTGAAAGGGAAAGTGGGGGAGGGGAGGGGAGGGAATTATAATGGTTCATTGTTTGTAAGTAATAAAAAAATTAAAAAAAAATAAAGAAACTTCCCAAGGGAAGACTGGGTCTCTTAGTCCAAGTCCATATTCTAAGGGAGAGCTTCCAACTATTTTTCTTTTTTTCAAGGTAGGGTTTCATTCTAGCCCAGACTGACCCAGAACTCTGTAGCTCCAGGCTGGCCTCAAATTCAGAGATTCTCTTACCTCAGCCTCCTGAGTGCTGGGATTAAACTCAACAACTGCATACTTTTCTGCTGTTTTCAGCCTAGTAGAAGGAAATCACAATGTTTTACCTTTGCCTGTGTCCCAATGTGTTTTCCAATTAAGTGATTTCCAATACACAAGGAGATTTCTCTGCCTTCACACAGGTAGGCAAAACATGTACATCCCAGTATATCCACATTTGTTTGATTTGGGGCCTTTTTTTTTTTTTTTTTGAGTTTCATATGTGGCTAAAGCTGGCCTCCACTTTGACTCTTTTAAAAAACGTATTTTATTTATTTATTTGAAAGAGAGGGAAAGAATGGGCACGCCACGGCCTCCAGTTGCAAGCAAACTCCAGATGTGTGTGCCATCTTGAACATCTGGCTTATGTGGGTACTGGGGAATCAAATGTGGGTCCTTTGGCTTTGGAGGCAAGTTCCTTAACTGCTAAGCCATCTCTTCAGCACCTTTTTTTTTTGTTGTTGTTGTTTGAGGCATGGTTTCAATCTAGCCCAGGTTGATCTGAAATGTACTCTATAGCCCAGGCTGGCCTTAAAGTCATAGTGATCCTCCTACTTCAACCTGTTTAGTGCTGGGATTACAAGTGTGGGCCATCATGCATGGCTGTGGGCTACTTATTTATTTTTTTTTTGTTTTTCAAGGTAGAGTTTCACTCTAGCCCAGGCTAACCTGGAATTCACTATGGAGTCACACAGTGGCCTTGAACTCACAACGATCCTCCTACCTCTGCCTCCCAAGTGCTGGGATTAAAGATGTGTGCCACCATACCTGGCTTATTATTTTTAACGAAGGTTATAGTTTTATATCCCCTCTCCCATACCCTTTTCCCTAAGGGAGGGCTCTCCATGGTGGGTTTCTTGGTGTTCACTGTTGGTAAGGTCGCATTTGCTTTGGGGGTGGGGTTGTGCCTCAGGCTTTTTCTACCCACCCTGTGGCTTTTATTATCTTCCTGCCCCCTTCTCCCACAATGGTCCCTGAGCCCTGGTGGGTCTTTTCGCAGTCTGGTGTTGAGTTCTCTGTAGGTAGCCTCCTGAGTTTTTGATTTGATGTGTTTTGATTGACCGCAGTGTCTGTCACCTTTCCCCTAGAGCTGATTGGCTAGTAGTAGGAGCAATACCTGTGTCACTGCTTCCTCTGCAATTTCTCTTGGGTCCCAGCAGATATGTGGCACATCTTATGATAAGCAGTCAGCTATCTTTTCTTGTTATGTTTATGGATCTTGGTTTTCTCTGCAATCAGTCAAATAAAACAGATTTTCCAACTAAGGGTGAAAGCAGCTTAGGTTAAAGGGATATGTTTAGTTATTGAGTTTTCGGCATGTAAATCCACTCTTGTTCAGAGAACAGTGGGGGCTTCTCTCTGGAATCCAAAACTTTCCTGACTTTTGGATTCTGACTTGGTTTCCAGTAGCAGATATGAATTCTCCTTCACTGAGTGGGCCTCATGTCCAATTGGAGAACAGCTGATTAACCTCAAAGGCTATGTGCCACTTTTGCACAAGTGTGTACTTCTTGCCTGGCTGTTTGATTTAGTAGCTCACAGGATCCCCTGCTTATTCACGCTGTTGGTTTCCAACACTATGAGGGCTAGCCAGGAGAAAACTGGCTTCCCTCAGTTCCAGCATGGTACTTCATTGTCTTGTAACTGCAGTGTGGACTACTTCTTAAAGGAATGACTATTAACACTGACAGAGCACACTTGCTATTGATGGGAAGAGAGATAGTTGACACAGAGATCTCAGTGCCATGAGTTGGGTTTGTATTACAGATGGTAGTAAGCCAAACCGATTGGAGGTAGTGAGAACAGAAATAGGAACCCTGATAATGAGCCAGCTACAGGAATCCCAACTTGGGACCTAAGACTTGTATTAGTGTAGTGAGGAGCTAGGAGAAGGAACTTTTTTGCAGAAATATTTAGGAAGTTAAAATCTGAACAGCTTGACAAGTTACTTATGTGAGGAGTGAGGAGAAACAAAGATGGTGAAGAGTAATTTGGGAATGGATTCATGGTGACATTGCTAATTGCGGAGATAAAGCAAGGGCTAGGGTGTGGGGGAGGAATGGCATCAGTTCTTAACATGTATGGTAATAAGAATAATATTCAGGTGGAATCTGGAAGCCTCAAAATTTGGTCAGGAGGTAAAGACTCGGTGGTCCTATGATTTGGATGTTTCCAAATGTTGATTGTTGAAAACTTAATCCTCAGTGCAACTGTGTTGGGAAGTGGGGGGAGGAAACTAATAAGAGGTGAGATTAGGTCAAAGGGCTCTGCTATCATGAACTGATATCATTATCAAGGGATTAAGTTATTTTGAGAGTGGGTTGTCATAAAAGCAAGCTCAGCCCCGCCTACTCTTTTTCCTTTGTCATTCCACATTACAATTATGTATTGCCAAGGATCTTGCTAGACAGTGACACCTCAGTATTGGACTTCCTAGCCTCCAGAACTGTGAAGTAATTTTTAAAAAAATATTTTATTTCTTTGAGAGAGGGAAAGAGAAAGAGGGAGGGAGAGAGGTGGGGAGACAGAGAGAATGGGCACACCAGGGAATCCAATTCCAGACGCATGTGCCACCTTGTGCTTCTGGCTTATGTGGGTCTTGGGGAATTGAGCCTAGGTCTTTTGGTTTTTGTAGGCCTGCACCTTAAGCCCTAAGCCATTTCTCCAGCCCAAAATTTCTTTGTTTTTGTTTTTTTAGTTTTTTCAAGGTAGGGTCTCACTGTAGCATAGGCTAACCTGGAATTCACTATGTAGTCTCAGGGTGGCCTTGAACTCAAGATGATCCTCCTCTGCCCGAGTGCTGAGATTAAAGGCATTAAAGGCGTGCGCCACCACGCCCTGCATTTTTGTTTGCTTTTGTTTTATAGTTCCAAAATTTCTTTATAAACTACTTAACCTAGCAAAATCTTTTTAAATCTGACAAAATCTTTAAAAATCTGACTGACAAAGATAGAAGGATCTCAGTGCCAATTGTTATTATTTTTTTCCTTTTTCTGAAGTAGGGTCTCACTGTAGCTCAGGCTGGAATTCACTATGTAGTCTCAGGGTGGCCTTGAAGTCATGGCGGTCCTCCTACCTCTGCCTCCTGAGTGCTGGGATTATAGGGGTGAAGCACCACGTCCGGCTAGTGCTTTTGATAATAGAGAAAACTCGAAGGGTTTATAGTTTAACAGGGGACATAACAAAACAAAACACAAGTGGTCTCTGCCTTGGTAAAGCTCACAGTTGTTTACAGAAGATACACATTAGGCAATTATGGCGCTGGATGCTTATGAAGTAGATTTTCCGAACCCATTGTGAAAGCCATAACTAGTCTCACCTGTGCTCACACTCCTTGAGAACTGTCACAGGCAGTGTCCCACATACTAAGTCCAAATATTGGACTCATTACTGTTCACGGGAGAGATTCCAAGCCAGGACAAAGACTGCACCTCCTGTCACCTGGGAAGGAGAATGTATCCAGCCCTCGATACAGAGAGCATCGTGTTAGTAGGTGCTTACCGGGCTAAGAAACACCTGGGACCAGTAACCGACAGAGCTGACATCGCCAAGAGAGTGACAGTCCACTCCCCAAAAGCATCCAAGAACACCTGGGCGGAGAGGGAGATAAACCGTAAACTCGTGGATTACGGTCCGGCTTCCTTAGATACCAGCATTACGGAAGGCTTTGAAGTGAGAGGAACACCCTAAATTTGGGGGCGAGGGCATCAATACCTACCCAAGCGGTCGGGAGATTACAATAAACTACCAGCGAAGAGGGGGAGGGATAACGAATTAAGGAACCAGCTAGAAAGACAAGGGAACACAGCACCACGCCACAGCCTGAGCGCGCTCCCACTGGGAGTCCAGGTCTAGCCCAGCTGAAGAGCCGGGGCAGCCGAGGCCCGCACCGTAAGGGCGGGGACGCGGCGGGAGCGCCCGGGAGACTGCGCACGCGCAGAGCCTCCACCGGCTGGCTGGCGCCGGGAGCGCGGGAGAGCCTAGGCCAGCCTCTGAGTGGCGCCTGCGCGCCGGCGAGCGCTCCCCTCCCCTTTCCTTTTCCCGGAGTGCCTTGCGCGCGCCCGGGGGGCGGTGGGAGGGGAGGGAGGCGGCGGTGGCAGCCATGTTGTTGTGAGTCTCTGTGTCTCACCCTCGGTACTTCGGTGGTTCGGAGGAGGAGGAGGAGGAGGGGGAGGAGGAGAGGAAGGCGGTGGGGTGGGGGGGAGGGAGGTAGGAGGAGAAAGAAGACATTGCCGCCACCGAAGGCGGAGGAGGAGGGGGAGGACGGCCTAGAGCGTCGCCGCCGGTGCCCGACGGTCGGTGTCTCCGGCTGAGGCAGCGCGGCCGCAGCAGCCCGTAAGTCTGCCCGCGCGCTCGTTCGCCTGCCCGCCCGCCCGCCCTCCCGGGCCCGGGCGCCGCAGGGCGGGCTTCGGGCTTTGTGTGGCCGCCTCGGCGGGAGCAGGCCTGCGGGAGGCCTGGCGGGGGCCCCGAGCGGCTTCGGCCTGCAGCCGCCCGCCCGCCCGCACAATGCCGGGGGAGGGGAGGGGAGGGGAGGGGAGGACTGGGGAGGGGTAGGAGCTGCCCGGAAAGGGGTGTGCGCCCTGCTCCTCGCCACGGGGCCCGCGCGGGGCATGGCAGGCCGGTGGATGCCCAGGAAGCGCGCCAGGTGGCAGAGGGTGAAGCGGAAGGAATAGAGAGTGGGGGCTCCTCGGGGGCCCAAGGGTGTCGAGGAAAACCTTGCGTAGACTGAAGTGGGTGTGAAAAAACGGGGACCTGGCTTCGACCTTCCTCGGTGCAGTGGGTCGGGATCGTGGATTTGTTAGGGAAACATCTTTTCGATACTCGCCGAAAGCCGGAGGCCAAAGGAGCGCCTTCTAGTAGTTAAGGAGTTTTTGAGTTAGATCAAATTTTGGGAAAAGGAACTGGTTACGGTGTATGCCTGAACATGTACAAGTTAGTGCTAGAGCCCGAGAACTGAGCTGTAGAAACCAGTTTTCTTAGCTTTTCGTTCTAAACATGTTAAACTTTTGGGGATGAGGATGGATTGCCGACATTTTGGTGCAATAATTAGACAAATGATAAGACTGTACCTTCAGATTTTCAAGAAACCTAGAGGCGGAAGTTTTCCGTAAATGGTTTTTGGGATGTACTTTGAAATGCTTTTACAGGGTCGTAATATCTATATAAATACTATGTTAAGAAAGCAGGTTTAATAAAAGGAGTTAGTTACCTTATTTGTTTAAAAGCTTGTGTACTGTTTTGATTCGTGACTTTTCACCATGTGACTTGCAGTATTGTTGGAGCATTTAACTTCTGGCTCGGTATCCTAAAAATACAAGGGTGAATATTTTTAATTGCTTAATAATGAGCTTCTGTTTTTAGTATCCTGCTTATGACTGATTTACACCATATGAACAGTCAAATAATTGATGGCATTTTCCTTTATTGCAAGAATGTATATAATAAATACTTTTTTGGTGTCATTGGGTTTTGAAGGGCGGCCTTGTGCATTTGAAGTCAGTCATTGTACATAGAAAAAGTTACAGTAACTTAAAAATTTTAGTTTATTTATTTATTTATTTATTTATTTGTTTATTTATTTTTGATGTCGAGTTTCACTGTAGCCCAGGCTGACCTGGAATTCACTCTGTAGTCTCAAGGGTGGCCTCGAACTCTCGGCGATCCTCTGCCTACCGAATGCTGGGATTAAAAGGCGTGCTTCACCACACCCAGATAAAATTTAGTTTTATTTCAGAAACAGTATCCAGTTTTTGTTTTGTTATTCTGTAAACATCAAGCTTAGTTATGTGTGCCTTACAGCTAGATTTGATATTAACAAATTTAAACATTTTCAAATGATTTAAAACTTTTGTTTTAATGCAGTTTTCTTACTTATCCTGAGTTCACAGTTTTTGTGGGTGTTGGGTTTTTTTTTGTTTTGTTTTTGAGGCAGAGTCTTTAGCCCAGGCTGACTTGGAACTCAAGGCCATCCTGCCTCAACCCTCAGAATGCTGGGATTATAAACCACCATCTGTGGCTCTGGTCAATAATTTAATAATGTTATAAGGCAACTTTTTAAAGAAGCTTACATTTTTAAAATTGATCTTACAAAGCTGCCACTTTAGCTCAAATTTCTTAGGCATTTCAAATACATAAAATGCAGTCTTATATTAATACTTGGTTTTAAATATTTCTCTTAAACTTTTTGTTCTTGTTCATAAATCTCTTGTTCAGCGATAATTTGTCTATCCATGTTAGCAGAAGTAATTAAGTGACATTTAGACCAGGTGTAACATCTAAAGCCCAAAAACTCTTCTCAGAACAGAGTGCCATTTGGGAGTGAAGGCTGTACTGGGTTGGAATCCAGGAGTTTGGGTATGTGATTTACCACTGAACTAGAAACCCAATACTGCCCCGTGTGTGTGTGTGTGTGTGTGTGTGTGTGTGTGTGTGTGTGTGTGTGTGTGTATGTATGTTTTGGTTTTCGAGGTAGGGTCTTGCTCTAGATTTGGAATTCACTATGTAGTCTCAGGTTGGCCTTGAACTCACAATGATTCTCTTACCTTTGCCTCCTGAATGCTGGAATTAAAGGCGTGGGCCATCAGGCCTGGCTATGATCTTCATACTTTGAAATGGGGGTTTGTTCATGTCTCTGGGATTACTGTAGTAACTCACTGGAGATTTGTCTCTTAAGGTACGAACATAATTCTACATTTCCCGCATCCTTACAGATGCTTAAAATACTGTCTGAATACACCAGTCTTACTTGGCTTTGTCTGACTTGCATTTACAGCCTGGGGCTATTTTACTAACAGGTTAAGATAAAAATTGCACTCACAGCTGAGTAAATTGGTTTGTGGCATATTAAATGGATTTCTGACTTGCACCTGTTGTCCTTCCTTGTTCTTCCATTTGGTGAATTTGTAAGAGGGAATCAGTAAATATGTTGAGCCCTTTTTTGCAGAGAAACTGAGAGCCGGCCCTCTGCAGAAAACAATTTGTTGTACATGAGACCTCCAGGGATACACTGTCAACCTGCCTGTGATACCTGTGACTGGGTTAGGTTAATTACAGACTATGGTACTAGGGAACCAGCCCCCTTGGCCTAGGCTTAAATGGAACCCTTCACCATAGTGTTATCTAATAGAAAAGCAGATCTTGAATTACCATCATTCTAGCTCATGACTCAGTATGTTCTGAATTTGGGGTGTTAGAAAACATTCCCTTAAACCCTATTAATTAGAAGACAAATGTTTTAGTAGTGATTTTTATATTGCTGCTATGAGCAATTCAATTTTCTTTAAAATTTACTGCTTTTGTGCTTGAAATGTGAATTTTCAGGGAAATACTGTGGAATTACTATCTAAGTAGGCTTATGATAAATGCTTTTTTTTTTTTTTTTTAAGTTCCAAGTTAGGTTCTCACTCTAGCCCAGGCTGACTTGGAATTCACTCTGTAGTCTCAGGGGTGGCCACAAACCCATGGCGATCCTCCTACCTGCCTGGGATTACAGGCGTGTGCCACTACGCCCAGCCGATAAATGCTTTTTCTTCTCACTATTTAGGGACAAAGATAATTTTTCTTCTAATAATAAATCAAAAGGTTGAATTTTTTTTTTATTTTGAGACAGGGTCTCTAATCCAGGCTGACCTTCAGTGCTCTATATCACTAAGGATGACCTTGAGCTTCTGCCACCTCCTCAGTACAGGCAAGAACCATCATCACCACCACTTGTATTTTATGCTGGGGATGGAACCAAGGGCTTTGTGCATGCTAGGTAAACTCCCACCAGCTGAGCTACTACATCCCTAGCTTCCTAATTTCTTTTTTGTTTCTTTTTATTTATTTGCTAGTACACATGCACTTGGGCATTTGTAATATATGGGCACTCAGTGGTCTCTAGTCACTGCAAATGAACACCAAATGAATAAAATACATTTTTAGGCCAGTTTTACATGGGTGCTGGGAAATTGAACCTGGCTTCGCAAATTTTGCAAGCAAGTGCCTTTGACCTCCAAGCTGTCTCCCGAGCCCGAGTTGGCCTCCAGCCACTGCAAATAAACTCTAGATGCATGTGTCACCTTGTGAATCTGGGTCCTGGAGAATTGCACCTGGGTCCTTTGGCTTTGCAGGCAAGTGCCTTAATTGCTAAGCCATCTCTTCAGCTCTTGAACAACCCCCCCCCCCCTCACTCTAGCTCAGGCTGACCTGGAATTCACTCTAGTCTTAGGGTGGCCTGGAACTCATGGCAATCCTCCTATCTGCCTCTGCTGGGATTAAAGGCGTGCGCCACCACACCTGGTTAAAGTTTTAATTTGAACTTCTTTATTAATGAAAATTAAAGAGTTGCATAGTTAACAAGTAGTACCTTCCAGAGAGGCATTTTAATTTTTAAGGAAACTGTAGACATATTTGTCTTTTTTTTAATGAGTTTTATTTGACCCTTGCCTGGCTCCTTTCTTTAGTCTAACATTGTTTAAAGTATTCTAAATGACTAGTTATTTAAGCATATAACAAAAGGACAGTTTCTTTCGTTTGTTCCACTCTGTAAGATTTTATTTGTTTTGTTTTTGTTTTTCGAGGTAGGGTCTCACTCTAGCCCAGACTGACCTAGAATTCACTATGGAGTCTCAGGGTGGCCTTGAAATCATGGTGATCTTCCTAACTCTGCCTCCTGAGTGCTGGGATTATAGGCATGCACCACCACGCCCAGCTCACTATAAGATTTTAGCTGTTGTAGTTTATTGAACTTACATGTCAATGATTTTAGCCTATCTTCTTTTGTTCTCTTGTGCAGGGATAAAAAAAATTTGAGAACTGAGAAACATCCAGTTTTGCACATCTTATGTGCATTTTATTATAGCTGCCAAGTACATAAACAGGGAAGTAGCTTGAAATGTAAAAGAAGGGTAAAGTGTCAGAATGTTTCAGTGGACTGCAAGGAGGACAGGAACAAGCAGAGAACATTTTCACCTGCTTTCTGGCTGAATATATTCTTGGGCTTTATTAATACTCCCAAATTTGTTACCTAGAAGGGTTTTGGAATCCTTGACTATACAGTGACGCTACAAAACCATATATTCAACACTGCCTAGATTAGCACTAGAAGAAGAACCTCAGCTGATTGCCAGCATACAGTGTGGTGTAGGGTTAGGGAAGTAGGAAAGTACTATCTACGTATTTTTAGCCCGGGCGGGTGGTGGGGAGATATTAGCCATTCATCAATGGAGTAGTAGATACTTTGAGAGTAGACATTCTGGTTTCTTAAAGTTTTAAGAACTGTTTATGATTATTAGGAAATAATGAGAGATGGTTGGTTTTATTAAGATATTAAAAGTGAGTTGTCCTAAGTATACCTGTACCATGCAGAAAATAATATGGACAGAGGGCTGGAGAGGTGGCTTAGTGGTTAAAGGTGCTTGCCTTTGAAGCTTAAGGACCCAGGTTCAGTTTCTCCAGACCTACATAAATCAGATGTATATGGTCTCACATGCATCGGGAATTTGTTTGCAGTAGTTAGAGGCCCTGGTGTACCCATTCTCTGACTGTGTCATAAACATATAAATATTAAAAATAGCTTTAGGGCTGGAGAGATGGCTTAGTGGTTAAGCGCTTGCCTGTGAAGCCTAAGGACCCCGGTTCGAGGCTCGATTCCCCAGGTCCCATGTTAGCCAGATGCACAAGGGGGCGCACGCGTCTGGAGTTCGTTTGCAGAGGCTGGAAGCCCTGGTGCGCCCATTCTCTCTCTCCCTCTATCTCTCTCTCTCTCTGTGTCTGTCACTCTCAAATAAATAAATAATTAATTAAAAAAAACTTTAAAAAAAATAGCTTTAATCCCAGCACTCGGGAGGCAGAGGTAAGAGGATCGCTGTGAGTTCAAGGCCACCCTGAGACTCCATAGTGAATTCCAGGTCAGCCTGGGCTAGAGTGAGACCTTACCTCGAAAAACCAAAAAAAAAAAAAAAAAAAAAATTGTGTGATATTTTTAAATTATCAAAATATTACAGATAGAAGATACTTGAACATTGTAATATTTTATCAGCTCACTGAATAAGTGTAAGACATTTATGTTTTCTCATAAAACCCGAAGACTGCCCACAATTTAAAAAAATTATTTATTTATTTTTATTTATTTGAGAGTGACAGACAAAGAGAGAATGAGGCAGGAGAGAGAGAAAGAAAATGGGTGTGTCAGGGCCTCCAGCCACTGCAAACGAACTCCAGATGCATACGCCCCATTGTGCATGTGGCTAACCTGGGGAATCGAGCCTTGAATTGGGGTCCTTAGGCTTTACAGGCAAGTGCTTAAGTGCTAAACCATTTCTCCAACCCTACCCACAATTTTTTAAAAAGTATTTTTATTTATTTGCAAGCAGAGATAGACAGAATGGGCATGCCAGGGCCTCCAACCACTGCAAACGAATTCCAGATGCATGTGCATATGGCTTCACATGGGTACTGGGGACTTGAACCTGGGTCACTGGGCTTTGTAGACAAGCACCTTAACCGCTGAGCCATCTCTCCAGCCATTTACCCACAAGTTAATTCAGAATTTTGAAGCTGAGGGGAATGATAGTTTCAGGTTTTACCTAAAGAGGCTTTTTTTGGGCGGGAGGGGGTGGGGCGGTGTGTGATAGTGTTATGTACCCCTGTCTAGCCTGGGATTCATGTAGTTGATGAAGACCTTGAATTTTTGATTCTCCTGCTTCCACTTCCCAAATGCTGAGTGTGGACTTTGTAAAATTTTTTTTTTTTTTTTTGGTTTTTCAAGGTAGGGTCTCACTCTAGCCCAGGCTGACCTGGGATTCACTATGGAGTCTCAGGGTGGCCTCGAACTCACGGCAATCCTCCTACCTCTGCCTCCCGAGTGCTGGGATTAAAGGCGTGCGCCACCACGCCCGGCTTGTAAAAATATTTTGTGTGTGTGCGCATGCATGCTTGTGTGTGTGAGTGCAGGTGTGTGCATGTACAGGTCTGAGGACAACTTTTAAGTTGGTTGTCTCTTGTCCATGTCATTTGAGGCAGAGTTACTGTAGATTCTTCTGCTGTTCTTTGTTGGGCTCACCTGAGCATGCATGCTGAGATAATAGAAGCCCACCATGACTTCAGCTGTTTTGTTTATTTGAGGTAGGGTCTCACTCTAGCCTAGGCTGACTTGGAATTCACTATGCAGTCTCAGGGTGGCCTTGAACTCACGGCAGTCCTACCTTTGCCTCCCGAATGCTGGGATTAAGCCCAGCTGGCTTCAGCTTTTTATGTGGGGTCTTTATCCTCTTGAGACATCTCACTAGCCTGCTTGGACCTTTTGTCTGAACATTGATTTTCAGTAAATGGAGAATCTTAGGTGCTTCATTTAATTTGTGAATTCTGTGACTCCTATACCAGAAAAACTAGGAGTACTTTAGGCTCTTGCTAAAGTTAAATGGCCATTTTATTGTTGTGAAATTATAGAGTCTTGTTTTAATAGTATATTTGTAATTTGTATATTCTATATTTCATCACGTTAGACTATCAAAAGCCACTCTTTTTTGAGGGTTGCAGGCTTGTCATGTGCTACACTCCCTTAGATGTTGGTAATTAGTAGTTCTTGGTCTTAAGAAATTTATAGTGTAGAGGAAGAGGATTAAACTTGTGATTTTAGTAAAGATTGCTAGGTAGAGAATGCAGGGGTCAGGAAAAGCTTCCCACAAGTGGTATAAGCTGAATTTTTGAAAGATTAAGAAAAATCCACTGAGGTGAATGAAGGATTATATGGTTAGTGACTCTTAGAAAGGAGAATTGGCAAAAGATAGGACCAGTAATAAGAGGCCCCAGAATAAAGAGATTCCTTTGATACGGACATTTCTTGCAGAGTTTGGAAATCCAAGATTATCATTTAGGAAAATTTAAACTGCATTGTCCTGAAGCCCTTAGCATGACTGTTATGGAATTGTTTTCCCTAGATTATAGGATTTAGGTATATAGTCTTGAGGGGCTGACTGGGAAACTGATGAAACCTGGTATTATGGGTCACTGGAATGTTACTGAAGATATGACCTGTTACGATTCTGTCCCTTCTCTGATACTACATTAAGAAATTATTTTGGGGGTCCGGGAAGACAGCTTAGTGGTTAAAGGTGCTTGCTTACAAGCTGTCCTGAATTCAATTCCTAAGCCTCCCATGGAGGCTGGCTGCAAAAAGTGGCACAAGCATGTGTAAGAATACCCCATACACTCACAAATTTAAACACACTTTAAAAGAAAAATTGCTCTTAAACTGTAATGATAAGGTCTCCTCTAGGGAATAAGTACGATTTCTTTTTATGGTCAGTGAGGGTTGTTTATATTCTGTGTTTTTCTCCTGTTAGGTCAGCAACACTTAGTAAACGTAAGAGTTTTTTTTTTTCTTAACTTTTTTTTTTTGCTCTGGCCCAGGCTGACCTGGAATTCACTGTCATCTCAAGCTGGCCTCAAATTCACAGTAATCCTTCTGCGTCTGCCTCCTGATGCTGAAATTAAAGGCGTGCACCACCTGTCATACTCGGGTTAAACTAGTTTTATTCAACTTTCTGTTTAAGTGAATATACAGTAAGTTGGTTTTTTTTTTTAATATTTATTTATTTGAGAGAGTGAGTGAGTGAGTATGGGCATACCAGGGCCTCTTGCCGCTTTAATAAATACCAGACACAGGTGCCACTTGGTGCATCTGTCCTTACATGGGAACTGGGGGATCAAACCTGGGTTAGCAGGTTTTGAGGCAAGTACCTCTATGTGCTAAAGAATGTTTTCCTACCCTAGATCCTTTTAAAAATACCTAATTTTATACTTAGTTCATGAAACTAAAACAGGCTTGTTTGATTTCTCTTTAGACATTGCTATCTTGGTGTTTTCTTCCTTCTCCCAACAACGTATAGGAAACCTGGCTTGAGGATGGGTATTTGTGATTTGTAGTGTAGTGGTAGATATGTTAAGAGTAGAAGTTTTAGATCTTAAAGTGTTGTTCCCTGGTTTTAGGCACTGTTTCTCAAAGACTTACTAGGGATCGTAAGTGAGAGAGAATCTTACCTAAGATGCACTTGGTTTTATTCAGATATTAAAGGCAAGTGAGATGTAGCTTTTAGCCTTCCCTTTCCTATCTTTTAGAGAAAGGATCTAGTGAACTTCCCATACTGATGCTGGTTATTGCAGATATATATACCCCCATGCTTTTTTTCCTGTAAGCAAGTTTTCCTTTTTTTTGGGGGGGGGGTTTCGAGGTAGGGTCTCACTCTAGCCCAGGCTGACCTGGAATTCACTATGGAGTCTCAGGGTGGCCTCGAACTCACGGCCATCCTCCTACCTCTACCTCCTGAGTGCTGGGATTGAAGGCGTGTGTCACCACACCCGGCTATCCTTTTTTTTTTTTTTTTAAAGAAATTTTTAAAAAGTTTCTTTAGGATATAGCTTATTCGTCTCACAGTTAGTAGGAAATTAAATCATCACCAACTCATGGTTTAAGTAAATATGTGCAGGACTTTAAAAATGGTAAATGTAGGGCTGGCAAGATGGCTCAGCTGTTAAAGGTAGCTTGCTTGCAAAGCCTGCTGGCTTGGGTTCAGTTCCCCAGTACCCATGTAAAGCACACCCATCTGAAATTCATTGGCAGTGGCAAGAGGCCTTGGTGTGCCTATTTTCTCTCTGCTCACAAATAAAAATTTTGCAAGATGATGAATTTAAGTAAATTTTAGGACTTTTATTTAATTGAAAGATTGATACAAACCATTTCTAGACTTTGTGTAAGTCATAATAGACATTTTAAAGCTTTGAGTTGTCATATTAGAAGCAGAAAAAACCCCACTTATCCAGTCTATTGAAAATATTGAAATACATAACTCATTCATTTTTAAGTAATCTTGGAAATGACTAGAAATATTATTTCTTGGGATGTCTTTTTGTGTTAACATAAAACATTGTGATGGATACTGGGTCAGAGTGTAGGACTTTGCTACCATGCTAACTGAGATGAAGCATGTGCTCAGTTTGTTACATAGCTAGTGTGTGTTGGGAACAACATACATTACTGAACCAGGGAAGACTATGAGCAGGTGAGGAAGAAACACATTGAGCCCCATGTAGTGGCTCACACCGGTATAGATAGGAGGATCAGTAGCTCATAATCATTCTCAGCTACATAGTTCATTTTGAGATTAATCTAACTATGTGAGACCCCTGTCTCAAAAAGACAAAAGAAGCATCAAAAAAAAAATCTGAAGGAAAGGGTTTTTAAATTACAGGACTGGGGATGAAGTTTAATGGAGCTGTCTTGCCTAGCATGCCCAAGGTCCTGGATTCAATTACTGGGGCTGCTGGAGGAAGAAAACTGCTAGGTCTGTTTTGTTTTGCTTTGGTTTTTTTTTTTTTTTCCCCCAGTTATTTCAGACCATGTGTTCAGATAACTTTAGTTCTGTTTTCTATTACAACCTAATTAACATTATTTGGAATATTTTTTTCTTGGTATTATTTTCTAGTTGACAGAGTTTTAATCATTGAGCATTACCAGATAGCCATTTGAGATAAGACTTCATTTGTTTTTGGTATTCCACCTAGTGTAACATGAACTAAAAGTAGCACAAGAGTCTTTAGGATTCTTAACCTGTAATAGAGCCTTCTGACTATGATGCATTTAAAACTTATTTACATAGGAACTTTTTAGAAAGAAAATGTTGGGTTTGGGATGTAGCTGAGTTGGTAGAGTGTCTAGTATGTAGGAAGCCCTCAGTCCAGCATAAACCTGGTGTGGTGGCAACATGCCTATAATCCTAGCCCTCCTGGAGGCAGGAGAATTAGAATTCCTGTTTGGTGTCACAGTGAGTTTTCAAGGCCATCCTTGGATATGTAACAACTTATCTCAAAAATGGGGGAGGGTTTGCTCACTTTAATAAGTTGTACAGGGTCTGGACAGACGGCTTAACGGTTAAGGTGCTTTCCAGCAAAGCCAAAGGATCTAGGTTCATTTCCCTAGGACCCACATAAAGCAGACAGACACACTATGTGGCATGAGTCTGGGATTTACTTACAGTGGCTGGAGGCCCTGGTGTGCCCGTATTCTCTCCAAAATAAATAAAATATCTTGTTTTTATTTTTATTTATTTGACAGAAAAAGAGGGAGGGAGATAGAATGGGCACACAAGGGCCTCTGACCACTGAAAACCTGCGCCTCCTTGTGCATCTGGCTAACATCAGTCCTGGGGAACAGAACCTGAGTCCTTTGGCTTTCCAGGCAAACACCTTAACTGCTAAGCTATCCCTCCAGCATCCCAAAATAAAATATTGTACCTCCTTTATTTTTTTCATACTGGGCACAAATCTCTTTAGTCATATATATATATATATTGTTCTCCTTTTTTGAACAAAATGGCACATATACACATGAGATAACTTGGTATTTTTGTTGATGTTATGGGTGTTAGCATATATAAGTTTTAATAGCTTGCAATTTTTAGTGCATGGATTTTTTTTTTTTTTGAGGAAGGGTTTCATTCTAGTCCAGGCTGACCTGGAATTCACTATGTAGTCTCAGGGTGGCCTTGAAATCACGATGATCCTCCTACCTCTGCCTCCTGAGTGCTGGGATTAAAGGCGTGCACCATCATGCCTCGCCCTTTTTTTTTTTTTTTTTTTTTTTTTTGAGGTAGGGTCTCACTCTAGTTTAGGCTGGCCTGGAATTAACTGTCATCTCAGGGTAACCTCAAACTCATGGCAACCCTCCTACCTCTGCCTCCTGAGTGCTAGGATTAAAGGCATGTGCCACCATGCTTGGCTTAGTGCATGGCTTTTTGTTACTAAACTATTTTTGTTACTGAGTGTGGGTTTAGTTTGTTTTTGAGTCACTGTGTAAGCAGTATTGCGCAGATACCCTTACATAGTTAATTGTGATGCTGCTGATTGTGAGGTAAAGTCCCAGAAGAGAAACTTAGGTGAGAGGATTTTATATTGGTTTCATATATATATATATATGTATGTATGTATATAAATATACGTATATGTATATTTTACATAAAAATGTTATTTTATTTTTTCAAGGTAGGGTCTGACTCTAGCTCAGGCTTACCTGAAATTTACTATGTAGTTTTGGGGTGGCCTTGAACTCACTGCGATCCTCCCACCTCTGCCTCTTAAGTGCTGGGGATTAAAGGTATGTGCTGCCACACCTTGCTTCTGCTTGAATTTTTTTTATGAAGTATGTGCCACCATGCCTGGCTCTGTTTAACTTTTTTATTTTTATTTATTTGAGAGCAACAGAGAGAGAGAGAGAGAGAGAGAGAATGAGAATGGGTGCGCCAGGGCCTCTAGTCACTGCAAATGAACTCCAGACATGTGCACCCCCTTGTGCATCTAGCTTATGTGGGTCCTGGGGAATGGAACCTCGAACCGGGGTCATCAGGTTTCACAGGCAAGCACTTAACCCCTGCCCCTTTTTTTTTGTTTTTTTGAGGTAGAGTCTCACTCTAGCTCAGGCTGACCTGAAATTCACTATGTATTCTCAGGGTAGCCTTGAACTCATGGCAATCCTCCTACCTCTGCCTCCTGAGTGCTGGGATTAAAGGCGTGCATTACCATGCCCGGCTTTCGGCTTGATTTTTAAACAACAAAAAATTCACTCATTGTAGGTAATATTCAAAGTTCATGTATTCATATATTCTAGGTCTTGATTTTTGGATTTTGTTATATCATAATGGTGATAAAATTTTTCCTAGTTGGAAAACCTACATAGACTGTTAATATATTCCTTATTCATATGATAATACAGAAGAATTGTGACCCTATCTGCACAGGAAAATACTACCTGGAGAGTTAAAAAAATACTAATAAAGATGTATGCCTGTTTGCCCATATCACCATCCTAGTAGGAATGGAGAAGATATTCTAAAGAGACACTTGTGGTCCCTCCATCTGCCTGTTAGACAATTAAGACAGTGAACTTCCAAGAAATTGGAATTTCCTGAGAAGTCTTATGATATCTGAAGGAAAAGACTGGGGCTGTGGTGCCAGCCAGATAGGGAGATTTTATATGGTTCTGACAACTTCTCAGACCACCTTGGAAGACCAGAGATTAGAGCCAAGACAATAATGATGAGTGGAGTGCACCTTGACCAGTACTGCTTAGTGAGGCATATCTCTTGCCTTCTGTTTAAACCTAGGCCTCATGACAGGACCAGGAAGGTGGAGGGCGGTATTGGACCTCTCTGTTCTTTTCAGTGTGGCCACTTTGAATGAATTTCCTTTTTCTACTTTTCACTATTGTCTGTTTAGTTGACTTATTGAGTACATTGATCCAGTCTAGCTCTCTAGCCCCCCCCATTTCATCTTATTGTATATTTTACTCTACTTGGTTAAATCTGAGTACTAAAGAATTAGTAGCACTCTTAGTAATTAATCCTATTGTATGTGCATTGCAAAGCATTAGAACTGAGATTACTTGGGCCTCCATTGGTAATTTGAATTTAGATCGATACTTTTGTGTGGAAGGAATAATACTTTTTTGTACGTGTGTGTGGTTTGTGTAGTATATGTGCATGTGTGGAAATGTGTGGGTGGAAGTTATCGGAGAGCCTTGGGAATCATTTTGGTGTTTTTCCTTTGACACCAAGTCTCTTTGAACATAGAGCTACCATTTTCAGAGCTGCAGTGATTCTCCAGTCTCTTCTCTCTACAGAACCAGGGTTTAAGAAAAGCATGGCTATTGCTTTTTTACATGATTGCTGCTGAATTGAACACAGCTGTTCTCAGGCCTTTGTGCTTGTGTGGCAAGTAGTCTTACCTATTGAGGTATCTCTCCAGCCCCAAATGACTTTTTAAGCAGTTAACCTCTTCTTTCTCTTGACTTACTTTTAAAGAATATAAAGTGAAGAACAATACCAGAGTATGTTGGCAGCTAAAATATATGTAAGTCAAATTTGTGGTAGCATTCTGTCAATTATTTTTATTTAAAATATACGACCTACTTGTCATTTTAGGATTTAGCAAAACAGGTAAGAACTAACAAGTGTACTATTCCTCTAAAGTAGATGAAGAAAGAATATTTAGGGCTGGCGAGATGGCTTAGCATGTTAGGCGTTTGCCTGTGAAGCCAAAGGACTCAAGTTTGATTCCTCACAACCCATGTAAGTCAGATGCACAAGATGGCACATGTGTCTGGAGGTTTTTTTTTTTTTTTTTTAAACAGTAGCTGAAGGCCTTATTATGCCCATTCATTCTCTCTCTCTCTCTCTCTCTCCCCTTCTCCCTCTCCCTCAAATAAATAAATAAATTAATTAAAAAAGAGAGAAGTTCCAGGCATGGTGGCACATGCCTTTAATCCCAGAAATGGGAGAATTGCTGTTAGTTCAAGGCCAGCCCGAGACTACATAGTGAATTCCAGGCCAGCTTGGGCTAGAGTGAGAACCTACTTTGAAAAACCAAGAGAGATTAAAAAAAAAAGAGAGAATATTTAGATCTCAATCCTAAGGGGTCATAAAGGTATGGCTAGTAATAAATATTTACCATAAGAAATGCCTAGTATATATGGTAATTCTTTTATATTGCCTTTAAAACTGTTGGACACTGACAAGACTAAAATAGGAGTTTTTCTAAGTGATACTAAGTTTATCAAAAATATGATTTACTGTCATTTCTTTATAAGTAGTGGTATACAGTTGGTATTTGGACGTATTTTAGGGAAAAAAATCTAGTCTTGCTCACATGGTAAACATATCCCACTGAGACAACTACAGAAATCACTTAATTTTAGTCATCGGTATAGCATATTGTTAATAAATGTATGAAGTCATATGACGATAATGACTATGTGTGTTTACTGATTTTAGCATATATGTATTTTAAATGTTCTTTTTCAAAACACAAGCAGTGTATGGGAATACTCTAGGAGCACAAATAACTATGAATTTTAAAAGTTAAAGTTTTGGGGCTGGGGAGATGGCTTAGTGGTTAAGCGCTTGCCTGTGAAATGCCTAAGGACCCTGGTTGGAGGTTCGATTCCCCAGGACCCATGTTGGCCAGATGCACAAGGGGGCACACCTGTCTGGAGTTCGTTTGCAGTGGCTGGAGGCCCTGGTGCACCCATTCTCTCTATATATCTGCATCTTTCTCTGTCGCTCTCAAACAAATAAAAATAAACATTTTAAAAATATATAAAAAAGTTAAAGTTTTGTTAATGTTTCATGTATACATTTGCTTATGTCCTGGTTTTATTAAGCTGGGAAAATAGGCAAAGTTTTCAGCTGGCCTTTTCTTTCTTTATGTTTTTTTAATTTTTATTTTTCAATGGAAGGTCTCTCTCTCTAGCCCAGGCTGACCTGGAATTTACTATGTAGTCTCAGGGGAGCCTCAAAGTCATGACGATCATACTACCTCTACCTCCTAAGTGCTGGGATTAGAGGCATGTGCCACCATGCCTGGTTTCAAATACTTTTTTTCTTTCTTTTTTTGGTTTTTCGAGGTAGGGTCTTGGTCTAGCCCAGGCTGACCTGTACAGCTTGCTTTTTCCTTTAATGTTTTTAATATCCCCTATGAGACTATCCTTACTATCCTTTTGGCCTTTTCCCTTGATAACATTTCATGAACATTGATATCACTAGAACAGTGTTGAAATTATGGTAGATTAAGAAACAAACCTAATTCTGATTTGGAGAATTTCAGCAATCTAATGGGTAATTTGTATTGTTAATGTTGAAAAGCAATTAAGTGGCATCAAACCTGGTCTGGAGAGATGGCTTAGTGGTTAAGGTGTTGACCTGCTAAGCCTAAGGACACATGTTCAACTTCCCAGATTCTATGTAAACTAGACGGCACAAGGTGACATGCGCAAGGTCACACATGCGCACAAGGTGGCACATGCATCTGGAGTTCAATTACAGTGACTAGAGGCCCTGGCATGCCAATTCTCTCTCTCTCTCTAATAAAAGGCCACCTTACCTGTTGGGCTTACCTTAAAAAAAAAAAAGCATCAAAATTTAAGAAGATTGTTTGTATGGTATGCTTTATAGAGAAAAGCAGCATTTGAATCATTCTTGAGGGATCTGTGGAGTTTGCACATAAAGAGAACTGGGTGGCTGAATAGTATAAGCTGCAGAATGGTAGTATAAGCTATTTTTAGAGGATCAGTGCTTTCCATAGCTGTGATAAATATCCAAGAGAAGCCGGGCATGCACACCTTTAATCCCAGCACTCGGGAGGCAGAGGTAGGAGGATCACTGTGAGTTCGAGTCCACTGTGAGACTACATAGTTAATTTCAGGTCAGCCTGGGCTCGAACAAGACACTACCTTAAAAAAATCTAAGGGGGAAAAATATCCAAGAGAAGCAATTTAAGGGAAGAAAGATTTTGGCTCAGTTTCAAGAGGATTCAGACAATGATGGGCTGGTTCTATGTTGCTGGACCTGTGATGATGGTGGAAGAGGTGGTACAGCACAGTTGAACTCTTGGCAGCAAGGAAGCCAAGGAGAACATAGTAGGAAGTGGTAGGGGAGGAGATACATACCATACCAACCATACCAATGAGATTTCCTTTAATTTAAAAAAGAGTTTTTTCATTATTTTCATGTCAACATTGATCAAGGAAGTATTAGTCACTCATATCATACAGTGGCTTGTACCTTGAGTCAGTTAACTTTGGAGAACGTCTTCTTTATAAGCTGCTATAATTTTCTTTTTCCTTTTCCTTTTTTTTTTTTTTTTTTAATTAGTGGAGAAGAGAAAGAATGGGCACTCTAGGGCCTTTGGCCACTGCAAACGAACTCCAGATGCTTGTGCAACTTTGTGAATCTGGCTTTACATGGATAATAGGGAATCAAACCTAGGTTGTTAGGCTTTTGCAGGCATGTGCATTAAATGCTGAGCCATCCTCAGCCCCTATAAATTTCTTTTTATTATGTCCAAATTATTTACCTTCTCTATAAGAACTAGCTTACTTTTTTTTTTCAAATTTTTTAAATTTTTCATTTATTTGAGAGCGACAGACACAGAAAGACAGAGGGAGAGAGAGAGAATGGGCGCGCCAGGGCTTCCAGCCTCTGCAAACGAACTCCAGACGCGTGCGCCCTCTTGTGCATCTGGCTAACGTGGGACCTGGGGAACCGAGCCTCGAACAGGGGTCCTTAGGCTTCACAGGCAAGCGCTTAACCACTAAGCCATCTCTCCAGCCTTAGCTTAAATACTTTTCTTCATATATTATTTATAATACTTTCTGCTTCATATGACTTTTTGTAATACTGTTACTTGTATTTTATTGAACTTTAGTATGGAAACTTATAACAGTGAACTCCTAGACATCTAATATCCATATTCAACATTGTGTTAAATCTTGTATGTATACATTTTTTACCTTTAAAGGATTTTTTAATGAATAAGTTTTCAACTGGGCATGGTGGTGTACACCTTTAATCTCAGCACTTAAGAGGCAGAGGTAAGAGAATTGCTGTAAGGTTGAGACTACCTTGTGACTACATAGTAAATTCCAGGTTAGCCTATGCTAAAGTAAGACCCTACCTCCAAAAAAAAGGGTCTCTTACTAGGGAACTTAGAAAATACCTTGCTCATAACACAACTAAGAAAATTACTTATGTTTTTTTTAATTATTTTATTTTATTTCTTTATTTATTTTTTTGGTTTTTCAAGGTAGGGTCTCACTCTGGTTGAGGCTGACCTGGAATTAACTCTGTAGTCTCAGGGTGGCCTCGAACTCATGGCGATCCTCCTACCTCTGCCTCCCAAGTGCTGGGATTAAAGGTGTGCGCCACCACGCCTGGCTGTTTTGTTTTGTTTTGTTTTGTTTTTGAAGAATATTTATTTTTGAGAGAGAGAGAGAGAGAGGGAGGGAGGGAGGGGCAGAGGCAGGTAGAGAATGGGCACAACTATGGCCTTCAGCACCTGCAAACAAACTCCAGACTCATGCATCACCTTGTGCATCTAGATGGCTTATGTGGGTACTGGGGAACTGACACCCCCATCCTTAGGCTTCGCAGGTAAGTTCCTTAACTGCCAAGCCATCTCTCTAGCCTTTTTTTTTGTTTTGTTTTCTTATTTTAAAAGACAGGGTTTCACCCTAGCCAAGCCTCTGGAACTTAAATTCTTTCCACCACCTCTTCTGTGATATGTTCTCAGCCTTGGAGGGGGTGATATAGATGTTCCATTTAGGGATGAGTATTATACAGTCATTTATTCTCAGCATTTTGAAACGGTATGAGTTTTTACAGTAGCTGCTGCATACTGTAAAGTTCCTGACCAAAGCATTTAATAACACTAATCTATAGGCATAAATGTAAGTATTTAGAAGGCAGCTTGGCAGGTATAACATGTTCAAAATGAGTATATGTCTCCATTAAGTCCAAGGAGAGCCAAATGGGTTTTTTATATCTATAATATTTAATTTCCTTCCTTTCTGTCTTGTCTTTCTTGCTTTCTGTCTTTCTGCCTATCTGTCTGTCCTTCCTTCCTTCTTCCTTTCTTTCCTTTGAGATAGGGTCTCACTGTAGACCAGACTCACTTGGTACTCACTCTGTAGTCTCAGACTGGCCTTGAACTTGCATTGATCCTCCTTTCTCAGCCTCCTGAGTGCTAGGATTAAAGGTGTGTGTCACCACTCCCGGCCCAAACAGGTAATATTTTAAAAAAGAAAAAAAAATTATTGAGCATCTTAAGGATGAGAATCCACTGATTAATATGTTAGTTTTCTGTTGCTATAACAACATACCTGCAGTGACTTGAAAAGAGGAAGGTATAAAGGACTCTTTACTGTACTGTGGGGATACTTGGCTCATCCGTATTTATTGCTGCTTTCCTAGGGATGGTAAGGAAATGGGATCATCTCAGAAGCCCATCAGTGGATGAATGTGTAATGAAAATACAATATTTATATAATAGAATTATATTCAGCCATAAAGAAAAATAAAATTACATTATTTGTAGGAAAATGGATGGGCACTAGAAAAAAAATTGTATTTTTTTAATTTGCATGCACACAGAAGAGAGAATAGGCATGCCAGGGCCTTCAGCCTTTGCAAACGAATTCTAGATGCATTCACCACTTTTTGGCTTTATGTGGGTACGGGGAATTGAGCCTAGGTCGGCAGGCTTTGCAGGCACATGCCTTAACTTATGTGCAATCTCTCTAGCCCCAGGAAATTATATTATGTGTGGTTACCCAGACACAGAAAGACAAAAACCATGTTTTTTTATATGTGCATTTTTTTCCTAGCTTAGAATCTTTATGTGTGTTTATATGGAAGTGAGAGTGTGTTCATGCCAGAAAACTAGAAAGGGACCCTGGGAGTTGAGGAAGAGGTTTCAAAAGAGGAGTAGGTAAGGTTATATAAAATATAAGTGATATGAAAGTCAAAGGGGAAACATTGGAGTTAAGAGCATAAATAGGAACGGGGAATAGAACACTTGGGGGTCATCTAAAACAGGGTACATGCAAGATTTTAATTAATTTAAAAGAATCAACAGCTGGAGAGATGGTTCAGTGGTTAGAGGCACTTGCTTAAAGAGTGAAAGTCTGGGTTCAGTTCCCTACTTCCCACATAGATCTAGATGCACAAAGTGGTACATGGGTCTGCAGTTTGTTAACAACAGAAGAAGGCCATGGCATTCTCTCTCTTACACAACTCTCTCTCTCTGTCTGTCTGTCTAATAAAAATATTTTAAGGTTATTTTGACTCGCAGTTTTGTATCTTTCAGTTCTTGTACAGTTGACCCTGTTGCTTTGGGCCTGTGACAAGGCGGCATATCACTGAGGAAGTCTACAGAGAGCTGCACTTTTTTTTTTTTTTTTTTTTTTTTTTTTTTGAGGCAGGGTCTTGCTGTAGCCCAGGCCGACCTGAAATTCACTATGTAGTTTCAGAGTGGCCTAAAACTGAGCAATCCTGCTACCTGTGCTTCCCAAGTACTGGGATTAAAGGTGTGCAACACCACGCCCAGCTTGAAAGCTGCACATTTGATGGCAGCTAGGAAGCACAAAGAAGAGTAGGTAAGATCCCCATATACTCTTCAAGGGCACATCTCTGATGACCTAACTTCTTCTAGTGGACTTCACCCCTTAGAGGTTCAGTGGCTCCAATGATGTCTGGGCTAGGAACCAAGTCTTTGGACTTTGGGGACATTCTAGAGCTATAGCAGTAAGTGATTTGTTGCAGTGACCTAGAAAAGTATATAGTTGAGTATATGTTCCCAGAAAAGTAACAGATTGATCATAGTGATTGGTAGAAACTTTTTTTTTCTTATTTATTTAATTAATTTTTTTATTTTCACAATTTTTATTAACATTTTCCATGAGGTAGAAACTTTTTAATATTAAATGATCATTGTATATTTGTATATAAGGCATTTATAGTCACTAGATATGAATTGTTTCTGTGATCTGAATACATATTTTATAAAATGAAGCAATTTTTAATTTTATTTATTTGCAAGTAGAGAGAGAGAATGGGCATGTCCAGGCCTTTAGTCACTTGCAAATTAACTCTAGATGTATACGCCACTCTGCATCTGGTTTTATGTGGGTACTTGGGGAATTGAACCTGGGTTTTTAGACTTTGCAGGCAAGCATGGCATCCACTAAGCCATGTCTCTAACCCCAAAGCAATTTTTAGATCATTGGACATTTATTTAGATAGCTAAGATAGGAGTCCTTAGCCCTTTTGCCCCTGGAATTTGATTTCTGCTGTGACCTTAAAACACAACATTTGGTCCAGGCATGGTGGCGCACACCTTTAATCCCAACATTTGGGAGGCAGAGGTAGGAGGGTTGCTGAGAGTTCTAGGACACCCTGAGACTACATAGTGAATTCCAGGTCAGCTTGAGCTAGGGTGAGACCCTACCTCAGAACACCGCCCCCCCCCAAAAAAAAAAAAAAACCAACATTTATTGTAAGTTGAGAAAAGGAGAGAGGTAGGTTGGGAGGGAGAGAATGGCATGCCTCAGTCATCTAGCTGCTGCAAATGAACACTAGATGCATGTGTATCTGGCTTTATGTGGGTACTGGGAAATCAAACACAGGTTGTTAGGCTTTGCAGGCAAATGCCTTAAGTGCTTAGCCATCTTTCCAATCTCCACTGTACTCCTTTTTTTTTGTTTTCTAGGTAGGTTTTCACTCTAGCCCAGGCTGACCTGGAATTCACTGTGTAGTCTCACAGTGGCCTTGAACTCACAGTGATCCTCCTACCTCTGCCTCCCAAGTGCTGGGATTAAAGGCGTGTGCCACTATGCCCGGCCCTCTTTTTTTTTTTTTCTTAAAAAAACCAACAAAATTTTACTTTTTTAAATTTTTTTTTTGGTTTTTCGAGATAGGGTCTCACTCTAGCCCAGGCTGACCTGGAATTTACTATGGAGTCTCAGGGTGGCCTCGAACTCATGGCTGTCCTCTTACCTCTGCCTCCCGAGTGCTGGGATTAAAGGCGTGCGCCATCATGCCCGTCTTAATATTTTACTTTTTAATTATTTGAGAGAGAAAGGTAGGTAGAGAATGGGTACCAGGGCCTCCAGACACATGAGCTACCTTGTGCATCTGGCTTACATGGGTCCTGGGGAATCGAAATTACATCTTTTGGCTTTGTAGGCAAGCGCCTTAACCACTAAGCCATCTCTCCAGCCCCCATCTTTTATAGTAAGCATAGGTAAAGAACCTGATTAGATGACTGAGGAAAACTAGTTTTCTTGATGATATTAAGTGTACTGTATAAATGCATATTACAGTACAGTTATAAAACTAATAAGGAGCATTACATAGGCCAAATGTTAAGTGGTGGTCCCATAAAATTAAAGGAGCTGAAAAATTTCTTGCCTAGTAGGAGCCTAGCTATGCGTCTTAAGTGTTGATGGTGTCTGATGTAGACAGATCTGTGCTATGACAGAAGTTGCAGCATGTACAGTTATGTGTACTACATAGTGCTTTTTAATAAGTAACCATGTTACTGATTTATATAAAAAAACAAAATGGTTTCTGTAAAACATTCTCAGGCTTTTTAGGAAGTGCTCCAGAAGAAAGGCATTGATATGAAAGTAGGTGACTGTTCATACTTGTTACTGCCAGTAGAGACCTTCTAGTAGGATAAGATCTGGAAGTGGAAAATAGTGATGGTTCTGATCCTGTGTAGGCTTGAGAATAAAATGTCTGTGTGTCTTAGCTTTTAACCAAAAGGTTTTAAAAAATTAAGTAAATCCTGAAAGTTGACAAGTTTATAAAATAAGAATATAATGAAAAATTTTACTAACAGATATACAGTGTTTCCAGCTAAATGTTAATACAATGGAGAAACTAAAAAATTAAAATTTATAAGCAAAAGATTGTAAGTTACAGTAAGCTAAGGATGGTTTGTTATTGGAAAAAAAAATGTAGCTTAAGTGTAGAAAGTTTATAGTATATAGTACTACAGGTAATGTCTAATGTCTTCATATTCACTTCATCTTCATTTGGTATCTTGTACTCCTGCTAGTGAATGCACCACTTTTTGCACCTTACTGTTACTACTGTCTTTTGTGTGTTTTGATTTGTTTAGATAAACTGTGTTATTTGCCTTCAGTATTCAGTAAACAACATGATATTCAGGTTCAAGTTGGTAGCCTAGAAGCAGTAGGTTTTGTCATTTAGATTTGTAAAGCTATCCTCACTAATGCTTGAGGTGAAGAAGCAGCTAGAAGTTGAGAAAAGTAAAAAGAATAATTGTCATAAAAGACAAATTCAGAACAAAGAATAGAACTACAAGAGGGAAAGAATCTTTTCAACTTTCAAACATGAGTTTTTAGAGGGAGAGAACTGTGGAAAATATTTAGGTTTACATTTCTTTTTTCTTTGTTGTCCCCTCTAAGCATTTTTGGTTTGTTTTGCTTTGTTTGTGTTTTCAGGGTAGGGTCTCACTGTAGCCTAGGCTGACCAGAAAGAAACTCACTCTTAGAGTCCCAGGCTGACCTCAAACTGCTCTTCCTACCTCTGCCTCCCAAGTGCTGGGATTAAAGGTGTGCACCACCACTCCCGGTTCCCTCCTAGCATTAAAAAATTTTTTTTTGTTTATTTTTATTTATTTATTTAACAGCGACAGACAGAGAAAGGGGGAGGGAGGGAGAGAGAGAATGGGCACGCCAGGGCCTCCAGCCACTGCAAACGAATTCCAGCCGCGTGCGTCCCCTTGTGCATCTGGCTAATGTGGGTCCTGGGGAATCAAGCCTTGAACTGGGGTCCTTAGGCTTCACAGGCAAGCGCTTAACCGCTAAGCATCTCTCCAGCTCCCCCTCGCATTTTTTTTTTTTTGTGCTTTTTAGGGCTTGTGTTCCCAGTGTAGCCAGGAACTACATCTTTATTATGTGTCTCGCAGCATACATTTGAAGCGATCCAAGAGGTGTCAGCTATGTTTAAAACCTACAGATTCTCCAGGCGCGATACATCCTACACACACTCCTATTCTCACCTGTGTTGGCATTGAATTGGAAATTTAAACAGGAAACAGAAACCCAAGATCAAAGTTCTTTTTATTTGGGGAGGGGGAGAGTGGATCATCTGATGGTATGTGTGGTTAATTTTAGCCATTAGTAGGTGGGTTATTTTCATTCAACTTGTATTACTTGGACATTTTTCAAGACCTGACATAGTTTCAGAGCTGGTGAAACGAATTTGCATGTTAACCAAGAGTCTGAAATCTGATTGCACCAACTGTACAGGCCTGGCTGGAGATGCCCCTCCTCTTCCCGGGTCCAGGTGTCAGTCGGCACCCACCACACAAGAAGAGAGGCCAGGGAATGGTGGAGAAACTTGGCGACTTCAGTGGGAAGTGCTTCTTTGAACCCACCACTTTCAGGGCGAGTTTCCCTCTCAGCTGGCGCTTTCTGAGCACTAACCTTTCGTGGTGGAGAATCGTGATGATCAATACCTCCTAGCATTTTTTAAAAAATATATTTTACTTATTTATTTGAGAGAGAGAGAGAATGGGCATGCTGAGGCCTCCAGTCACTGCAAACAAACTCCAGATGCTTGTGCTCCTTTGTGCAACTTGGGAGGAAGAGGTAGGAGAATCATCATGAGTTCAAGGCCAGCCTGGGCTAGAGTGAGACCCTATCTCGAAAAAAGAAAAATACCAGAGGGGAAAACATAAAGGGAGACAGGAACTAAAGGGTCGGCTCAGTGAATAAGAGTGCTTGCCACCTAAGTAGGATCTAAGAGATCCAGGTTCACCCTCAGTTCAATCCCAGCACTGACATAAATAGCTGGCTGCTGTCTGTAACTCCAGTCCTATGAGAAGAAGATAACAGAGAAATGTTACAGCTTACTGGTCATTCAGTCTGGCTGGAAACAGCCAGTAACTACAGTTTCAATGATAGACCCCCATCTCATCTCAAAGAAACGTGAATAGAGAAAGACAACCTGACATTCTCTGACCTCTGTGCATGCATACATGCAAAAGAAAAGGGAGCAATTGAGGAAGACACCTGATGTCAACCTCATCTCCATATGTACATGTACACACATATACATAAATACCACCCACAAATTTTAACAGAAGCATTAAGCAATTCAAAACAATTTTGTAATACGCAGTGAAAAGTTAACTATGTTAGTATTTGAGCTCACTTTTTTTGTTCTTTATTTTTTTCTTTTTGCTCAGGAACTTATAGTCGACTCTTAACACAGAATAAAATAATTCAAGGACTCTTGACCCCATGTTTTCCCACAAGTTTTTTTTTATTGTTATTTATTTATTTATTTGAGAGCGACAGGCACAGAGAGAAAGACAGATAGAGGGAGAGAGAGAGAATGGGCGCGCCAGGGCTTCCAGCCTCTGCAAACAAACTCCAGACGCGTGCGCCCCCTTGTGCATCTGGCTAACGTGGGACCTGGGGAACCGAGCCTCGAACCAGGGTCCTTAGGCTTCACAGGCAAGCGCTTAACCGCTAAGCCATCTCTCCAGCCCTTCCCACAAGTTTTAATGGAGATTTCATTCATGTACTCTTTGGGGAAAATGTGGCTTTGTAGAAAAATCTGTTCTTGTCTGTCTCAAGACATGCTAGTATTAATAGCAATATGATATAATAAATACTAAAAAGTGCTAATTTTCATTTTTGTTATTCAACAGGTTTAATCTGTGGATGAAATGAATCATGATTTTCAAGCTCTTGCATTAGAATCTCGGGGAATGGGAGAGGTAAATACTCATCAATACTAAATATTTATACTTCACTTTAATTCTTTGACTGTAAATCTTGAAAATAGTAGTCATAGTTTCCAAACTATATAATTTGAAATTTTATACTTACATAGTTTTGATTTTCAGTTTTTTTTTTTTTTTTAATAGTGGTAAGTAATTTTTAGTGTGCTTTTCTGTGTCTGGGAGAATTGATTGACTTGATTAAATAATGTCTTACTTGTCAACAATGAATCATATGTTATTAGCTTTGCTCAAAAGAAAACCTCTTTGTTCTGCCATTTTATATATGTATGCTGTTTGCTTTAGCTATACTTGATTGTTCACTATTCTCTCTCCCAAAAATCTTTCACCCAAAACTGTTTGCTTAATAAACTTCTAATCCTCTACAAGGCTATTGGAAACACTCACTCTGTTGTCCCATTGCTATCTGCAGTAGAATTAATTACTTCCTCATCTGACTTCTCCTTTAATTCTTATAAGTACTTTTATCATATTACTGGTTACACTTTTGTTTTATATTTGTCTCCTATAAATGGCTAGCTTTGAATGCTTAGCATACTAGGTGTCCCATATATTTGAGTGGATTTTATTTTTTCTATGATTTTCTTGGAGTCACCCAATTTAACCTTACCATTACATATTTTAAGGCATCTAAAATACTTGGTTTTCCATATTCCTAATGAATTTTAGACAACTTTGATTATGAAAACTCTTGTGATCATATCTTTGCTATGTTCTGTGCTACACATAAAGTGTGGACTTTGATAATACAAAATAATGATAAACAGACCTAAGATGTGTGATTAATTGCTTGCTCCTGGAGATTATTTTACTTTGGTAGATTAGAGACCTTCATGAGACTCACTCCATCCAATGCTGTGCTCTTCAGATGCAGAGTCCAGTCACTCCTTTGGGCCACAAGAGGGCACCCTGCAGCTAGCTAACCCTCCCTTTCTTCAGAACAGCGTTTTCCAAAGAGTTTGTCATTTTCAGAGGACTGATTTAAGGGTGAGTTAAGGTGCTTAAGCTTAAGTATTACCAAAATAAACTTGTTAGTCTAGTGCATAAAGTAAAATCTGGACCCTAAGAAAATTTGAGAGAAGGAGTAATTCTTTTGTTTAAAAAAAAAAAAAACCTATAACTTCATTGTAGTGCCATGGCAACTTGGGCATTATTTACATTATGGTAGACTAAAAAGAGGCAGTTGAAAGTCTTTCCCTGCCATTTGTTTTCTTTGGTTTTAAGAAAGAATAGCTTATCATAAAAGCAGGTTGAGGAGTCAGGCCTGGTGCATGCTTGTAAACTCAGCTCATGGGTAGCTGAGGCAGGAAGATAATTAGTTCAAGGACAACCTAGACTATATTAGCGAGATCCTGTCTGTAGATAAAATAACAAAATTTGAAGTGTTTTTGCCTTCTATGACAGACTTGAACTTTATTCTTTGAAAAGTGAGTCAGGGTTGTGGGGAATGACGGGATAAAGTGCTTGTCATGCACATATAAGGACAAGGGTTCAGATCCCCAGCTGGGTGTGGTAGCTGCTGGTAATCATACCACTTGGGAGGCAGAGACAAGGAATCCCCTGGGCAAGCTGCCTAACTAGACTCTCAAAATCTGGTGTGCTTTAGGCTCAAGTAAAAGACCCTCCCTCAGTAAGTAAGAAGAGAGTGATCCATATGAACACATGCATGGATTCATACCACATACACACAAAGGAAAAGAAAAAAGTCAGACTCCCACATTATTTCTAGACTATCCTTACTTAGCTTGTGTATCATGTGTTTATTTACAGATAGCCTTTTTTCCATTTAAAAATATTGGATAAATCTGAACATACCTTTGCATTACAAAATTGTCATGTTTAAAAGAAGTGGTTAAGTTACTTTTCTGGGTTTTATGAGAAGAGATGGATTGAATAGTACATTAAATGAAATAAGCTTAAATCAAGGTTTTCTTAATAGACATGTCAGATGTGCCAAACTTAGGGCTTAGACTGTTTGCTACGTATTGGGTAGCTGCAATCAGTTTGTGACCTTCATCCAGTAAAAATATTTTTTAATAGTTTGCCAATTAATATTGTTACCTCTAAAAGATGGCTAAGAAACCTACTCAAATTTCTGTCTCTGGGTTCTCTCCCACAAGCCTTTCTATCTTTCCTCATCTCACAGGCAGCAGGGAACCTTCTGGGATTTCCTTCTTTGCCTGTCTCTCTCTCACCAGTCTTCTCCTCCTTTCCTGACAGGTGAGGTGTTTTATGTTTTATCCCAGAATTCATTCGTTGGAATAAATTAAGGCAGCCTTCAATTTCTGGCTCTTGAGTTTTCTAAAATTGCTTGTTCTTTTTTGTTTTTGTACTGTAAAATACTTTTTTAATGGCTTGCCCTATTCTTGACTTTTTACAATAACTTTTGCTTACTCTGTCTTAAGTGTTGTAATCTCTGTAATGTATGAAGAAGGATTACACTTACATATAGGACTCATTTCAAACAGGCTGCTTTGTAGTTCTTGATGTGTTATTGGACCATCATCAGAAGGCCAGTCTCTTTGGTTGTTCCTCTATAAAAAAAATCAATCTATATCCATCTGCTCATAAACTTAACTTTTTCCCCAAAGACGTACTGATTTGTATTATGTCATGTGGCTTACAAAGAACATGTCTTAGCCATAGAGGAGACACTTGTTATTATATGTATATACATACATATAATTTAACTTTAAATGTGAGTTAATACATTTTATCTTTGGGAATTGTTTCATAGCTTATGATAGTGTTCTTTCCTGATGCAATCATATTTCAGAAAAAACATTAAAAAATTTCTATTTCAAGATCTCATGTAGTGTGCTTAAGTGGAAAAATACTGGAGGGAGTAAGGTGGCTTCTGTTTTCTCAGAAATCTCACTTATGATACCATTGAGTAAGACTGATTTCTTATAAAACAGGAATAAGACTCAATAAGTACTCAGACTTTGAGCTGTTAGGGATAGTTGGAATGGAAACAATATATTTAAGATAGTATTTCAATAGCTAATTATAGTCACTATTTCAATAGAAAATTCTATCTTAAAAGTTTTGTGTTCTGTGGTGGAAGAGTATCAATCACTTAAATTTCCTATTTTTTATTTTACCTAGTGCTACTCGAATATGGGAAAATTTACTGATTAGCTAGGCTTGAAAAGAACAATCTGCAGTAGTTAAATAGAAAAAGAAAAGGCTTCCAATGAAGACATGTGGGTTGAAATTCTGGTGCTCTTTTAACAACTGTGTGTAACTGGATATTTTAACCTCTACTTGTTTATTTATGCAGAGTGAGTATATTAGGTAACTGTCCTTCCTAAGTAATAGGAGTTTTATCATTTTCCTAGGGTATTCAAATTGAAGGAAAGGAAAAAGAGGGAAGGTGAAACAGCTGTATACAAGATCTTGATAATAATGAAATAAAGCAGCTAGTTAAATGTTGCAGATCAGTGTGTTAACTTGTATCTTTATTAGAGGATTTGTACTTTGAGAAGCTAGGTGATAGGCGAAGTAGTTTATTTCATTTGCGTCTCAGCCTGTGACAGGAACTCTATTGTTATCTTTATAATACTTCTCTTTGGAAATGGTTACATTCAGTGCTTTCTTGTTGATAACAAGGACTATCAGGAAAAGGAAAAATGGGGAAAGTGGACTAAGTTGAAAAGTTAACAAGTAGCTTTTATTTATAGAAAAGCTCCATCATTCTAGGGCTTTAGGGAATTCCTTTGTGGTTGTTTTGTTATTATTGTTGTTGGTATGCTATTGTCTATATAACTTTTTTTTTCAGTATCTTTTTAAAAATCTTTTATGAAATTCCATTAAAATAGAGTATCTTTACATTCTTGATTTGTCTTGTTCAGTTAATGTATCTGTTGGTATGAGGTAATTATAACATGCCTTTTCTCAAAAATTTCTCAGACTTGATGGCAAGCTATATAAACTTAAAGTGTATCACATATCCACTTAATCTTACCTGAGTTAGACAGATAGGAGGGTAGGTTGACAAAGAAATACTGAGTGTCCTGACCATGGAACATGGGTTAGGGAACTAGTATGAAGTGATACTAAATAATATTTTTATAGATACATAAAGATTCTTAACCTTATTTTTTTATACTTTAAAAAATATTTATTTTTTATTTATTAGAGATATATAGAGGCAGAGAGAGAGAAAGTGAGAATGGGTGAGCTAGGGCCTCTAGCCACTGTAAATGAAATCCAGATGCACGTGCCACCTTGTGCATCTGGCTACGTGGTTACTGGGGAATCAAGTCTTGGATCTTTGGCTTCACAGGCAAGCACCTTCTCCGCCAAGCCATCTCTCCAGCCCCCGTGTTAACCTTATTTTTTTTTTTATATTTTATTTATTTATTTGACAGAAAGAGAGAGAATGGGCCCGCCAGAGCCTCCATCCACTGCAAACGAACTCCAGACACATGTGCCTCCTTGTGCATCTGGGCCCTAGGGAATCTAACTAGGATCCTTTGGCTTTGCAGGCAAATGCCTTAACTGCTAAGCCATGTTCTCCTGCTCCTTATTTTTCTTAACCTTGTTCTGTATTGTCTTTATTTTAATATAGTAAAAGAGTCTCCAGGGGCAAATCTTCCTTTTGTTTCAATTCATCACTTATAAAACGTTTGTTGTAATCTTGTTTTCTCAGTTGTTGCCATTCCTTTTAGTTAGTTCATTTTAACCTATTCTTAGTCACATGATAGTGAAAATATTTGAATTACTGGGCATATTGCCAAAGAAAGTAGTTTCTAGAATGTTTTTGAAGGCCATTGGTAGAAGTGTTAACTTTAAGTTGTTGTCCTCTGCATATTCTTACTTGAAAGTGCTTGCAAAATGAATGCTTATATTATTATAGTGCAGTGATTGGCAAAAAGTAGGTCAAAAATCTGGGTGGTTGATGTGAATTTTTCTACCCTAGTTATGCAGTTTGTATTTCATTTTTTTATGGTAGTAGTATGGAACTTGCCTTATGCTTGCTAGGCAATGCTTTGCCATTAGGCTAATCCCCAGTCCTACAGTTTGCAATTTACAGCCAGTAGTTTATAAAGGTACATGCAGAATATTATCTCAGAAGATAGCAGTAACTTCACCATAGGTTCTGTTGGTTCTCCTACCTCAGAAGATGAATACCTAAGTTACTTCTGTGCTCTGTGGTTAGTGTGTCTTCTGTTAATTAACATTTTATTTTAGATTATTTAAATATATAAAATATGTTTAATAGTGCTGTCAGCTTCATATTTTGCTTGAATATTTATATGAATCTTTAAAAAAAAATTTTGTTTATTTTTATTTATTTGAGAGCAACAGAGAGAAAGAGGCAGATAGAGAATGGGCGTGCCAGGGCCTCCAGCCACTGCAAACGAACTCCAGACTCATGTGCCCCTTGTGCATCTGGCTAACGTGGGTCCTTGGGGAATCGAGCCTCCAGTGGGAATCCTTAGGCTTCACAGGCAGGCGCTTAACCGCTAAGCCATCTCTCTAGCCCTGAATATTTACATGAATCTTTTATAGACATATTTTTTTCAAACTGAAATAATAGAGGTTGTTGTAGTTTATTTACTGAGATCTTTGTAAGAATAGATTATTGTTAAAATAAGTTATCTATAAATAAGAGAGATCCTAACCTGCAAAAACTACTTTTTTAGTGGGAAAATTGTATTTTTAACTTCTATCTATTTTGTAAAAGATGGGTAAATTAGGAATGCTCCCCTTCTTTCAAAACTGCTTCTTCTAAGCTGGACTTAGTGGTGCATGCCTTTAATCCCAGCACTCAGGAGGCAAAGGTAGGAGGATCACCATGAGTTAGATCAAGTCCACCCTGAGACCATATAGTAAATTTCCAGGAGACTCTATGTTGAAAACCAAAAAAATAAAAAATAAAACCTGCTGCTTCTAGTTGCCTCCACCTATCCACCCTCTGGTTAATAACTCTGTCATTTACTATTTCTTAAGTTATAAGGTTTTCATGCATTATATCCACATCTTCTACCAATTTTTAGTCAGCTTCTTTTGACCCTTCGAAATGTCTGTCAAATCCATTTTATTTTCTCAGTCTTTTTCTGCCGCTACTGTGTTGTTGATTCCCTGTTATCTTGGTTCTGTTGTGATAGTCCTAAACTGGTCTCCTCTCCCTTATGTTACTACAGCCTGAGTTGTTTTCTAAAACACACTGTCACTCTTGCTAACTAACCTGTTGCTTTAGTAAAACATTCAGTTTCCTTAACATGTCTTTAAAGGCTTGTAAGTAACCTGGTAGCTTTACAAGTAACTTTGGCTCTTTCTAGATGGCTAGTTTATACATTGCTGGATATGCACACTCCAGTTTCTCAAGATTTATCTTGATCATGCTTTACTATCACCCTCATGCATCCTTCATTACCTCCCAATGCTATATTATCTCTCAGATCATTAATGAGGTATTACTAAGTTATCTTTTATTATAGTCTATGTGAACTCTCTGAAGATGCGATCACTCTGCCTTTAAAGAAGGAAAAACATAGGAGTTTAGTGTGATAAATATAGTAATAAAAGTATATACAGTGCTGAGCAGTTGGACATCTTAACTGTAGGCTTAACAATATGCTTATTTAAAACGTATGTCAAAGAAAACTCATCTATTCAGACAAACATAACTCAGTCTCTTTTGAGTGTCTGTGATATAGAGTAACAATTGATTAAAAATAGAAACTTTTTATACATTTGTGTGTTTTGATAATGCATGAATGGCTCTACCAACAGAATTTGAATATACCATATAAGATAGAGCAAAGGAGCCTTGAGATTATCATTTAAGAAATATTGATAAGATTTTTGTTTTTCTCTTTGTGTGGCTTTTCTTGTTCATAGCTTCCTGTTTAGGATTGACAAAGTAATATTCAGGAGCTAGTAAGAGTTGGGAATTTCACTTTCATTGAATAACTGAAGTAAGTGAGGAGTTATTTTCTGTTCTGTAATCTCTATCATAGGTTGCTCAGAAGCAGCTACTGGAAGTGAAAGAAAAATTTTAATCATTCTTAGGTATTTTTATTATCTCAAGCAATAAATTTAGTAAGCTTTTTGAAGAAAATTACATGTAAAGAAAGTCATAATAAAAGTGGTAGAAAAAACAGTACAAAAGTTAAAGGTCTCAAGTTATTAGATAGAGTATATAAGTAAAGAGTTACTTTGATATTTAATGAGGCAGATTAGAAAATAGATTGTTTTGAATTTTTATTAGGATCAAAAACTAACATGTACATGTTTGCATTTCCTTATATATTAATTCTTTGTAAATAGGATAACATTTTAAAAGTAAATGTTTTTCCTCCCAAATAGCTTTTGCCTACGAAAAAGTTTTGGGAACCTGATGATTCAGCAAAAGATGGACAAAAAGGCATATTTCTTGGGGATGATGAATGGAGAGAGACTGCATGGGGAACTTCTCGTAAGTTACTGCTATTGGGGTGAGAATTATGAACAAACTCAAATTTTTTTAAGCCTTGCATATCCTTGGAAAATTGGGGAGGAAATTTGTGATATCTTTACTCAGGATATCTAAACCATTATAATTCAGATTTCTTATGGTAATTAACCCTTACTTTGTAGTATCCTTATTTGATTAGAATATTTTATTGATTAAATGTATTGATCACAAGAGTTTTAAAAACATTTTTAATTTGATAAGATTCTGAATAAACATTGATAAAAATCTTGTAAGATAGAAGACTCATTAACTGAATAGTATGAATATTTTGTCTTGAGATTGATTAACCATACCTCAGTCTAGACATTAACCACTCTCAGAAAGATAGTAAATTGTCTTAGTGATACAGATTTCCTAGAAAGAGAGCAGTCATGGGGTTGGAAAGAAACTTCAGTGGTTACAGTTGCTTGCAGAGCCTGACAGCCCATGCTCAAGTCCTCGGTAAAGCTGGATGAACAAAGTGACACATGCATTTCGAGTTCATTTGCAGTAGCAGGAGGCCTTAAGCATGCCCATTCCCTCTCCTTTTCTGATTCTCTCTCTTTGATTACACAAGTACAATACTGAGCATGGGTGGCACACGTCTTTAATCCCAGCACTTAGGAGGCAGAGGTAGGAGGATCACTGTCTGTTTGAGAGTGAGCTGCTAGCTCAAAAAACCCAAAAACTAAAATAAATAAAAAGTACAAGTAGGAGGGCTGGAGAGATAGCTCAGCAGTTAAAGGTTCTTGCTTACTTGCTAAGCCTGACAACCTGGGTTCAGTTCCCCAGTACCCAAATAAAGACAGATGCACAGTGGCACGTGCATCTGGAGTTCATTTTCAGTGGCAAGAGGCCTTGGTGTGCTTATTCTCACTCATTTTGTCTTCTTTCTACCTCTCTGAAGAAAGTGAGAGATAAGTGTTTGATTTTCATAAGTAGTAAGGAAAAAGTAAGGACGGACTATAATTTGTAGGAATCTATTTATTTATTTATTTGTTTGTTTGTTTAATTGCATATATTTGTGGGATCCCCCCAGGGATTATTGCCTATGCAAATGAGCTCCAGTTGCAAGTACCCCTTCATAGGTATGACCTTGGTTACTGGGAAATTGAACCCAGGCCCTCAGGCTTGCAAGCATGTACCTTTAACTGCTAAACCATCTTTCCAGCCCAACCTTATGTTTTGAGAGTTTAAGTAGTATTTATAAATTCTTCAACTCATTTATATATTAAAAGCTTTAAAACTTCTTTGAAGTTTAAAACTTTTTTTTGTCACAAAGTAATTGCCAAGCTGGGTGTGGTGGCGCATGCCTTTAATCCCAGCACTTGGGAGGTAGAGGTAGGAGGATTGCCGTGAGTTAGAGGCCACCCTGAGACTCCATAGTGAATCCCAGGTCAGCCTGAGCTAGAGTGAGACCCTGTCTCGAGGAAAAAAAACCATAAATTGCCAAAAATCTAAAACCCAAAAGGCTAAGAAGTGGTGGAAAATTTTATTGGATTGAAAATTTTATTAACAGCTGATTTAGGTTATTTCCCTTAATTACTGGGAATTTTCTTGGAGTTTGACCAATATGATTAGGAGATTTGGAGACTAGAAAGGATGTACATGCTAAGAACCTTACTCCACGGTTAGTTGCTCAAGATTAGTTGCACAATTTAAAACATTCACTAATTTGTGCTGGGATTCATGTTCCCTACAAATAGTACATCCTTAACTAAAAGCCTGTGTGCTTGGTAACTTGATTGATGGACATTTTAAAAGTTAAATAGGGGGCTGGGGAGATGGCTCAGGAGTTAAAGGTGCTTGCCTGCAATGCCTAATGATTTAAGTTCAGTTCCTGAGTACCCATGTAAAACCAGATAGATGCACAAAGTGGTGAATGCATCTGGAGTTTATTTGCAGTACCTAGTGGCCTTGGGGCACCCATTCCCTCTCTCCATCTCCATTCTCTCTCCTTGCAAATAAATATTTTTTTAATATATTTTATTTATCTGATGGAGAAAGTGGCAGAGAGAGAGAGAGAGAGAATGGGCGCACCAGGGCCTCCAACCACTGCAGATGAACTCCAGATGCATGTGCTACCTTGTGCATCTGGCTTATGTGGGTCCTGGAGAATCAAACCAAGATCCTTTGGCTTTGCAGGCAGACATCTTAAATAGCTAAACCATCTCTCCAACCCTACAAATAAGTATTTTAAACGTTGAATAGGATAATTACTGGAGCACTTAAAAATATTTATTTTTTACAAGAAGATAGAATGGGAATAGGCATGCCAGGGTCTCTTGCCATTGCAAACAAACTCCAGGCACATGTGCCACATTGTGCATCTGGCTTTACGTGGGTACTGGGGATTTGAACCTAAACCCCATCATCATTCATTCTTTGCAAGCAAGTGACTTTATCCGTTGAGCCATCTCTTCAGCCCTCCTGGAGCATTTTAAAGTTTTCATAAGCTGTCCATTTTGTGTACATCATAGCAATATTCATGATGGATGGCAGAGAAAATTTCAGGATTATAATTTTAGTCAGTTCCTATGTATTCCTTTGCCCAACTTTAGGTATACAGATAAAATTTTAATGATGAGTACTAATTTTGCTAGAAATCATGAGAAAATAGAAGTGAACAGAATCTTGTCTTAGTAACATTTATTTGATGTCATACATATATAAGTATGAATAATACATTTCTTGCTTCCCAAAGGAATTATCATTTTTAGGTAAAACACATTTCATGGCTGCAGGAAGCTTATGCATTGCTTCTTTGCCACTAAAGTGACATATTTGATAGGCAGGTAGCACATTAGAGCTTGGATCATGTTGGTTTCTGTAGCTGAAGTGTTCTCACTCTTCTTCCATTTGCTTACTACGCTAGATGTAATATTAAGTACAGTCTTTGTAAAAAAAGTTTACTAGAGAGAGAGAGAATGGGCACACTGGGACTTCTAGTCACTGCAAGAAAAACTCAAGATGCGTGCTCCACTTTGTATAGCTTGATTACATGGGTACTAGGAATTGAACTTGGATCCCAGGTTTTCCAGGCAAGTGCCTTAACCACTAAGCCATCTCCCCAGCCCTTGAAACAATCTTTACCTGATACTTAGGTTTTTCACCAAGAATAGATTTTTATATAACTGGTTTTACTAGACTTAATTCATTTCTGGTTATTGTTTTATAGCACTGTGTTCTGAGTCATATATATAAAACTGAGCTCAAGAACTAGGACTTGTTTCTATTCCTAAAGGCTTAATATTCAATTCAGCCATCAGCACTAAGTTTTCCTGCTTATTTTGACTCTTGGCATAAGCTTTTACTGAGCACCCAATGACTCTCCTGTATTTTTTTTTTTTTTGGTTTTTCAAGGTAGGGTCTCACTCTAGCCCAGGCTGACCTGGAATTCACTATGAAGTCTCAGGGTGGCCTTGAACTCACAGCGATCCTCCTACCTCTGCCTCCCAAGTGCTGGGATTAAAGGTGTGCGCCACCACACCCGGCTCTCCTGTATTTTTAAGAAAGATGTCCCAGTTGTTAATCTCAACAGAAAAAATATATTATAAGAGCATGATAACAATATTATACTAAAAGGGAGTGCTGATTTTCTTACCTTAATATATTAACTTGTAGCCAGGCATGGTGGTGCACGCCTTTAATCCCAGCACTCGGGAGGCAGAGGTAGGAGGATCGCTGTGAGTTGGAGGCCACCCTGAGATTCCATAGTGAATTCCAGGTCAGCCTGGGCTAGAGCGAGACCTTACCTTGAACCCCTCCCCCCCAAAAAACAGTACTAATAACGTGGTTGTATTCTTTTTCCAAACAGATCATTCAATGTCCCAGCCTATTATGGTGCAGAGAAGATCTGGACAGGGTTTTCATGGAAACAGTGAAGTAAATGCAATTCTTTCTCCGCGCTCAGAAAGTGGAGGCCTTGGTGTGAGCATGGTAGAATATGTATTAAGTTCTTCTCCTGCTGATAAATTGGATTCTCGATTTAGGAAGGGAACTTTTGTAAGTAGTTTGAAAAAATATCAATTTAATACTTTATTTTTGTTCTTTTATTTGGTGGTAATTTTTCTTGTGGGGTGTGTGTGTGTGTGTGTGTGTGTGTGTGTGTGTGTCATTGAGGTAGGGTTTGACTCTAACCCATATTGACTTTGAGTTCACCAGGTAGTGTGAGGGTGGCCTCAAACTCACAGTGATACTCCTACCTCTGCCTGCTGAATGCCAACATTAAAGGCATTTGCCACCACATCTGGTTTTTTGTTTTTTTGTTTTTTTTCCCTGAGTCATGCTGGTCTTGCTGTATAGCATTGGCTGGCCTGTTACTTATGTAGCCCAGGATGGCAATGAACTCATAGAAGTTGTCCTGTTCTTAAGTGCTGGGCTTACAAGCATGTCCACCACTCCTAGCAGAGTTTATTGTTCCCTTCTTTGAGCTGAAAAAAGTTTTGTAGCTATATGCACTTTTTCTTTACTTGTCTACTTTTTGAAATACATGAAATTACAGAACAGTTGGAATTACTTTTTCTTAACTGAGTTAGTAAAATCACATCACATTTTCTTTAAAACACTTACAAAATGAAATATCTTATTCCTGATAGCACTTGATCTGTTACTAAATAAAATTAACTATGCATTAACTATTGAACTTGGCTTGTGATGTCACTACTTTTCCAGCATTGTTGATAGTTAAGTTTCCTTAACCCTTGCCTTACAAGTCATTAGTTATTCTCAGTGTTTTGGCCTTTGCTAATGAGTTGATGATGAAATTAAAACTACTTTCATTGTTTAAATGCATTATAGTGTAGTTTAGGTCACTGTAAATAGTACCTGTTATTTATTTATTTATTTTGTGTGTGTGTGTTTTCTATTAAATATTCAAGAGCAAAACAAGATTCCTTTTCTTCAGGGTACTAGAGATGCTGAAACAGATGGACCCGAGAAAGGAGATCAAAAAGGCAAGGCTTCTCCATTTGAAGAGGACCAAAACAGAGATCTTAAACAAGGAGATGATAATGATTCTAAAATAACTGGCAGAGGTTTGCCAAATGGAATGGATGCTGATTGCAAAGATTTTAAGTAAGACTTTAATTTTCTCAAGAAGAAAATTGTATTTATTTAGGGATCATTACAAGTAGTCAATGTGATTTAGACATTTTCTAATTTGAGTTTATATTATTTCCTTTGTATCTTTTGTTATCTTAAAACAGTATTATAAAACAGAGCACTGTTTCAGTTAGTGAATTGTGCACCAATCTGACAGTTTTTTTCTTTTGAGATTATGGTTTGAATACCCTTCTGTTGGAATGATCCTATTCTGTCTTTGTGTTCATCCCTATCTTAATTTTTTTCTTTTGGTTTTTTCAAGGTAGGGTCTCACACTAGTCCAGGCTGACCTGGAATTCACTATTGAGTCTCAGGGTGGCCTCGAACTCACGGTGATCTGCCTACCTCTGCCTCCTGAGTGCTAGGATTAAAGGCGTGCGCCACCACACCCAGCTTTGGGTTTTTTTTTTTTGTTTGTTTGTTTTTTTGAGTCAGTCTTACGTACTTTAGGCTGGCCTTGAATTTGCCATGTAACCAAGGATGGCCTTAAACTTCTGATCCTCCTGCCTCTATCTACTAAGTTGCTGGAATTAGAGGGCTTGCCGCCATGTCTGGTGTATGTAGTTAGTGTTTGGGGGTTCAAGCGTGAGGGCTTTCACATATGCTAGGCAGGCACTCTACTAACTAAAATACATCCTCATTCCCCATTTAGATTTTACTCTTCAATATGAGGAGGCAAAATTAATTGTCTTTCTTAAAATGAGTTTGTGCTAATATTGAATATCATTCCTTCACAAAAGGAGTGGGATACATTAGTTTTAAGCTCAGAATTCTTTAATTTTATTCTCTTCTCTCCTTTTTAAAAATTTATTTAGGACTGGAGGAATGGCTTTGCGGTTAAGGCATTTGCCTGCAAAACCAAAGGACCCAAGTTCGATTCCCCAGAACCCACATTAGCCAAATGCACAAGGGGGCAGGCACATGCATCTGGAGTTTGTTTGCAGTGGCTGGAGGCCTTGGCATGTCCATTATCTCTCTCTCTCTCTCTCTCTCTCTCTCCCCCCTCCCTCTCTCCCTCTTTCTCTGTCAAATAAAGAAATAAAAATAAAATACTTTTAAAAAGTATTTATTTTTCCCTGTCTCCCCTCACTTTCCCCTTTGAAACTCCACTCCATCATATCCCCTCCCCTCCTCAGTCATTCTCTCTTTTGTTTTGATGTCACGATCTTTTCTTCCTATTATGATGGTCTTGTGTAGTTAGTGTCAGACAATGTGAGATCATGGATATCCAGGCCATTTTGCGTCTGGAGGAGCACATTGCAAGGAGTCCTACCCTTCCTTTGGCTCTTACATTCTTTCCACCACCTCTTCCACATTAGACCCTGAGCCTTGGAAGGTGTGGTAGAGATACTGCAGTGCTGAGCACTCCTCTGTCACTTCTCAGCACCATGGTGCCTTTTGAGTCATCCCAAGGTCACTGCCATCTGAAAAGAGAAGCTTCTCTAACCCAAAGTGAGAGTAGCACTAATATAAGGGTATGAATATTAAGAGAAGTGCTTCCTGGGCCCTTGGTGAGCATAGTGTAGCCAGACACCAGCAGATGTTATAACCCTAGGTCTCATGATGGCCCCTGTTGTAGAATTTCAGTATCAGGGATGTATTCCCTCCCATGGAGCAGGTCTCCAGTCCAATTAGAGGGCAGTTGGTTTCTGCCATGACAAATGTGCCACCATTGCACCTGTTGGCTCATTTGGCCTAGCTGGCCAAATATAAGGCTTGCGGTGTTCACGGTTGAGTATCTTCACTACTGGTGATTTCTCTCTCTCCCATTGAACTTGATGCAGCATAGCTTTTTGTCAGCTGGTCTACATGGAGAAGGTTTTCAGCTCAGCTCTAACAGGATTTCTCAGTGACCTTGTAGACCAAGTATCTGGAGTCTTCTACAGTACCATCTTACCATCTATTCCTGGTGGGAAGCCAAGGGCCTTCACAAAGGAAGTAGGAAACATTAGGGTTTTTTTGTTGTTGTTGTTTGTTTGTTTGTTTGTTTTTTGTTTTTCGGGTTTTTTTTTTTTTTTTTTTCCCTCCGAGGTGGGGTCTCACTCTGGTCCAGGCTGACCTGGAATTAACCCTGTCATCTCAGGGTGGCCTTGAACTCATGGCAATCCTCCTACCTTTGCCTCCCCGAGTGCTGGGATTAAAGGCACGCGCCACTATGCCTGGCTTCATGGAAACATATATACATATATATGTATGTATGTACACACACACACGCACATATATTTTAAGGAGAGATTGGCATGCCAGGATATCCATACACATGCACTGCCTGGTGTGCTTGCGTCACCTTGTGTGTCTGGCCTACATGGGATCTGGAGAGTTGAACATGTGTCCTTGGGCTTCACAGGAAAGAGCCTTAACTGCTAAGCCATCCCTCCAACTCAGAAATATTTTTTAAAAAAATATTTATGTATTTATTTGAGAGAGGCAGCTAGAGAGAAGAGGGTACGCTAGGGCCTATAGCTACTGTAAACAAACTCGAGATGCATGCTCCACCTTGTGCATCTGGCTTATATGGGTACTGGGGAATCAAACCTAGGTCCTTAGGTTTCCCAGACAAGTACCTTAACAACTAAGTCATCACTCCAGCTCTCAGAATTCCTTAAGCTAATACTTTTGCTTTTTAACTCTTTATGCTGTAAAATAAGTATTTTCTTTCTTTAATATTTTTGAGGGGGGCCAAGCTAGAGAGAGAATGGCGGTACTTCAAATGAACTTCAGGCACATGCTCCATGTTGTGCACCTGGCTTACATGGGTACTGGGGATTTAAACCTGGGGTCCTTAGGCTTCGTAGGCAAGCTCCTTAACCTGCTAACCCATTTATTTTCCAGCCTAAGTGTTTTCTTTTAGCAGAGGAACAATGATGTTGAAACAGTGCTATTTTTGTCTGTTCTGAGTGCAAAAGAAAGCTTCCCAAACCAATAAGCCTTCCTTCAATAAGAAGTAAATTTAATGTTCTTTATTTTACCTTTTAGAACGTTTTCTTGATTTACCTGTTCTGTTGTTCCCCAAGTTTTATAATGGCAATCATTCAAAACTCAACTGTAAAACTGTAAACAGTATTTTCTTATGTGTCCTCTGCTTTTGTATCCATTTTTGTTTATTTTAAAGATTTCCCCTTAAGCATCAATATGAACTGTGTTAGGAGTCTTAATTTTATTTGGATATTTGAAATTATTTTAGCCACAGATAGTATCAGTCACTGCTTGATGGTGTAAAACATTTCAAATGAATAGCTCTGACCATATGCTCTCTATGTTGCTTATCATTAAGATGTATAGTTACATATATATATGTAGAATGTGTACACACACTGTAGAGTAGAATGGAAATGAATGAAGTATAGAAATTTTCTTTTAATAGTGTGTTTCCTTTTTTTTTTTTTTCTAGTTTTTCGAGGTATGTTTCACTCAAGCCCAGGCTGACCTGGAATTCAGTATGTAGTCTGAATGGCCTCGAACTCACAGCGATCCTCCTACCTCTGCTTCCCAAGTACTGTGATTAAAGGCGTGCGCCACCACACCCGGCTTTATTAGGCTGGTTTTAAAGAAAACCCATTTTGTTTTTTCTCATGTTTCTTCAAATTAAAAAAAATAAGCCTTTGGAATTTTCCTATACAAGCTAGATGTAGTTAATGGTGAGATGACTTTAAAATCTTCTAATGTTACAAAAGCAATGATTAACCTTGAAATAAAATATGTCTACTTAAGTATCTGGAGAACAGTTCTTATCATTAAGAATTGCTTTGCACACTTCTATGTATGTTAGGAAATTATGCCAATGTGAAGTACTTGAAGTAAGGCAGAGTTAGGTGAATATGGCAACTGGAATTAAAAGGCAGATAAAACACTTATTACCATTAGGTTGATGTACTTAGGGTTGAATATACTATAAGTGCATAGCTCCAAAGAGAAGTGTCTTTTTTTTTTTAAAGTAAGGATGAGGATTCAGAATAAGTAGAAGAAAAGAGATTGTACAGTAAAATTAGACATAAGGTAAAAATAAAGTTAAGAACGTGAACGGGAGCTAGAGAGATGGCTTAGCAGTTAAGCGCTTGCCTGTGAAGCCAAAGGACGGGTTCAAGGGTTGGTTCTCCAGGACCAACGTTAGCCAGATGCACAAGGGGCGCACGTGTCTGGAGTTCATTTTCAGTGGCTGGAAGCCCTGGCGTGCCCATTCTCTCTCTCTCTCTCTCTCTGCCTCTTTCTCTCTCTGTCACTCTCAAATAAATAAATAAAAATGAATAAAATGGTATGAATCCACAGTTCCTTGAAAAAAAAAATGAATGTGAACGGTGTCATTAAGAAATCCAGCGCTTTATAAGCAGTCCAGCATTTATGAATTTCTTGGAAAAATTATGGAGGCCATAGTATATAATTATGTGCTGTTTGTTACATATGTAGTATATTGTTAGAAGCACTCTAAAAAAGATGAAAATGATTAGCTCAAAAGCCATATTTAAAAACAAGGGTCAGCCAGGCTTGGTGTTGCAAACCTTTGAATTCCAGCACTTGGGAGGCAGATATAGGGGGATTATTGTAAATTTAGGCCGCCCTGAGACTGCATAGTAAGTAAAACTCAGTTCAGCCTGGGTGAGAGAGCGAGCCTACCTTGAAGGAAAAAAACAAAAACAGATGTGATTGCATACACCTTTAATCCCAGCACTCAGGAAGCAGAGGTAGGAGGGTTGCTATGAGTTTGAAGCTAGCCTGGACTAGAGTGAGGGCCTACTTCAAAAAATATAAATAAATAAAACAAAACAAAAAAGCAAGGGTCAGGAGTCAACATTTTTAGAAACAGTTTTTGTGGTGTCTCATAGTTTACTCGTTTAAGTCAAGAAAACCATTCCATTATTCATGGTCCTTCTTTGACTTTTATTAGATGAATCAGTTAGTTTTGAGCCTTCTTATATTACTTAGTAGCTACTACTTAATAGAGTATTTGTTTGTCTTTCACACTTATTGTTCGTTTTGTCCACATTTGGAAATAAAGGTTTTAGGTAGTATAATTCTAAACTGAAGGAAAGTTTTTCTTAGCTGTAAAATTGAGTTATATAATTAAACTATTTAAATTGAAGAAAGTAAATTATTAATAATATTAAAAATACCAAAACTATGTCAACTCTTCAACACTTAAGAAAATAGAATAATTCATAAATCAGAATGCCTTACTTGCTCCTTATATTTTATGACTATTTGTTTTTCATTTAATACTATTTTACTTTTTGACTTGTTACTTTCACTCATAATACTTTTTTACTATCTTTATTTAGTCGTACTCCTGGAAGTCGTCAAGCCTCTCCAACTGAAATAGTTGAGCGCCTTGGCACCAATACTAATCCCCCAGAAGGATTGGGTCCTCTTCCTAATCCTACAGCAAATAAACCACTTGTTGAAGAATTTTCAAACCCCGAAACTCAGAATCTAGATGCCATGGAACAAGTTGGTCTGGATTCCTTACAGTTTGACTATCCTGGTAATCAGGTACCCATGGACTCTTCAGGAGCCACTGTAGGCCTTTTTGACTACAATTCCCAACAGCAGGTAAAACATACTTCCTTAAGAAATCTTAAATCATAAAGCCAAGTGTACATGCCTTTAAATCCCAGCACTCGGGAGGCAGAGGTAGGCGAATCGTTGTGAGTTCAAGGCCAGCCTGAGACTACATAGTGAATTCCAGGTCAGCCTGACCTAGAGTGAGACCCTACCTCAAAAAAAAGCCCTACCCCCCCCAAAAAAATCTTTCACATGTATACACTGGTGTAACTTGTAATGCTGAATCATTACTGTGAAACTGTGAATGATAGTTCTTGAACATTTAACATTTGTTTATTGGTCTTTGTAGTTAAAGTTCAAGTAATTGTTTAGGGTTGGAGAAATGGTTTAGCAGTTAGATGCTTGCCTGCAAAGCCAAAGGTCCCATGTTCGATTCCCCAGGACCCATGTAAGCCAGAAGCAGAAGGTGACACATGTCTGGAGTTCGTTTGAGGCCCTGGCGTGTCCATTCACTTTCTCTCTCTAGTAAATAAATATGTGAATAATATAAGAAAATAAATGTTTAGAATATTTGGCTCATAACCTTTTTATTTTAAGTATATTTATTTATTTGCCAGGTAAAGAGGGAGTGAGAGAATGGGGATGCCAGGTCCTCCAGCTTCTTCCTCTTTAGTAAATAAAATATATTCAAAAATATTTGAGAGACAGAGAGAGAGAGAAAATGGCACTCCAGGGGCTCTAGCCATTGCAAACAAATTCCAGGTGTATATGCCACCTTGTGCATGTGGCTTATGTGGGAACTTGGGAATTGTACCTGGGTCCTGCTTTGCAGGCAAGCACCCTAACTGCTAAGCCATCTCTCCGTCCCATTACTTTCTTTCTTTTTCTTTTTTCTTAACATCTTATTTTTTTGAGAGAGAGAGAAAAAAAGGCGTTTCAGACCTCCAAGCCACTGCACACAAACGCCAGATGCATGTGGCAGTTAGTGCTGGCTGAATTGGGTCCTGGGAAATTGAACCTGGGTACTTAGGCTTCATAGGCAAGCATGTTAACTGCTAAGTTATCTGTCCAGCCCTTCCCTTTTTATTATTTTTTTTATTTTTTAATTTTTTTGGTTTTTCGAGGTAGGGTCTAACTTTGGTCCAGGCTGGTCTGGAATTAACTGTGTAGTCTCAGGGTGGCCTTGAACTCTCGGCGATCCTCCTACCTCTGCCTCCCAAGTGCTGGGATTAAAGGCATGCGCCACCACGCCCAGTTTATTTTGTTTTTTTTTGAGGTAAGGTCTCACAAGCTGACCTAGAATTCACTCTGTAGTCTCAAGAGTGGCCTCGAACTCACAACAATCCTCCTATCTGCTTCCTGAGTGCTAGGATTAAAGGCACGTGCCACCACGCGCAGCCTTTTTTTTTTTTTTTCTTTTTCATTTTTCATGGTGGAGTCTCGCTGTAGCCCACGCTAACCTGGAACTTACTGTGTAGTTTCAGGATGGCCTTTGAACTCAGTGATTCTCCTACCTCAGTCTCCCAAATACTGGGACTAAAAGTGTGCGGTTTTGTTTTGTTTTGTTTTAGAGCATGGTGATGCACATGTATTTATTTTAAATATATTTTACTTTTATTTATTTATTTGAGAGAGAGAAATAGGCAGAGAGAGAGAGAATGGGCACACTAGGGCCTCCAGCCACAGCAAATGAACTACAGATGTGGGCGCCCTCTTGTGCATCTGGCTTATGGGGATCCTGGGGAATTGAACCTGAGTCCTTTGGCTTTGCAGGCAAGCACCTTAACCTCTAAGCCATCTCTCCAGCCCGCCAACCCTTTTTAAAATCTTGTTTTTTAAAATATGTTTGAGAGAGAAAGGCAAATAGAGAAGATGGGTCGCCCAGGGCCTCTTGCCACTACAAACTCCAGGTGCATGTGCCATGTGCATCTAGCTTTCGTGGGTGCTAGGGAATGGAATGTGTGTCCTTAGGCTTCTCAGACAAGTGCATTAACCCCTAAGCCATCTCTTCTGCCTTTGTTCATAACTTTCTAATTGGAAATGAAATTTCTGGTACTAATTTTGGGTTAAATATTTCCCAACAGCTCTTTCAGAGAACAAACACACTGACAGTTCAGCAGTTAACTGCAGCTCAGCAGCAGCAATACGCATTAGCAGCAGCTCAGCAGCCACATATAGGTGAGTCTTTACAAGTGACCATTTTCAGATGCTACAAGTAACCATTTTCAGATGCTGAGAAAATTTTTGTTTCAACTGTTTTGATTTGGTGACATTACTCTTTGAAATGTTTTATATCAATAGTAACAATTACATGGTAAAGGTATCAATGGTAAAAATAATTATTTCTGACTTATTTGCATGTTAAGTTTTTTTTAAATTTTATTTATTTAATTGAGAGCGACAGACACAGAGAGAAAGACAGATAGAGGGAGAGAGAGAATGGGCGCACCAGGGCTTCCAGCCTCTGCAAATGAACTCCAGACGCATGCACCCCCTTGTGCATCTGGCTAACGTGGGACCTGGGGAACCGAGCCTCGAACCGGGGTCCTTAGGCTTCACAGGCAAGCATTTAACCGCTAAGCCATCTCTCCAGCCCTATTAAGTTTTTTTTAATTGGCTATGAGATAATTTAGCAATTAAGGCCCTTGCCTGCAAAGCCTAAGGACCCAGGTTTCATTCCCCAGTACCCATGGAAAGCCAGATGGACAATGTGGCACATTCATCTGGAGTTCATTTGTGTGTTTGGAGGCCCTTTGCCGCTCACATATTTTCTCTCTCCAAATTATAATTTTTACAGATTAAACAATTGGAACATTGTCAGAGTTGTTGGTACCAAAGTTTTTTCTCAATATGAAGTTGAGGGAATCAATTGTCTAGAAAGTCAGATGTAGTTATTTGTGTCTGTTGTCTAGTCAGTAAATTTGTTTGTTAAATTGTTGGGAAAAATCCTAAGAAATTTTGTTTGTTTTAGGTAGTCTTGCTGTAGTCTGGCTGACCTGAAATTCACTATGTAGTCTCAGGCTGGCCTTGACCTCATGGTGATCCTCTGCCTCCCGAGTGCTTGGGATTAAAGGCATGAGCCACCATTCCTGGCCTCTTAAGAAAATTTTTAAATAAATCCACTTTATTTTTCTTTGACATCTAATATTCAATTGACATTACTACTATTTAAGGTCTGTGTTGGAGCATTATATTGTCTATAGGGGTTGAGGTTGCTTTTGTGGAAAAAAAATTTTATCCTCATCAAGTACAAACAATTATTATTTATCTTATTTCCATTAGCCACTTTAGTTTTTTCTCTTCTCAATTCCCTGGTTCTGACCTTTCTAATAGTAGGATGTGGCTTGAGTTGAATGAAATACAACTTTGCTTTTTATTTTTAAATTACTATAGATTCATAGGAAATTGCAAATAGTCCAGACAAGTTCTCCACACCTCTATCCAGTTTCTTTACATAATGCTAGTACAGTATCAATCCCAGTAATATGACATGATAAACTATACATTGAGTTTTAGGTCATTTTATTACCTGTATAGATTTGGAAAAATTACAAATATATTTTAGCATCAGAACCTAAAGGGTAGGATTTGGCAGGTAAATTGGTTCTCTTTCCTTAAGTTTGCATTGTTCTGTATTTGTGCAGTAAGGTTTCATGGGCCCCACATTTTATTTTTAGTGCTTATTGAAGATGCCTGCATTTCTACTTCCCTTTTTGTTTTTTTCTGCCCTCTCCCCATCCACCTTTTTTTTTCCTTTTTGGAAGTAGGGCTTTACTCTATTTCAGGCTGACCTGGAATTCACTATGAAGCCAGTGATAATCCAATTTATGCCTCCCAGTTGCTGGGGTTGAAGGCATGTGCTACCATGCCTAGTTCCATCCACCTATTTTTGCAGGCATGTACCACCACATTCTTTACTCATAGTTGTTGGATTATATTTATGTTCAGTCAGACTTTTTTGTTTGTTTTTTGAGTTATGCTGGTCTTGCTATATAGCTTTTGCTGGCCTGTCACTTACTATGTAGCTCAGGATGACCTTGAACTCGTAGCAGTTGTCCTGTTTTAAGTCTCTTTAGGTGCTGGGATTACAAGCATGCCCATTACTCCTAGCACAGAGTTTATTTTTCCCTTCTTTGGGAGATTGAAAAGAGTTCCCCAGACCACTAACAAAAGACTTAGGAGGTTTGGCTCAATAGATTATAGTTAAGATAGTCTTGATAGCATCTGAAGGCAGGTGAAAGGAAACTTCACATATGTTTGAAACAAATATGAAGGTCCAATAAGAATGATAATCAAAAGCAGTCTTAGAAGAGTTTATGTTCAACACAGAACATGTAGGCATGAAAGTGCTTGCAGATTTTATAAAGTAGTTAAGTAAAAATCAAATGAAAAAATATTCTAAGTTTAGCCATATAAGTAACTGGCTGACTACCACCCAAGACTAACTGAATTAGAAAACCTGAAACACCAAAATAATCCATTGTAATCAGGACATAAGAAATGAAAAGCTGTAGAGTGGAGTGTAAGGAGTGAATATACAGAAGACAGTTTTAAAGAAAATTGCAAGCTGGCATACACATATAATTTCAGGACTGCAAGTGCTGTAGCTGAAGAATGAGTTTGAAGTCACTTTGAACTACACAGTGAGGTGCAGGCTACCTTCCATCACACAGAGATTGACTTAAAAACAAACAAATAGACAAAAAACAAGTTTTTCTAAATTCTTGAATAAATGGAGATAACATGCTATTTTGCAAAACATGTCAGTTCTTTCCTTATGTAGGATGTGAATTTAGTATACTATTGGCCAGAATTCCTATAGGGTTTTGTTTGATTGGAACTTTAAATTTTGGTTTTAGTGTTTGTCTCAGGAAAGTAAAATCAGAAAATTAATGGAAAATAATGATGGATGGGGACTTGGTCAACTATATTTTAGCATAATTACTTTTCAGTGATTAAAGGTGTTATAGTGTTGGCACTTTAACTGCTGAGCCATCTCTCTAGCCCCACAATTTCATTCTTAATTCTTTTGCTAAAAGCAGGTTCTGCCGGGCGTGGTGGCGCACGCCTTTAATCCCAGCACTCGGGAGGCAGAGGTAGGAGGATCGCTGTGAGTTCGAGGCCACCCTGAGACTCCATAGTGAATTCCAGGTCAGCCTGGGCTAGAGTGAGACCCTACCTCGAAAAACCAAAAAAAAAGCAGGTTCTGAAATTGTATTGTTCTGTGTGTTTAAAAGTTAAGTAGATTACAGAAAATAAATGGAAAAATTGAGTGCAAAAACATATGGAGTAATTGCAACTTGTAAGGGTAAATCTTTTAGGTTGTTTGGATTGGGCTTATTTTTAGTGGAATATACTGTATTTGTATATGGACTCTTGAGTTGTTTGAAATATACTTTATACTGTGGATTTCAGTCAAATATGTTGAAAGTTAATATTGTGTAGAAATAGAAGTTTTGAAGTTTTAGGCCTGTAGAGATGGCTCAGCAGTTAAAGATGCTTGCTTGAAAAGCTTGGCCCAGGTTTAATTCCCCAATACCCATGTAAAGCCAAATGCACAAAGTGTTTTATATGACAGGAATTCATTTCAGTAGCCCTGGTGCACCCACACTCTATCTGTATCTGTCCAATTTATTAGAGGGAGGGAGGGAATGGGCACGCCAGTGCCTTCAGCTAATGAAAACGAACTCCAGACACATGTACCATCTTGCATCTGGCTTATGTTGGCCCTGGGGAATCAAACATGGGGTCTTTGGCTTTGCATGGTTAACTGCTAAGGTATCTCTGCTAAGGTATCTCTCTAGCCCTGTCTCTAGATTTTTTTATTATCTTTCTTTTAAAAGTTTTATCTGGGGCTGGAGAGATGGCTTAGCGGTTAAGTGCTTGCCTGTGAAGCCTAAGGACTCCGGTTCAAGGCTCGACTCCCCAGGACCCACGTTAGCCAGATGCACAAGGGGGCACATGTGTCTGGAGTTCGTTTGCAGTGGCTGGAGGCCCTGGCGTGCCCATTCTCTCTCTCTCTCTCTCTCTCTCTCTCTCTCTCTCTCTCTCTCTCTCTCTCTCTCTGCCTCTTTCTCTGTCTGTCACTTTCAAATAAATAAACATAAAACAAAAAAAAATTAAAAAAAAAAGTTTTATCTGGGTACAATGGTGCACACCTTTAGTCTTAGCAATGTAGAGGCTGAGGTGGGAGGTTCACCAGGCAGCCTGGAGCTACAGTGAGTTCCAGGTTAGCCATGGCTAGAGATAGACCCTGCTTCAAGAAACAAACAAGAGCTGGAAAGGTGGCTTAGCGGTTAAGGTGCTTGCTTGCCTGTGAAGCCTAAGGATCCATGTTCAGCTCTCCAGAGGCAAGCGCAAGGTCCCACATGCCCACTAGGAGGTGAAAATGTCTGAAGTTTGATTGCAGCAGCTGAGAGGCCCTCGTCTGCCAATTTTCTCTCCCTCAATCTCAATCTCTCTCTAAAAAGTAAAGAAAAACAACCCCCCCAAAAAGATTAAAAATTGATTTTTACATAGTAGAAACTGGTGAAAGTGTGTATGGTGATTACTTAATATATGCAAGTCCTTCTCTTATACTGGAATATATATTTTAAAATCTTGCTTAGCTTCTACCATCCCTTTAGATAAGGATGTATACTACCCTCAGAAGTAGACCTAAAGTTACTCTCCTTTTAACTCCTCTCTTTAATGCTTTGAAGACAGAGTGTAGACTACTTAGCATGGGTCTTTATTCTGAGTACAGTCACTGTTTTATTTCATTTTCTCTACCTGTCATTCATTAATCCCAACAACCACTACCAGAGTTTGTTAATTATCTCTCCTCTGGGTCTACAGAACTTCACTACATTCTAATTGTTGATTTACTTGTTTTTCTGTATCCTTTTTCTGTACTGTTGAATAGTATTGAAGCTCGTAATATGGCGTAATAAAGATTGAATTGAGAAATATTGAGCATTAATAGTTGTATATCTAAACACTTAAGTGCTTACGTAGTCATTTAATGCCACATTTGGTTCTTGCAGAGGTCTTGTAAAGCTGCTGGTATTAACTGATTTCCTAAGTAGTTATTTAGCAGAAATTTGAACCATAGATTGGAGAGATGGCTCAGCAGTTAAGACTGTTGCCTGCCAAGCCTAACAACCCAAGTTCAGTTCTCCAAAACCCATGTAAATAAAGCCAGATGCACAAAGTGGCACGTGCATCTGGAATGCATTTGCAGCTTCTGGAGACCCTGGCGTGCCCATTCTCTCTCTGTCTCTATTCTCTTTCTGCATGCACATAAATACTAAAAAAAAAAAAACAAAAAAAAACATACCATTATCATACTATGCTTTCTCCACCCCAGATTCAGAATAGAAATGTTTTTGTGTAGTGAAGACAACAGTACTTCACATTTTTATTCATTATTTCTCCCCCTTTTAAATATAGCTGGTGTGTTTTCAGCAGGCCTTGCTCCAGCTGCATTTGTGCCAAATCCATACATTATTAGTGCTGCTCCTCCAGGGACCGATCCGTATACTGCAGCAGGATTGGCTGCAGCAGCAACATTAGCAGGTAACTTATTGTTCATCCTTGTTGCTTATTGTGGAACTAGATTTGATTTTGGTGTAATCTTTATTTTTATCTCTTTGGGCAATATGAAATTCCTAGACAAAACTAAAACACTGTCCAGAATGAATTGAAGTTTCCAGAGATTAAGTTTTTTTTCCAACTGTACTGTTACAGGATAATGTCTAAGCAGAAACTATTTTTCCTTCCTGTATACAGATGGTTTATATTTCCATGTTGTAGTTTAGAAATGTTATACTCTTGACCGTACATCTTTATTTAAATACTTATAAGCAATGCAAAGTAAAATTACTTTTTCCAAAAAATAGGCTTGGAAAGTGGTAATAAGAATACCCACATAAGGGATAGTGTGAAGAGATATTCAGAAATCTGGAGAAAATGTATGTCTAAACAGTTTCTTAAAAAGCAGTGTCAAATGTGCAAAGTAAGCTGGTACAAAGAGATTAAAAGGGAAAAGCTGATTGCAGATTTTTTGTTTAATACTTTAAGCTAGTAGATTAAAATGAATATGTACAATCACTAGCTTTTGGTATAGAAATCTATACCATGTGATTGCATAAGAATATGAGATTTCCTGAGCTATTTAACTGACTATTAGGATATAAAACAGAAAACTATTTCTTTATGGGACAGAGAAGCCACTTTAAGAAGTTATTTAGTGTAAGGATAAACACAGTCCACATTCTGGTCTTGGGTTCTTAAAAGAATTATTGCTGTTCAGCCAAAGATAAAATTTAATATTTTCTGTTGGCCACAATATAAAAGTAAAGAAATAATTGAATGTTATTTCAGTAGTGTTTGATATAGCCTGGTGTATCCAAAACATTATGTAAATATCTAATCTTTTAATTTTTATTTTTTTATTTTTTTATTTTTCGAGGTAGGGTCTCACTCTAGACCAGGCTGACCTGGAATTCACTATGGAGTCTCAGGGTGGCCTAGAACTCAGGGCTATCCTCCTACCTCTGCCTCCTGAGTGCTGGGATTAAAGGCATGTGCCACCATGCCCGGCTTTCTAATCTATTTTTAAAGTGATAAATCTTTCTTACAAAATCTTATGTGGAGTCTGTTCTTACAGTACACCTCAGTTGGGGCTGTGCATTTTAATTGCTTAGAGCCACAAGTGGTTTCTGGATAGTTTCTTGGTAATTTGACTTTGTTTTCCAAATGTATCCCTTCATAAACTCTTGTGTTTTAAACATTCTTCATTATAGACTATCTTAAGGGAATATATTTTGCCTTATATTTTATAAAAGCTTTTCATTTTCGTGTTTTGATAGTTTATTGTTATCTTCATTTTCTTTCAAAGCAAAATAAAACCAAGTTTGACTTTTTAAAAAATTTTTATTAGCATTTTCCATGATTATAAAACAAATCCCATGGTAATTCCCTCTCTACCCTCCCACACTTTCCCCTTTGAAATTCCATTCTCCATCATATTACCTCCCCATCTCAATCATTGTACTTACATATATACAAAATCAACCTATTAAGTACCCTCCTCCCTTCCTTTCTCTTCCCTTTATGTCTCCTTGTCCAAGTTTTACTTTTTAAATACACAAATTAAGCCAGGCCAAAAGCAAAACCAAAAAGTAAATAAATAAATAAACCTTTTTTTTTTGATAGGATAAGGTGGGCAAGTGGTTAAGGCAATGGACTGCTAAAATAGCAAATTAAATTGTTCTAATATTTGACTTAATAAGATTATAGAATGCTCGAATCAATCAAGAATCATGACATTTTACTCATTAATGTAGCTTATTGTGCATAGGTCATAGGTCTTTACTTCTCAGGAGCCAAACAAACATCACTTTTTTTTCCCCCCTCTCCTTCAAGGTAGAGTTTCATTCTAGGCCAGGCTGACCTAATCACTTTGTAGTCTTAGGGTGGCCTTGACCTCACAGTGATCCTCCTACTTCTGCCTCCCAAGTGCTGGGTTTAAAGGTGTGTGCCACCACACCCAGGTATTTTTATTTTTTGTTGTTTTTCAAGGTCTCACTCTAGTCCAGGATTACCTGGAAGTCACTATGTAGTCTCAGGCTAGCCTTGAACTCACAGTTATCCTCCTACGTCAGCCTCACGACTGCTGGGATTAAAGACCTGTGCCACCACGCCTGGCTTTAGATATTATCTTCAAAACAAGTAGAGCTGAAACAGTTCATTTTGTTCTTCCTAGTTTTCTTCTGCTTTTATCATCTGGCTCATTCTTGTGTGTAATTCACTATGTAACTATATGTATTTGCTAACTTATAAACACTGATTTGTTTTCATATGAAAAATATCTTGAAACTCAAGGTTTGCAATTCAGATAATGTTAAAGCAAGTTTGTTTCTTAGTTTTGTTACAAAATTGTTTTTATTATCAGAAAATTCTTCAGGTGATGAATTTATCTTAAGAACTAGTAGTTTTATGTTGTTTGACACTCCCTAAATATATTGTCAGTGTCTGTCTTAACCATAAATTGTGGTCAGTATATATTGAATAGTTGGGTAAGTGCCCTGCCAATTCATTGGTAGCCTTGAATTTTGAATCTAGTAAGACCACTACTATTCCTTGTGTTCTTTTCTTTTCTTTTCTTTTCTTTTCTTTTCTTTTCTTTTCTTTTCTTTTCTTTTCTTTTCTTTTCTGTCTGTCTTTCTTTCCTTCTCTTCTCTTCTCTTCTCTTCTCTTCTCTTCTATTGTCTTCTCTTTCTTTTCTTTCTTTCTTTTCTTTTCCTTTCTTTCTTTCCCTCCCTCCTTCCTTCCTTCCATTTTTCCAGGTAGGGTCTCACTGTAGCCCACACTGGCCTGGAATTCACTAGGTAATCTCAGGGTGGCCTTGAACTCACGGAAATCCTCCTTCCTATGCCTCCCAAATTCTGGGATTAAAGATGTGCGCCACCATGCCCGGCTTTTTTTTTTTTTTTTTTTTTTTTTTTTTAATTTTTTGTGGTAGGGTCTCCCCGTAGCTCAGGCTGACCTGGAATTAACTATAGTCTCCTATCTCTGTCTCCTATTTCTGCCTCCTGACTGCTGGGATTAAAGGCATGCACATGCACTACCATGCCTGGGTAACACTATGTTTTTTTAATAATCCATCCTAAACCAGGCATAGTGGCATGTGCCTCTAATCCCAGCAGTTAGAGACTAAGGCAGGGTGATTGTGAGTTTGAGGCCAGTCTGAGCTACAAATAGGACTTGTTTCAATAAAACAAGTATCAATTAAATATTGAATGAAAAAAATGAATGATATTTATACATCTTTTTTTATTTTTTTTAATTATTTATTTATTTGAGAGCAACAGAGAGAGAGAATGGGCATGCCAGGGCCTCTAGCCACTGCAAACAAACTCCAGATGCGTTCACCCCTTATGCATCTGGCTAACATGGGTCCTGGGGACTCGAGCCTTGAACCAGGGTCCTTAGGCTTCACAGGCAAGCGCCTAACCGCTAAACCATCTCTCCAGCCCTATTTATACATCTTAATATAATTTTTTTTTTTAAGTAGAAAGTAGGGATGGGCATGGTGGCATGCCTTTAATCCCAGCATTTGGGAGGCAGAGGTAGGAGGTTTGCCATGAGTTCGAGGTCAGCTGAGCTAGAGTGAAACCCTACCTTGAACAACAAACAAAAAAAGTAGAAAGCATATGGCAAGCATGAGTAGGTAGAAGATTACAAGGATATGGTTAGCTCCTATGTCTTTATGCTTGTCCCTCTTTATAATGGTAACAGGCCTCAAATATAAAAATCTAATGGCTTTTCTTTTTTTGGGTGTGGTGTATGGAGTTTAGGTCCAGCAGTGGTTCCACCTCAGTATTATGGTGTTCCGTGGGGGGTGTATCCAGCCAATTTATTTCAGCAACAAGCTGCAGCTGCGGCAAACAACACAGCCAGCCAGCAAGCAGCATCACAAGCTCAGCCTGGACAGCAACAGGTAGGCCTTTATTCTGCAGTATCTAAGGTTCCTTTTAAATTCCATCAGCTCCTGGTGTTTATATTCTCAGTCTGCAACAGACTGTCTCGTTTCTAGTTGATGCACAACTACTTATTGTTTGTTTTGTTTTTGTTTTTCCATAAAGATTTCATTGTTTCATTTCTTACTATTTTGCTTTATTAAAATATCTAGCAATCTTTCTTTTTTGAAATGGGGTTTAATATAGTGGGAGCTAGTCTTGAACTTATATAAACAAGCTTATCCTTGACGTTTTGATGGTCCTTGCACCACCATGCTCAGTTTCTGTGGTGTTGGGGATCAAATCCACAGCTTCATGAGGTAGAGCCAGAAGAATCCAGAAGCTCACTGGTCTATCCAGTTCAAAATGAGCGATCCTGTCTCAAAAGAAGGTGAAAAGGAGAAGGCATGCTGAGGTTATTTTCTCATACATGCACATATGTACCCATACACAGTTATCTTACAAACATTTGATAGCTGTCAGAATTCTAGATATCTCATTTATCATAAAGAAGCAACTTAATAAATATGGTGCTGCTTACTTGGTAGCTAGCTAGTCTTTATTCTGAACTCTCATTAGTATATTTTAATGCTATATTGGATGTTCTGTTTAAGCTATAAGTACAAAGTAATTAAACTTACCAGTCTTAAGATACTTCTTTTGAAGTAGCTTGCATTTTTTTTTTAACTCAAGATTTTATATCAAAAGGAAGACTTAAGGTCAAAGGCCTCCCTTTTGTTAAAGTTACCTGAATTCCAAAATTGTGGTTTAAATTTTTCTCTGCATGATAGTCTCATAGAGAAAATAAGTAATAATTTTTCTTCCCTTAAGCTTCTTGTATTGTAGTGTTCAGACATAAAAATAATCTTAAAGCTGGCCATGCTATTGTATGCCTTTAATCCTAGCACTCGGGAGGCAGAGATAAGAGGGTCTTTGCGAGTTCAAGGCCAGCCTGAGACTGCATAGTTAATTCCAGGTCAACCTGGGCTAGAGTGAGATCCTACCTAAAAACAAACAACAAAAACCAAAAAATCCAGAGTTTAAAGATGTATTTTTTTAAATATTTTTATTATTTATTTGAGAGTGACAGGCAGACAGAAAGAGGCAGAGAGAGAGAGAGAGAATGGGCGCGCCAGGGCCTCCAGCCGCTGCAAACGAACTCCAGATGCGTGCGCCCCCTTTGCATCTGGCTAACGTGGGTCCTGGGGAATCGAGCCTTGAACTGGGGTCCTTAGGCTTCACAGGCAAGCGCTTAACCGCTAAGCCATCTCTCTAGCCCCAGAGTTTAATTTTTAAGTGCTCCTTTAAGATTTTGGCATTTTCCTCTACTCCTGTTTCTGAGAACATAAATATTATATTTTTATATATAATTTTCTTATTTATTTGAGGGAAAGGCACAGAGAGAAACATAAATATAGGCATATCAGAGCCACCTGCCACTGCAAATGAACTCTAAGCACCTGTACTATTTTGTGCATCTGGTTTCACGTGTGTACTAGGGAATTTAAACCTAGGCAATCACACTTTATAAGCAAGTGCCTTTAACTGCTAAGCCATCTCTCTGGCCCTTAGATATATATTTTTTACCCAGAGATCTTTTTTGGTTTTTCAAAGTAGGGTCTCACCCTGGCTCAGGCTGACCTAGAATTAACTATGTAGACTCAGGGTGTCCTCGAACTCACAGTGATCCTCCTACCTCTGCCTCCCAAGTGCTGGTATTAAAGGCGTGCGCCACTACGCCCGGCACCCAGAGATCTTTTGAAGTGTCCATGCTATAAATGTCAAGAGCCAGTGGTTTGAAATGTTTAATTAAGTATTTAGTGATTTTTTTCATACTAAATCGACATTTTTCAAAGAATAACCAAAGTCTACATGTGAAATACACATGCCTGTTCAGATAAATTTGTGCTTTTATTGTATTGCTTCTAAGATAGTCTTCTGTTCCTTGCAGGTTCTTCGTGCTGGAGCAGGTCAGCGTCCTCTTACTCCTAGTCAGGGCCAGCAAGGGCAGCAAGCAGAATCACTTGCAGCAGCTGCAGCTGCAAATCCACCTTTGGCTTTTGGTCAGGGTCTTGCTGCAGGCATGCCAGGTATATGAATGGTTAATAGAGGAGTTTGGTAGATTGTTTGTTTGGAGTAGGTATGGATTTGTAGGATTATGTGTATACATCATACTCAACTCTGATTTCAGCATCCAACTAATTACATATTATAAAAGCGATGTGTGGGCTGGAGAAATGGCTTAACGGTTAAGGCACTTGCTTGTGAAGTCTAAGGACACATCCACATCCCTAGTACCCATGTGAGCCAGATGCACAAGGTAGCGTGTGCATGTGGAGTTCATTTGCAGTGGCTAGAGGCCCTGGCTCACCTATTCTTTGTACCTGCCTTCTCTTTCTCTCCCTTTTTTACTCAAAGAAATATATAGCATAGAATTAAGCAGAAAGATTGACTTTAAAATGGACAGGAATGTATTAATGAGCACTGAAGAAAAAGAATTAACGAATGAGACTTGAAATAACATCAGTTTTCTCAAGTGAGCTCTTTGTAATATCACATTAGATTTTTTAAATTTTTGTTTATTCATTTCAGAGAGGGGGTCCCATGCCAGGACCTCTAGCCACTGCAAATAAACTCCAGATACATGTGCCACTTTGTATATCTGGCATAGTGTGGGGTTACTAGGGAATTCAGCCTGGGTCCTTAGGCTTTGCAGACAACTGTCTTAATATCTAAGTCATCTCTCTTGCTTCTTTTCAACTTTTAACTTTTTCAACAAGTTCTGTTGTACTTTCCTTGTGAACTTCTTAAACTCTATCCCACACAGTTTTTTTTTTTTTTTTTTTTTTTGGTTTCTTCCTTTTCTTTTCTTTTTCTTTTCTCTTTTTTTTTGGGGGGGGGACAACTTCCATAATTGTAAACAATGTCCCATGGTAATTCCCCCCCCCCACTTTTGAAACTCCACTCTCCATCATATCCCCACCCCCTCTCAATCAATCTCTCTTTTATTTTGATTTCATGATCTTTTCTTCCCATTATGATGGTTTTGTGTAGGTTGTGTCATGCCCTGTAAGGTCATGGATAGCCAGGTCATTTTATGTTTGGAGGAGCACGTTGTAAGGAGTCTTACCCTTCCTTTGGCTTACATTCTTTCCGCCACCTCTCCCACCATAGACCCTGTGCCGTGGAAGCTGTGATTGAGATATTGCAGTGCTGAGCACTCCTCTGTCACTTCTTCTCAGCACCATGGTGCCTTCTGAGTCATCCCAAGGTCACTGCCATCTGAAAAGAGAAGCTTCTCTAACCAAAAATGAAAGTAGCATTAATATATGGGTATCAACATTAAGAGAAGTGCTTACTGGGCAGTTTGGTGAGCATAGTGTAGCCAGAAACCAACAGACGTTACAACCCTAGGGCTCATGACTTACCCCTGTTGTAGGTTTTCAGTATCAGGGACATATTCCCTCCCATGGAGCAAGCAGGCCTCCAGTCCAATTAGAGGACATAACATACGTGCCACTATTGCACCTGTTGGCTCATTTACCCTGGCTGGCCAAATATAAGGCTTGCAGTGTCCACTGTTGAGTATCCTCACAGGTGATTTCTCTAAGGCATTGGTGTTATAGTGATTAGCATAGCTGTCACATACTTGTTTTTAAAAGTTTATTTCATTGCAAGCATAGAGTGAGAATAGGCATGCCAGGGCCTCCAGCCACTGCAAATGAAGACCAGAAGCGTGTGCTACTTTATGCCTCTGGCTTTAAATGAGTTCTGGTGGGTTGTGGAGAATCAGTTGTGCTGAGTCGTTAGGCTTTGAAGGCAAACTCCTTAACCACGAAGCCATCTCTCCTACACTTTCAAGCCCTGTCTGCATAATTTCTTTGGAATAGCTCTAATATTACTACTTTTTGGCTATATTTCACCTGGTTGACTATGTCTAACATTTAAGTTCTTTCCACAATCACCATTTTGACTCTTTGTGTTCCTGCCTTGTTTTTTCTGTTGTTGCTTTTTGCTAGTTTGCATCTCCTCCATGTATGTATGTCCTTAGGTAGAGAAAATAGTCTGACTTAATGACCACATGTTTCAGAGTCAGCATCTATTTTTTTAAAAAATAATTTATTTGTAAGCAGATAGAGGAAAGACAGAGAGTATATGAATGGGTGCACCAGGCCCTCTAGCTACTGCAAATGAACTCCAGATGCGTGCACTACTTTGTGCATCTGGCTTCACACGGATACTGGGGATTCAAACCTGGATTGTTAGGCATTGCAAGAAAGCACCTTAAGCACTGAGCTCTCTCTCCATCTTCTTTTATAGGCCTGTGACCTTAGACAGGCTACTTTCCTCTTAGAACTTTAGTAGTAGAAGAGTAGAAACATTTTACTCTCTTTCTGTAGGAGAGTATATCACCATTTATTCTTTCCTGAACAGTTATATTTCTGCCTTTGTACCAGATACTATCATTTGTATTCCAGCTACTCCTGGAAATGAGTGTCAAAAAATTATTTCAATTAAATTTGCTTTGCATTTAGTCTGTTTAGCATCTCCCTCCCGCCTCCCAACTTGATGGTTTTGTTATTTTGTTCTTTGTTTTTGTTTTTGGAGGTAGTGTTTCACTCTAGTCCAGGCTGACCTGGAATTCACTGTGTAGTCGCAGGGTGACCTCAAGTTCATGGTGATCCTCCTCCTACCTCTGCCTTTCCAGTGCTGGAATAAAAGGCATGGGTTTTTGTTTTTTTGTTGTTGTTTTGGTTTGGGTTTTTGTTTGTTTGTTTGTTTTTTGTTGGTTGGTTGTTTTAATTTATTTATTTGAGAGAGATGGGCACTGGGGATTCAAACCTGGGTCCCCAGGCCTTGTAGGCAAGTGCTTCAACTGCTCATCTCTCCTGCCCCTTGTTCATTTGTTTTAAAGCATGTATTAATTGAACAAAACCATTTTCATGACCTGTCAATTTATTTTTTTAACTTTTTTTTTTAAATTTTTTAATTTTTATTAACATTTTCCATGATTATAAAAAAAATCCCATGGTAATTCCCTCCCTCCCCACCTCCACACACTCCCCTTTGAAATTCCATTCTCCATCATATTACCTCCCCATCTCAATCATTGTACTGACTTGTCATTTTATGATCATTATAACTTGTGTTTGTTTCTTTTATGTCTCCTGGGGTTTTTCTGCTGCTCCCTTCTCTTTGGCTCATCTTTGTATTACCTTGTCAAAAATATATATTAGGCGATCATATTTACATTTTGAAATTATATATTGTGCATGGGTAGGTGGATGAGTGTGGGCCTTACTGTTGCATGTGTAGAAGCCAGGGCTACCTTGAGGTGTCTGTGCTCCTACCTTGCTTTGCTTTCTTGAAGACGGGGTCTCTTGTCTCTGCAGTTAGACTTGCTGGCTCATGAGCGTGGCATTCTCTTGGGCCTACCTTCCATTATTGTATGTCTGTTGTTGGTATCACAGATGCTTGCGCTACTTTGCATCCTGGGGAATTGAACCTGAGCCAGCAAGTTGACAAGCAAACACCTTTAACTGCTGAGCCATGTTCCCAGCCCTACTACCTCTTCTGTTTTTTTTTTTTTTTTTTTTTGGTTTGTTTGTTTGTTTGTTTGTTTATTGAGATAGGGTCTCACCCTAGCCCAGGCTGACCTGAAGTTTACTATGTAGTCTCAGGGTGGCCTCGAACTCATGGTGATTCTCCTACCTTTGTCTTCCAAGAGCTGGGATTACAGGTGTGTGCCACCACACCCAGCTACACTATTCTTGTTCTTAATGCTTTACATGATTTAGCCCCAAACTACCTTTTTCATCTAATACTTGCTCACACTGGTGTATATACTCTGGCCTCAACACATAATAAGAGAATGGGTGCTCCAGGGCCTCCAGCTGCTGCAAACAAACTTCATCTCAACTGTTATTATAACCCCTTCCCAGTATTCATTCTTAATGGCTCTTCCATATTTTTAAAAAACTTTTATTAGCCTTTTCCATGATTACAAAAAAAATCCCATGGTAATTCCCTCCTCCCCCCACACTTTCCCCTTTGAAATTCCATTCTCCATCATATTACTTCCCCATCTCAATCATTGTACTTACATATATACAATATCAACCTATTAAGTACCCTCCTCCCTTCCTTTCTCTTCCCTTTATGTCTCCTTTTTAACTTACTGGCCTCTGCTACTAAGTATTTTCCTTCTCATGCAGAAGCCCAATCATCTGTAGCTAGGATCCACATATGAGAGAGAACATGTGGCGCTTGGCTTTCTGGGCCTGGGTTACCTCACTTAGTTTGTATAATCCTTTCCAGGTCCATCCATTTTTCTGCAAATTTCATAACTTCATTTTCTTCCACCTTTTTGTTGCACACTAAATTGCACCTCTATTTAGTACTTCTTTCTGCCTTGGGTTTCATAACCTTGTTAAGGGTTTATTTTCTACAACACTGATTATAGCATGTTTACAGATGAGAAAGTCAGCTGGCATGGTGGCTTATCCTAGTACTTGGGAATCCTTGCCACAAGTTTGAGGTCAGCTTGGGTAACAGTGAGACAGTATCTCAAAACAAAAGGTGGGAGGATGGGCTGGAGAGATGGCTTAGTGATTAGGGCTGTCCGGTTTTCCAGGACCCATGTAAGCTAGATGCACAAGGTGGTGCATGCATCTGGAATTCATTTGCAGTGGCTGTAGACTCTGGTGTGCCCATTCTGTCTATCTGTCTCTCTCTTTCTCAAATGCATGAAAGATTTTTTTTTTTAAAAAAGGTGGGAGGATGGGATGTCTAAAAATTAAGCAGAAAGTTTTGTTTAAGGAGAATTTATTAGACTAATTTTACATCTTAAAGTAAATGACATCTAAAATGAAAAATATATAGTGGTGCATTTTCTCTATTAGTAGGTGGTACTATTCTTCAGTATATATTATATGAACCACAGTTTAGTATAGTTTGTATAGTTTTATATACTTTTACCTTCCCCCCTTACCTATCCCCAAACACTCAAACTTTCTCAGTAACAGAAAGATAATACAATGGAAATTAGAAGATTTTAAAAACTTTTTCAACAGAATTATAGTAAAAATACTGCTACATATTAATACGTATGTTCTGCATCTAAAATAGAACACATGGGCTGGAGAGATGGCTTAGTGGTTAAGCACTTGCCTGTGAATCCTAAGGACTCTGGTTCAAGGCTCGATTCCCCAGGACCCACTTTAGCCAGATGCACAAGGGGCGCATATGTCTGGAGTTCATTTGCAGTGGCCGGAGGCCCTGGCGCACCCATTCTTTCTCTATGTGCCTCTTTCACTCTCTCTGTCGCTTTCAAATAAATAAAAGTAAACAAGAAATTTAAAATAGAACACAGAATGGAACTGCACAGGCATGTACATATGTGTCAATGCATATACCCTGTATGCACATATGGAGGCCAGAAGAGAGGGTTGCATGTCCTCTTCTTCCTGAGTCTGAGCTGCAGTTTTTGCCAGCCCCAGCAGTTCTGCTTTTCCAGAGCTGGGGTTGCAGGCATGTGGGACTATGTCCGTCTTTATGTGGATGCTGGGGAATTATACACAGATAATCTCAGGCCCCCATACTTCTGGGAAGCATTGTTAGCCACTGAGCCATTTATTTATCCCAGTAGCAATACTTTTTGGTTTTTGAGGTAGGGTCTCACTCTGGCCCAGGCTTACCTGGAATTCACTGTATAGTCTCAGGGTGGCCTCGAATTCACGGTAATCCTCCTACCTCTGCCTCCCTAGTTCTGGGATTAAAGGCTTGAGCCACCACGCCCAGCTTCCAGTAGCAATACTTTTGAGCAGCAATATTTTCTGTTTAGGACTATCATGAGCCACCAGTTAAAGCTATTGGCTAGGCTGGGCGTGGTGGTGCATGGCTTTAATCCCAGCACTGGGAAGGCTGAGGTAGAAGTTCGAGGCCAGCCTGGGACTACATAGTGAATTCCATCCAGATTAGCCTGGGCTAGAGTGAGACCCTACCTCAAAACAAAGCAAAACAAAGCCAGGCGTGGTGGCGCACACCTTTAAACCCAGCACTTGGGAGCTAGAGGTAGGATTGCCATGAGTTCGAGGCCACCTTGAGACAACAGAGTGAATTCCAGGTCAGCCTGGACTAGAGTGAGACCCTACCTTGAAAAACCAAAAAATATAAATAAATAAATAAATAAAACCAAACAAGGGCTGGAGTGATGGTTTTGCAGTTAAGGCACTGCCTACGAAGCCTAAGGATTGATGTTTGATTCTCCAAGTCCCATGTAAGCCAGATGCACAAGGTGACACATGCATCTGCAGTTTGTTTGCAGTATGAAAAATGCTGATAGATTTTTTTTTTTTTTTTTTTTTGAGGTAGGATCTCACTCTGGTCCAGGCTGACCTGGAATAACTCTGTCATCTCAGGGTGGCCTTGAACTCATGACAATCCTCCTACCTCTGCCTCCTGAGTGCTGGGATTAAAGGCGTGCGCCACCACGCCCGGCTCTGCTGATAGATTTTAACAGATAATTGTCAAACTATTGGGCCTATGTTCTTGTCACTGTATAATGAATGCAGCGTATTTCATCTGAATTCCAGGAGAAAGTTAAAAGTATTTTTTAAATTTTTTTTTGTTTATTTTATTTTTATTTATTTACTTGAGAGATACAGGCAGAGAGAAAGAAAGAGTCAGAGAGAGGAAGAGAGAGAAAATGGGTGTGCCAGGGCTTCTAGTCACTGAAAACAAACTCCAGATGCGTGCGCCCCCTTGTGCATCTGGCTAATGTGGGTCCTGGGGAATCAAGCCTCAAACCAGGGTCCTTCAGCGTCACAGGCAAGCGTTTAACCACTAAGCCATCTCTCCAGCCCTATTTAAAGTATTTAATTTCTCTCTCCTGTGCCCCTATAGTAGTACTTCACATAGTTCAGAATAATACAAAATCATTACCTGCTTGTGCTCAAATGTACAATGAAACTAATGCACTAATACCTGCAGGTTTCTGGGGTTTTTTTGTTGTTTGTTTGTTTGTTGGAAATAGGATGTCACTGTAGCTCAGGCTAACCTGGAATTCACTATGAGGTCTCAAGCTGGCCTTGAACTCACAGCAGTCCTCCTACCTCTGCTTCCCAAGTGCTGAGATTAAAGGCATGTGCCACCACACACAATACCCAGGATTTCAAATTATCTGTTTAGATCATAATTTAAGTGTTTAAAGAGGTGCTTATTAGTGCAAACCTAAAGGAGCATGAGTAATGAAGCAGTTAGTTTAAAATTTTACTGGCAGAAATTATATAAAAAGCTTGTTTATAGTGTTCTAAATAACTCCCTCTAGTCTTCCTACCACTCTCTCACAATTAAATGGTGATTTTGTTTTTCCACTATCAGCTTACAGTTTCTCTATTAAGGAAAATAATTCTCTTTGTAGTTCATAAGTAAAAGACATTTCTATTAAAGGTATCATTGCTAAAATTTAGTGAAAAAAATGTTTACCTACTTTTTACATATTTAGTGACACCTTCAAATATTGCTATTTGTATAATAGCATTTTACAGTTACATAAAATGGCATGGTTTGAGTTGGCAAAAGCAAAAGTTTAAGGGAAAATAACCATGAATTTTTCTATAGTAACTGTCTTATTTGGTAAATATTTATTTTAATGTTATTTAGGCTATCAAGTACTAGCTCCAACTGCCTATTATGATCAGACTGGTGCCTTAGTGGTTGGCCCTGGAGCAAGAACTGGCCTTGGAGCTCCAGTTCGATTAATGGCTCCAACACCTGTTTTAATTAGTTCAGCAGCAGCACAAGCTGGTAAGTGTAACCAACATTTTGTGGATAATATTTTTCTGGTGTTGTTCAATATTTTATTCTCTAAATGTATTCAGTTACAAAGTAGTTTTCTGGATGTAGTTTTAAGATGATTCTAAAATTTATTTTACAGCAGCAGCAGCAGCAGCGGCAGGAGGAACTGCAAATAGTCTTACAGGCAGCACAAATGGTCTCTTCCGGCCAATTGGCACTCAGCCTCCACCACCACAGCAGCAGCAGCAGCAGCCGAGCACTAATCTGCAGTCTAATTCATTTTATGGGAGCAGTTCTTTGACTAATAGCTCCCAGAGCAGTTCTTTATTTTCTCATGGACCTGGTCAGCCTGGGAGTACATCTCTTGGCTTTGGAAGTGGTAGCTCTTTGGGAGCTGCCATAGGCTCAGCCCTCAGTGGATTTGGTTCATCAGGTACGTTTGTTTTAAAAATGAGTATCCCTGCTAAGTGCACATGTGGTACTTTGAATTTTATAAATGTTGGGCTCATTTTCTAGCAGTCTACTCTTGACAAATTTTCCTACTTTAAGGATTTGTTACTATAATTTTTGTTTTCTTAAGGTTTGTTTGGCACAGTATATTCTAATTACTAGCTCTTCCTTAGTCCCTATACTGTTAATATGTAAGAGGTAAATACTTTGCCATCTTAAAATTTGGGTAATTTTGAAATGTGTAATTATTTTTATCAGATGGGTCATTCTCACTAAATGCTAGTAGTTTTGATATTATTTATTTGGCACAGTGTCTAAATAAATACATATATTGATACATTCTAATACCCATAAGAGACTACCCATATACTAAAATTTTTAGGTTAAATATTTAGCCTTTGTCACTATATATTTATTGAATAAAATGTCTCTTAGCTTATATAACTTAAGGAATCATAAAGGATGAGAGAGAAAGTCTGCAGAATTTGGAAGTTTTTAATTTTTTTTCAGTTTTTTAAAATTTGTTTTGCTATATCTTTCAGAGTTAAGTAGTTTTAAGACCAGCTCCTGTACTCCTGTAAGATTTACTCTTTCATTCTAACCCAGTTTAGACATTTTCCCCAAAGAGTCCTAAATATTTTGAGCAGAATTGAAAGAGCATCTAGTTCATGGACATAAGCAGTTTCTAAACTATCGCTTGTTGATTCTAAACTCTATTCTCTTTCCTAATGTATATTATGGATGGTCTGATGCAGATTAGTAGGTTCTCCTTTCCAGTTCTTCTTTCAGATTCCCATTTGTAGTTCAGTTAAGATCTTTCCCTCTCCATTAAGGACCTGACCTCAGAAACTGACCTTCATGCCTTCTTACAAGCATCATACAATTCTGATGTCTACTTGGGGAAGCATCCATTTTACCTTGTTTCAGGGGGCATTAGGGCTGGGGATATAGTTCAGTGGTAGAGTACTCCCCTAATGTGTGAGTGTCTGGGTTCAATCCTCAGTACCACATAAAATAAAAATAATAAAAACTAGGCAACATTAGCACATTGCCACCAAAAAGTGTGTCATCATCTTCCCTTTGGATGTTTTGTTAGAGTCCATTCAAGTTCCACACATATGTATTATCATATCAAGCCTGTGCACTACCTTTTCACACTGGTAATTGCATACTTACAGGAAAGTTAAACTATATAGTAATATGCGTTTTTACATATACATTCTCTTACCTGTATGTTTTGTTGTTTTAACTGTGGTGAATACTTCAGTTTATTGGCCAGGAAGTGATAGCCACTGTAATACAATAACTAAACAATCCTTTCTATGACCTATTATTTAAAAGTGCTATTATAATTGAAAGTTTATGATTTGATATTTTATACACAGTTGATGAATGAGCAGTGTGATTCTCTGGTTTGTCTACCTTCTTGATATTTTAGGTACATTTTGTTGCATATTTCAGTCATAAAGTTGCAAGTTTTTAGATATAAAATAAAATTTAATGAACCAGCTTGTTTATATTTTAAAGTAACTTATTATTTTTGAAGGTTTGTCTTGACTTCCATTTTGGAGGAAAGTACTAGACGTATCAAAACCAATTTCTTTAGTTACTTGCCAGGAGAGTGATAATACTGCTGCTCTCATTGGAGAGCTATTTTTTTCTTATCAGCAAAGTTTTTTTTTTAAATAAATAAGAATTTTAAATACAGTGTATGATACATGTTTTCAATCATGTTGACAGTGTCCTTTTAAATTAGCATAGTTAATATATAGCATACATTGGCAATTTTACCAAAACCAACTCAAGAAAAGCTGTTTATTACATTACTGTTAATTTGTTTTGCTGTTAAAGTGCGTATTAGCTATCGTACAAATTTTGATTATATGAAATCTTGAAATGACTTTTTTCTAGAAATTGCATTGGCTGGTATAAAATGTTAAATAGCACAGTTTTGGGGCCAATACAGTACTAGCATAAGCCTAGTTTTGTTTTTTCTTTATAGATTTTTTAATTTGAGAAACCTGTATAATTTATGGTTCCTATCTGTGTTACAAGCTCAACTTGGTTTACCCATCATGTACTCTGCTTAATTGTTTTCTTTACTCCATACCATGTATGACCTACTTACATTCAATTTGTGATAGAAAACCAAGATTTAATAGTATCTTTTACAATTCCTTGAAAAGAATTGCCATATTGGTCCGAATATAGAGCTTGTCCTTATTTGCAGGTTAAGGAATGTTACATGAAATTCCCTTGGATGTAAAAGGCATGTATTTTAAAAAAAAGCTGATGTTTAGAAATAGCAAGGGCATTTATTTGAAAGTGACAGTTCTAAATGAAACATGAGAACTTGGAGTTTTGACCAGTATAAGATTTGATTATCAGAATACTTACTGCTCTACATCCAGATCTTAGGTTATTCTTCAGAGCATGCATACATAGCTCACCAAGGCCAATATGGTAGAATGATTCCATTATTTTATTTTATTTTTATTTTTTTATTTTTTTATTTTTTTATTTTTTTTTTGGTGGAGCACAAAAAGGTTTAAAAGATTAACTGAAGTAAAAGAATTTGGTATATAGTAAAATGAGGGACATGAGATAAATTCTGTCACCTAAGGGGATGCAAGAGAAGCTGTCAGTCTTTTACTTGAATAGGGGGCTCAGAAGGCCATCTCAGATCTTAATGATGAGTCCTGTGGGGTAGAAAGTTAAAACATGTCTTTGGATTGGCAATAGTCAAGAAAGGTATTAATTTTCTAAAATAAGGGTTGATAATTCAGTATGTATTTTGTGATTTTTTGTTCAAGCATGTATAATGAAAAATGCTCAGGAGTTATCTCCCATTTCTGGGTCACAACTGACTTAATATTCGGGCCAATATGGACTTTAAAAGATATTCTTTTGAACACAGCTAGAAGCCAAATCTAATATGAATGGTGAAGGAAATGTGTTAATAATCCATTTATTAGTGCAATCTTTTCTTGGCATTGAGTTGAAGTCTAAGAAACAAGTTTCAGTCACTAGGATAATGCCAAAGTTAACCATACTGGAATTTAATCTTTGCCATGTCCTAAAACAGATAATTTGCAATTCCAGGGTTGATCAATCATACCAGGGTATTAAAGCACAGTCATATGTCGTGGTAAAATATGTGTGAAATAATGAAACATGACTGTTCTGTGAAGTATTTGGTTTCTTTATTGGGGTGCATTTATACCCTATTATGATTAATAAGTTAGTATAATTAGTTATCACAGTAATTATCTTTTCTATAATGTTTCTAAAAATAATTATTGTGATCACTTCTGTTATTGCCCAGCAAGAGTTGGGGATAGGTTTTATTCAGTTAACACTGTATGTAATTAGGGTTTTTTTTATTTCTTCTTCAGTTGGCAGTTCTGCAAGTAGTAGTGCCACAAGGAGAGAGTCTCTATCTACTAGCTCTGACTTGTACAAAAGATCTAGTAGCAGCCTAGCACCCATAGGGCAACCATTTTACAATAGTCTGGGATTTTCCTCCTCTCCAAGTCCAATAGGCATGCCTCTGCCAAGCCAAACTCCAGGACATTCACTTACGCCACCGCCATCACTTTCATCACATGGATCCTCATCCAGTTTGCATTTAGGTAAAAAAAAACCCAAAACCCTTTTTATTTGTATGTATACATGTATGTGTGTTTGTGTGTATGTTTATAATATATGTAAAATATTTAATGTTGGATAAAACATGCCAAATTGCTTTTGCTTTTAGATATTAGCCTTTTGAAAACAGTTCTACTTTCCTGAAAACTCAAAGTGAGGGTCTAATGTACAGTAAGGTAAAGACCCCCTTTTGTATCTTATGTTCCTTTTATGAAGTACAATGGTGTGTTTTTTTTCATGTCTGTGCTTTTGATTTATGTGTTTTAGAACATCTGAAAAAAACAACTATTTATAAATTACATAGTGAAAACGAAATTTTACTATCAAAAGTTTGTGCACACCATATGGAAAACATTAATTACACAGTAACTAAATGTAAATAACTTAGTACTTTTTTTGTTTTGTTTTGTTTTGTTTTTTGCCTTTGGATGCTTGGCCAAAGCAAAGAAACTTACTGTGTTAGAGGATATTAATTTAGTATATGTGCATTAGAGAAGCTGAGGGACTTGGGCCATGTACTTCTACTTGTGAATCTGCTTAAAGGTGTTTGAGGCTTATTGTATGGCTAAGTTAAAGCATTTAGAACTTTTTGTTTATGTTTTAAAATTATCCCCATACCCAGATTATTAAATTGGTAGTTTTCAGTAATTCTCTGGGAAACAATTATTCGTGTAGATAACAATATCTTTTGGAAGGTTTTTAGATATCAGAGGCTGTGTATGATCCCTATTTTATTTTCATTAAAGATAGTTGAATTTTTATATTTCTAACTACAATAGAAACTGAAGTATTCTATTGCTGACTTTTTTGTGCTTGGAAAGATTTAACTTGTTATTTTTAAAGTAATATTATAAACAGATAGACTAAGTTAGTAGTCCTGTTTGTCTCTCAACCTACAATATATATAGGTATAACTATGTTTTCCTCAAGTTCATTGATACAGTAAATGTCTATATTGCAACGAAATCTGTTGCTGTGATCATCATTTCAGTTTATATTGTTGTGCTGTGGACTAGGTTTGTTTTGTTTTGTTTTGTTTTGTTTTTTATTAAGATGTCCTACACTCCAAATTCTAAACCTTTGCTCTTTGGGCGATACCTGATCTTTTGTGTATGTTGAATATGTACCAATTAATTTATTCAAATGGAACCCTAACATCAAATGTGTAGCAGTTTGATGATTTAGCAAACCTGCCTATTTTTAAAAATTTCCTTATTTATTAGAGACTTTAGCCTAAACCTACATTTATCAACTAAGTCATAGGAGATGCTTAGATGCTCAGTTCCTTCTTTTATACTTCCCCATTCCATAAGACATGCCTTTGAAATGAACACTAAAATTTGGAGCATAAAGAACATGAAAGGTCTATCATAATAGTTTTATGTTTTATTATTAAGATACTTGTCATGTCCTGTCAACTTTTCATAGGTAAGTTGTAGATCGGGTTTCTGTTTACCTATTAACTGCATTTGTGTTGTACTTTAAAGCCTATATAAATGGACTTGAACTTGCTTATAAATTGGATATAAATAACGTTCTAGGTTATCTGTAATTAAACTACCATCTCGGTATGTGCTTCCCTACGTTTCTTTTGACTGTTAAGAATTTTGGCCAAATTATCTAGAGAAGGAATTCTAGTCAGTTAGGGGATGTATTCAACACTTGGGCCAGTAGTTCTGTGTTTCTGTCTGGTACTTTTATACTCAGTATCAGTTGGAAATCTGACACTTGAATACACTTTTGGTTGGAATTAGTAATTATCTGTACTGTTTTCTTCTGTGTTCTCCCAATTTTCCTTAGCTTGACTTGTGATTTTACTGGTACTGTTGCTAACCAGAAATTAATCCCAGACAAGTTTGAAAATGACTCACATTTCATGAATTTGCCTTTTATATTCTATTCATGAAAATAATCTGGTCCTGTAATTCCCAGTGACTGAATCATGATGCAAGGATTATATGGCCTGTGATTCTAAAATATTTTTTTTCTTTCACTGGAGGTTTTTTTTTTTTAAATACTTTTATTAATTTGACAGAAAGAAATAAAGTAAGATGGCTTAATGGTTGAGGTGCTTGCCAGTGAAGCCTAAGGACCCAAGTTCAATTCCCCAGTATTCACAAGGTGATGTATATGTCTTTTACAGTAGCTAGAGGCCCTGACACACCCACTGTCCCTCTTTGTCTTTCTCTGCCCTCCCTCAAATAAATAAGTGAATAAAATATTTTAAAAAACAGATAAAGAGGCAGATAGAAAGAGAAGGAGAGAATGGGCGTGGCAGGTTCTCTGGCCACTACAAACGAACTCCAGATGCATGTGTCACCTTGAACATCTGGTGTTAATGGGTACTGGGAAATCAAACTCAGGTCCTTAGGCTTTGCAGGAAAGCTTCTTAACCGCTGAGCCATCTTTAGCCTGTTTTTGTTTGTTGAGGCAGTGTCTTGCTGTGTATCCTTGGCTGACTTGGAACTCACTGAACTAAGCTAGCCTCAAACTAGAAGCAGTCCTCTTGCCTCTACTTCCCAAGTACTCTTAAAAAGTGTATTTTAAATGGTATATCCTTGAAGTAAAGGAAAAATTAGTGAAGTTCTCTGCCTTCTTGGAATTGGTTGAAATTCTAGGCTAGTCTCTTAAGCAATTTTATATCATGAATATACAGTAATACTTATCAGTAGGCCTTGATACTGGCATTCTCAAAGTACTCGATGAGACCTTAAGTTAATTTTTATTAAACTGAACTCTCCCTTTGCTTGTGCTACTTTCTTAAAATCCATAGAAATTCCCTAGAAGCGATAATTTGAGTCTTTGTCTTCAAATACTATTTAATAAACATAAGTCTTGCTAGTAGTCACCACCCATCCCACCTCACAGAGTAGGGTTTCACTCTAGTCTATGCTAATCTGGAACTCACTTTGTAGCCCCATGCTGGCTGTAAATTTATGGTAATCCTGCTACCTTCACCCTCTGAGTGCTGGGATCAAAAGTGTGCACTGCCATGCCCTGATCTTAAGTAGTCACTTCCACTGAAGAACAATTATTCAAATTTGCAAATTTAAAATATTTATAATTAAAGTATTTTCAGATTTGCAACCCTTGTAAATTTTTAATACGTTGAACTTAGAAACATGAGAAGTACTTTTGTTTAATTGGTAAAATTAAGAAGTTTTTTCTAAAAAATCATAATTATTATAATACTGTATTTATAAAAATTAGTTTCTTATTAACTGATTTCCCTACTTCCTAAGTTGTTTTTTTGAAAGTAGGTTGAGTGTGTGGTATTGGTGTGTCAGGGCCTCTTTTTATTGCAAATGAATTCCAGACACATGCACCTTGCTATATAGATACTGAGGAAGTTAATCCAGGCTTGAAGGCTTTGCAATCAAGCACCTTTAACTACTGGGCTATCTCCCCAATCCAAATATCTTTTTTATACTTACTTTGAGCCATGTTGTAGACAAGACTATACACTATATTGGTTTGCTTTAATTTTTTTCATTTTTTTTTTTTGGAAGTAGGGTCTCACTGTAGCCCAGGCTGGCCTAGATTTCATTATGTAGTCTCAGAGTAGCCTCAAACTCATGGTGATCCTCTTACCTCTGTCTCCCAAGTACTGGATTTAAAGGCATGTACCACCAGACCCAGCCAGCTTTAACTTTTGTTTTGGTTTGGTTTTGGTTTTTTGAGGTAGGATCTTACTTTAGCCCAGGCTGACCTGGAAGGAATACACTGTGTAATTTCAGGGTAGCCTCAAACTCACGGCGATCCTCCTACTTCTGCCTCCCAAGTGCTGGGATTAAAGGCATGTACCACCTCGCCTGGTTGCTTTAACCTTTTTTTTAAATACTTTTTTTTTTTTTTAATTTTTATTTATTTATTTGAGAGCGACAGACACAGAGAGAAAGACAGATAGAGGGAGAGAGAGGGAATGGGCACGCCAGGGCTTCCAGCCTCTGCAAATGAACTCCAGACGCTTGCACCCCCTTGTGCATCTGGCTAACGTGGGACCTGGGGAACCGAGCCTCGAACCGGGTTCCTTAGGCTTCACAGGCAAGCGCTTAACCGCTAAGCCATCTCTCCAGCCCTACTTTTATTTTTTTTTTTAATTTATTTATTTGACAGAGAAAGAGGGACACAGAGAGAGTATGGGCATGCAGGGCCCCAGCTACTGCAAATGAACTCTAGATGCATGTGCTCCTTGTGCATCTGGCTAACATGGGTCCTGGGGAATTGAACCTGGGTCCTTTGGCTTTGCAGGCAAATGCCTTAACTGCTAAGCCATCCCTCCAACCCTGCTTTAACTTGTAATATGTACTTTTTTTTCTCCTTTATCGGTTTTTTTTCCTTCATCTCATTTACTTGTTTGTGATAGAACTTTTTATCCTGTCAAATTTCTCATATTGTGGATTTTGCAGATTGCTTCTGTATGGTGGTGTTAAGCATATTCCTACATCTGTATATCCCCTGTAAAAGGAATTCTATATAGAAGATGGTTAGTGGGTGGATGGTGGGTGGTTAATTTTGGCAAGATGTGATTGCAGTGCACTTTTTTAGTGCTGCATAAAAAGACATATCTGGATGTCTCCGCTGTGAGATTGTTGGCATAATCCATTTGATAGTTTTAGTGACCCTTTGACCATTGTCAAATATTTATTTAGAAATTACAAAGTCATATAGCTCTAATTTTGTTATTCCTTCTCCATTTAAAAGAATATTTTATTTATTTAACAGAGGGGGGTGTAAAGAGAGAAAACAGACATGCCATGGCCCCCAGCCACTGCAAACAAACTCCAGATGCATGCAGTGCCATGTACATCTGGCTGGCATGGGTACTGGGGAATAGAACCTGGGTCCTTAGACTTCTCAGGCAAGTGCCTTAACTGCTAAGCCATCTCTCCTGCCCTTCTACATTTCTTATGTGGAAATTTTCTATAAAGAATTTCCCTTCATCACTGCTGAGGTTACCCTGGAGTCAGGATAACACACACTTCATTCTTTTGCTTTCTAACTCTCAGGATAGTGTCCTAGAAGTGTGCTTGTCTCATTATTATCTACAAATTAATAGGTTTGGGGGACAGTTAGATACAAAGAAGTATCAATTTTATAACTAGTTTTGATCTAAAAGTTACGCTTTTTTTTTTTTTTTTTACTACTCGGATTCCCCCTTAGACTGGCTCCCATGTATGTATATTTTTGTTGTTTGTCTTTGGAGACAGGAACTTGCTAAGTAGCCAGGTTGGCCTCAAGCACACTATAGGCTGGCCTGGAATTTGTGATCCTCCCGCCCAGTCTTCCAAGTACTTAACATCCACCTTTTGGCTGTAACTTTCTTAGAGTGTAGCACTTAAATTACTGGAAGGCAGAGAAAGACGTGAAAAGGAATACGGAGAAAGAAGAATCTTACTAGTTTTTATTAAAGGCTCAGTATAAAATTCTGTGCTTCAGGTTCAACATTGAATATTATGTAAATTCATTTCAGATACTGTATTAATGCAAGAGATGGAGAAAGATGATTTTCTACCCATAGTTGTTTCATTACTCCTACTCTCTAATGGAAGATAGCATTGTAGTTAGAAGATAGTTGTGTTTCCAGACGTTAGTAATGGATTAACTTTCAATTTTTACAGTAGTACAAAAACCTATCACTTTAAGTATGATATTCAGTAAATTCATGAGTTATTCAATACTTTATTTTATTTTTGCCATTTTTTTGTAGTTCTTCCGGTTTTACCTTTACTCTCTTGTGTTAAGTAGTATTTGAGTATTGTTTGTTTTTTCCAGGTTCCTTATACGTGTGCTTTTCTTTCTTTTCAGCATAGAGGATTCTTTCAAGTATTTTCTGTAGTGCTGATTTTGTCTTCAAATATTCCTTTAGCTTGCTTTTGTTGTGGAATGTCCTTATTTCTCATCTATTTGAATGAATAGCTTTGCAGGATAAAGTAAATTTGGTTGACAATTGTTGTCTTTCAAAACTTGGAATACATCACCCCAAGCCCTTCTGGCTTTTAAAGTTTGTGTTGAGTGCTGTGATCCTGATGGGCTTGCCTTTGTAGGTAACTTGATTTTTCTCTCTAACTGCTTTCAATGTTTTTTCTTTGGTTTTTGTGTTTGGTAGTTTAATTATAATATGGTGAGGAGAGGTTCTTTCCAGGTTTTATCTGGTTGGTGTTCTAAAGGATTCCTGTATCTGCATTGGCACCTCTTTTGCAATTTGGGGGAAGTTTTCTTCTGTGATTTTGTTGAAGACGCCTACTATGCCTTTGGAGTGGATTTCTTCTCCTTCTACTATACCCTGAATTCTTATGTTTGATCTTTTCATAGTGTCCCGAATATCTTGAAATTCCCACTCATACTTTCCTATTAGTTTGTCTTTCTCTTTGTTGGACTGTATTAGATCTGCCACCTGGTCTTCTAGTTTAGATATTCTGTCCTCTCCTTCATCCATTCTACTGGTGAGATTTTCTACAGAGTTTTTTATTTCATTAACTGTGTTCCTTATTGCTACTAATTCTGACTGGTTTTTCTTTATTACTTCGATTGCCTTATTTGTGCCTTGTATTGACCTGTTTTTTTAAAAAGAAATATAACCGTGCTCGCTTCGGCAGCACATATACTAAAATTGGAACGATACAGAGAAGATTAGCATGGCCCCTGCGCAAGGATGACACGCAAATTCGTGAAGCGTTCCATATTTAAAAAAAAAAAAGAAATATAACCATATGATTTTATTTATTTATTTATTTGAGAGCAACAGAGAGAAGGAGGGAGGGGGGAGAGAGAGAGAGAGAATGGGGGTGCACCAGGGCTTCCAGCCACTGCAAACGAACTCCAGACGCGTGTGCCCCCTTTTAGCATCTGGCTAATGTGGGTCCTGGGGAGTCGAATCTTGAACTGGGGTCCTTAGTCGTCACAGGCAAGTGCTTAACCACTAAGCCATCTCTCCAGCCCTGTATTGGCTTCTTTATTTCATTAAATTGGTTTCCTTTGTCTTTGATTCCTTTGATTTCCTCTGACTTCTTTGAGCATATTTATAATCATTCTTTTGAAATATTTCTCAGGCATTTCCTCTAACTCATTCTCACTGGAGGTCATTTTTGATGCATTAATACTTTTTGGTAGATTTATATTGTCTTGATTTTGGTGTTTCTTGTGTCATAATGTATATACTTTTGCATCTTGGATTAATGCTTGGATTTTCTAGTTAGCTGCAGTATTATTAGATGATCAATATGATGTTATATATCTTTAGGGTAGGAGCTTAAGGTGCTAGGTGTGGCTCTTAAGACTCTCAAAGTATCTACAAAGTTGACCCTAGGTGTTGGGTTTTTCTGCTATGAGAGTATTCAAGTAGGCTGAGTGGAACAAAATACAGGCAGATTCTAAAATTTAACTAAACAATGTACACATTCAATGAAAAATAGCACAGAGTAATTATGCAAGAGTAGATATTAGGACAACCAGATCCTCTAACAAAATTACTGCCCCACACCCTTAATCCTGTCAACTAGGAGGTTAAGATTTCTTGTCTGTTGAGGAGTCCAAGTCAGCTTGTGACCAAATGAGACCCTTCCCGATTGTACAACAGAAGCAACAAATAACAGCCCAAAATACAGCTTATTTAAGAATGGCAACTCCTACCATCCATTAGATTTAACATATAAATTATCCTGATATGGAAGGTGCAATTAGCACTTCCGATTCAAGCCTATATACCAGGCTTATTTGGCAGATACTGACCTGGTGTAATCCCAGTTACCTTTTAGGAGATTTTGGTCTCAGTTATTCTGCGCAACTTGGGTCCCTCTTTGGTGCACTGTGTGTTCAAGTAGGCTGGCTGGGTCATTGGATCGCTGCTCTGGTCATCGGTGCTGGGTGTTGTGAGCTCCCTTCCCCTGGTCTCTGGTGCTTGCTGGTGCTTGCGCTGGTGGTGAGAGAGGGGAGACTGTGGGTGGTGACTCTAGTTTTCCCACTGGTCCACCTGATCCGCTCCTCTGTTGTTCACTGAGGTTCTCCCTTCACCTTTCTTGAGTTTGCGAAGAGCTCCAGTGTAAGTGGAAAATCCCCTCTTTGGCTTTTCCTGCGGCTCAAACTGAGCCTTGTAGCTGTGGCTCCACGGCCCTGGTGCTGCCGCTGCTGGAACCGCTTCTGCCTGCCTATATGGGCCCTGTATGCTCTAGATCTCTCCTACTTATCTGCTGCCGTTGGTAATTTCTTTTTTTTTTTTTAATTTTAAAATTTTTATTAACATTTTCCATGATTATAAAAAAAATCCCATGGTAATTCCTTCCTTCCCCACCCCCACACTTTCCCCTTTGAAATTCCATTCTCCATCATATTACCTCCCCATTACAGTCATTGTACTTACATATATGCAATATCAACCTATTAAGTATCCTCCCCGTTGGTAATTTCTTATACACCTTACTTTTTAGTAGAAGAGTGTATTTTGGTGGGGTTCCTTTTGGGTTTTTACTTCCCAAGGCTGCTTTGGTGTGGTTCCTATGCCGTCATCTTAACCAAAAGTCTGGTACTTCATTTTATAAAGTAGGTTTGTGTTGATTTTACCCAACTATAGATTACTGTTTTTCTCTTACCTAGAGCTAGATACATAATTCCTTCTTGTATCATTCTTTCCTACCAATAAACTTTTTTATGCTCACAACAATTAGGTTGATTTGGAACTTCGCCATAAAGCATCATTCTGTATTTCTGTTAATTTAACCTCAGTTGTGGCAGACTAAAATGGCTTCTCTTGTATCTCTTCATTTTGGGGATGGTTTTCCCCTTTAAAGGATACTTAGAAGTACAATGTGAGCATTGAACTTAGTGAAGTTAATTTGTAGAAAAGTGGCTACCAAGCTCTCTGGTGTACAGTTGAGTGGTACAATACTTGCCTAGCATTCATGAAACCATAGGTTGAATCCCCAGCACTGCAAAAAACAAACAAAACAAAAAGGTGGCTATGAGATTCAGTAATGTCACATATTCATTAATCAAAAAGGAGTTTATTTGCTGTTTGGAAAATTTTCATCACTTTTCATCTAATTAGAAAGTCTTATATTTAAAGCAGACAGGATATTATTAACTATTAAGATAATTTTTTTGTTAGCTATTTGCTAAACTTGCTGGCCCTGGGCATAATAATTTATTCAACTATTTTCTCTTAGTAGAAGTGTTTAAGAGTTAAAAACAAGTGTGGTTGTAAGGCCATGTGCCCATTTTGTGTTTCATGTATGGTAGTTAGTGAAAGCATTAAAATAGTATAAATTTATTTTGAAGCTTTCACTGAAATTGCTGTTACATAGCTTCTTTAACTGCATAGCTTTTGCTAGTTCTCTGAAGTGCCTTCATTTTCATCATCTCATTTCATGTTAATTGTGGACATAGTTTACTCAGTTATAGACCCATTACAAATAAAGAAATTAAAAATCAGAAGAGCCTAAAGATCTTAAACAAGTAAAAGAATTGAAGTCAGCATTCTGGCCTTTGCAGTTACCATTCATTTTTACATCATGCTGTTATATACGAGAAACTGAACAATTATACAAAATATATAAGTACTGGAAGGTTTTTGTATAGGATTACCAGATTTCTACAACCCTTTCTCAGTTTCTCAGTTTAGTTATTCTTGAAATTTACATAACTGGTACCCTAAGATAGGTAGGTGGTTCAGGGACTAACTGTACAACAGAACATTCAGTTTCCATAATAATATGTACAGATTCTCATGTACGTTAAAACACTATCACAACTCTTTAATGTGTCTAAAAGTAATTTTTTGCTCATGAGTGGAGAAAGTATAAACTTCCAAGATTATATTTATATTGATTTGTTTTCTGCCTAATTTATTGGTCCTTGTACTTGTTTTAAAAAGCATTATGATTTATCTTTGCTTTATTTATTTATTTTTATGTATTTGAGAGAGAGAGAGAGAGAGAGGGAGGGGGAGAGAGAGAGAGAGAGAGAGAGAATGGGCATGCTAGGGCCTCCAGCCACTGCAGAGAAACCCCAGATGCATGTGCCACCTTGTGCATCTGGCTTACGTGGGTCCTAGAGACATGAACCTGGGTCCTTTGGCTTTGCAGGCAAATGCCTTAACCTCCAAGCCATCCCTCCACCCCCTGCTCTTTTATTTTTATTCATTATTCTCTGTGTTGCTTTTCTTGTTGCTGTGACAAAATACTTGACAAGGGAGTAAGAGTTTGTTTTTGAAGGTACAATTCCTCGTGGCTGGAAAGGCATGGCATCTACAGAGTGAGGAGTTGGTCACATTATTGCTCTAGTCAAGGAGCAGAGAGGGGCTGGAGAGATGGCTTAGCAGTTAAGGCACTTGTGCATGACGCCTAAGGACCCATGTTTAACTCCAAGTCCCACATAAGCCAGATGCATGAGTGATGAAAGTGTGCAACATCACACATGCACACAAGATGGCACACGCGGCTGGAGTTCTATTTTAGTGACTGGAGCGCTGGCATACCAGTTGTCTGTCTTTCTCTTGCTCTCTGTCATAAAAAAAAATTACAAAAAAAGAATTATCATCAAAATACATTACGTATATGTATGAAAACTGTCAATTTTAAAAAGCAGCAGAAGGATGAATGCTGATGCTTATCTTGCATCCTATTTTCAGTCTAAGACCTTACTCTGTGGGATGCTGCTATGCACATTCAGGGTGAATCTTCACTTCTTAAATAGATCTCCCTGGAAGCATCCTCACAGACAAACCCAGAGGTATGTTTCCTAGATAATTGCAATCTAGTCAAGTGGCAATGAACATAAGCCATCAAATATTTTGATTACATTATCTGTGACTTTGTAGTTTTGTGTCTGCAAATGTTTTCTCCAGTTAATTTAGTTAAGATAATCACAAGTTTAAGACTAGAAAATACTTGATATATCTGAAATACTTTTAGTGCCATGAATTTTGGATGAGGAATACCCTTCTTTTTCTAGATCTTAGGAGGTGAGCAATTTAGAAATGTGTGGTGAAAGCATTTGCTTAAAAATTACATGGACATTAAGTGCCCAGTGGCCAGATTTTGCACTTTCCATAGCACCGAAATTTTGAGTAGTTCCTACATGACCAATGTGAGAAATAATTCATTATTTATATGCAATTTTATTCCATCATTGTAGTTGGTTTTAAACTCAATTCCAAGATCCCCTTTGTGTTCACGTAAGCCTTTACTTTGTCCTTTTTGTCTGACTACTAGTTTGGTTATACCTGCCATGGTCCTGATATGTTGGCCATTACAGATTTAAAATGGGGCAGGGAACAGAAAATCTTAATTTCCATTTCTAATCTCTTTTTTTGTATGTGTTTTAAAATGTGCTTTACCCATCCACCCACCCCATGCATGTATATTTCACAAATTATAGCATTTTTCTTTAACTTTGCTTGACCTTACTTCTCTATATTACTGTCACTTTATTATTTCTTTATTTCTTCATTGACCCACATTTCACATTTCAGCTTCTCAATTTTTTATTTTCACCAAGATAGGAAATGAGTCTTTACATGTCTTACATGGAAATTTTAACTTTTTAACCACTTATATCTATTATTTGGGCTATCCTTCTTAAAGTATTCCTAGAATACATGTATATGCATGTGTTTTTTCTTTAGTTTTATGAGTCTATTAAAAGTATAGATGTAAGAGCCAGGTGTGGTGGCGCATGCCTTTAATCCCAGCACTCGGGAGGCAGAGGTAGGAGGCTACCCTGAGACTCCATAGTGAATTCCAGGTCAGCCTGGGCTAGAGTGAGACCCTACCTCGAAAACCAAAAAAAAAAAAAAAAAAAGTATAGATGTAAGGAAATACTTATTTTATTGAAATGATTTGTAGTTATTACTCAGAAGTAGTAAAATTTTTATTAAAATCTTTAATCTGCTAGGAATTCACCAGAATTTACATCATTGCTATATTCTTACAGTATATACTAAATACAGGATAAGAAGTAATTTAGGAGTCAGTTTGCTGTAGGAGAGACTTCAAACTTTAGCCCAGTAATTAAAAAAAATTTTTTTTTGGTTGTTTATTTTTATGTATTTACTTGAGAGCGACAGACAGAAAGAGAAAGAGGCAGAGAGAGAGAGATTGGAAGGAGAGTGGGCATGCCAAGGCTGCTTAGCCACTGCAAGCGAACTCCAGACACGTGTGCCCCCTTGTGTATCTGACTAACGTGGGTCCTAGGAAATGGAGCCTTGAACCGGGGTCCTTAGGCTTCACACGTAAGCTCTTAACCACTAAGCCATCTCTCTAGCCCTAGCGCAGTAATTTTTAAACATAAAAGCAGCGTGTGTATGTTGGGACCTGAAAGGCCCAGGCGTGAGGCCTAGTGGAACTTCCTGAGCCTAGCTACAGTTTGGCGACCTGTCTCTGGCCAGCTAGGACTCAGCAAGACGCCTAATGGTTTCTAGCCTGACACGTCCGTGTGTTAATTGTAATTACCATTTCAGTAGTTAAAGTTTACTATTGGCCCTTACCTGTTCCCTCATCCTACAATCTCCGCCTTCCTCCCCAACATGATATAGGCAACTGCTCAGAGTAATAAAGCAAGTTGTTTCTGCAAGTTCCTGCATCAAAAAGACTCCCAACTCAGTGTGGTTTTTCTCCGGTGGCCAGGAGAGCTTTCTGGGTTGTCCGACGCTCATCATCCCCTCAACCCTTAGGGAGGAACCAGCAGGCCTGGTCCTTCCCTCAGCACTACCTGACTGGGAAGGAGCCCGGCAAGTGTAGTGAGATAACATTAGGACTTTGTATCTTTCTTGTAGAGGATGTTTTGTTGTACTTTATAATAAATCCAGAAAAGAAAATTTCTTTATACTGTAACCTAAAAAAACTATATCCTGTAATCTATAAAACCTGGCAGAAATTAAAGAAGACTAAGATGAAAGTTAAAAGTGGTTTATAAAAAGTTGAGAGTCTTATAAAGATACCAACTTTCTTCCAATTAATGTATACTTAGTATTTTCTCAATTTAAAGTCTTTTAAAAAAAAACAACTTGATTTTGAAAATGTAACTGGAAAAACAGGATCAAGAATAGGTGAGACAATTTGGAGTTTAGTTAAGGAAACTTGATTTTACCAGATACCAAAGCTTATAAAATTACAGTAACTAAAATTTTGACATTGGCACAAGGACAGATACAGTAGAAGAACAGAACAGACCTGCTCATTTAGTTACCTGAATTGTGATCATGGTGCCACTCTGTTGTGTATGAAAAAGATGCTCTTTTCGGTTAGTTGGGCTGAAGCAATTGTATTTCTGAATGAAGAGAAATGAATTTGGATTCGTATTTCACATTACACTTATATACCACCCACCTACACACTTCATTCATAAATGAAGGAATTTGTAGTCATGCTAGTAAGAGGCAACAACAAAAGTTTTGAGCCTGCTGGAGCAGAGGGGGGGTGTCATGCTCAGTGATAGAGCTACTGGTGAATTTTCCTGCTCTAGTAAATAAATCCCCATCCACTTGTGTGCAAGCAACCCTTTTTAAACTCAATGGGTTGCAAAAAGGGAGTGGACATGAAAATAGGAAGAAAAACTAGTTGGGAAGAGAATGGAGTTCTGTTCTGGGGCATAAAGGTGATCAAAATACATTATGGACATGTATTAACTTGTCAAACCGTAAATTGTTTTGTTTTGTTTTGTTTTGTTTTGTTTTGTTTTGTTTTTGAGGTAGGGTTTTCCTCTAGCCCAGGCTGACCTGGAATTCACTTATGCAGTCTCAGGGTAACCTTGAACTCACAGTGATCCTCCTGCCTCTGCCTCCCATGTGCTGGGATTAAAAGTGTGTGCCACCATGCCTGGCCCAATAAATTAATTTTGAACCCGTGTCTGTATAGTTTGTCCCAGCTATCAGCTCTTCTTTAATTCAAAACTGAGGAGGCAGATGGGGGAGGAATGAAAGTTTAAGGCTACTCTTTGCTACAGTAGCAAGACCCTGTCCCCTAATGTACCTTTTGTGTGTGTGCAGAGGTTGACTGGATTATGGTATGAATTATTTCCATGTTCATTTTTCCCAGTAGATAAGACACAAGAAACCCCACAACTTTTTAAGAGTAGTCAGATCTTATCTAGGTGTGGTGGTGCACACCTTTAATCCTCGCACTCAGGAGACAAAGATAGGAGGATTGCTGTGAGTTTAAGGCCAGCCTGTGACTAGAGTGTGTTCCAGGTCAGCCTAGGCTAAAGTGAGAGACTACCTTGAAACAAAATGAAGTATTAAAAAAGAGCAGTCAGATCTTGGGGCTGGAGCGATAGCTCAGTGGATAAAATGCTTGCTATGCAAGCATAAGTACCTGTCTTCAGATCTCCAGAATCCATGTAAAGCCAGACACTGCAGAACAAGTGTCTGTAATCCATTGCACCTATAGTGAGAAAAGGATTAGAGACAGACAGAAGAATCCCCTAGACACTGTGGGCCAGCTAGCCTGGGAATGCAGCAGAAACAAAGAGACCAGACCCTTCCTCAAACTAATTAGAAGTTGAGGATGACCACTTAATGCTATGACACACATGGACCCACCTGATACTACATACATGAACATGTACACACATGTATAATCATACACAAAAGATTTTTTAATCTTTTAAAAAAAAGAGTAGTCAAATCTCACTTGGGCCTGCTGGCATATGCCCCTATTATCTTAGCATTCAAAAAGAAGTTCAAGACAAGAGTTATGAGTTCAAGGTCAGCTTAATAAGGGGCTTAATAAGGATGCTGGCCACTTTTAAAATAATGTATATCCTCTGAATTATTTATTTGACTATCCTCAATCAGTGTGTTCTCTTTAGTATGGCACTAACATCTTTTTAGACTAGAGTATGCTTTATCTGTAATATTGGGACCAGAAGTGCTGAGGTAGATTTTGTTTATATTATGTAATATACATACATGCAACTTGTTATATCAGAAATGAGATCCAAGTCTAAAACGCAAAATTGCTTCATGTTTTATATATGTCTTATGTACATGGCTTGATGGTAATTGTATAATTATTTTCAAGTTGGCTGCATTTTTACTGCAACCCATTACATGAATTTAGAGGAGGATGTAGTCAAGTATGTATTTTTCATTTGTGGTAGTATGTTGGCCATCAAAGACTCTTTGTTGTTGTTATTTTTATTTATTTATTTGAGAACAACAGACAGACAGAGGCAGATACAGAGAAAATGGGCCCACCAGAGCCTACAGCCACTGCAAACAAACTCCAGATGTGTGCACCCCCTTGTGCATCTGGCTAACGTGGGTCCTGGGGAATTGAGCCTCGAACCAGGTCCTTAAGCTTCACAAGCAAGCACTTAACCGCTAAGCCATCTCTCAAGCCCGCCGTCAAAGACTTTTTTAATCTGAAGATCCAGGGTTCAAGTCCCTGTTTGGCTAACTGACTTTTGTGTAAAATGGTATTACTATTGTAAAATGTTTTTAATATTATAAAAGTATGAACTACTAAAAATAAGTCCTTTGGGCTGAAGAGGCAGCTCAATGGCTAAGGCCTGCAAAGCCTAATGATCCAGATTCACTTCCCCAATACCCACATAAAGCTAGATGCACAAGGTAGCAAATGCATCTGGAGTTTGCAGTGGCTAGAAGCCCTAGTGGGCCCATTCTCTTTGTCTTGTCTAGTCTCTTCTCATCTAGTCTTGTCTCTTCTTTCCCTCTCCTCCCGTCCCCTCCCCTCTCTTCTCTCTTTTCTCTTCTCTCTTTTCTCTTCTCTGTCTTCTCTCTCTCTCTCCCCCCTCTTCTTTCTTCTTCTTCTTCTTCTCCTTCTTTTTCTTCTTCTCTCTCTGTCAATAAATAAATAAATACTTTTTAAGGGCTGGAAAGATGGCTTAATGGTTAAGGCATTTGTCTGCAAAGCAGACCTAGATTTGATTCCCCACTACACACATGAGCCAAATGCACATGGTGGTACATTGGAGTTCATTTTCAGGGACTAGAGGCCCTGACATGCCCATTCTCTCTTTTTCTATCTGCCCCCCCCCCATGATTAATAAAATTTAAAATTTGTGCCATGCACAGTAGTGCATACCTTTAATCACAGCACTTGGGAGGCAGAGGTAAGAGGATAGCTGTGAGTTCGAGGCCACCCTGAGACTACATAGTGAATTCCAAGTCAGCCTGGGCTAGAGTGAGACCCTACCTTGAAAAACCAAAAAAAAAAAAAAAAAAATTTAAACTTGAAAATAATTTTTTAAATTTTTATTTATTTATTTGAGTCAGAGAGAGAGGGAGGGAGGGAGGGAGGGAATGAATGGATGGGTGTACCAGGGCTTCCAGCCCCTGCAAACAAATTCCAAACACATGTGTCACCATGTGCATCTGACTTATGTGAGACCTGGAGACTGGAACCTGGGTCCTTAGGCTTCACAGGCACGTACGTGCCTTAACCTCTAAGCCATCTCTCCAATCCCAAAATATTTTTAAGTGTAGTTTTGTCATTGCCCACCTATTTCAGTCAGTAAAGCATGAGACTATTAAAATGTTTTATGACAGTCAAGTGAGAGGTTTTGCTTCTGCATGTGTGTATGTACTTGATTTTTGATTTTAAGATTTTTCTGGGTTTGTACATTTTTCAGAGTACTTTCTCAATGCCATCCTCTCCCCAGCTGTTAACTCTCAGGAGAGACTTATGTTTGTCCAGAATCCAAATTATCCTCCCCAATATTCAGTTTATTAAATAAAGTTAAATATTCATAAATATTTATGTGTATGTGCATGTTTTATGTATGAAAGTGTGTGCAGGTGTGTGTGATGGCCTCAGTTGCTTTCTACCATATTTTTTTTCAGACAGTCTCACTGAAACTAGAGCTCACTGATTGAGCTAGACTAACTAGCCAACAAGACATGAGAAGCACCTGTGTCCGCCTCCACAGCAGTAGGATCATAGCACCAAGCCCAGCTTTTAAAAAAGAAAAAAAAAAATGTGTTCTTGGAGTCCAAACCTCATGCTTAAACAACAAGCAGTTTACTCACTGAACCATCTCAAGCCGGGTTGGTGGGTTTTTTGTTGTTGTTGTTTGTTTGTTTGTTTGTTTTTTGAGGTAGAATCTCACTGTAGCCCAGGCTGACATGGAATTTATTATGTACTCTCAGGGTGGTCTCAAACTCAGTTATCCTCCTACCTCTGTCTCCTGAATACTAGGATTAAAGGCTTCAAGCAGTTGTGTTTTTTTTTTTTTAATTAATTAGTTTTGTATTCAGCAAATATAGTCAGTTTGGTACCATTATTAGGCTAATTTGTGTTCAAGCAGTTTTTTGTTTGGTTTGGTTTGGTTTTTTGAGGTAGCGTCTCACTGTAGCTCAGGCTGACATGGAATTCACTATGTAGTCTCAGAGTGGCCTTGAACTCATGGTGATCCTCCTACCTCTGCCTCCTGAGTGCTGGGATTAAAGGTGTGCGCCACCACGCCCGGCTTCAAGCAGTTTTTAAAACCATTTTTGACCACTTCTTTTGGTGGCATAATGGAAGTTGATGTGTAGGGTTTTTTAAAAAAAATAATTTTTTTATTCATCTATTTGAGAGAGGAAGAAAGAATGGATGTGCCAGGGCCTGGTCTTTAAACTTCACAGGCAAGTGCCATAACTACTGAGCTATCTCTCCAGCACTGATGTAGTAGGTTTTTAATGGAAATAATGTAATAATAGTCTGAAGGCTATAATTCATACATTAAAATTTGGTCTGTTTAAAATACTATGACACATGAGGAAAGGTGATTAAATATCTTTTATGATGACAATAAACACACATATACATACATGCCTTTTAGCTTAAGCAACTAGTTTAAAAGACTAAGAGATAAGGTTTCTACGTTGATTTTAGAAAGCATTAACGGGCATTAGAAATGAAAATAATAATAATAATAAGTTATTTTGTAATGCTGGCTTATAGTTACATCTAATGACTATATAAAATCTACAGTTAAAATAAAATAAAAATTGGCATGTTGATATTTTCTGTGTTAGCCTATTAAAATGATGTGGAAGGTAATTAAGTTTATTAGCATATGTTGTACATAATAACGGATTTCATAATGACGCTTGCATTCATGTTAATGTACTCTGACCATATTCTACCCTTTTCGTCCTCCCACTACTGCATTCTTCCTTATTCTCTTCCTCTTTCCAACTTGCTTCCCTTCAGTCTTTTTTCTGTAATATCACAGTGAGTTTTATTAGGGTTGCTTATACCACTGAAGAAAATGGTTCTCAATCAACCATTATCTTTTTCCCCCTGTTTATTGACAGCTTCCATACTTAACAAACGATAAACCATGATAATTTCCTTCCCTCTCCCACTTTCCCCTTCACAAATCTGCATTCCATCATTTCCCTTCCCTCTCTCAATTAGTCTCTTTTATTTTGATGTCATCATCTTTTCCTCCTGTTATGAGGGTCTTGTGAAGATAGTGTTAGGCATTGCAAGGTCAAGGATATCAAGGCCAATTTCTGTCTGGTCAATTGCATTGTAAGCAGTCCTACTCCTCCCCTACCTCTTCCACTATGGACCGAATCTTGGAAGGTGTGATTCAGTGCTGAACATTCCTCCGGCACGTCTTCTCGGCACGATGGTGCCTTTCGGGTCATCATAGTGGTCACCACCATCTGAAAAGAGAAGCTTCTATAACCAAAAGTGAGAGTAGCATTAATATATGGATATGAACATTAAGTAAAGTGCTTATAGGGCAGTTCGGTGAGGATAATTATGTATTTAGTCAGACAAGAACAGGCATTACATTCCTAATGCTCATGACCTCCCCCACCATAGGCTTTTGTCAACCATTATCTTAACTGTCTATAAATCCTCAGCAAGGAGTTAGGGCCCTTTGAGCCCCTCTCCACTCCATGACAGAATGTAGACTAGCCCCATCTTGTCTAGGTAATCATGAGATTATATTTATAACTGAGGACACATGTATTTAAATTGTAGCCTCTGCCTGTCCCCTAATAAAATACTTACATTTTTATGTTGCAAATCATAGCTGTTAATAATGATTGGAAATTTTTATGTACTTCATACCATTTATAATGGCACCCATTTCCCAAGTTTTAAGTATTACAAATAATATTAAATGTTTTCCTGGAAACATAGTGGAATTGGGACTAGGGAAGTAGCTCAGTTGGAAAGGTTTCCTATAAGCATGAGTACCAGAGCTCAATCCCCACATAAAAACTCCCAAATGTGCTGGGCGTGGTGGCGCACACCTTTAATCCCAGGCAGAGGTAGGAAGATTGATGTGAGTTCAAGGCCACTCAGAGACTACATAGTGAATTCCAGGTCAGTCTGGGCTAGAGTGAAGCTCTACCTCAAACAAACAAACAAAAACCTGCCAAGTGTGTGTGTGCTTATAATTCCAACACTGGGGACAGAATTATTCCCGGCTCTTGCTTCCTAGCCAATCTAGCCTACTTAATGAGTTTCACCATAATGAGAGACTTTCAGAAAAGGTAGGTAAATGTTCCTGGAGAACAAAACCCAACATTGAAGCCAGGCTTGGTGATGCACATCTTTAATCACAGCATTCCATAGGCAGAGTGAGTTCAAGACCAGCCTAAGATTACATAGTAAATTCCAGGTCAACCTAAACTAGAGTGAGACCTTACCTCAAAAAAATAGCTAAAAGTTTAGGCTGAAGAGATGGCTTAGCAGTTAAGGCACTTGTCTGCAAAGCCTATGGACCACCCAGGTTCAATTCCCCAGTACACACATAAGCCAGATGAACTTGGTGGCACATGTGTCTGGTATTAATTTGCAGCTCCTTGAGGCCCCGGCATGCCCATTCTCTCCCTCCCTCTCCCCCCCCCCATAAATAAAAATAGTTATAGATTTAATTTATTTTAATATGTGCATGCAAAGTTTTTAAATCTGAGGAAATTGAAAAACTTTGAGTAATTTATATATTAATCTGGAAATACTGTTATGTTGCAACATTAATCAACTAAAATAAATAAAGGTTTTGTTATCTACCATTTAGATAGATACATGCACTGTATGTTTAAATATATAACATCAGATATTCTCACAAATATGTGAGTAATTTTCCTTAATTTAAAAAACATAGCATTTCTATTACAGTTCCAGAGTCCCTATCACACTGGTGCAAATTGTGTGGCTTCAAACATATGGAATGTATTTCACATTTCTGAAGACTCTAATGGACACTTTGTTTGCTCCTCCCCTTCCTTTTTTGGTTTATGAGGTAGGGTCTTGCTCTAGCCCAGGCTGACCTGGAATTAGCTTGTACATAGTCTTAAGGCCTTGAACTCCCACCACAGCCTCCCGAGTGCTGGGATTAAAGGTATGCGTCACCATTCCCAACACTTGGCCCTTTTTACCTGTTGGTTGCTGGCGATTCTCAGTCATTTATGGCTTGTAGATGCATCAGTCTCTGCTTAAGTATCTCTGACTAGAGTTTCTTCTTAATAGGACTCTAATGTCATTGGATTAGATCTCATCTTATTATAGTCTGATTTCACTTTAGCTTAAATCTGCAAAGTCATATTTTTTTCTTCTTTTTTTGTTTTTGTTTTTGTTTTTCGAGGTAGGGTCTCACTCTAGCCCAGGCTGACCTGGAATTGGAGTCTTAGGGTGGCCTCGAACTCACAGTGATCCTCCTACCTCTGCCTCCCGAGTGCTGGGATTAAAATTACTAGTTTTCTATTCAGCAAATACAGGCAGTTTGGTACCATTATTAGGCTCATCGGTGACCTACCCCTTCCCAATGGCCCCTCCTTGTTGATGTATATGGGTCATGCATTGTGGAGTTAGCCCACAGTTATTGGTACGATAAATGTCTCTGCATATCATGACTCAACATGTGACTCTGACATTCTTTCCACCCCCTCTTCTGCAAAATTTTCCTGAGCCATGTTGGGTTCATTTTTGATCTGCTTCAGTGATGAGGTGTTGGGGGGCTCTGAGGCTCTGGCTGTCTGATTTGGTAGGAGTTGATTTTTCTCTGTGTTGGTCTTCTTCCCCCTTGTGCTGGTATCCGGTTTATCAGACAAACACCACATGTGCTTGTTTCGCCAATATTTCTTAGTTTCAGCTGGGGCCCTTTTGAGGTATGATGGGGTGGCTCTCTCCTTAGGATCTGCATCTATCTGAAAAAGAGAAGCAGATTCTCCAACAGAGAGTAAGCTAGCACCAAGACAAATGAGATAACCCTTACTTTTTTAATAGAGAGTTTAATAGGTGTAGGCCCTCTTGTAGCCCATGACTGATGGTAGCTTGATATTGGAGAGTGGGCTTATGTTTGGATATGGTTCTGACTTGTTTCCCAGCTCCAGCTATGGGTCCTGTACCACTGTGGGGATCAGTTAGCCAAATCAAGAGCAGTTGGCTCCCCACCATGGCTTTGGGCCACTATTGCACTTGTGTGGGCATCACAACAGGTTATTTGTTGCTATGTAATTCTATACAGCAGTAAGAAAAAATGACACAAAGAAATTTGAGGAAAAATGGTTGAACTTGGAACAGGTCATTCTCAGTGAAGTTACCCAATCACAGGCAAAAAATCGCCACATAGTCTCACTCATCTACAGCACCTAACCTGAATCTACCCAAGATACCTTATATACCCAGCAAGCTTCTCATGAACTAGACACTAAGATGGACGGGGAGGGCATCGAAGGGGTGGGAAACACTAATCTAGACTCAAATGGCAATGATACCATAAAATTCTACTTCCTAAAAGGCAGACCAAATGGCTGAACCTTCACCAGACCCTTACAGGAAACACCTGAACCACAAGACACTGGAGAGGGTAGGATCAAGTCTAACCTAAATCTTGTACATCTTCCCTCCCTCTCCCCCCCCCCAACTCTTGTATATTAGTTATCTTTTTCCTCATTTTCTTAGTGGGCACTGACCTGTAACTCCCAGTACCAGCATGGGACTATCATCCACAGTGAGCTTTTGATCAGAGAAACCTACAAGGTTTCCTAAAAGAATGACAGATTTCTGTCAGAGTACTTGATGACCCACCCAAGGTCAGTGGTAAGACCCTATTGCTGAATACTCCATATGCAGCTGACATGTAAAATGGAACGGCATGGCTGGAAGCCAGGAGAGAGTCAGTCCCCAGACAGTCAGCATGTCTGGTGCCAGACAGTGCTATATGGGCGACTGGGGAAAATGACCAATATCTGTCCAAGCAACTCATGGTCTAACCTACTTAGCAACAAAGTCCTATTTTAAATAATGTCACATTCAAGAATTAGAACATGCAGCCGGGCGTGCTGGTGCATGCCTTTAATCCCAGCGCTCAGGAGGCAGAGGTAGGAGGATTGCCATGAGTTCGAGGCCACTCTGAGACTCCATAGTGAATTCCAGATCAGCCTGGGCTAGAGTGAGGCCCTACCTCGGAAAAAAAAAAAGAAGAAAGAATTAGAACGTGAACATAGTTTGCAAGGAGGGACACTATTCAACCTAGTCCTCAACTAATAGAAAGTCTTAACCATTTGGGTAATAAATAGAAGCTAGATGGACTTGAGGCAGATGAAAGAACAAATTATCACAAATGAATGGCTTAAAGTTGTTTTTTAAAAAAATTGTTTATTTTTATTTACTTATTTGAGAGCAATAGAGAAAGAGGAAGGGGGAGAGAGAGACAAAAAAAAAAAAAATGGGCACACCAGGGCCTCTAGCCACTGCAGACGAACTCCAGATACATGCACCACCTTGTGCATCTGGCTTACATGATTACTGGGGAATCAAGCCTCGAACCGGGTCCTTAGGCTTCACAAGCAAGCGCTTAACCGCTAAGCCGTCTCTCCAGCCCTAAAATATTTTTTTAATAATGACTGATGGAGGACTTAGAAAACTTTGAATAAAATGCTATATTATCCTATCAGTCTTATACAGAATGCCCAGTAAATAGCTACATTTTTTAATAGCTACATTTCAAACAGCTATTATTAATCACAAAAGGGTAACAAACCCAGACCCAGGAGTAATAATGGTGCACATGTTTAATTACAGCATTTGGGAAGTAGAGGGAAGATAGGATCCAGAGTTCAAAGTTATCCTAGGCTCAGTAGTAAGTTAGAGGTAAGCCTGGGCTCTGTGAAACCCTGTCTCAAGAAAAGGGAGTAAGCATAAAAACCTGACAAATAATGGAGTTGTCATTCCAAGTCCCAAAGAGGAAGGTGGAAAACGATAGTGGAGGCTAGTCAGACGTGTTTTGTTTACTTGCTGCATTATTCTTCCCAGGATTTTTAATGTTTTTGTTTTGTAGTAGTTAACATGGAAGCGTTTTAAAACATTAGGATTCTCAAAATTTAATAACTTACAAAGTCATTTCTTAAATTTGTAACATATTTGCTTTCATTAAGTTTTCATGAATAAAGTTGAAATATACCTATGTAAAATAGGAAGTATTGTGTGATGATCTTTAACCACTAGCTCACTAGCTGCATGTCACATTTCTTTTAGGACCCTAAATCACAGTGAAATCACAGTGCTGGTCTTCATGTTCTAAACAGCCTTTTTAGACAGTGATTAGAAGTAGTAAGTAGTGTCTTCAGTCTTTGAGGATAAAATTAGGCTCTAATAAAATGATAAGCAGGGTTCAGAGATAGTGAAGAATAATGTGTATATGAATGTATTGTGTGAATAACTAGAGGATATTTGCTTGAGAAAAAGTTCTGACATAACTTGAAAATTAGATTAAAGATTAGGGGATGTACTGTAGTCCAAGTATTAGCATCCAAATGGCTTTTGAAAGGAAAAATACATTTGGCATGTGCAAAAACAGATTGGAACAATAAACTGAACACCTAAATATTTACGTTATGGTTACTGACAAAAAACTGAATATCAATTTTTTTTTTCCCTCCCAGTGAACTAGTTTATATGTCCCAGTATGGCATTGATAGATGTTTCTTAGGTTAGGATTCCTAAAAAGGATGCAGAGGTAGGAGGATCACCTTGAGTTCAAGGCCACCCTGAGACTACATCGTGAATTCCAGGTTAGCCTGAGGTAGAGTGAAAATCCTGCCTCAAAAAAGTCAGATGCTAGAACAAACCTAGTGGTGGTATGATAGTACCCAATTAAAATATTATTTGCAAAAGTCACACTAATTGCATTAGTAAAAAGTAAAATGGGCTAGAGATATTACTCAGTTGGTAAAGTACTTATCTAGTTACAAGCCCTATGTCCAGCACCACTTAAGCTGGGTATGGTAGTACACACCCACAGTCTCAGCACTGGAGGGGTAGAGGCAGGGAGACCAAAAGTTCAAAGTGTTCTTGGGCTACATGAGACCCTCTTAAAAATAAAATGACCTGCCGGGCATGCTAGCGCACACCTTTAATCCTAGCACCCGGGAGGCAGAAGTAGGAGGATCACCGTGAGTTCGAGGCCACCCTGAGACTACATAGTGAATTCCAGATCATCCTGGACTACAGTGAAACCCTACCTCAAAAAACCAAAAATAGTAGATAAGTCAATAAAAATAAAATGACCTAGTGATCTGTGATTGGTCAGGAAAGCTAATGGTAATGAAAAATTAAGACAGATTAAAATAACATTTTTGCTTTTGAATATTTTCATCTGTGATTATTGAAACTGAAAGAGAGAAAAAGAGAACTTGGTGTATACAATGGATCTTAAATTACATGTTAATGTGATACTCTAGAACAAAGGCTCAGGGACTTAGTGTTACATAAAATGTTGACAATCTCTCCTTGTCATTTAGTAAATATTGTGCCCCTACTCAATCTCACATTATTCTAGGCATCATGGTAGAATTTGATAAAGGGGCTGGTGATTGAAATAAATATATATTGCACTGTAGAATGGTAAGTTCAATGGAGCAAAATTATAATAGGGTGGGTAGTAGGGACAGAGAGTAAAAGAATAACCCAGCACACAATCCAGGGTTTAAAAAAACTTGTATGGCTCCCTGTCCTTGTAATTCCTTTTGGACTCTAATGTCTCTGTATAACTTTGCACTGACAGTGTGTGATCTTGGGATCATCTCTATCCTGTGGCCTAGACTGACTATGTACCATTGCTCTATGTAGAGAGTTGGTTATAGCAAGGGAAAGCTGATGGGGATTGTTTCTTTGAACTACTAAATTCTACATTTTATAATTGTGTTTGTATTTTTCTGTTTTAAAAGGACACTGTCAAGTACTTTTTAACCATTATTACACTTAAAAATTTCCTCTTTATTTATTTTTGTATCTATTGGGTGCCCTTGATTTTCTTATGTGGAATGGTCCATGTGAGAAGCTTTTTATTCATTTGTCCTAGATGGTTAATGCTCTAGGAAGAACTGCTGTTTGTTACTGTTCCATATCTTCAAAGTATAGCATTTAGGGTTAATATGTTTAGTTTAAAAAAATCAAAGCCGGGCGTAGTGGCGCACGCCTTTAATCCCAGCACTCGGGAGGCAGAGGTAAGGAGGATCACAATGAGTTTGAGGCCACCCTGAGACTGCATAGTAAATTCCAGGTCAGCCTGGACTAGAGTGAAACCCTACCTCAAAAACAAAACAAAAAAGAAAAAAAGAAAAAAAAATCTTTAAAAAATGTTTCAAATATTAATGAGTTGTCTGAAGAATGGTTTTTTACATAGATATGTGATAGTCTGTTTTTAATTTATTTCAAAAAATGTAGATTTAATATTCGATGTTATTCCATTAGCACTGCAAATGGATTTTTCTCCCCTTTGGTACTAGAGATAGAACTCAGGACTTAGTGCCTTCTGGGCATGCACAAATTTGTTTGTTAAGATAACTGAAAGTTTTGTTGAGGGCTTTAGAATTCTGGTGTTGATATGAATGTGTATGAGATTAGATCTTACCATTACATTTCAAACTTAAGTACCAAGGACAAATACAGGGTTATTTTTCTGAGTTATTTTTTCTAGTATATTTTATACAAAATTCATTGAATTTATGTGTTAGATTAACCCTTCCAAATATAATTTCCTGCTATGACAATAGGACTTAGCAAGGAGAATATTTTTTTATGACCAAATATGTAAGTAACTTTTACTTAAGGAATAACTTTTTCAAAAATACCTGCTCATGGCGGCTGCTTTATTGTAGGAGGACTGACAAATGGTAGTGGGCGCTACATCTCTGCAGCACCTGGAGCCGAAGCAAAATACCGAAGTGCTTCAAGCACTTCCAGTCTGTTTAGTTCCAGCAGCCAGCTCTTTCCTCCTTCACGGCTTCGATACAATAGGTCTGATATTATGCCTTCTGGCCGCAGTAGATTGTTGGAAGATTTCAGAAACAACCGCTTCCCAAATCTTCAGCTTAGAGACTTGATTGGACACATAGTTGAGTTTTCTCAAGACCAGCATGGTTCTAGGTAAGTGATTATGATTCATAATAGTTTTCGTTGTCTTTTTCCTTTGAAAGTTGCTACCTTATAAGTTTTTGTCCACATTCAACTAATCATTGATTTTAGAAGCTTTTTAAAATATATTTACTACATTAAGATAAATTATAAGGGGCCTGGGGAGATGGCTTAGTGGTTAAGGTGGTTGCCTGCAAAGCCAAAGGATCTCTGTTCAACTCTCCAGGACCCATGTAAGCCAGATACACAGGGGGGCACATGCACCTGGAGTACATTTGCAGTGACTGGAAGCCCTGGTGTGCCCATTCTCTTTCTCTCTGTCTCTTTCTCTCTCTCCAATAAACAAATAAAAAATATATTTTTTAAAAAATAAATTATTAAAACTGCAAGTTTTTTTGTTTTGTATTTTGTTGTTTTCTACGGTGAGAATATCTTTATAATAAAAAATTGAAAGTGCCTTTTTATCAAGTTATTTCGATTACATTGTAGACTTCAACGTCCTAGGTATATACTCTATTAGGTAAAAAAACAGACAAAGTTAAGTACTTTGGTTTTGCTTATAGGTTGGATTTGAATGTGACTTGATTTAAATTGTATTATTTCACATTTGACATTGGGTATTTTTCAGTTTTACGTTAAATTTGTTAGATGTGGTATCTGGATTAACAGTCTCAAGATAATGGGAAGAAAAAACAAAATTTAGCACATTTATTAAATCTGAAATCTTTTATTCTTTTGTAGACACTTTAGATACATTTTATTATTTGCCCTTTTTTTTAATGTATTGGGGATCAAACCTAGGACCTGTTGCATGCTAAGCATGTGCTGTATCATTGAGCTAGCTACATACCTGTCTCTTAGATAACATGAAATTTTTTAACTAAGTAATTTTATATTAAGTAGTTGCATACAAATATTTCCCTAGCTAAAAGTTCATAATAATAGCAGATGAATCTTGAATTCCCTTCAATGCCTAGCTTACTTAGTAATAACTTATATTTGATGAATTTTATTTATAATGGTCTATTTTGTAAGGATATTAATTAAACATCATATAAAATATGTGCATGGTTTCTGTCACTCTAAGTACCTTTTTAAAGATGTTATAAAGAAATGATTTGTAACTTTGTCCTTTTTCTTATAGATTAGCTTTCCATGTATAAATTCAGTAAATGCTAATTTTAGACATAATTTTGTTTGGGAGAAAACAGGAGTGTAACAAGAAATAGATTTTCCTGGGAATGGTTACATTCACCTGAAAGCCCAGCCCATGAGAGACTAAACCAGAAGGATCCAAAATTTGAAGCTATTCTGTTCTGTATAGTGATTTTACAGAGAGTTTTCAGCTTATTTCCATGGAATTTAACATTTTTTTCCTCACGTAGATTCATACAGCAAAAGCTAGAGAGAGCTACTCCAGCTGAGCGACAAATGGTATTTAATGAAATCCTGCAGGCAGCATATCAATTAATGACGGATGTTTTTGGCAACTATGTTATACAGAAGTTTTTTGAGGTAATGTTCATGCTTATACTCATCCATATTTTATGCTTATTCACGTGTGCTAAGAAGTAGCTCTGGAAGCTGGTCAACAGTGATTTTCACATTAAAACACACACACTGCTGGATGTGGTGGTGGATGCCTTTAATCCCCCAGCATTTGAGAGGCAGAGGTAGGAGGATCACCAGGATTCAAGATCAGCCTGCAAATATACTGGCCAGATTGGGCCTTATATAAACAACCAAAAAAGTATGTGTGTGCATGCATGCACACACACACATATATAAACTTGGATAAAATAGTTAGATCAAATGTCTATAAAAACTTTACAGATGTATAAATATATAAGGTCCTAAAGCTCAACAACAAAAGACAACTCAGTTTAAAAATGGATAAAGAATTTGAAAGAGACATTTTTCCATAGAAGGCCATACAAATAGCCAATAAGACATGAAAAGTTACTAAACTTTCTCAATGATAGGGGAAAAGCAAATCAAAACCATAGTGAGTTCTTCCAGTCTTATTTATTTTGTGGTGCTGGAAACTTAACTCAGAGCCTTGAGCATAGTAAAGAAGCCCTCTACCATGAGCTCCAGCCCCAACCCTGTTAACTACAATTTAATACATGGAAAATAAGTGAGGATTTGGAAAAGTTAGTACTCTTTTTTTCTTCCAAATTTATTTATTTGTTTGATAGAGAATGGGAGCACTGGGGCCTTCAGCCACTGCAAACAAATTCCAGATACATGTGCCACCTTATGCATCTGGCTTATGTGAGTTCTGGGGAATCAAACCTGGGTCCTTTGACTTTGCAGGCAAGTGGCTTAACTGCTATGCCATCTGTCTAGCTCTAGAACCCTCTTTTATTGCCAGTAGGTGCAACTACTGTGGAAGACTAACATTCTGGTAATACTTAATAAAATTAAAAGAATTGAAACATCAGTGTTTATTTTATTTATTGTTTATTATATTGCACCATTACTTACAATAACCACAAATTGGAACCAAGTGTTTATCAGCAGATAGTAAACAAAAATGTTACATAACACAGCACATGATTATTCAACCACAGAAAAATTAAGTTCTTGACACATGCTACAATATTAAGCTGAGTGAAATAAACCAGTCAAAAAAGGACAAACAGGGTTTCAACCATATGAAATAACCTACAAGAGCATATTGATAAGACTGTGAGATAGATAAGGCTTGACCAGAGGCTAGAAGAAGAGAGAGAATATGGACAATTATTGTTGAATAGTTTCAGCATTTCTATTGAAGTCGTTCAAAAGATATGTGACAATACATGGTGTTGCAGTTACCTTGTTGTTCCTAGGACAAATACCTGACCAGAAGCAGCTTATGTAAGGGAAGGGTTTCTTTCAGGCTTACATATTCTAGGAGAAGCTTCAATATGGTGAAAAAAGCTGGCTCACCTCATCATGTATCCACATCAGAGAGACAGCAGCCAGCATCCTCAAGCACAAACAGTCAGAGCACCAGATGTCTGTCAGCATAACTCTTAGGTTTGAATAATACACTTAAATAGTTAAATACCCAGGCGTGGTGGTGCATGTCTTTTAATATCAACACTTGGAGCCCCATGTAGGAATTTGAGGCCACCTTGAGAATACGTAGTGAACTCCAGGTCAGCCTGGGACAGCAAGACCCTACCTCAAAAAAACATACATAAAGAGCTGGAGAGATGGCTTAGCAGTTAAGACACTTGCCTGTGAAGCCTTAGGACCCAAGTTAGATTCCTTGGTACCCACATAAGCCAGATGCGCAAGGTGGCGCATGTATCTGGGGTTTATTTGCAGTATCTGTAAGTCCTCATGCACCCATTCAAAAAGATAAAATAAAGGAAAAAAATCATATATGGCCAGGCATGCATGGTAGTATATTCCTGTAATCTTGGAACACCAGTACACAGGAGGCTAAAAATGGGAAGATCATAAGTTCAAGGACAGCCTGGGTTACATAGCAAGACCTGTTACAACAGAAAAGATAACAGTGCCATATTTTTGAGAGAGAGTGTGTGCGTATACACATATATATATAGAGAGAATATCTTCTCAATCTTTTAAAAATATTTTTATTTATTTGACAGAAAAAGAGAGAGAGAGAATGGGCATGCCAGGGCCTCCAGCCACTGCAAACGAACTCCAGATGCCCCCTTGTGCATCTGGCTAACATGGGTCCTGGGGAATTGAACCTGGGTCCTTTGGCTTTGCAGGCAAACACCTTAACCCTTAAGCCATCCCTCCAGCCCTCAATCTACTAAAGATTGCAATTAACTCTGGTTGATAATTGTAATGCAAGGCATTGGGAATAAGTCTTAGACAAATCTATTAATTAATACTATTTTGGTCATTTTAGATTTAGATATACAGGAATGTTTCATTTAGTAAGTAATTTTTATTTTATACTGAAACTGTCATTGTGGTCTTGCTAACAGATTTTCTCCACAGTTGTATCACATTATAACTTCAGAATTATATGCTTAAGAGTTAAGCCTGGGGCTGGAGAGATGGCTTAGCGGTTAAGTGCTTGCCTGTGAAGCCTAAGGACCCCGGTTCGAGGCTCGGTTCCCCAGGTCCCACGTTAGCCAGATGCACAAGGGGGCGCACACGTCTGGAGTTCGTTTGCAGAGGCTGGAAGCCCTGGCGCGCCCATTCTCTCTCTCTCCCTCTATGTGTCTTTCTCTCTGTGTCTGTCGCTCTCAAATAAATAAATAAATTAATTAATTAATTTTAAAAAAAGAGTTAAGCCTGTATGTATGGCCCAATAGTTCATATATCAAAGATGGGATTGGGGGCTGGGGAAATAACTCAGTTGGGTAAGTGTGTGTGTGTGTAAGCATGAGGACTTCAGCTTGTACCCCCAGCAACCACATAAAGGCTGGGCATGGTGGTGCACACTGTATTCTCAGTGCTTAGGATACAGAGATGGGAATTCTCAGAGCAAAGTGGTCAGCTAGATTAGCTGAAGCATTGAGAACTGGGCTTAAGTGAGAGCCCCTGTCTCAATAAATCAGATGAGAACAATAGACAGATACCATATCTCTATGCATGCTGCACACACATACACATTGGAGGTGATATTAGGAACGAAGATGGTTACTTTAAAAAAATTGTATTTATTATTATTATTATTTTGTTTTGTTTTTCAAGGCAGGGTCTCACTCTAGCTCAGGCTGACCTGGAATTCTCTATGTAGTCTCAGGATGCCTTGAACTCAAGGCAATCCTTCCTCTGCCTCCTGAGTGCTGGAATTAAAGACATGTGCCACCACAACTGGCCTTATTATTTATTTATTTACTTGAGAGAGAGAGAAAGAGAGAGAGAGAAGCAGATAGGAATGGGCATGCCCGCTCCTCCAGCCACTGCAAATAAGCTCAAGACACTTGCTCCACTCTTACATCTGGGGAATCAATTGAACCTGGCTCCTTAGGCTTTGTAGGCAAGTGCCTTAACCACTGAACCATCTCTCCAGCCAGAAGATGGTTACTTTAATAAAACAAAAGGTGGCTAAGAATCAGGTGTAGTAGTACATACCTATAATCTCAGCTATTTAGGACACTGTGGCAGGAGGATTATAAATTTGATGCCAGCCTTGAGTAACTCAAAACAACACTCAAAGGAATAGGGATGCATTTCATTGGTACATACTTATTCAGCATGCACCAGGCTTTACAGTTCGTAGTACCACAAAAATGAAATATAAGCAAAATTTAGGTGCTTGATGACTCAGTGGATAAGAGCCTTTCCTACATAAACAAGATGACCTAAGTCAATTTTTAGCATCATATATGTCTATAATCCCACAGTTGCTGGGGTCAGGCACAGGAAAATCACGGCTATTTGCTAGTCAGTTAATCTAACTGAAAAGCAGAGCTCCAGGTGCAGTAAGACACTGCTCAAGGAAATAAGATAGAATGACGGAGAAGGATAGCCAGCATCCTCCTCTACCTCCACGTTAGTGCATACAGTATGCATACGCCACTTGTGTACACACATACTTAATAGAACAACAAGGAAATTTTAGATGATATATGTGATGTTTAATAGCTCCGAAAAAGTAATTGTTCCTTTTATAGTTACCAAGTACTGTACATGTTGTTTTATTCAGGTTTACTAAAATACTATGGTCATTGTTTTTTAAATTAATGTTACTTTCTTTTGTCAGTTTGGAAGTTTGGATCAAAAGTTGGCCCTGGCTACTCGTATTCGTGGTCATGTTCTGCCATTAGCCTTGCAGATGTATGGTTGCCGTGTTATTCAGAAAGCATTGGAGTCTATTTCGTCTGACCAGCAGGTAATTGTAAGTTAAGAAAAAAGTTCTGTAATACTTTATTGAATTTTTAAGTAGTTTTTAAAGAATTTCTTAAAATGTAATAGGCATGTGTTTCAAAATAATCTTTTTGTTTTTGAGTTAGGGTCTCGCTGTAGCCCAGGCATTTTATTTTTTTTAATCTGGCAAGAATCTTAAAGAAAAATGATTTACAGATTTTTACAAATAGACTGAAGTCTCTTGGTACATTTCTAAAATAGCATATTACTAATTAAAAAAATATGTAACAAAGTTTTGATCAAGTCATCTGTTCCCTTATGCAGCTTTCCATGGAAGAGTGCATACTTTGTGGCAAGCAGGTCCAAATGATCTATAATTTTACATTTTACTATTTCTACTGTTTATTTGGGTTGTATCTAATACTTTTTTTGAGGTTAGGTTCTCTAGCTCCAGCTGACCTGGAATTCACTGTGTAGTCTCAGGCTGGCCTGGAACTCTTAATGGTCCTCCTACTTCTGTCTACTGAATGCTGGGACTAAAGGTGTTCACCACTATGCCCGGGTTATATTTCTTTCTCTCTCTTTTTTAAAAAGATCTATTTGTTGGGCTGGAGAGAGAGCTTAGTGGTTAAATTGCTTACCTACAAAACCAAACAACCAGGTTCAATTCCCAAGGATCCACATAAGCCAGATGCACAAGGTGATGCTTATGTCTGGAGTTCATTTGTAGAGACTGAAGGCTCTTGCATGCCCATTCATCCATTTTTTTCTCTCTTTATCTCTCTCTCATAAATACATAAAACAATATTTTTTATTTATTATTATTATTATTAGTTTTGTACTCAGTATATACAGTCAAGTTGGTACCATAATTAGCTTCCTCCCTGTCCTTCCCCCTCCACAGAGATCCTCCTCGTTGGAGAATGTGGGTCATGCATTGTGGGGTTAGCTATCAGTTGTGGGTAAGAGGCAATGTCTTTGTGTACCATGACCTACTGTGTGGCTCTTACATTCTTTCCACCCCCTCTTCTGCAGATTTCCCTGAGCCATGTTGGGTTCATTTTAGCTCTGCTTCAGTGATGAGGTGTTGGGAACCTCTGTGACTCTAGATATCCAGTGTGATAGGAGTTGAGTGCTCTTTGTCTATCTCCTTCACCCTGTGCTGGTACCAGGTTCACCAAGAACACTCTTACTCATTTCCCCAATTATTGTTAGTTTCAGCTAGGGTCCTGTTGAGGTGTGATGGGCTGGTTCTCTCCTTAGAATCTGCATCCATCGGAAAAAGAGAAGCAAAGTCTCCAATGGAGAGTGAAGTTAGTGCCAGATAAATGGAGTAATGTTTGTTTTTTTAGAGATAATTTAATAGGTGTAGGCCCTCTTGTAGCCTGCAATTGGTGGGAGCTTGGTAATAGAGAGTGGGTTCGTTTTGGGTATGACTCTGACTTGATTCCCAGCTCCAGCTTTGGGATCCATTCCACTGAGGAGATCAGTTAGCCAAATCAAGAGCAGTTGTTTTCTCACCATGGCTGTGTGCCACTATTGCACTTGCGTGAGTGTCACATAAGGTTATTTGTTGCTGAGTATTTTAGACCACAAGTTGCTTGGTCATTTTCCCCCAGTCGCTAATGTAGCACCTTCTGGCACTAGACGAGCTAACTGGGGATGACTCTCTTCCATCTTCGAGCCATGTCACTCCATGTTCTGTACCAACAGCATATGGTGTCTTCAGCAGTAGGGTCTTATCACTAACCTTTGCTGGGTCATCAAGTACTTGGACAGAAATCTGTCTTCTTTTGGGAAACCTTGTAGATCTCTCTCTCATCAAGAGCTCACTGTGGATGATAGCCACATGCTGGTACTGAGAATTACAGGTCAGTGCCTAAGAAGAGAAGGAAGAAAAAGATGTATAATATAAAAGACAGAAACAGGAACAGAAATAGAAGAAGATTAAGGTCAGTCTTCATCATACCTTCCCCAGGGCCTTGTGATTCAGATGCTCCCTTAAGGACCTAGTGAAGGTTCAACCATTTAGTCTGTCTTTTGGGATGTACAATTTTATGGTACCATTGCCTTTTGGGTCCACTTTTGTGTCTCCTACCCCCACCCTTGCTTATCCCTCCCTCTCCACCCACCCTATTGTCTGGTCCTAGAGATGCTTGTTAGTTATGTAGGCATCTCGGATAGATTCGGGTTAGGAGCCGTAGATGAGTGAGACCATTAGGACCCATAGATTAGTGAGACCGTGCAGCATTTATCTTTCTGTGATTGGATGAGTTCACTGAGAATGATCTGTTCCAGGTTCAATGATTTTTCTTCAAATTTCATTGAATTCCATTATGTGGATATACCACATCTTAGTTATCCGTTTGTCTAATGATTGACATTTGGGTTGATTCCAGCTCTTAGCTATTATGAATTGAGCAGCTGTAAACATGGCTGAGCAAATCTCCCTGAACTGAGGCTTGCAGCTTTTAGGATAAATGCCCAGTAAGGGAATAACTGGGTCTGTTGGTAACTCTATAGTCAACCTTTTTAGGCGTCTCCATATTGCTTTCCAAAGTGGTTGTGCCGTCTTACATTTCCACCAACAGTGGATGAGGGTTCCTATTTCATTTGATTTTTTTAATGTTTGCTATCCTTACTAGGGTAAGGTAGAATCTCATAGTTGTTTTCATTTGCATTTTCCTGATGAGTAGGGATGATGAACATTTTCTTAAGTGTGTATTTGCCATTTGTATTTCTTCCTCTGAGAACTGCTTGTCCAGCCCTTTGCCCCATTTTGTGAGTGGGTTGACTTTTTATTGTTTAGGTTTTTGAGTTCTTTGTAGATTATAGAAATTAGGCCTCTGTCAGTTGGATATTCAGCAAATATTTTCTCCCATTCTGTGGGAAATCTGTTTGGCTCTGCTTATTGTATGTTTGTGAAGAAACTTTTCAGCTTCATGTGATCCCATTGATTGAGTGACTATTTAAGATCCTGTGCTACTAGGGTTTTGTTCAGGAAGTCTTTTCCCGTTCCTATATTAAGGAAAGTTCTTCCTATTTTTAAAAAAACAAATAAAATTGTTTACTTATTTAAGAAAGAAAATGAGAGTGTAATATAAGCATTCCAGGTCCTCTTGCTAATGCATACAAACTCCGAATGCATGGACCATTTTGTTATCTGGCTTTACGTGGATTCTGCGGAATCAAACCTGGGCCATTAGGCTTTCCAACCAAGTACCTTAACTACTATGCCATCTTCCAGACCCTAATATATCTATTTTAAGAAGAAAAATTTTAAACCAATAATAATTCCCTTATATATATGTTGCAGTTAGGTTTGCATTGCTGGCAGAAAACACCCAACCAAAAGCAGCTTGTGGGGATAAAAAAGTTTATTTTGACTTACAGACTCAAGGAGAAGCTCACTGATAGCAAGGGAAAACGATGGCATGAGCAGAGCGTACACATCATCTCCTGGCCAACATCAGGTGAACACCAGGAGAGTGTGCCAAACACTAGCAAGAAGAAGCTGTCTATATAAGCCCACCCCCAACAATACACTGCCTCCAGGAGGCGTTAATTCCTAAATCTCCATCAGCTGGGAACCCAGCATTCAGAACACCTAAGTTTATAAGGGACACCTGAATTAAGCCACCATCACCATATATATAATTTAAAAGTCTAATGGACTGGAAGAATGGCTCCGCAGGTAAGGCACTTACCTGCAAAGCCTAAGGAGCCAAGTTTGATTCCCCAGTACACACATAAAGACAGATGCACAGAGTGTCATGTGCATCTAGATCTTTGCAGTGACTAGACCCTGGTATGCACATTCTCTCTATCTGCCCCTCTTTGTCATAAATTAAATAAACAGATAAATAATTTTTAAGTCTTAACTAGAGAAAAAATAATCCTTATAATAAGATTTTCTTCTTTGAGAGAAGAGAATACATAAATGAGAATGAGCCTCACATTTTAAATAGAAAGTCTAAATAATTTGATAAAATGTAAGTGCAATTCTAGTCGTATATTCATTGAACTTCCTTGTATGTTGTCAACATTTTTTTAAAGGTTTATTTTTATTTATTTGTTTACTAGAGAGAGGGAATGGGTGCACCAGAGCCTCTAGCCACTGCAAATGAACTCCAGACGCATGCACCACCAATATGCATCTGGCTTACATGGGACCTAGAGAATCAAACCTGGGTCCTTAGGCTTCACAGGCATGCAGTTTAACCGCTAAACCATCTCTCCAACTCTCAAAATAATTTTTGTTGTTGTTTGTTTTGTTTTTCAAGGTAGGGTCTCACTCTAGCTCAGGCTGACCTGGAATTTGCTATATAGCCTCAGGGTGGCCTCGAGCTTGTGGTGATTCTCCTATCTCTGCCTCCCAAGTGCTGGGATTAAAGGTGTGCACCACCACTCCCAGCTTTTAAAATGATTTTTAAAATGAAGTAGACAACAAATATTGACAAAGTGAGTAAGAATAAATGGTAGGGAAAAAAAGTAAATGCTGGTTCACCGTATTTTGAAATGTGTACTATGAAACAACACTGATTATTTTGTCCTTACATGAGCTTAAGCTGACTTTAGATGTGTATAAAGTACAAATTACAATAAAAGCAAGGGAAGGAAATAATTACTTCCTAAGCTGTAATGGTAATTAAGTTTAAAAGAACCATATTGACTTATAAAAGTAGAGCTTTAAAGACAAGGGTGTGTGTGTGTGTGTGCACATGCGTGCACGTGTATTAATAACAGCATTAAAAAAATCTCTAAAGGGGGCTGGAGGGATGGCTTAGCACTTAAGGTGTTTGCCTGCAAAGCCAAAAGACCCAGGTTCGATTCCCCAGGACCACAGTTAGCCAGATGCACAAGGGGGCTCACACGTCTGGAGTTCGTTTGCAGTAGCTGGAAGCTCTGGCATGCCCATTTCTCTCTCTTTCTTCCTCTTTCTGTGTCAAATAAATAAATAAAAACTTTAAAAAATCTCTTTAAGAGTCAGGTGTGATGGTTCTCTGTGGAGGCAGAGATAAGAGGTTCACTGTGAGTTCGAGGCCAGGTTTAGATATACTGCAGATACGTAAGTCTTAGTGAAAACTAGGTACTATATAATGGGATGTGTTCTTTAGGGGATTCTTAGCTCATTGTATTTTGTAATTTAATCAGTTTTAGTTTAGATGTAAACCTTTGTGCTGTAGGTTGACTTAACAGGATCCCTCCATAATTATATTAGTATGTAGGTGAGAGTCCTTTGTGTGAAAGGTATTTTAAATAGCTTTAGGCTGAATATGTGTACCCTCTTTGTCCACATGACTTTTTTGTTACTGTAATAAGACCCACAAATTATTGAAATAATGATACAGAAAAATCTATGCAGTAAATGTATTATACAGACATTAAGCAGCAAAAAAAAATGCCCATCAGTGAGTCCTTCACATAGCCCTAACTGTTCCATTTCTTACTGTGTTCCATGTACATCCATACATAAAAATTGATTTCTTTTTATTTCCATTTATTTGAAAGCAATGGACAGATTGAGAGAAAGAGGCAGATAGAAAGAGAATGGGCACACCAGAGCCTCTGGAAACTGCAAACAAACTCCAAATGCGTGTGCTCCTTGTGCATCTGGCTAACGTGGGTCCTGGAGAATCTAGCCTCGAACCGGGGTCCTTAGGCTTCACAGGCAAGCGCTTAACCGCTAAGCCATCTCTCCAGCCCAAAATTGATTTCTTAAGGCCAGGCTTGGTGGTGTACACCTTTAATCCCAGAACTCAGGAAGCAGGGATAGAAGGATCACTTTGAGTTCTAGGCTAGCCTGGAACTACAGAGTAAGTTTCAGGTCAGCCTAGGCTAGAGTGAGACCCTACCTCAAAAGAAAAGACAAAAATAATTCCTTAAAGACAAGGTAGAGATGCTAAATAGGTCAGAAGTATGAAGTTCTAAAAAAATATATTAAATAACCAGCTGAAAAATATTTGTAGGAGATGTGCCCAGGGAAAATAATAGTTTACATATGGCAAGTTCAGCATCATTAGGTTATATGTCAGCATGTATCATTAAAATTATTATCCTACACTGTGTTTCAGTAATTTGTATCTTCAGTTATTTCTGTTAATATATGAGAAGTGTTTTTTAATTTTTTCATGTGTTAAACAAATTTCAAGAAATACTTTTGAGTATACTTTATTCCCATCTCAGTATTTTTAACTCTTGTTTATTGAAGTAAATACATGTTCTTCTTTGCAGAGTGAAATGGTAAAGGAGCTAGATGGCCATGTACTGAAATGTGTGAAAGATCAGAATGGAAACCATGTTGTACAAAAATGTATTGAATGTGTTCAGCCACAGTCGCTGCAGTTCATCATTGATGCTTTCAAGGGACAAGTAAGATTGATTGATTGTGTCTGATTTGTTGGAACTTTTTTTAAAATTTTGTTTATTTTTACTTATTTGAGAGCAACAGGGCAAGGCCTCCAGCCACCGCAAATTCCAGATGCATGTGCCCCCTTGTGCATCTTGGCTAACGTGGGTCCTGGGGAATCGAGTCTCAAACTGGGGTCCTTAGGCTTCACAGGCAAGCACTTAATCGCAAAGCCATCTCTCCAGCCCTTGTTAGAACTTTCATAATTTGAATATTAATTTTTGTTCTTTTGAGGTAGGGTCTGACCTAAAATCACTATGTCGTCTCGGGCTGGCCTCAGACTCACATGGTCCTCCCAAGTGCTGGGATTAAAGGCATGTACCAAGCCTGGCAATTTTTTTCCCTCTTAAATCATGCAGTAATATCCAGCACTTTCATACAAATACAGCCCACAATATTGTAAATGTAAGACAGGTATGGTACTACACACCCAACACTGGAGAGGCTGAGATAGGAGTATCATAGCTTTAAGACTAGTCTAGGATACATAGGCAAGTTCCTACCTTAAAAAGTAAGAGTAGGGCTGGAGGGATGGCTTAGCGGTTAAGACGTCTGCCTGCAAAGCCAAAGGACCCAGGTTCAATCCCCCAGGTCCCACATTAGCCAGATGCACAAGGGGACGCATCTGTCTGGAGTTCGTTGGAAGTGGCTGGAGACCCTGGCATGCCCATTCTCTCTCTGTCTCTCTATCTGCCTCTCTCTCTCCCCCTCTTTCTCTGTGAAATGAATAAACAAATAAAATATTTTTTTAAAAAAAGAGTATAGCTGGGTGTGCTATTGCACACCTTTAATCCCAACTCTGCAGCCTGGGCTAGAGTAAGACCCTACCTCAAAAAACAAAACGGGTCTGGAGGGATGGCTTAGTGGTTAAGGTGTTTGCCTGCAAAACCAAAGGACCCAAGTTCATTTCTCCAGGACCCATGCTAGCCAGATGCACAAGGGGGCGCACATGTCTGGAGTTCGTTTGCAGTGGCTGGAGGTCATGGCGTACCCATTCTCTCTCCCTCCCCCAACCCCTTTCTCTTGTCAAATAATTAAAAATAATTTTAAAAAGTTTTTAAAGTATGCATTAATTTGTGCCTCTTACAGAATTATTGTATACCTTCACTTTTTTGAAGCTGAAAAAATGTAGAAGGATCTGGTCATATTATTTTAAATAATTAGAAACCTGGTCATATTATTTTAAATAATTAAATAATAATTAAATAATTACATTATTTTATATTATATTATTTTAAATAATTATAAACCTGGTCATATTATTTTAAATAATTATAAACCTTCCAAAATTCTTGGAAGGATAAGAGGAGACTTAAAACCATATGTACAAGGGCAAGAGAGATGGCTCAGTGGCCAACTGCTCTTCCTAAACTTCATCTGCCTTAGTTCCACTCTTCAGAACCCACATAATAGCTGGGCATGGCCAGGCACATCTGTAATCCTAGTCCTGTGGGGAACAGGGACTGGAGAATCACTGGTGCTAGCAAAGGGCCGACTCTGGGATCAGTAAGACCCCATCCTCACAAGGAATAAACAGTTGGATGAGTAATGAAAGGGGGTCACCAAGTATGACAACATCAGCATGTACACGTTCATACATAGATGCACCATACCATTCATATTATGCACATGCAAAAAATAATGACTGTCTAGATGTGTGCACTATAAAGACAGAATATCTAGCAGTTAATAGCTTATGCACAATAATTAATAGTTCCTAATTACAGTGCCAAGGTATTACTTCCACCATCACTAGTTCATTTCCAATAATATGTCTTATTTTTTTTATTTTTAATTTAATTTTTATTAACATTTTCCATGATTATAAAAAAATCCTTTGGTAATACCCTCCCCCCCCACACTTTCCCCTTTTGACATTCCATTCTCCATCATATTACCTACCCATCTCAATCATTGTACTTACATATATACAATACCAACCTATGAAGTACCCTCCTCCCTTTCTCTTCCCTTTATATCTCCTTTTTAACTTACTGGCCTCTGCTACTAAGTATTTTCCTTCTCACGCAGAAGCCCAATCATCTGTAGCTAGGATCCACATATGAGGGAGAACATGTGGCGCTTGGCTTTCTGGGCCTGGGTTACCTCACTTAGTATCTTATTCTTATAACTAGGTTACTTTGAGGGGGATATGTTTTGTTGCATTTTTGGGGATTAAACTCCAGGTCTTCTATATGCTGAGCAAACACTTTCCCAGTGAGCTTAATTCAGTCATCTACCCTATACTTCCCAGTCTTTGATAAATATATCCCCTACTCATATATTTATTTTATTTTATTTGAGAGAAAAAGGCAGATAGAGAGAATGGGCACACCAGGGCCTCCAGCCACTGAAAATGAATTCCAGGTGCATGTGCCACTTTGTGCATCTGGCTTATCTGGCTACTAGAGACTTGAACCTGCATCCTTAGGCTTCGCAGGCAAGCACCTTAATGGTTAAGCCATCTCTCCAGGTCCCCTCCCTTCCATTTTTAACTGTCACGTGTTATCAAATATCTGTCAGTGTCATTGCACTATTTAAAAAAAAATAACAGAAAATGCACCTTTTGATTCTTCTATTTGTTTTAAGGTATTTGTGCTTTCAACCCATCCTTATGGCTGCAGAGTAATTCAGCGTATCCTAGAGCACTGCACTGCAGAACAGACCTTACCTATCTTAGAGGAACTTCACCAACATACAGAGCAATTGGTACAGGTATGAGTTCCCTAATTTGAACTGTTTTTTTTTTAATTATTTAGATCAAAAAAAAAAACTTATTCAAAATTTTGGTTTTGTACATCATGCTTTGTGGGTGTTGGGGAATTGAGCTTAGACCTACAGGCTTTGCAACTTAGTGCATTTAATCAAGCAGAGTCTTCTCCTCAGCCCTGATATATTTTTTATTATTTTATCTTTTTAATTTTTTTATTAACAACTGCCATAATTATAAATAATATCCCATGGTAATGCCCTCCCTCCCCCCCACTTTCCCCCTTTGAAACTCCATTCTCCATCATAGCCCCTCCTCCTCTCAGTCAGTCTCTTTTATTTTGATGTCATGATCTTTTCCTCCTATTATGATGGTCTTATGTAGGTAGTGTCAGGCACTGTGAGGTCATGGATATCCAGGCCATTTTGTGTCTTGAGGAGTACGTTGGAAGTACTTACTACCCTTCCTTTGGCTCTTACATTCTTTCCACCACCTTTTCTGCAATGGACCCTAAGCCTTGGAAGGTGTGATTGAGATATTGCAGTGCTGAGCACTCTGGTCACTTCTTTGAGAGAAAAAGGCAAATAGAGAGAATGGGCACACCAGGGCCTCCAGCCACTGAAAATGAACTTCAGGTGCATGTGCCACTTTGTGCATCTGGCATGGTGCCTTCTGAGTCATCCCAAGGCCACTGCCATCTGAAAAGAGATGGCTCACTACCAAAAGTGAGAGTAGCATTAATATATAAGGATGACCATTAAGAGAAGTGCTTACTGGGCAGTTTGATGAGCATAGTGTATACATTTAGCCAGACAGCAGCAGACGTTACACCCTTATGGCTCATGACTACCCCTGTTTTAGGTTTTTAGTATCAGGGTTGTATTCCCTCCCATGGAGCAGGCCTCCAGTCCAATTAGAGAGCAGTTGGTTTCCACCATGACAAATGTGCCACTATTGCACCCGTTGTCTTATTTGGCCTAGCCGGCCAAATATAAGGGTTGCAGTGTCCACTGTTGAATATCTTCACTGGTGATTTCTCTCTCCCATCGAACTGCATGCAGATTGGCTTCTTCCAGCTTTCTGTCAGCTGGTCTACATGGAGGAGGTTATCAACTCAGTTCCAGCATGATTTCTTAGTGGCCTTGCAGCCCAAGTATGTGGAGTCTTCAGCAACAGGGTCTTCCTGGTGGGAAACCAAGGGCCTCAGCAATAGCCTGTGATGTTTTGGGGGCACCTGAGTTGTTTTTAAGAAGTCATTTATTGTTAAATGATAGAAACAGTCAAGAAAAAGCTTATTGTAGCTGAGTGTGATGATACATGCCTTGAATCTTAGTATTATGGAGGTAAAGGAAGGAGAAATACTCAGTTTGAGGCCAGCCTGGAACTACAGCATGAGTTACAGGTGAGTCTTGGGCTAAAGGGAAACCTTGCCTTGAAAAACAACAACAAAAGCTTATTGGGCTGGAGAGATGGCTTACTGGTTAAGGCGTTTGCCTGCAAAGCCAAAGGACCCAGGTTCTGTTCCCCAGGATCCCCATAAGCCACATGCACAAAGTGGCACTTGTGTCTGGAGTTTGTTTGCTGCAACTGAAGGCCCTGGAGCATCTATTCTTTCCTCTCTCTCAAATAAATAAAAAGCTCACTGTGTTCTCTGGGTTCTATTACTGGATTTTTAAACAAATAACACATCTTTAAAGAAAAAGATCATTCTTGGGCTGGAGAGATAGTTTAACGGTTAAGGCACTTGCCTGTAAAACCTAAGCACCCATTTTCTAGTTTCTCGGTCCCACATAAGCCAGACACACAAGGTGATATATGCCCACAAGGTGGCACATGCATTGGGTGTTCATTGATTACAGTGACTAGAGGCCCTAGTGTGCCAATTCTCCCTTCTCCCCCTCCCACTTGCATTTAAAGGGGGGGGGGCAGGCTTCTGGGCTTGCCTCAATTTTTTTTTTTCTTCAAGGTAGGGTCTTGCTCTAGCCCAGGCTGACCTGGAATTCCCTATGTAGTCTCAGGGTGTCCTCAAACTCACCCTAATCCTCCTACCTCTACCTCCCAAGTGCTGGGATAAAAGGTGTGTACCACCATGCCTGGCTAAGAATGATTATTCTTAAGGAATTACTCTCTGATTTAAAGTAATTTTGAAATGTCTGTCTGCAGGATCAATATGGCAATTATGTTATTCAGCATGTATTGGAACATGGCCGGCCTGAAGACAAGAGTAAAATTGTTTCTGAAATCAGAGGAAAGGTCTTAGCCCTGAGTCAACACAAATTTGCCAGGTATTGCTTTATTTCCTACTTGTAGAAGTCATTTCTTTCACCTCTTTCTATATAATACATGAGAATATTTTAATAGTGTCATAATTAAATTTATGAATGACAAAGTGTGAGGTGTGGTTTGATGACAGTTTCTGTTTTAAAAATAATTGCAAGACAAGAGAACCTTATTCCTGTTTTCTATTTCATTGGAGCAAATTCTTTTAAAACTCAAGGACATTTTGTTGTAAAGAAAAAAATGACAGTTTATGTATGTGTTTTAATTTTTAGCAATGTAGTAGAAAAGTGTGTTTCTCATGCCTCCCGTGCTGAGAGAGCTTTACTCATTGATGAGGTTTGCTGTCAGAATGATGGTCCTCACAGTGCCTTATACACCATGATGAAGGACCAGTATGCCAACTATGTGGTTCAGAAGATGATTGATATGGCTGAGCCTGCGCAGAGAAAGATAATCATGCACAAGGTAACAGAGTTCTTAGCACGGAAATAAATAATAACATGTGTGGGACTTTTGACTACACATTTAACTCTTATGTGCTAATTTCTCCACATTGTTGTAGCTGGAGAAAACAGTTAGAAACCTGTGGATAACATTCAAGAGATGTTGGCCCTTTAGTAGATCTTAGGGTAAATCTCTTCAGTGAAGCCGTTCATTTCTCTTTCATTTATCAACACTTGATATTATTCTTCCTTCATGTTTTTTGGATATATTTGACTTGCCATCATATATGGATTTGATCATTGATCTTCTAAATATTAGTAGATTTCCTCTAGAGAAGATTTTGTGTTTTATTTTTTTCAGGTTGTATAGTATTCTTCATATTACTTTCTAGTTGTTTTTCTTTAGTTTAATGATTCTTTAAGAAATCATTAATTGCTATAGGAAACTTTATACTTAAAACAACAACAACAAAAAATAACACTAAAGCTAGCCACAGTGGCACCCAGCTATAATCCCTAATCAAGAGGCTAAAGTGAGAGAATTTCAAGTTTGAAGCCTATGGAAACAGGTAGCAAAATTGTCTCAAAATAATAAAACTGGGCTGGAGGGATGGCTTAGCAGCCAAGGCACTTGCCCACAAGGCCAAAAGGCCCAGGCTCAATTCACCAGGACCCACATATGGCAGATGTACAAGGTGGTGCTTGCATGTGTAGTTTGTTTACAATGGCTAAAGGCCCTGGCGTACCCATTCTCTCTCCCTCTCCCTCTGTCAAATAAATTAAATAAATAAAAATAAATTAAAAAGCCAAAACTGCAAGAATTAATATTTTACTCACTGAGGGCAGTCTGTCACCTCTTTGGGTCTTTCCTTGTACTGGGAGAAAATAACTTTGAGAGCCCTTGATGCCATAAAAGTGTTGTAGCAGAGCACAGTAAGTTATTAATCAATGTTCAGTTTTTTAATTTGTCCTTCAAGTTGATGTACTAAATTTTCTGCTTTTTAAATTCAGCTTTTAAAAATATATTAAAAGGATTTCAATTTATTTTGAACATCCAGAGTAGAGTATCTGTCGAGCAAACATTATATGTGTTGCATTCTAGTTGTTTCTAATTTTGTTTTGTTTTTCAATGTAGGGTCTTGCTCTAGCCCAGGCTGATCTGGAATCCACTATGTAGTCTCCAGGTGGCCTCAAACTCACAGCAGTCCTACCTCTGCTTCCCGTGTGCTGGGATTAAAAGTATACACCATCATGCATGGCTGTTGCTGATTTTTTTTTTTTTTTAATATTTCATCTGTTTGCAAGGAGAGAGGGAGAGAATATGGACACACCAGGGCCTCTAACTGCTGCCAGTGAATGCCAGATGAATTTGCTACTTTGTGCATCTGGCATTTCATGGATACTGGATAACCAAACCCAGGTCGTTAGGCCTTGCAGGCAAGCTCTTTAACCACTGAGCCATTGCTCCAGCCCTGTTTCATTTTTTTAACTGTTAGAAGTGTACTTTATACATATGTCTGTGCATAGTTATTTTGATACAAGGGATTCCTGGATATGGATAGACTGCCAAGATGCACTAAAAAGTAAAAAATCCTCCAAGTTTATGCATGTAAGAAAAGTACCTATGAACTATAGCCTCATAACAGATAACAATATGCATTAGAACTTGTTACTGTAGATAGAAAGATAACATGGTTTCTGAAGAAAGTCATAGCTCCCTAGTGCTGTTTTCCTGCTATATATGTAGAGCTGCCCTTTTTCTACACATAGATAGTTAAGATAGTAGTGGTTTATCAAACAAGTTTGAGAGCAGATGAATTCATCATTTTAAACATTTTGAGAGATAAAATGGATCAGTATTGCTTTTGCAAAAGGTGGCTGTCTTTGGATTTAAATTTAAATGGTCATGTTCCTTAAATCACCTACACTTGAGGGTGGTTTTTTTTTTTTAATAAATCAGAAATTAAAATTACTTAGATTTCTTAAGCAGACTATTTGTTTTTCAGATTCGACCTCACATTACTACTCTGCGCAAATATACATATGGGAAGCATATACTGGCCAAATTGGAAAAGTATTATTTGAAAAACAGCCCAGATCTAGGGCCTATTGGAGGACCACCAAATGGAATGCTATAAAGACAAAAGAAAAAGATGATGATTAAACCATGTGAAAAGAATGGATTTTCTTTGTGAATTATCAAAACACAGCTCAACTATGAATCTTTGATTTTTTTAAAGCAAAACTATTTATTGACTTTCTTCATCCATTTGTAAATTTTTAAGGTTCTTGTGTATATTTAGGGGTGGGGGTGGTGAATTATAAATTACATTCAGCCCTGAATGGAGACCTATCAGATTGGATTGCTGGCAAAGCACAGAATGCCTGTATATGATGTAACTGTATCAAAAAAAAAAAAAGACAAAAAAATGCTGTCACATATTTTGTAAATTTTTACCTTGTAAAGTCACAAAAATAGTTTTTAAAGGAAAAAGTACAGTATTCTTTTAATAAACTGGCTCACAGTCTGGTAGGTCTACAACCCCATAGCACAACAGGTTTATAGAGATGTATATAGAATTATAGTCCTTATTTTTTTTCCTTTGCGTAAAGCCTTTTATAACAAATTAACAATCAACTACATAAATATTATTGATATTTTAAAAAGAAAGTTAAGTTGTATTTTGATAATTCACAAATTATCATGCAAATAAAATCTCAGCAAGTAAGACAAGAATAAAGTGATTTGAGATAAAGGAACATTTATGGTGGGTGTGATTTTAATGCAAATATTGCTCTGCAGTGTCTCTGGCAATGTACAGAAGAATTGTATATACTTACCTATGTAGTTGTTCTAAGAATTAGAGGGAACAAAATCATGGTGGCACTTCTATCCAGTTAAGTGCACTAAATGAAAAGTTGAATTCCATATTAACTTTTCAGTTTGGTTTTGTAATGAGAAAGAGTGGGAATTTGTTTTTTGTTCTTATAGAATTACAAAGACATGTTGAGGCAAAGTGTTGAGCTTTATTTTGCTTTTTCATAGTAAATACATAAAGTAGGAACCAGATAGAGGTGAAAAGGGGACACTGAAAAGTGAATTTGATAGCTCAACATTTAAGCATGATTACATATTCAGATAGCTTATTTTGCTTCCTATAAATATATGCATTGTGTGTGTAGTAATAGGTGTAAGTTTACACTTTGAAAGCAGATCTTGTTTCAGTGTTTATTATAAAAGCCTTGCTAATTTCGTAGTGACACTCTTGGTTGTACAGGTGTACATTTGTAAACCTTCATGCTGTAAATGGAATTTGTTTTCTCTCTTTGGGAAACATTTGCATTTTAGTGTACATTCATGTCCCTGCCCTTAAACCTGGCAATATAGTGTTGTATAATGTAAATTTATTTCTCCAAATTGAGAGTGATTTTTTAAAAATTTTTTATCTTTATATAGTTTCAGAAGTATGAACCAGCTTTCTTTTTATTATTGTGGAAAACATTTTCTTTTATAACATAGTTGTTGACTCTGTTAATATGGACATGCTAGGATTTGGATCACTTTCAATTGAAGTCAGGGTATTGTGCATAATAGAAAGTATTGGACTGAGATATTTAAGTACCATGGAGGCCAATGCTTTTCCCATCTTTAAATGTGATGTGACTTTTTTCTTTGTACAGAAGAGTACTGTATTTTTGAATAGCTGACTCCCAAGTAAGAGCAAATCTGTATGATAACATTTTTTTCTCTGGACATAGACATTATAACAGTGACATGATGTACATTTACAAGCGGCCTTATGTACATTTCCCAACAATCTTTTTAAGGCAAAATTGTGACCATATGTATAATTGAAATCGTTTTTAATCCTTTGCCTATGAAAATATTTTGGAAAAAACTTGCTTTGTATATTCAGTTTCTGAAAGATAAAGAAAGTGCTTTGTATTTTGTTGAAGTCAGTATTTTGTATAAAAATTTTTGTTGACCCACTTAAGTTTAGTGCTGAAAACTAAAATGAACATGCTATTTCTGTCAGTTAAATGTGAAATGATTTTTTTTTTTCTTTTTTACTAGAGGTCTGCAAAAGAAAAGCAGTCTTCTGAGCACAATGTTAAGTGTAAAGATTTTTCATGTAGCTATTCACATCATGAACCTCAAGAATGGCATGAAGTTTGGGCTGCCAGGGATTCATTTCATATTTGATACTGAGTTACAGCTTTCTAATCCAACATTCCTTGGTGAGACTATTATGTCCAGTCATTTGTCACTGTTCCTTCTCAGAGTCACACCAGTTCATGAGTGTATCCCTGTCCCAGGAGCAGTACTTCTTCACCCAAGTACAGTGGCTCTTTTCTACCATTTCTAACTTCTGTTTTGCCAGTCTCAGAGTGTCTTGGCCCCATGCTGAACTTTTCTTCCTAGTATCAACCCATGGTTTCAGGATCAAAGCTGTCCTTGTTGAATATTGGTAATGACTCCCTGCAAAAATAGTCTTTCATCTGTTGGCCCAGAGGGCTATCACTGCAATTTTTAAGAAATGGCAGGTTCTGGAGAATGTTACTTGGAAACTAAAATCCTCTAGTGGTCCTGATGTTCCTGTATTTTCCAGTACTGACAGCCCCAGTCCCAATTCTTTTAGGCATATTTTAGGGGGGGGGGGAACTGTTGTAAAAGTTTTATGGTCTACCATTTTTGGTGCCCACCCCAACTCCACCTTTTAGTATATTGGTATGAAATTTTGGTAGTCTTAACATTTCAGAATAAAGAGATTTGATTGAGCAGAACTACTTGAGCTTTACTCTGGAGCGTCTCCTTTTGATAAGGATTGTTTCTGGACCAGTTTGTCTAAGTCCTGGCTCTTAATTGGTTCATATGAAATGTTATCTTCACTTTGTATATTATGTATAAATTAGAAAATGAAAATGTGTGAATAACATTGTATGAAATAAACCTGGTCTTGTGTTTTTCTCTAGATATAATAACCCTCTCTTCCTCCATTATAATTAGGATTTCCCATTCAAGTTTAAGTTATGAGGTATAACTTGCTATTTCTAGCCTTATGTGAATGTGAGTGTTTTAATAACCTTGGTTCCCTGATGGGAGACCCCTGCTTACCTCATTCGTTTTAGGAATTAAGCATATATTAAAAACTACCATGAGTGAACCCAAAATGCAGATTGCTCATCTGAATCTTTAGGGTTCTTTTTCTTGGTTTGAGTCTTGTTCTGAGCAAACTTCTGAATTGTTGACCTCTACCCCACTTTGTAGGGAAATACAAAGATCCCAGAAGAAAGTATCATCACCCCCCAGCCCCCCACACACAGTTTTGCTGCTAAAAATCCCAAAAGAACTTACAGGAGCTAGTGCCTTCAGGGAATTACTCCAGTATGTTTAGATTCCATTCACAATTGTTTTTTAAATTTTGTACCAGGAAGGGGCTCTATAGAACAGCTCTTGCCTAGTATGAGTCTGGCCTGGGTTCCATCCCCAGCACCCTAAACAAAAATCAAAAGCCTACAGGGAATTCTTTATTCTCATGCTTTAGTGGCAGTCAACTGGGGTTACCTGAGCCACTACCAAATGAAAAGCCTCTGGGCATTCACCCACCTAATGCATCAACTTTGAGGTTCACCTGAAGGAGCCATAGTAACCTCAGAAAAACTAATTTGGCATATAGCGAGGAAAGATTGAGAAAAATGTGCGTGTTGATCTAAACCATTTTTAGCATCACCCTGGGCAATAGAGTTCATGTGGCAAGAACCACCACAAGCAGTAGAAACAAATTTGAAGCCTGCTGGGCACAGTGGCATATGTAATTCTAGCATTCAGAAAGTTGGGGCTTACGACGAGAATTTGATGCCAATCTGAGCCTCTTAGATCCTGTCTCAAAGAAAACTGTGTCTATATGTGAAGAAGCTCAATGGGGTCTTTGCCCAGCTCTTCACAAAACACCAGACTCCACCTTGAGAGTCAGAAGACCTGTCCGGGTTTTCTGCTCCTACAGCCTGGCCATGCTGCCTCTTCCAAAGTCAAGCAGGAATCTCAAGCCCTGGAAATGTTGCCCCTTTAGTTTGGTGTAGTTAATCTCTAAACAGGATTTGATATACACGCCTTACCTTCTTGAATAAGGAAAGAATCCTCATTCACCATGGCTTCAATTGCCATTGTATGGACACTTGGAACTATATAATTTTGTATCTTGGCCAAGCCCAAGCCATTTTCCTCCCACCTATACCATGAAATGTTTCACTCTTGAGTTCCAACACCTTCAATCGCATGTCTTATTGCCCCTACTTTGCATTTCTGAAACTGATTCCATCTTCTTGTACCTCCCCTACCCCAACTTTGTCTCTTCCCTTCCTGAATTAAAGTACATCCCAAATAGTGCACAGGAAATACTAATACTAAACAATTATCTGAAATTCAGGTTTTTTTTAACTTTTTTTTTTTCATTATTTATTTGAGAGCAACAGGCACAGAGAGAAAGACAGAGGGAGAGAGAGAGAATGGGCGCGCCAGGGCTTCCAGCCTCTGCAAACGAACTCCAGACGCGTGCGCCCCCTTGTGCATCTGGCTAACGTGGGACCTGGGGAACCAAGCCTCAAACCGGGGTTCATAGGCTTCACAGGCAAGCGCTTAACCGCTAAGCCATCTCTCCAGCCCTGAAATTCAGATTTTACTGGAGTTTATTGACTATGTCTGGCAACTCTTTTTCAGGCCTCTTTCTGATGAGCCAGTTCCTTCTACTGTTCAGCCCTGGAACTCTGAGGGTTTCCTCAGACATAACAGATGACTCCTTTAGGCACAGTGTCATGCTCTTTTGATGGTTCTTCGTTGCAGTCACTTGTGTTTGTGCTTGTCCAACCACACTGTAAGCCTCATGGAGGCCAGGCTGGATGCTTCTCTCTCTCTACCCAAAGTTAGGTACTTTAGACGAGTTCACAAATGGAAGTGCCAACCATTTCCGTCATACAGAGACCTTCAGTCAGGTTTGTCAGCTGCTGTGCCCAAAGGTCCACACTGCCAGGTCCCCAAAGTTACTCTGGAAACAGTATGTTTGGGGCCAGGAATATTGTTCCCTGAAAATGCTTGCCTAGCATGTGCAAGGACTTGGGTTCTATCCTCAGGACTAGAAAAGAAAGGGGAAATCAATCAGAAGCATAAGTGAAAAACAAAAGGCCTCCCCCTTCAATTCCACTCTCCACTCTAGCTAGTCACTCCTAAGTTAGGTATGCAACTTCCAAATCTTTCTCTGTATGTTTATTAGGCCATAATGAAAAAAGTCTGAGTAGAATGAAGAATTAAAAATTAGGATTATATTTAGAAATGAAAGATGTCTATTAATTTTGTATTTTATGAAAAGAGATACATCCATTACAACTTGGACATTTAAAAATATCCTTTATATCTTCTACATTAATGAGCTAATTTTTTTTTTTTTTTTTTTTTTTTTTTTTTTTTTAGTTTTTCGAGATAGGGTCTCACTCTAGCCTCGGCTGACCTGGAATTCACTATGGAATCTCAGGATGGCCTTGACCTCACAGTGATCCTCCTACCTCTGCCTCCTGAGTGCTGGGATTAAAGTCGTGTGCCACCACGCCTGGCTTATGAGCTAATCTTTTTAAAACTATGAGGAGAGAATGAATATAAGCACAACAGGACCTCCCACTATTGTAACAAACTCCAGATACATGCACCACCATGTGCATCTGGCTCCACATGGTTACTGGAGAACTGAAGCCCAGCTAGCAGGCCCTGCAAGCAAGCACATCCAACCACCAGGCCATCTTCTCATCCTCTAATGAGCTAATCTTGTATAGAATAAGCTGTGTTGGATTAATTTCCAAACTAGCAATAGCAAGTCATAGATATAAAACCTCAGAAATTTAGGCCAAAAGGGATTTACAGAAAAATACCTACCCAAAAAATTGGAAAAGAAAATTTAAGAAGCTATAGAATAACAAATTACGAAGAAAGTAGAAGAAAGGGATAGGAAGTTGCCTCAATCAGTAAAGTGCTTGCTTTGCAAACATAAGGGCCTGAGTTTGATCCCCAAAACCTATGTAAAAATGCCAGGTATGGGGATGGAGTGATAGTTTAGTGGTTAAGACATTTGCCTATGAAGCCTAAAGACCCATGTTTGATTCCCCAGCACCCACATAAGCCAGATGCACAAAGTGGTGCATGCATCTGGAGTGAGTTTGCAGTGGCTAGAGACCCTGACATACCCACACTCCCTCCCTCTATCTCTCTCATAAATAAAAAAAACAATTTTCTTAAATGCCAGATGTGGTATATGCCTGTAATCATAGCACTGAAAAGGCAAGCAAGCAGATCCTTAGGACTCACTAGCCAGCCAATATGGCCTAATTGGTGAGTTTCAGGCTAATGAGAAACCTTGATTCAAAAAGGTGTTCCTAGGCTGAAGAGGTGGCTCAATGTTAAGGCACTTGCTTATGTACCCTAACGACCTGGGTTCAATTTTCCTGTACCCATGTAAAGTGGTACATGCATCTGGAGTTTGCTTGCAATGGCAAGAGGCCCTGGCATACCCATCGGTTCATGCTCATTCCCTCCCCCCTCCCTTTCTCCTTATAAATAAATATATTTTGTTTAAAAAAAAAAAAACATGTTCCAGAGGTAGGTGGATCATCATCATGAGTTTGAGGCCACCCTGAGACTGCATAATGAATTCCAGGTCAGCCTGAGCTGGAGTGAAACCCTACCTTGAAACTCCAAAAAAAAAAGAGGCCTTTCTTTTGAGCAGGACATATTGGCGCACGCCTTTAATCCCAGCACTCATGAGGACCACTGAGTTCAAGGCCACCCTGAGAGTACATAGTGAATTCAGGTCAGCCTGAGCTAGAGAGAGACCCTATCTCAAACAACAACAACAACAAACCATGTTCCTAAACCGGCCATAGTAGCACATGTGTTTAATCCCAGCACTCAGGAAGCTGAAGTAGGAGGATCACCATCAGTTTGAGGCCAGCCTGGAGCTGGCTTCTGGTGTCATTTCAGTTTTTTGTTGTTTTTCAAGGTAGGATCTCAATGCAACCCCGACTGACCTGGAACTCGCTCTGCAGTCCTAGGTGACAATCTACCTACGTGTGAGTACGCTAGGATTAAAAACTGTGTGTGCCACCACGCCTGTTGTTGGTGTGTTCTTTTTTAAACACTATTCACCATTTTTGAGAGAGGTTCTATCATTAACCTAGAGCTCACCAAATATGCTGGCTAGAGAGCCCCAGAGCCAGAGAGCCCGTCTTGGCCTCCCCTGCACTGGGATTATAAAGATAGCCCACCATGTGTGTGGGTACTGGGAATTTAACACAGATCCTCATGCTATCTCCCCAGAGCTTTAATGAAAAAAAAAGTTTTTTGAGGTATGAATTCACCGTGTATTTTCAGGGTGGCCTTGAACTCTCAGCAATCCTCCTACCTCTGCTTCCAAGTGCTAGGATTAAAGGTGTGTGCCACCATGCCCATGATTAGATTCTTCAAATCATGAATGTACCTGTGTATTTTTATTTTACTAGCTTTCGTTTGTTTATTGTTTTTTTTCAAGGTAGGGTCTCACTTTCGCCCAGGCTGATTTGGCATTCACTCTTTATGTAGTTCCAAGACGGCCTCGAATGACCCGATCCTCCTACCTTTGCCAACCAAGTGCTGAGATTATAGTTGTACACCACCATGCCCAGTGAAACTTTCAACTTTCTGGTTGTATGCTTTGGTACTTCTTGGATTTGTTATTACAAGCAAATATTTTTTTAATTAATTTATTTATTTGAGAGTGACAGACACAGAGAGAAAGACAGATAGAGGGAGAGAGAGAATGGGTGCGCCAGGGCTTCCAGCCTCTGCAAATGAACTCCAGACGCGTGCGCCCCCTTGTGCATCTGGCTAACGTGGGACCTGGGGAACCGAGCCTCGAACCGGGGTCCTTAGGCTTCACAGGCAAGCGCTTAACTGCTAAGCCATCTCTCCAGCCCTACAAATATTAACTTTGTTCTCAAAACAATAGTTTGTTTCTTGACATAGTGTTTCATTATGTAGGCCAGGCTAGCCTTGAGCTGGCAAGCTTCCTGCCTCAGCCTTTAGAGTGCTGGCATAACAGGGGTGGTGACACCCAACACACACACAATAATTGTGTTTTCTTTTTTATATATAATTTTTGCATGTGTATATGTGTGTGTGTGCCTGTGGGCACATGTGTGTGTAGATGTGCATGCCTATGTGTGCATGCATGTAGAGGCCAGAGGTTGACCTTGGGAATCTTCCTTGATTATTTCCCACTTTGTTTACTAAAGCAGGGTCTTGTATGTGAACCCAGAGCTTGCTGATTTGTCTAGTCTAGCAAGCCAGCTTGCTCTGAAGATCCTCTGTTTTTGCTCACTAAGTGCCAGGATGACAGGTGGGATGCCTGCCCAGAATTTATATAGGGTGTGGGGATCTGAACTCTGCTCCTCATGCTTCTGTAGCAAGCACTTGATCCCCTGAGCCATCTCCCCACAAAGTGTGTTCCTACGAAGTTGTGATGACTGGGTAAGTGAATGGACGGATGAGATAGATGACCAATGAAGGAAGCCCTGGAATGAGGCCCAGGTCCTCCTGCCTCCTCAGCTAAGAAGGTTTATCTGGAGGAGTGGGGGACAGCCACCCTTCCAGAGTTGGTGTTTACAGCCTTTCATGGCCTTGGCTAACCTCCCCTTCCCACCAGAGTCCCATGACTAGTGCAGGTACAACAGACTTCTTGCCAGCCTCTCCCTCTGGCTCACACCTGGGCTGTGCCTGGCATGCCCTTTCCTCTCAGCTGGAGGCCAGACTATTGGCTCCTGGTGGGCTCACTGTCCTGACCTGGCAAGTGTGGATCCAATCAGTCTGTCTCTGGTGGAAGGTGAGGCCCTGAGAGCAAAGATCATCTCACCCTGCATACCACAGCTCCACTCTGACAGCTAAGGGAATTCCTATTTGATTTACCTATACTCCATGCCACAGGACTTCCAAAGGAGGGTGGAACAATGACCAAATATGACCCCACTAAGAGTTCAAAGAGGCCTCTGTAGCATAAGCCTTGCAGTGCATGTGCGTGTGTGCATGCATACATGCACTGGGCAAGCAGAGACCTCAAGTTCCAGAAGAGGCTTCCTGGGATCACCAGCTGCCAGCAGTGAGATCTGAGGAGAACAAGCTCTGCCTATCATGGAAGGTCCTGTCCAAAATCCTCAGAGGTCAGTTCTGGTCCTGTAGTCACACACTGATGCCATGAACCATAATGACAGTAATCACCAAAGATTCTAGGATACTTAAGAACCAGACACTAAGTGTGCTACATTTGTTATCTCTTTTCAACCTGACTGTGGTTAGAATGTGTTCCCCAAAATTCTTGCATTGGTAAATTGATCCTCAATGTGATATTGGGAAGTGGGACACTTAATAGGCATTAGGTTTGTGAAGACTGTGCTCTCCTAACTGCATGGTTGCCATTACCTCAGGAGTGGTGTCCTTATAAAAGGGCTGGAGTACTGGGCATGGTGGCCTTTAATCCCAGCATTTGGGAGGCAGAGGTAGGAATATTGCCATGAGTACAAGGCCACCCTGAGACTACATAGCAAATTCTAGGTCAGCCTGGGCCAGAGTGAGTCCCTCGAAAAAAAAAAGGGGGGGAGGCCAGGCGTGGTGGCGCACGCCTTTAATCCCAGCACATGGGAGGCAGAGGTAGGAGGATCGATCTCCGTGAATTCAAGGCCACCCTGAGACTACAGAGTTAATTCCAGGTCAGCCTGGACCAGAGTGAGACCCTACCTCGAAAAACCAAAAACAAAGGGGAGGGGGGCTGGAGAGATGGCTCAGCCGTTAAGGCATGGTTAAGGTGCTTGCCTATAAAGGCCAACAACCTGAATATGATTCCCCACTACCTTTTAGGTATAAAACCACATGCACAAAGTGGCGTGTGCATTTGGAGTTTATTTGCAGTGGCCAAGAGGTCATTCTCTCTTCTCTATCTCATCCCAGGTCAGCCTGGGCCAGGGCCAGAGTGAGACCTTACCTTGAAAGGAAAAACTTGTCACCCCTGAACCCTCCTTTGTTCTATGTCCTCTTTCCTTCTAAGGTCGCTTTGTAACCTCTGCCCCATACTGTCTCCTTAACTAACAGAATGTGCCTGAGGTTAAATGAACTCAGCCATTTATCTGTTATGTGAATTTGCATATGAATCCTGGGCTGGAGATGAGGCTCTGCTGTGTGTATGTGAAAGTGTTTGTACCTGTGCTACAGGGTAGCTACGTATATTGACAAAGTCCTGTGACTTATGCAGTCTGCTAGGGAACCCAGCAATCTCTTCAGTGTCTACCCCAGACTCTCCTCTCATGAGCTAATTTCCAGGGTCCTGCATGGTAAAACTAAAGCACTAAGAGTTTTCTAGGCATCCTGAATGTTGAAGGAACTTGCTCAAAATCACAGGGATAGAGGGCAGTAAAGGTGACATGCATACCCACTTCTCTCTGCCCCTCCCGATCCCCCCTGTGGCACTGTCAGCATGTGTGAGCCAGGCACAAGCTTAGCTGGTCATACCTCACCCACTCCTCCTAAGTCTCTAGGGTAAGCATTTGGATATCACCCAACTCGGGAGCAAATTAAAGAAGCTACAATACTTGCCCAAAGTCATCCCCGTGAAGATGAATGGCTCTATGAGCATGTAGAAGGAAATTGAAAATCATATATATATATATATATATATATATATATATATATATGTATGTATGTATGTATGTATGTATGTATATAAAAGACTTTGTAAAAACCTGACAGAAACCCACTGCTCTACTTGTCCCCTCACTTGGCAATTACATTGACCCCCTTTCTACTAGGGGTTCAGGCTGAGTCAGAGGGAGCCTGGGCTTCTCAGACACCTGTCATTGATATTAGCTGTTGGAGGATGGCTGCTGGGGCCCAGAAGTGAGCTGCTGTTCCATCCCAGGAAATGGCTCAGGGTGACTCTGCCTGGCATACCTGGGAAGGTGTGACTGGTGGTGGTACACCTACCTTCAGGAGAGCTTCCTGTCCAAGCTTCCAACAAAGTCAGCCTCTTGGTACAGCCAGGATTGAGTCACCAGCCTGGGGTTAGGTCCACCACCTGACTTTAGCACCAAGCCCCACACTGACTGCCCTTGCCAAAGGTTTCCAGCCCACAGACTTGCCCCCATCCATCTCATCTTACCACCTCTGTATTCCCCTGTCCTGTCCCTTACCACCACCACCTTTACTGCCACCCTTTGGATGTCTGTGTCCCACTGTTCCCTTGCCTGCTCCCCCCACCCCAATGTTCAAGGCTGCAGCATGTTCTCCACATAGTAGACAAAGAATCCCTCCAAAATGGACAGCTGAACTTGTGTTTCTATTGCTCTGAAAGGTCAGAAGTTCCTTTTGCTTAAGATGAAAACAAAGCCACACAGGTTCTCCAGAGCAAAGCTCCAAGGCTGTAGCAGACTCCTAGCTCCTGAATGTCCTAACGTTCTTTCAGTTTTTCTTGCCACTCTTTGTCAAGTTCCCTGCTCTACTTGTCTATAATAGGCTGTATAACAGTCCTTAAAAGAGAACTGCACTTGATCCCTAGGTGTGGTGGTGCAGTGCTATGAGGCTAAAACACGAGGATTAGAGTTTAAGGCCATCCTGGGCTACATGAGGACACCTTCTCTCAAACAAAATAAAATAAAACTATATCCAAATCCCTAGAACCTATGTGTGTTGGAAAACAAAACAATAACAAAAAAGAGGAAGGGTCTAAGTGGCAGTGCATGTCTGTAATCTCAGCACTGGGGAGGTGGAAGCAGGACAATCAAGAATTTAAGGTCATTTTTGGCTACATAGGGAGTTCAAGGCCAGATTGGGATACACGATACCTTATCTCAAAAAATAAAATTTTTTTTTTTTTTTTTTGGTTTTTCAAGGTAGGATCTCACTCCAGCCCAGGCTGACCTGGAATTCACTATGGAGTCTCAGGGTAGCCTCGAACTCGTGGTGATCCTTCTACCTCTGCCTCCCAAGTAATGGGATTAAAGGCATGTGCCACCAGGACTGGCTCAAAAAATTTTAAAAAGGGGCTGGAGAGATGGTTTCGTGGTTAAGGTGCATGTCTGCAAAGCCTAAGGATCCAGGTTCAATTCTCCAAGTCCCATGTAAGCCAGATGCTCATGGTGGTGCATGCATCTGGAGTTTGTTTGCAGTGGCTAGAGGCTCAGGCTTGCCCATTCTCTCTCTATCCCTCTCTAATAAATAAATAAAATAATAAGTCTTTAAAAAGGCATTATAAAAAACTTTTAAAATAAATCAGGGAACTGGAAAGATGGTTTAGTGGTTAAGGTGCTTGTCTGTGAAGCCTAAGAACACATGTTCAGATCTCCAGTGATGTAAGCATGAAATGTTGCAATGCACACAAGGGGCCCACACGTCTGGAGTTTGTTCACAGTGGCTGAAAGGCCCTGGAGTGCCCATTTTTTCTTTCTCTCTTCTTCCTTTCTCTCTCTCTCTCTCTCAAAAATGAAAAATAATAAAAATTAAAAAATAATAGATAAATAAAAAATAAGGGATGGGGTGGGGCGGGGTGAGGACTGAAAATCTTCACAGATTTTCAGATATGAGTAAGCATTTTTAAAATTTATTTATTTATTGAGAGAGAGAAAAAGGCAGAGAGAGAGAGAGAGAGAGAGAATGGGTGTGCCATGGCCTCCAGATGCATGCACCTCCATGTGCATCTGGAGAATTAAACCGGGATCCTTTGGCTTTGCAGGCAAATGCCTTAACCACTAAGCAATCTCTCCAGCCCTGATTAAGCATTTTAAAATGGGGATAATTGTCTTGGATATTTTTGAGTGAGCTTTAAATGCAAGCATACAACTGTGTGTTTTATTTTGTTTATTTATTTATTCATTCATTCATTCCATGGTATAAGAGATTGAGCCTAGGACCTTGTAAATGCTAGACAAGTACTCTACCACTGAGCTTTACCCCATTTGATCACATATGATCTTTCCTTTTCCTTTCATTCTTTTCTTTGTGATGTGGTCTCACTCTGTGGCCCAGGCTGGCCCGGAACTCACAGTAATCCTCCTGCCTCAGCTTCCTAAATTCTGGAATTATAAGCATGAACCTACAGGTCCAGCTTGACCACCTATAGTCTTACACAAGGGAGGCAAAGGGAGACCTTCTTACACACAGAGGAGAGGTAGAGTGAAGATGGAGCAGAGGAAACTGAAGATGCCAGCTATGAGGTATGGAGCCATGTAGCCACCAGGCAAGGTATGTGAGCAGCTGTGAGAGCTGAAAGAGACAGGTTCTCCCCCAGAGCTGGAAGGGGCAGTGCAAGCCTGGTGACTCTTAATGGCAGTCCATTGAAATTGATTGGGATTTCTGGCTTCCAGAACTGGAAGAGAACAAGCGTGTGTTATTTTAGCCACCAAATTTGTTGTAATTTTGTTACAGCAGCTACAGGAAACTCATATACTGCCCAAACCCTCCTTTTTCATCCAAGGTCATGTTCAAATGGCTTACCAGTTCCTTCACCCTGTCCTCCTCCATGCCTTTTGGAAGGGTGTTCCTGCATTTGGAATACATTGTTTCCTCCAGCTGCTGATAAACAGGTGAGTAGTATACACACTTCTTTGTTTTATGCAGATTGTTTATATCTGTTTCTCCCCAAAGACTGAACTCTCAGAAAATGAAAACCATATGCTTTCACTTGTGGATCTCTAGCATCCTGCATCCAGTCCTGGACCTGGCTTCCATAGGCTTTCTGCAGCTGCAATAGGTGGCCCAACTCTACCACCATCATTTGTGCTAATGCCTTGGGTATCTACATCACTTGAGCACAGCTCTAGGGAATGCCATTTGCATGGAAGACACTACAAACTGTGTTTCCTCAGCTGAGAAATAGTGAAGTTCTCACTATGCTTTTCAAAGTAATAAACTGCAAGCCACCATCCTGTAAGAAAGAGTTAACCCACAGGCAAAGGCTACTAGATCTTCATACTTCAGAGGAAATATCAGGTGAAGTGTGGGTCTCCTGAGGGGAACACTCTGGGAAAGTGATTTGGATATGTAGATTCTAGTGACATGTACAAAAGAAGTACCACAAGAAGAAAGAAAAAAATGACATTTGCCAGGCATGGTGGCACACATCTTTAATTCCAGCACTCCAGAGGCTGATGTAGAAGGATTGCCTAAGTTGAAGACCAGCCTGGACTACAGAGTAAATTCCATGTCACCTTGGGCTACAGTGAGACCCTGCCTAAAAGAAATAAGGTGTTCTGGGGCTGGAGAGATGGCTTAGTGGTTAAGATTATTGTCTGTAAAGCCTAAGAACTCATGTTTGAATCTCCAGGTCCCATGTAGCCAGATACACAGTGACACAAGTTCATAATGTTTCACATGTGCACAGAGGGCCACATACATCTGGAGTTTGTTCACAGTGACTGAAGGGTTTACTTCCCCCATTCTCTCCCTGCCCTCCTCTCAAAAATAAATAATAACAATAAAAGGTGTATTGGGCTGCAACAATGGCTTAGCAATTAAGGTTCTTGCCTGAGAAGCCTAAGAGCTCAGATTTGATTCCCTAGTACCCACATAAAGCCAGATGCATAAGGTGACACATGTGTCTGGAGTTTGTTTTGTTTGCAGTGGCTAGAGACCCTGACACATATACATTCTCTCAATCTCTCTCTCTCTCTCTCTCTCTCTCTCTGTGTGTCTCAAATAAATAAATAAATAAATAAATAAATACTATATATATTGGTTTTACAAGGTAGGGTCTTACTCTAGCTCAGGCTGACCTAGAACTAGAGCTGGAGAGATGGCTTAGTGTTTGAGGTACTTGCCTGCAAAGCCTAAGAACCCAGATTTGATTCCCCAGGACCCACGTAATCCAGATACACAAGGTGGTTCATGCATCTGGAGTTCATTTGCAGTGGCTAGAGGCCCTGCCATGCCCATTCTTTCTTCTCTCTCTCTCTCTCTCTCTCTCTCTCTCTCTCTCTCTCTCTCTCTCTTTCTCTCTCTCTCTCTCTGCCTCTTTCTCTCAAATAAATAACTAAAAGTAAAATATTAAGAAAAGAACTACATTTCCTATCCTGTGCAAGTCTGAGTAGACAGTCCAGGATTGGTGCTGTGTTCTATGGGCCAGAGAACCATGTTGCTTCTCACGAGTTCCTCTATCTTGTATGGCCTTTGTTCCAAGTTCACTTAATAGTTCATGATTGTGGCTTCAGCTACAACCATCATATCTGCCTTTTAGCCAGGAGAAAAGATAAAAGTGAAGAAAGAAGTAAGCCTCCTTCTCTTAATACTTCCTTGAAGGTGCACCCTCCACTTCTGCTCATGCGCCTCTGGCAAAACCCCAATCACATGTCTACACACAGCTGTGATGGATTCTGAGAGGCAGTGTGCACTGTAATGGCTATGAATCTGGCTGAAGTTTATAGGATCTTTTACTGAGAAAGAGATGAAGAATACACTAGGGAGCAACCAGTCAGAAACAAAATTCTTCTGGTTTATGAAAATGCTTTATAATAAAGTTGGTCTGGTGGCACATGCCTTTAATCCCAGAACTCAGAAGGCAGAGGTAGGAGGATCACCATGAACTCGAGGCCAGCCTGGGATTACAGAGTGAGTTTCAGGTCAGCCTGGCTTATAATGAGACCCTACCTCATAAAAACATAAAAGGGGGGTGGGGTGGGCAGTTAAGGCACTTGCCTGCAAAGCCTAAAAAATCTGGAATCAATTCTTCAGTACCCATGTAAAGCAAGATGCACAAAGTGACTCATGCATCTGGAGTTTGTTTGCAGTGGCACTATGCCTGGGCATGCCCATTGTCTGTCTCTGCCCCCCTTCTATGTCTTTCTCTGCTTGCAAATAAATAAATAAAAATTTTTAAATGCTTGATAATGAGAAGAATATCAGAAATCCAAAAACAGGGAGCTATCACTTGACTTATACCAGACTAGCAAACATGAAAGGTCCCACCACATAGCAATCCCTACAAAATAAACAGAATAGCACTTCTCCTTATTGCCATTGAGAACATGTATTCCTGTGAGCTTTTTGGAGACCAACTTGCTCAGAAAAATTGCTTAGAGAGAGAGTCTGGACAGAAGTTCCCTGTGGAGCTGGATAGTGCTATGCCCAGAAGCCATAGATTGTTACAAGAAATTTCAGTGCCAGGGGTGGGATTCCTTCCTGTAAATTTTGGTCAGGGAGGCCCCTGATGCCCAACAAACATTACAGGCTATTTCCAAGACTCTTGATTGCCCACCCAAACTAGATGGTAAGATTCTGTTGCTGAAGACTCTACATGTCCGGACTGCAGGTCACTAAGAAATGAAGCTGAAGCTGAGCTGGAAACCTCCTCCCCGTTGACCAGCTGTTAGGATGCTGGAGAGAGCCATGAAGCCTGCTGGGGTAGAAAAGTCATCAATGATCTTAACCAGCAGTGGACCCTGTAAGTTTGTGGCTGGCCAGCCAAGCCAAGTGTGTCAACTGGTGCAATGGTGGCTTGCCTGTTATGGGGGAAACAAACTGCTCTCTGATTGGATTTGAAGCCAGCTCCATAGGAAGAAATTCATGTCTGGTACTGAAAACCTAATCAAAAGCCTATGGCTGGGGAGATCATGAGCCCTAGGCATATATTATGCCCACCAAACTGCCCTCTAAATGCTTAAGTTTATGCCCATATATTAATGCTACTCTCACATTTGATTAGAGAAATTTCTTTTTTTCAGATGGTGGTGGCCACTGAGGAAAATTCAAAACTCACTAAAGTGCTGAGAAGGGACAGTGAAACAGCACTAAGTGAAACATCTTTCATACCCTCCAAGGCGGAAGAGCTGATGTAAATGGAGGAGTGCTTATAATACTGTCTTCCAGGCACAAAGTGGCTATGTTATGCATGACCTCACAGTGGGTTGATGCTACCTACACATGACCTTTATAACAGGAGGGAAAATTATGACATCAAAATAGAAGAGAGACTAGATGGAAAGGAGGGATTCAATGGAGGGGGACTTGGGGAGAGGGCTATGGTAATGTTACGTTGTCTGTATGTATGGAAGTTGTCAATAAAAAGTTAAATGCTTAGAACAATTCCTAAGAAAGCTGAAGATGTTTATACTTGTAATCCCAGGACTATATTTCTAGAACAGGTCTCACACAAGCATTCAAGGAGACAGACACAAGGATTCACTGCAGAGTTCAGCAGTAGAGCACTTGCCTGGCATACTGGATACTCAGCACCACACAGCAACAACAATAACAATAACTGGCTATAGCACTGTGCAAAACATTTTAAAATAATCAAGTGGAAGCAACAAAATATCCATAAACTGTGGCACTTCTATAATGTAGCAATGTAATAATAAAAAAAAACAATGTAATAATGCATCAAGGCTATATGTATCAGCATGAACAAGACTCAAAACAGCACAAACTAGGAAAACTTAATTGTTTTCTCTATTAGTCAGGGTTCTCTAGAAAAGCAGAACTAATAGGGAAATGTAAATGAATACATTTACTAAGGATTGTTCACAAGACTGTAGAAGCAAAGAAGTTCCATAATTTTCCATCTGTATGATGGAGACCCAAGAAAGCTGATATTAGAATTCAGTCCAAGTTCAAAGGCCTAAGAACTGGGAGTGTCAATGTCCAAGGGCAGGATAAAACGGATGTGTCAGCTCAAGAACAGAAAGAGAATTTGCCTTTCCTCCTAGGAGCCCTATTCAGTCAGATTCTCAGGGGACTGAATGCTATCTGTTCATATTGTTAAAGGTATATGTTCTTTCTTTTTTTTTTTTTAACACAATGACTATAAAATGGGTATCTTTAATAAAAAAAAAAAATAGATTAGCTGGCCATGGTAGTGCACACCTTTGATCCCAGCACTCGGGAGGCAGAGGTAGGAGGATTGCTATGAGTTACCTTGAAAAACAAAAACAAAAACAAAAACAAAAACAAACAAACAAAAAAGTTTTTTTCACTATTTTATATATAACAGGTTATACTCTAGTATCCCTCATCCCTGCTCCCATTACCCTAGCATCTCTCCTCAGTGGGGTTTTGGTATTCTCTGTGGGGTCATGAAGGCCTCAGTCAGTCCCTGTGGAATAGTGAGAGGACCTGCACCAGGATATTCTTACCCACTCTGTGGCTCTTACAATCTTTCTGCACACCACCCCCCACTTATGCAGTGATCCCTGAGCCATGGCAGGCCTGTTGGTATACTGGTTCCATGTTGAAAAGGTAGACATTCTTATTTTTTCTCCCAATTCGAATACTAAGCTCTTTTGGAAGCCACCTCACAGACAATCCAGAAATAGTATTTTACCAGTTCTCTGGGCATTTCCTAGCTCAGCAAAGTTGACACATGAAATTAAATACCACAGTCTATAATCTTCTGTCTCATAAAAAGACTAAAAGGAAAAGGATGCTGCAGTGGGATTTCATAAACCTGGTGGCTGTTGGACAGGTGTTCATTGTATCGTTCTTGATCATCAGTTTGATGTGGTTCACGTTCAAACAACTAGCTGTCTTTTAAGATGCTTCCCAATGGGAGGAAGTTGTAAGGAAAGGAAATATGCTTTACGTCTGACCTCAGAATGCTTGCTTGCATCTGATGTCCTATAACAAGTCAAGCTATTTGGGGGGACATTATTATATCCCCACAAATTCAAGGCCTGAGAGTATTACTCTAAACCTGTACTGGTAAGCTTGAGACCCACTTTGGGCCAGCGAGCCTGAGAAAAGAAGTGAGTGAGGAGGAGCTGTTTCTTCACTTCTAGACAGTAGGAGGAGATGACCTCATATCTGGACATGACTGTTATCTGTAACGGCTGGAAAAAATGCCATCTTGTTACCATCCTGAAGAGGAAGCCACTCAAGCGATGGCAGAGCTTCAGGGCAAGAGAAGATGATGTTCTAGAATGCTGAGCTATTGGTTGTACATTGGGAAATGCAGGTCATAGTACAAGCAATGAATGCCCTGTTAATCAAGCATAAGGGGGATCCATTGGTTAAGGCTAAAAGCATCTTGACTCAGAAAATAACATCTAAGCTGGGCGTGGTGGTACACACCTTTAATCCCAGCACTTGAGAAGCAGAGGTAGGAGAATTGCTATGAGTTCAAGGCTACCCTGAGACTATATGGTGAATTATAGGTCAGCCTCAGCTACAGTGAAACCCCATCTCAAAAAAGAACATCTAATTAAAAAAAATATTAATGCAAGCTAGACATAGTATAAGTACACACTTGTATTCTCAGCACTTGGGTGGCCGAAGCAAACAGGAGGATTATTGTGAGTTTGAGGCAAGCCTAGACTACACAGTGAATTCAAAACCTGTCTGGGATACATAGCAAAATTATGTCTAAAAAACATACAAAACAAAAAGATGAAAGCAGTGTTATCAATAGACATTCTCATTATAAACATGTAAGAATATAGAATGAACACAAAGACTCTTGTTACAGTTGCCTTCTCACTACTGGGACAAAACACTTGACCAGAAACAGCTGATGAGAAGAAAGAGTTTATTTTGGCCCACAGTCTCAATGGGAAGTTTCATCATGGTGGGGAAAGATAAGTGTCACAGAGCAGATGAGTGCCACATCTTGTCACAGCAGCAAAGAAAGGAAGTAGAATGAGCTACCTCTGAAGTGGCTGGATTAAAATAACCTTAAGGTCCACCCTAGTGACATACCTCCTCCAGTAAGTCTCCACCTCCCAAAGGCTCCACAACTTTCCCAAGTGTCACCTGCTGGGGACCAAGTGCTCAAAACCCTTGAGATTATGGGGGCCATTTTATATTCAAACCATTATACGTCTCTTGCTTGGTTCCCACCTCACCTTGCTTCTACAGATCATTTTATTCATGTGTATGCATATTACATGTATGTTTTCAAGAAAATGTTGACAATTAAGAAGGTCACTTCTTATACATATGAATATATATATGCAATCACTTTAATCTAAAAATGGGTTTGAGGGGGCTGGAAAGCTGGCTTAGTGGTTAAGGTACTTGCCTACAAAGCCAAAGGACTCAGGTTAGACTCCCCAGGACCGACATAAGCCAGTTGCACAAGGTGGTGCATGCATCTAGAGTTTGTTTGCAGTGGCTGAGGCCCTGGCATGCCCATTCTCTCACTCTCTCTATCAACCTCTTTCTCTCTCTCAAATACATAAAATAAAATAAAATAAAGTACCCCCCCCCAAGGTAGGGTCTCACTCTAGCCTAAAATAATCTGGAATTCGCTATGTACTCTCAGGGTGCCCTTGAACTCACAACAATCCTACCTCTGCCTCCCGAGTGCTAGGATTAAAGGCACGTGCCACCACGCCTGGCTATAAAGTTTTAAAAATGGGTTTTGAAAAAAGTTCTCATATAAAAAGTATAGTGTGGGGGCTGGAATGATGGCTTAGTGGTTAAGATGTTTGCCTGCAAAGGACCCAGCTTTGATTCCCCAGGACCCACATTAGCCAGATGCACAAGGAGGCACATGCATTTGGAGTTCTGTTGCAGTGGCTGGAATCCCTGGCGTGCCCATTCTCTCTCTGTCTATATCTCCTCTCTCTTGCTCTCTCTCTCTCTCTTTTTCTGCCCCACTCCCTCTCTCGCAAATAAACATACAAAATAATAAGAAATACTTTTTAAAAAGCAAAAAGAAAAAGTAGCAACGAGAAAAAAAATATAATGTAGTATTCAAGTGTGGGACTCCTCATGGATATGTCGCTTTCCCATCGGCATGGCATAGGCTCTTGAACACTAAAGATACTTGGGAAGAGGACACACCCTGAAGGGGACTTCCCAAGTGAAAGGATCAGTGTGATTTCAGCTTGACTGATGCTGTCAACCTCTGCGGAGAATGTCTGCATCAGGGGCAGCCTTGCCTTCAGATGCCTAACTCTTGTTCTTCTTGCTCACTCTCTACCAGCTGTCAACCTAGCCAAGAATTGCCATTTCTTTTGCCCTTTTTGGTGTGTGTGTGTGCATTCATGTCTTTGAGTACATATGCACATTGCCATAGTATGTGTATAGAGTCAGAGGACAACCTCCGGTGTTGGTCCTTGACTTTGTTGACGAGGGTCTCATTGTTCATGGTGGCATGTGCCAGGCTAGCTAGTGAGCTTCAGGATAGTCTCTTGTCTCCACCTCCTATCCCAATGTAGCTGCACTAAAATCACATTCACTCTGTTTGCTTTTACATGGGTTCTGGGGATCTGAATTCAGGTCCTCATGCTTGTGTAGCAAACACACTTTCTCCATGGAGCCATCTCCCCAGCCCAAGTGAGCCTTTCTTTCACAGTGAAGCTCAGTGTGTTTGTAGGAACAAGAGCAAGATGGGAGGGGAGACTAGCCTTGCCCTCTAGGAACTTTCTTTTCCTTAGTGAAAAGACACAGAGATTCACTAAGGATGACAGTGGAAATGTTTTTTTGAGGTAGGGTCTCACACTGGTTGACCTGGAACTCACTCTGAAGCCCCAGGTTGGCCTTGAACTCATATCAATTCACCTACCTCTGCCATGTGCCACCACACCCAGCTGACAGGGAAAATATTTAATAACCCTTGGTCAGAGCAGAAATCAAGATGGTCTTGCCTGAAGCCCCAAAGAGGGCCTTGAGCCAGGCATTAACCCCTTTATGGCCAGATCATAGGAAGGGCTCAGGCTGTCCAGACAGAGGCTGGTGTGTATGTGTGTGTGTGTGTGTGTGTGTGTGTGTGTGTGTGTGTGTAGACAATGTTCACAGCAATGCATACCAGCTGCAGAAAGCACCAGGAGGCAGGGTCTTCATCTGAGGCTTTTAAAGGTCTCTTGCCCACCATAGGCAGAAGGAAAATACAAGTTAGGCAGGGTGGCTGAATTGAAGGCCAACTGGACCATCTCCTTTTCTCAGTGCATGTGCCCCTTTTGTGGAAAGAGCCCCCCTCTACCCAGCCTGTTTTCAAACAGACTAATTGATCTGTGGTAAATTTATTCAGTTAGAAGGAAACAGAAATCTGATCACTGTTAAAATATTTCAGGATAATTTACTTGGTAAAGTGCTTGTCATGCAAGCATGAGGACCTAGGTTCAATCCCAGTACCCATGTAAAAATTCCATGAGTTGTATCCCTCACTTATAATGCCAGAGCCAGGGAAAAGACTAGAGTATCCTTGGGACTCACTGGCCCATCAGTCTAGCCTAATTGGACAGCTCTAGATGAGGAACTGTCACCCAAGGTTGCCCTCTGACCTTCACATATGCACATGTGAACATGTACATACTAAAAATAAAATATGGGCTGGAGAGATTGTTCAGTGGTTAAGGTGCTTGCCTGCAAAGCTTAATGACTTGAGTTCAATTCCCCAGTAACCATGAAAAGTCAGATGCACAAAGTGGTGCATGCATCTGGAGTTTGTTTACAATGGCTGGTGGCCTGGTGCACCCATTCTATTTTTCTATTTGTCTTCTATCTATCTCTACTGGCAAATAAATAATTAATTAAAAATAATTTAATTAAAGAAGTAATTAAAATAAAATATGGGACTTGAAAGATGGCTAAGCAGTTAAAGGCACTTGCTTGCAAACCCTGACGGGCAGGGAATTCACTTCCCCAGTGCCCACATAATGCACAACGTGGCACATGCATCTAGAGATCCTATGCAGCAGCACGAGGCCCTGGCACACCTATATTCATCCTCTGTCTCTTTCTTTGCAAATAAAAAATTTAAACAAATAAAATATGAAAAGACCCCTATCAAACACTCCCGATTCCATTTTTTTCTATTTTGAGAAGGAGGAGATAACATACCAAGGGGACCCATTTTTCCTTCATATTGTACTCGAGGTACTGAGCCACCTAAAGTTCTGTCATTGGATGCTCCTCATCCAGGTCCTGAGGAACTCGGCATTAGCCCCAAGAACCCTGACAAAGTATGTTATGCCTGTAGAATAACTGGGGAAATTGAGACTTCAAAGAGAGTTGCCAGAGCAAAATGTATTCAGATGCAAACGAATGCCGGGCTGTGAGCAGTAGTCTCAGAGCGTTCTCTGACGGTGAGGGAGGGAGGCATGAGGTGGGGCCCTAGGAGGCTGCTGAGCTCCAGGAAAACCCTTTTCCCCACGCCGAGATTCCACACTGGCGTCTTCCTGAGAAAGGAGCCTCAGATTTTCTAAAGACCCAGTTCAGGCGGACCCTGTGCTGTGCGGAAGGTTGTGGGGGAGAGGGAAGGGATGAGGAAGCAGCAAGCTGTCTTTGGTCTCTGCGCCCCAAGTGCGAAGGTCCTTTGGCACCATCTCTCCAGCTATGGCTCGCCCCACGCCCACAGGCTTTCCGTGGCCTTTGAGGACTGATGAACCTGATGTGTGATGGAAACACTGAGGCACAGGCCCCCTACAGGGAATGGAAGGAGCAGAAACTCAACCAGTTCTTTTCAGATGGGCATGCCTGAGGTCATCTGGGAACAAAACAGCCATTTTATTTTTCCTTTTGGCTTGGACTATGAAGAGAGAGGGCATTGTCTCGGTAAGACACCAAAAACTCCTCTTTAGAAAACAGCTCTTCCTGAGAGCGTCCCAGCTGTTTAAAAAGAGGCCCGGAGTTCCTGTCACTTTGCAAATGCTGGGAGACGGTGAACGCGGATGAGAACCAGTGCTGTGAAATGTGCACTATCTGCAGCCGAGGGGGAGGTGGCAAGCTTGAACTTCACCGGGGTCAGTGGGATCCTGTCCCTTGGGGCGACGAGTGGGGTCCTGAGCACCTGGAGCGCTCCCCTGCCCAGAGGGCGCTGCAGACTCGTGCTGCCCCGGCACCGCCGACCGCTCCGGCTCCGGGGCAGCGCCTCAGTACCCGGGGCCAGGCCGTCCTGGCAGGTCCGTGTCGGCGCTCTTCAGCCCCCGAGCGGAGCGGAGTAGGGCAGTTGCCACGCGGGAATCACAGATTGCAGGCCGGGGGCGGGGGGTGAGGAGGCCGACCTCGGCCTCCGCGGCGCGGGGCAGGGCGGGGCCGGGCCGGGCGCCGGGGGCGGGGCGTTCGGAGGAGCCGATCAGGGGGCGGGGCCCCGGGATGAGGACTGGGGCTGCCCCGGCCCGCCGAGCTGGGGGCGGGGGCTAGTTTTTGCAACGGCTAAGAGCCTGTGGGTTTATTATAAGGCGGAGCTCGGCGGGAGAGGTGCGGGCCGGGGCAGAGGCAGGCGTACAGGAATCCGATAGTCGAGAGCAGCTCCAGCCGGCAAACCCGCAGCCCTCTTCCAGGATAGCGTCCGGGAAAGCAGAGCGCCGCCAGCAGCAGAACCGGCCCCGAGCCCGCCCGCCCGCCGAGCCCCCGGCCGCTCTGGGCACCAGCATGAGGCGCGCGGCGCTCTGGCTCTGCCTCTGCGCGCTGGCCCTGCGCCCGCAGCCGGCCCTCCCGGTGAGTGTGGCCCGGGACGGGGCTGGAAGGAGGCGGGAAGCCCGGGCTCGCCACCCGCCGATGCCGGCGGCGGCACGTGGAGGGGGAGGGGAGCGGGGACTTCTTCCCGCGCTACCTCGGGCGGCTCTGGGATGGTGAGACCGGGAACCCACTCCCTTCACCGTCGTGGGTCCCCGCGCATGTCTTGCCACTCGTGGCCGGGGCGTCCCACGGACCGGAGCTCCCGCTGCTCCTCAGCTCTCAATTACGTAAAACACCCCCACATGAGTCTGGGGTGCCCCGCTCCCACCGCAGTCTCACAGGGCATCTCGAACACCGGTCCTCCCCCAGTGACCCGGCGGGCTGCAGTGACCGCAGCCACAGCGCCCCTTCCGCTGACCCTAATTCAAGCCAGACGGAGGGTTTGCGCCCCCGGCAGCGCCGAGCCCGGGCTCTGGCCCCTCCGCGCCGAGGGAAGTTTGAGCGCAATAGGGACGTGCTGACTGGCCGAGGGACCAAGGACCAGGGCTGGTTCGGGGGCCCTCGGGTTTACTTGGGCTGTCCCAGGTGAGCCCAGCAGGCTGGCAGAGGGAGGTTCCAGGAAGTTGGAAGCCTCGCCACTCTAGAGACCGCGAGGAGCCCAACTTTTGGGTGGCTCAAGTCGTGCATTTCCCGGAGCGTTGTCTTCGCCTGGGCCGCGCGCCCGGAGCGCGCGGGGTCCTTGCGCGCGAGTGGACCCCGCAGTGGCTCTTCCCCCTCCCCCGACTCGGCTTTGTGCTGCAGCCGCGCGGAGGGAAGGCGGGTCCCTTGGCCCGCCCAGTGGAGCCACGGGGAAAGGAGGACAAACATGGAACTCGCGACTCAGGGGAGGCCTTTGGGTAGGATGCAGCTATCCACCTTTGGTGGGGGGGTTGGTCTCCCCTGAAAAGGAACGTGACCGACAAAGAGCATGCCACGGGTCCCCAGAAAGTGGCTCTCCCGCCGCAGCCGCGGTCCGCTAGCCCGCCTTCCCCAACGGGGGCGCTTTGTTCTCGGCCCCAGTAACCCTTTCCTGGAAACCGCCCCGCAGCGCCGGCCCTGGACGTGGGCTGGGTCCTGGGCAGCTGCCAGGTGTCAGCGCTGGCCTCGGGGTGCCCACGCCCCTTGCCCCCGCACCGGCTGCGCAGTCCCCGGGGTCCTCTGGGCTTAGTCAGGCTCTGGAGGCAGTGGGGAGGTGTGGAGCAGGGGGCTTTTCCTCTTCCGGAAGTAGCGGTCTCTCTCCACCACATCTGGACAGCTCGACTTCCCTAGTTCTGGCTGTGGGAGGCACGTGGGCAGGGAAGGACTCTTGTATGTCCCTGAGCAGTGACGAACCTCTGCAAGTGTTACCCTCTATAGTACTAGCAGCCACCAGTTAAGAGTTGAGAGTTGACCCTTGAGGTGAGGAAAGCTGGGGGACTTAGATTTTTTTTTTTTCGTTGAGGAGATTGGTTAAAGTGTTTTCGCTGCTTCTGCATGAAGTCAGCTAGAGTATTCCAAGGCCTATTGAATTGCTCATGAGTTGGAGTGCTGGACCATGGTTCCCAGGGAGGGACGTGTCTTCTGAGCCCGGTCTCCCATGCACTCCTGGCTTTGAGGTTCAAGAAGTTAGTTGCTCTTGAAAGTTGTGGTTTCTGTGGGACTTCGATTATGCCTGGAATCACTGTTACCACTGTGCGGAAGAGAGTGGAGCCACTTGGCATGCCTTCCTGACCCTCCTGGCATTATGTCCTGCTCCACTCTGCAGTCTCAAGTTGGGCCTCGGAGATGGGGTTCTGCCACTTTCCAGTCAGGATCAGAAGGGGTGATGGTTTCTTTGGGTCTGCTTTGGGCAAGACAAGATATTCCTAAAATCTGTTAACACTGGCTAGGCTGCTGTAAAGGTGGGGTTCTTGGTGGACCATATTTTCTGTAGGCTAGGAAGGGGGCAGATGCTGTAACAGTAGGACTTTTTGGTTCAAGAACTGGACACTGTAGGAATCCCCCACCCCCCAGGAAGCAGGAGTGTCTGTGTGGGGTAGGGAGGAACAGGCCTTAGGTTCCTGTAGTCAGAGGTTAAGCTGAGCCCCAAGGCACTGCCTGAGCTTTGAGATCAGCTTTGAATTCAGCTTGGAGCTTAAGTGTTCATTTTGTTTTTTCTTATTTTATAAAGTTTGGTTTGTTTTCTCTTTCCCAGCAAATTCCTTGCTTCCTATGTTTGGTTAAAAGTGGGTTCAGCCAGGCATGGTGGCGCATGCCTTTAATCCCAGCATTCGGGAAGCAGAGGTAGAGGATCGCTATGAGTTCGAGGCCATCCTGAGACGACATAGTGAATTCCAGGTCAGCCTGAGCTAGAGTGAGACCCTACTAGGAAAAAAAAAAAAAAAAGTGGATGTGGGTTCAGCCAATGAGGAGGCATTCCAGGGGTCCCAGCCCCTTTTTCCTAACAAATGAAGGCCATTGGGATTTGCTTAGAATGGGAGCAGGTGTCCACAGTTGCCAGAGATTTGACTCCCTCTGAAAGTTCCCTTGGCTCCTGTGGGAAGCAGGTCAGAACCCCTCAAGGGACTGTTGAGGTAGGGAGGAGGACTGCTACTGGGTGCCTGGCTTTGAATAGGCAAGGGGAGGCTGCTCAGAACCACTCCCCAGGGACTGAAACAGGTTTGTGTAACACATCCCTCTGTGGGTGTGCGTGTGTGTGTGTGTGTGTGTGTGTGCGTGTGTGTGTGTTTGTCTTTTGTTTCTGCCATGGTCACTTGCTCTGGAATAGTTACTTGCTATTTTTCTCCCTCTCTTTCCTCTCCTTCTCGAAAGGCCTAAAAATCCCTTTTGCTTTAATTATTTGGACTAGTAGAGACATTTCCCCAGAGGTGGTTTAGGGGGTGGTGGTGGAAGAGGCAAGGCTCAGCCTTTGGAGGTGATGTCACTGTTGGCTTCAGCTCCCTGGGGAGGGTGGAGCCGGTTTAAGTCCCTACCTGTGGCTCTTGATGGGTTCCAATAAAACACACATTGATGGGGAGAAGGCTCTGAAGAGTGTCTGGAAAGCTTGATCTCTGCAGTATTTTCTAGAAGAGATTTCTTTCTTTCTCTCTAACTTTCTTTCTTTCTTTCTTTCTTTCTTTCTTTCTTTCTTTCTTTCTTTCTTTTTTAATTCTAGAGATCCTTTGAGAACAAAATGTCTTGGTATCCAGACCTTTTCAGTGAGTTAAAACTCACTATTATCTTACAAAGTAGTCTGTCTTTGGGCCAGACTCTCAAAAGCACTTAATTCCTTTGTTATCAACAATAACAAAACTTATAACTTAATCTCTTCCCCACTGTGCCAAGTCAAGCATCATCTGGTTCTGTTAGGTTCTGAAGAACACTGGATCTTGGGACCTCCTGGTTTCCCCCTTGTTGTTTTGAAGTCTGAGGGTCTCAACTTGTCAGTAACCTTTGGACTATGGATTTGGTGGATCTCTGAGGTTCCACACACAGGTGATGGAATGGACACTAGGGTGTAGCTGTTAGACCCCACCCCTCCTGATTCTGGAATGATAAAGAGACCTAGACCAAGGAAGGGACCTAAGGACTTCTCAGTGAATACTCATGATCTGGGGGAAGCACTTGATGAGCCCATAGCCTAGTTACTCAATCTCATCTGATCTGTGACTAGCCTAGAGTATCAAGGCTAGTTTACTATACATACTGATGAGCCAGGGCCCTTGTTTTTATTTTGAGACAGCATCTCAGTCTGTAGCCTGGCTGGCCTGGAATTCTCTGCAGTCTTCCTACCTCAGCTTCCAGAGTGCTGGAACTGCAAGCATTAGCCACAGTGCCTGGCTAGATTCATTTTCTTTATCCTGACTTTGTTCCTGTCTCCACCTCTTCATCATATGCTTTATTTGGGTTTTAGTTAATGTTCTCTATAACTTAACACTCATACTGATTGGCGGGCCAGAAACAGCTTTGGATTAAGCAGAGCCCCAGGACCAAGGCTCAACTTTGCCACTAATTTACTATGTAATCTCCGGTGACTCACTGTACTTCTAAGTCTTGTCTTCATGTGTAAAACAGACATCTATATACCTGTTCTTCCTGCCCTGGTTGTGCCATTTTTGTATTCATTTCATAATGGATGTGTGAAAGTGCTTTGTAATGAAAGTGCCCAAGGAGAGTTAGCTGTGTGTACAGTTAAGGTTATCTTTAATTGAGCTACTATTAAGGACTGCTTACTTTCCCTGCAGTTTTATGTAGTCTTTACTCCCAAACTTTTATGATATATATCATTGTTCTACCTTTTGAATCTTTTGAATGGGGGGGGGGGGAGGAGCCTAAAGAGGTAAGCTCCGTCCATGGGACAGAAAATGACAGAAACAGGATTTTTGGTATGTGTGTATTTGTGTATGCATATGTAGTATAAATACCCTAGGCTGTTAACCCCCTGCCCCAAGAAGTCCAGAACATAGAGGCTGGCCAAACCCTGTGAGTCCAGCCTGGTATTTGCAGGTCTACCCTGGAGACTCTAGGGTGCAAGCATTTTGGATGGAGTAGGCATTGGACTGTGCTGAGCTAGCTGCACTGTGCCTTTGGGTAAACCCTGAGTATTGGGCAATGCCTTGGGCCTTGGCTGTGGGTACCTGATGACTACTTGGTCACAGACAAGAGTTCCTCACAGAAAGCTGAGGTCAGGAGATAGCCTTGGGACCCAGAGCAGGGTGGATCATATGCATAGTGGACCTGAGGCTACACAAGGCTCACACCTTTTTGGCTTGTTTGGGTGGTGGTGCCTCCTTCCCCCAGTCAGCTGAAACACATGCTGGCTGTTGTTTATCCTGAGCACCAGAGAACATTTGCAGATGTAGTAGATTTCTAGTAAGCCCTAGGAAGTGAATATCCTAGCACAAGTGGTCAGGCCTGTGTGGCCTTCACTTTCTGGTCCCTCCAATGCTAGGTCCTGCTAGAGGAGCAGCCCCAATAAACTGGTCATTAAATAGTTTCTGGTCCCAGATGTACTGCTTCTTGGTTGCTTTCTTTTTTCTTTTCACCCACCAGCTTTGGAGTGCTGCGTTGAAAGCTTCCCTGAGATCCTGCCTCCCTGAGCCCAGAAAGAAGGAATGAAATTTAGGAGCATGTTGCAGTCAGGTTCATGTTGCTGGCAAAAATCACCCCACCAAGAGCAGCTTGTGAGAAAAAGGGTTTATTTTGGCTTATAGACTCGAGGGGAAGCTTCATAATGGCAGAGGAAAATGATGGCATGAGCAGAGGGTCGACATCACTTCCTAGCCAACATCAGGTGGACAACAGCAACAGGAGAGTGTGTCAAACACTGGCATGGGGAAACTAGCTATAACACTCATAAGTCCGACCCCAACAATACACTGCGTCCTGAGAACCTAGCATTGAGAACACCTAAGTTTATGGGGGACACATGAACCAAACCACAACAGAGGGTCTGTAAGAAGAGGGCTTTTGTCTCTAGGATCCTACCCAGGAGCAGAGAGGGTGGGAATGTGCAATTAGAACATTCTACTTGAGCCCTGACCAGGGAGGGCAAGCATTTGTCTCACCATATTCATATAGATTTGGGTGCAGATCATAGAGATGAGGTCCCAGAGATGAGGACTGAGGCTTGGGGGTAGTTTCAGTAATAGCATAGTTTGCTGCTTTGGGCAGATATTGAAGGCTTCTGCTCAGAAAGGCAAACTTTGCCTGCATGGAAGACTGCTGCTGTCTGCTCACAAGGAGCTTACATTATGAGGAGATCTGCTGCTGTTCCCAGGCCTGACAGCACAGATCACCTCCTTGTGTCAGTACTGGGGTAGCCCTGATGGGTCCTAGGGGAGAGGTATCCTGCCTGTCCTGCCCCATGTGTTTAGGGAGCCAGGAGGTTTGACGAGTCCTGCAAGTCGCGACAAGCCTAACAGGACCTGGGGAGCGTGCAGTGGGAAATATTGGGACCTTTGACAGGAGAGGGAGAGGGGTGGTGGCAGGCTTGCTGTCCTCTTTGGGATTTGCCCAGGGATCTTTCCTGTGTTAACTCAGAATCTCAGAGGCTTCCAGTCCCATCTGCTTCTCATCTCTTCCAACTCAGAGTCTCTCAAGGGTCTCTATCTACTTGTGCTTATGGTTTCCTGGGCTGCCTAATTATATGGAGAGGATGCACTATGCTGGCCTCCAGCCCTGGGAAAAGCTCCTCTGCCGCGTGACTCACCTGAGACGTGCCGCTGTGTGCGCTCTCTGGCACATGCGCATGCTCAGGGGCTGCAGTCACACTGGCTTTGGCCAGGGCAGTCCTGAGGCATCTTCTAGGGCTTTCCTACCTGTTCTGCTGCAGTCATAGCTTTTGGGAAACTAGGTCACCAGTTACTTGTCTGCAGCTTCCTTCCCAGATGTCTGGAAGCTTGCTCCTCTCTCTTCCCTTCTGGGTGTCTTTCCCCTTCCTAACGGCAGCTCTGGTCCTTGGCATCCTTGGCTTAGAAGTATGCAGAAATGATTCTTGTCCTTCCTGGTCCCAGCTCTGTTCTTGATTTTGTGTGGCTCAAGCAGTCTGTTTCCCCTCTGTGCTCAAAGACCCTTCCCTCCTCCATTTCTGAAAGCCATGTCCTGGGATGGGCAAAGGTAACCCCGCAGGAATTCCTGACAGTTTTTCCTGCTGTCCTTTTTTCTCTTTTAGAAATTCAACAGGGAAAACTGGCTGTCCCAAGGGCCTCTCAGGATAGACTACTGGGTGCAAGTAGAGATCAGGAAGGCTTTTGGTGCTCAGCATGGGAGCGAGGGTGGATGAGGCCCCTGGGCAAGGTCAGGCTGGAGGTGGGAGCCCAGGCAATGTTTTCTGTACCCACACCCATACATCCTGGCACCCGCCCCGAGGTCCGTTCATCAGCAGGAATGAAAGCTTTGTTGGGCAGGTTGGGGCAGCAGGGAGGTGGGCGTGTTTATCACTTCACACATCAGCTGAGTCATGGTGCCAGGCCCCACGGGTCCTCCCTGGAGACTTACCCAACCAGCCTTGACCCACTGGTGCCTATTGTATGGCACGAGATGGGGCAGGACAGTGAGGTACACCAGAGGGCTCAGGGGCCTGGCTTGTAGCCCATCAGTGAAATGGGGGCAGAGGCTGAGGGGAGGCCATGACTTTGGGTGTTTATGACCTCTTGTGTCTGTGTCACATGACTAGCGGGTGTCCGGGAGGCTGCCGCTCTGCCCCAGGAGCATTCTGCCATATGTGCTGAGGGCTCGTGAGCGCTACTTAGCTCAGCTGGACCCAGACCTACACCTCTTGCTGGGAGCACCAGAGGGAGTGCCCATCAGCAGAGGCCATAGGCCCACACAAGTCAGGGAGATGATGACAACAAAGGACATTTACAATGTCTGCCTTTCATCATGGGCCCTAACCAGTCAGAGGGCTTTATCCCATAATCTCACAAGACTGGTGTCCATTTAGTAGTCTGCCTGCAAGGCGAAACATTCCTCAAGGTTTCAGACCTGCAGGATTTCTGGCCTAGGGGAGAATTTGGGGAGGGTCTTCCAGACAGGGCAACAGGAGGAGCAAGGCAACCAGGCCTGCCCTGGGAATTCTCCTGGGACCCTTCATCTCCAAAGGCGAAAAGCTCTTCCAGCACAATGACAGGAACTGGGCCTCCTAATTTTTCACATTCCACCCTTCTGTAGCTGTGCAGGCCCTTTTCTGGTAAATCTGCCTTCCTCTTCATGCCAGGGCATCCACCTGGCTAATGCCTGGGTCTGCCTACTTTTTTTTTTTTAATTTTTATTTATTTATTTGAAAGCGACAGACACAGAGAGAAAGACAGATAGAGGGAGAGAGAGAGAATGGGCGCGCCAGGGCTTCCAGCCTCTGCAAACGAACTCCAGACGCGTGTGCCCCCTTGTGCATCTGGCTAACGTGGGACCTGGAGAACCGAGCCTCGAACCGGGGTCCTTAGGCTTCACAGGCAAGCGCTTAACCGCTAAGCCATCTCTCCAGCCCTGGGTCTGCCTACTTTTGAAGCCCAACCTAAAGTCATCCTCCATCCTTGGGGACCTGGAAGGGCCAGGCTGAGAAGGCAGGATTCTGTTGCAAGGCCTGGAGAAGGTGGGTAGAGTGAAGACTTGGGAGGTCTGGGTACTGGTGTCCACCTGTGCCATCCACGTGCTGGCACCAGGAGCTCCTAGGAAGGCCTTTCAGGACCTGAGCCCCAGCCTTGTTCTTTACTGCCTGCCATGCCAGTGGTGGCTAAGGATCTTCCTGCGGCTGCTAGTTGGGGACCTGATTGTGTCAAGGGTCACAGAGTGATATGTCTCTGGGCTCTTCTGCAGCAGCTTAGCACTTCAGGCATGCCCTGGAAGCTCCCTAGGTCTTGGAGGCCCAAACGCTCTAGAGAGTTCTGAATGGATACGGCGGTTAGGTTGAGGCTTGCAGGGCCTCAGGCTATAGGATGTCTCTGAAGCCACAGAGACCGTTGTGGAGGCTGACATCACTCCAGTTCTCTCCAGAAGAAAACTGAGGGGGCGTGGTGCCATGTTAGGACCACATCTCTCCCAGGATGGCATGGGGTGGGGCTCTTCCCTCTAGACCTTGGACATGGCCCGTGAACTGGATGTGGTCTTCATACACTGGCCCCAGAGGCATTCAAAGTCCTGACACCTGCACCATGAGCATGGTGGTTCCCTGGTAGGCCAGGGAGGTATAGAAATCTAGAAGTGGTCCTGAGATTTGTGTGGTGAATCTGACCTAGGACAGGCTAGCCATTCAGTGGACACTCTAGCCACTCATCTTGCCACAGAGGTCTGAGTTTGTCGTTGGGAGCTCAGCCTGATCCAAGTTTTCATGGCTGGGCCAGTGAGGTAGATTTAGTGCTAGCTGGCTAGTTTGCCTCACCTTACGTAAACCTGGGCTGGGCCACAAAGAGGCCCATGGGATTGGAGTGTGGCCCACCTGGATCTCATCTGGATTTAGCGTGTTTTGTGTAATCTTGAGCACCACTCTTTACCTCTCTCTAAGCCTGCTTCTTCCTTGTAAGATGGGCTTTTTCATATCCTGCCCAAGGGGCTTTTTGAAAAGATTAATGAAGTAATATGTTAAGGCCCTGTCTTTGCCTAGAGCCAGTCTGCAGGAGCACTGAGGGTGGTCTGCTGTGGGGAGCACCACCAGTGACTATGATCGAGGTGTGGAGGGTGCAGAGACTCACTGTGAATGGCCATCTGGTCTTGCCGTAGGGTCGCTGCTGTTACTGGGTATGCAGACATGGTTTTTGCCCCTTTTCAGTAACACAAGCCTTCAGTGGCAGGCCAGACTTCTGTCCCCACCTGAGCATATGCATGGGGCTGGCTCCTGACCTGAACTGTGGGAGCTGGTCTACCAAGTAGGGAGGAAGCCAGGTCAACTCAGATACTTGGGCACCTGACTGGGGGCTCAGATGAGTAGAGCAGAGCTTCAGTTGTAAGGTCTGGTGGCCTCTGCTTGGAACTTCAGACAGAAGGTTACCCTGTAGAGGAAACTGCCTCTCTGCGACTTCTGGCATCCTGGGTCAGAGTACAAGATGAAAGAGGCCCTGAGCCCCTTCAGTGACAATGAGAGTTGCTTTCCTCCATGGGGTGAGGGCACTAGGTGCCACAGTGTTGGAGCAGGTCTGTAGCAAGCCTGTGTGGCCTATCTTTACCTTGATGGCTGTATGCCCTTTAAAAAAACAACTGTCCTCTTTGCCTCAATTTCTTCATCTGTAAGATGGGTGTGGTTCTGAAGTGGTTGTTAAGATTTAACTTTATTAATTTAGGGAAAACGTTTAGATTGGTGCCGTCCACATGTTACTCAAGAAATTTAAGCTGAGATTACTTTTTTCAAGGCCTAATTTGGTTGTTTCTGTGCTTCATACGCCTCCATCTCCCCAACCCCCCAGCCAGGGTCACAGCCTCAGGCTCTTCTCCCACTTCTACTGTCAGCCTAAGCCCTAAGAGGCTGCTGAGGCTGAGGCTGTCCGCACTGTCCCCCTTCAGCCATATTACGGTCAACTACCAGTCTGAGAGGTTGTGCAAACTTCCCAGCATATCCAGGGTCGTACTGTCAGTAATAGGACCCTGGCTGCTTCTCTCCTGATTGGGTAGAGGCCTCTCCAGGAATTAGACCTACACACTCTCTTTAGACAGCTGCTGTAGAAAGACCTGGCTTCTACTTCTTGGACCAAGGGAACCAGCCCACCCTGCCATGAGACCCTTTCTAGGGTGCTCTGTCCTCTTGTGCCTTATCTGAGAGGGGGAGGTCTGCCCTGCCCCGACCAGGCCCCCCTTTCTCTATGTGGGAGGAGAAAAGGGAATTCAGTTCCTTTCCTAGGTATGGTGGTGCTGGCATCCACATCCTGACAAAAGTTCAGAGATTTGCTCTGCATCTTTCAGCCTCCCTTTTGTAATCCTCTGCCATGGGGTATTGCTTCTGTTATCCAACTGCCTTACCCCCAAGTTCCAGAATTAGTCCCTCCCCTATAGGAAACAGATTCATTATACTATAGCATGAATGACTAGCACTCCTTGTCCCCCCTATGGGTATTTTTCTTTTCTTTTTTTGCAGGGGGGGTATTTTTATTTTCAAGGGAATATTACTCAACTACAGAGATGCTGAGAAGAGAGATTTGGTGATAGACTTGGAGCAGGGCTGCAGCCTTGCAGCTGGAGCTGTGGCTGGTGGCAGGTGTGTGAAAAGCTATAGTTTCTGCCTCTGTGAAACTTGAAGACACTATTTAGCCAGTGTAGGGAAATGTCCTTAAGAAGACTAGATGCCACAGATGTCAGGCCCCCTTGGCTGGTAGATTCTGGCAGTTCTTGGGGCCATCCTCGGGGTGGGTGGTGGGGACAGGCTGGGCCTCCAAGAGGGACTGGGGAGGAGGCTTTTGCTTTGGACTTCTGGCCTAGACTCTCTTTAGGGCAGCTGGGGAGGGTAATGTGAGATGACCTTGGCTATCACCTCCATTCCTCCCATAGGCTGACACTTCTACAGATAGCTTGATTTAGGGCATCTCTAGCATCCTTCTAGCCCATAATGCTCTTCAGAAGTTGAGAAGGGATGATGTAAGGTTGTGGTGGTAAGTGTCCCTGTCCTTCCCCTGCACATCCCATTGTTGTGAGGCTTGCTGCTCCCTGCAGTAGCCACTGCACCTGGTTGCCCTTTGAAACTTGCTAGAACGCTTATGAAATAACCAGCCATAGGCTTTACCTCAGACGCTTTCTTACCACTGGCTAGCCAAATCCCCATTGTGCAAATAGACAATTCTGCTGAGCCCAGGCCACAAGGCACTTTTCCCTATATTGAGTCTTCTCATTTTACCTTGACCATATATATGTTGATTTTCAAGGTCTAGGGACCTGAGAAGGGGTGGATGGCTCCCTTGTGCAAGAGGACAGAGCACCCTGGAAAGGCTCTCATGGCAGGGTGGGCTGGTTCCCTTGGTCCAAGAAGTAGAAGCCAGGACTTTCTACAGCAGCTGTCTAAAGAGAGTGGGTAGGTCCAATTCCTGGAGGGGCATCTACCCAATCAGGAGAGAAGCAGCCAGGGTCCTATTACTGACAGTACAACCCTGGATATGCTGGGAAGTTTGCAGAAGGGTTTAGATCGCTCCCCTTCAGGAGTAGCACCAAACCAGAGGCTGGCTGGGCCTGGGCCTGGTGGCCTTGCTTCATGCTGACTGAAATCAGGTGGGAGCAGTAGAGCAACTGGTCCTCCACACCCAGGTCTCAGCAGAGCCTGTTTGGAGACTAGTCCTGGCATGTAGGCTGCTGGGCAGGCACTGGCTCCACAGAAGAGGGGGTTTGGTGGTGATACCTGGTCAGGACCTTGGTGATGGCAGTGGACTTTCAAGAACCAACAGCCCAGCCCCTCCAAGCAGGCTGTACAGTGTGGTACAGTGGAAAAGACCTACATTTGGAAACTGGGCTCTATTTTCTATGTGATGGCACACTAAAGGGAAATGCTTTCACAGAAAGGGGTCTTTAAAGTCAAGCTGGGGCTACAGTGAGGACTCAATGGTTAAGGCAGTTGCCTGCAAAGCCAAAGGATCCAGGTTCGATTCCCCAGGACCCACATAAGCCAGATGCAAAAGGTAGCACATGTGTCTAGAGTTCGTTTGCAGTGGGTAGAGGCCCTGGTGCACTCATTTTCTTCCTTCCTTTTTTTTTTTTTTTTTTTAATTAATTATTATTTTTTTTTTTCGAGGTAGGGTCTCACTCTGTCTGGCTCAGGCTGACCTGGAATTCACTATGTAGTCTCAGGGTGGCCTCGAACTCACAGCGATCCTCCTACCTCTGCCTCCCGAGTGCTGGGATTAAAGGTGTGCGCCACCACGCCCGGCTCTTCCTTTGTTTTTAAAATAATATTTATTTATTTGCAATCAGAGAGAGAAGAGAGACAGAGAGAGAGAGAAAGAATAGGCATGCCAGGGTCTCTAGCCATTGCAAATGAACTTCAGATGCATGTGCCCCTTGTGTATCTGGCTTATGTGGGTCTTGGGGAATCAAATCTGAGTCCTTTGACTTCGCAAGCAAACACCTTAACTGCTAAGCCATTTCTCCAATCCCCTTCCTTCCTTCCCAACCCCTCTCTCAAACAAACAAACAAACACATAAATAAATAAAAATAAAGTCAAGCTGGCGTGGTGGTGCACGCCTTTAATCCCAGCACTCAGGAGGCAGAGGTAGGAGGATCACCGTGAGTTCGAGGCTACCTTGAGACTACATAGTGAGTTCCAGGTCAGCCTGAGCTAGAGTGAGACCCTACCTTGAAAAAAAAAAAAAAAAAGCCGGGCGTGGTGGCGCATGCCTTTAATCCCAGCACTCGGGAGGCAGAGGTAGGAGGATCACCGACAGTTCAAGGCTACCCTGAGACTCCATGGCGAATTCCAGGTCAGCCTGAGCCAGAGTGAGACCCTACCTCGAAAAAGAAAAAAAAAAAAAAAAAAAAAGTCAAGCACAGAGGCTATCTTTCCTCCTTGCTTTTCCGAGGAATCCCCCAGGGCAGTGAGGTGTCTGGAGTAGCAAAATAGGGACTACTGAGGTGTTGTGTGAGGATGTGTAGGTAGATATCCTCTCATCTTTGTTCAAAGTGTACCACTGGCAGGGTCTTGGATGTTTCATGGGGTGCCTTGGGTCCTATGTTCCCTAGCCAGGCGTTTGCCTGGCCTGTCTTCTTGGCTCCACCCTGGGCTGGGCCCTTCACTCACTGGCCGTCACCAATCACCCTCTTAGCAGGTCCAAGCTTGACTCTTGTTGGAGGGAGCAAGCTGATAAATTACGGTGCCTGTTGCCGCCCGGAAATGCAGATGCTGCCTGAAGGCATTGGTGTAGCCGCTCCCTTTTGGGAGTGACTTTGGTGGGAGATTTCAGGGTCTTGAGGCCTCCCTAGCCAACAGCAGTCTACCAGTTCCCCAGGAGTGAAGGATTGGCCACCACCTCACCACATCCTGGGGCAGGTGGAAGCTGTTTCCTAGGCCCTGGGCTGTGACTCTTTCCCTAACAAAGGACTGTGGCCTCCTTATTCCACCCAGCTTAGCCTGTGAGAGCTGTAAGGGAATTCAGGATCATCTAACCAAGCCACTTCCACGCCCTACCTGCCACCCCCGACAACGGGAGCACCTAGTGTGGGAGGTGAAGACCATTATTGAGACGCTTGTTGGGACAATACTCTGCCATTCAGTACCCCAGCCATTTTAGCTAGGACTAAAGGAAAGGGTGTCTGTGCAGGGTGAACGGTCACACCTCCACATGGCAGGGCCCTGGGCTGTGCTGAGGGCCACCAGGATGGAAGTAAGTTTTCGTCATATTCTCTCCCTCTGCCTTGTCCCTCCAAGACCAGTTGACATCTTGCAGCCCAGTTACCCTTGGGGTGCAGCTTCTCCCTTGGGGCCTCTTGGCAGCCTCTTGCTGTTGGTTTTAGCTGCATCACTGGTAAGGGGCAGCTAATGAGAAGGTGTTGGACTAAAAAGCCAGTGACTTGGGAAGGCAAGGTGATGCCCCAGTAATCCTTGGCAGGAAGGCCTCCAGCATCAGGACCACAGTTCTTGCTTTTCTTGGTGGGGTTCGGGGAGTCTGGAAGGTAGATGTTCCCTCAGCTGTTTCATGAAGGACACATGTCCAGCACCAAGAGTGAAGAAGCTGGAAGAATAGAATGGTCCATAGCCTGTGCAGCTTTCTGAGGCTTTGCTATTGGGTGCCTTGTCTTTGAATGATGGAGTCAGACCAGGGACCCAGGTGGTGATCTTGCCCTACTGGGTGAGGCCTGTCTTCTCCAGACCACTGCTCTAAGTGTAGCCTGGGGGACCTCTGTAGGGCCTGAAGTCAGCCTTTGGGGACAGAGCTTCACTTGGCCTCTGCTCCTGGTGGTTCTCAGGGACCCTGGATGTGGGTCATGGCTCAGATATCATTCTTGGGTCATATTGTAGATTGTGCAGGAGGTAAAGTGCAGAGCTCTGCAGCCTTTCACCCTTCAGAGTTGTGACATTTGTGGTCATGGTAGTCAGTGCGTATCTCTTTGATCCACAGAGCTGACCAAAGCACCAAAGAGGGCCAGATTTCTCACACTATGAACCTGCTTGAACTCTCCTCAATGCCCAGGGGGATGTTGCTGTGGTCTGAAATCTTGGTAGGGTAGGAGTGAGGTATGTTTGTCCTGGCATGGCCATGGGAGCATGTGTAGCTTGCTGAGTGGATTGTAACAGTGTGACTGAAGCCTGTCCTCCTATAACCAGTGTGGAGCCTCCTGACTAGGGAACCAGGCAGCTTGTGAATGCCTGTGACCTAGCTCCTTTGATATGAACAGCTCTTTGTTGCTGGATGTTGTAACTAATGGGACTTGTTAATTCAGTGACTCGCCTCCCACCTACAGAAGCTCGAGGTTTTGTTGCCACACTGGTGGCTACAGACTGCCCATAGCTCAGCTTCCCCTTTCTACTCAATGAAGTGATAGTTGCCAGCTCTTTCCTGTTTCGTACCTTGTGTTGATGGCATCCACTACTGGAGGCTGGCTGGGGGTTCAAGGCCCAACTCCAGTGCAGTCCTTAGGTAGCCTTTTATAGCCAGGCTTCTGAGGCTCTGTCTTCCTGAAGCCTCTGGTATGGGGCACCACACCACTAATAGGGAGGGCAGTGCCAGGACAAGATTATTTTTTTCTTACCTTGCTTACCCACTAAAGATAATGGTTCCTGATTTTTGAGGTCGAAGGCCCAAATTTACTTCCATAACCTCCTTACATGCTATTATACACTTAGAATCCATGGTTGACAGAACATGTTAGTAGTGTCTGAGGGTGATAATTGGAAACTGCTGGTCTTTGTGCTTGAAAGCTGCTCGTTGATGGGGTGGGGAGCCGATGGGCGTCCTTTCCATAAAGCAACTGAGTCTACTGTCCTTGAGCCTCTAGGGAGCACCCACTTAGTACCCTGGTTTGTGACACAGCCAAGGTACCCTTATCTCTATGTTGTCCTAGTGAGGTGCTGGAATTCAGACCACCTCGCAGCCCCTAGGAAGCTAGGACGTGGGGCTCCATCAGGTTACAGTTGCCAAGGAAGGTGTGGATTTGAGTGCAGGTGCTGGCAGGAAGTGGTTCCAGTCTGTCTTCTTAAAATATCCCTGCTAGCCTTCTGCCCACAAGCTCTGAATGTGCTCTTAGGAATGCCTGGCAGCAGAGGATGAATTCTCCTGGATCCCATCCTGAGCCACCATTGCTTTTGCATCTCCCATGTATGAGCCTGGTACCTCCAGATTACCTTCAGCTGCTACTCAGTGACCTCTCATTTGGCTCCTGATGCTTTGTTGAAGCTGTGCAAAGAATCTTGGGCCAGTTTTGCTTAAAATAGAAAGGCTCAGTCCTTGAAGGTAGTGGTGGTAGTCCATAGGCCTGAAAGAGAGAGAAGTGTGGCTCTACTGCAGGCGTGCAGACGCTTGCTGGATGGGTAGCATTAGGCAGGAGCCTCACCATGCCCAAACTCTGCTCCTTATCTGTTAGAGATACTAATCTCAGCTGTGTCTGAGCAGTTGCAGGAGAGGGTAGGTATCTAAAGGTGACAGTGGAAGTGTCTCCTGCCTTAGGGAAGGCTGAAGTCTTTGCACTCGGTTTCCTGTTGGACTAGGGCCCTGCTTTGGGCATTTTTCCAGGGTCTTTGCCACATAGCTAGAGGGGTGGCTAGGCAGATGGGCTGACCATCCTCTCTTCCTTCTTATACCCACATCTTATGTGTCTACCCCAATAATCCTCACCTCTAGGTGATCCAAATCTCTGGCTTTAGGTTGTCAAATCAGCCACAGTCCAGGGTCTATGCTGTGGGTAAAGAAGGAGCAAACACCTTGACTTTGAGAGATCAGAACATAAGAACCTAGATCTTTCTGACTGTACAATTAGTTTCTTTCCTCTCTTTCTTCCCTTCCCCTTCCCTCTCCCTCTCTTCCTGTGCATGTTTGTGGTATGTGTGTTTGTATGCTTGTATGTGAATGCATGTGTGCATATGTGTGTGTGTGTGTGTAAGGCAGAGGTCAATGTCTTCTTTAATCACTGTCTACCTTATTGTTTTTGATTTTTAAAATTTTATTTTTAAAAATATGTGGGCTGGAGACATGGCTTAGTGGTTAAGTGCTTGCCTGTGAAGCCTAAGGACCCCGGTTCGAGGCTCGGTTCCCCAGGTCCCATGTTAGCCAGATGCACAAGGGGGCGCACGTGTCTGGAGTTCGTTTTCAGAGGCTGGAAGCCCTGGCGCGCCCATTCTCTCTCTCTCCCTCTATCTGTCTTTCTCTCTGTCTGTGTTGCTCTCAAATAAATAAATAAAATATTTTAAAAAAATAATAAATTAAAAAAAAATATTATGTGTTTAAGAGAGAATGGGCACTCCAAGTCCTCTAGCCACTGCAAACAAACTCCACATGCATTCCCACATGGGTACTGAGGAATCAAACCTGGGTCCCTAACTTAGCAAGTGCCTTAACCACTAAGCCATCTCTCTAGCCCCACTTTTTTTTTTCTTTTTGGTTTTTCAAGATAGGGTCTTAATCAAGGCTGACTTGGAATTCACTATGTAGTCTCATGGTGGCCTTGAACTCATGGTGATCTTCCTACCTTTGTCTCCTGAACGCTGGGATTTAAGGCATGCGCCACCACGCCCAGATTTTTTTTTTTTTTTTTGCTGAAAAAATTTTCTTTTTATTTTACAAGAAGTTGATCAGTGCCATCCTGTGCAACCATCTGTTAGAGAAATTTTTCTTTTTCAAAAGTAAATGAAAAACCCTTTAAATTATATATTAATTTAATTTTTGAAACAAATTATAGGATATGCTTTGCCCTATTTAGCTCTAAATGTTACATTCAGAAACTGAAACATAAAACGAATAGTAGAAATAAAAATGAAACCTTAAAAAAATTGCTTTTCAGCCTCCTGCATTTCAAAGGTGATTATCATTAAGCCCAGATGAAAGAGTTGTGAGCCATAAGCCATGTTTAATAAAGAAATGTTTCTATTATCAGCAAAGTAACATCTTAAAACATACCATGACCCAGTTGAAATTTTAGTATAAACTTGCGTATCAAGGAGCTTTCTATTATTCACTCTACTTAAGAAAAATATACACAACTGTGGTATTCAAATATGTATTTTGAGTTGTGTGAGCACACATAAGTATGTGGGATATTCAAATTGCTGTAAAAGCTACAAAAGGCATACAGAAAAAAGAAAAAGATGAGCTCCTAATGATGGAATAGAAAGAAAAACTTATTTAGCTTTTGTGTGGATATGCATTTTCTTACATATTCATATCCAGTTGAGTGGTTAGCTGTCAAAAATGGAACCAGTAACACCGAGACTAGATTAAGCATGTACTATTTCTGACAATGGATCAGTGGTGATTTCAAGTTTTACTATATCTCAATGGTTTCATTAAGATTACTTATAGTAATATTTTAGTATCATGAAGTTTTGAGAGACACAGATTACATGAGTGTGTTAGTTATACCAATTTGGCAAAATTTATGGTGTTAAGTACCAGATGTTTTTTGATTTTTTTTTTTTTTTTTTTTTGAGGGAGGGTCCAGTCCAGGCTGGCCTCAAACTCATAGTGATACTCCTACCTGGCCTCCCAGTGCTGAGATTAAAGGTATGGGCCACCACACCTAGCTTTTTCCTCTTTCTTTCTTTCTAACTTATTTGAGAGGACAGAGAGAGAGAGAAAGAGGCAGAGAGAGTGGGCACATCAGGGCCTCCAGCCACTGCAAACAAACTCCATATGCATGCGCCACTTTGTGCATCTAGCTTATGTGGGTGCTGAGGAATCAAGACTTGAACCAGGTCCTTAGGCTTCACAGGCAAGCGTTTAACCTCTAAGCCATATCTAAAGTCCCCCCCCCTTTTTTGAGGTAGGGTCTCACTTGTAGTTCAGGCTAATCTGGGGGTTATCTCGGGGTGGCCTCGAACTCACAGCGATCTCCTACCTTTGCCTCCCGAGTGCTGGGATTAAAGGTGTGCACCACCACACCCGGGAGAGACAGAATAGGTGTACCAGGGCCTCTAGCAGCTGCAAATGAACTCTAGATGCATGCACTACTTTGTGCATCTGGCTTTATGTGGGCACTGGGGAATCTAACTTCAGTAATTAGGCCTTATGTGCCTTAACAACTGAGACATCTCTCCAGCCCCCAGATTATTTTTCCTCCAATTTTATTTAACTTTTTAAAAAGTTTTTAAGTAGAAAGTTGTATGGCTACATCATTTTTTAGTACCATCATTTGTATTGTCCCTACCCCTATTCCACTGAGGGCCCTCCTTAGTGGGATTGCTGGCATTTCCCCCTAGGTTTATGGGGTACAGCTCACCAATTTAGCAAGGATAGCTATCCAGCAAACTCCAGACATAGATCCTTCTATTTCCATCTCCTCAGCCCTGGGATTATAGTCATGTGCCACCATACACAGCTTTTAACATGGGTGCTGGGGATTCAAACAAGTCCTTATGCTTACAGGGTAAACACACTTCATTTTATTTTGAGGCAGGGTCTCACTACCCCAGGCTGACCTGGAACTCACTCTGTAGTCTCAGGGTGGCCTTGAACTCACGGCAATCCGCCTACCTCTGCCTCCCGAGTGCTGGGATTAAAGGCATGCGCCACCACGCCCGGCTCCATTCTGTGTTTTTGATTGGTTCAGTGGGCAGCTGATTGTCCTGGGTTCTGCAGAGGTGAAAGGTAGGACTGGCTGGATTTGCCTTTGCTTCCCCAGATGGCGGAAGGTGGCTCTAAGTGAGCCCACTTGTACCTAGGCAGCCCTGAGCAATGGCCTCAGTGTCTGCTGAGGAAGTACTAGGTGTCCTTGAGGGCAGTGCGCTGCGGGTGGTGAGAGCAGCAGGCCTGCTAGATGACACCAGAGCCACACCCGGAAGTCGGGTCTCAGTCACAGCTCATTTCCTCCCAAGGGGCCTGAAGTCTGGCCTTTTCCTCACCTGAGATGCTATTAGAGAGCTTCTAACTGAGGGTGGAGATGGGAGGTCAAGGAGGCCCTCCCTTGGTGGAGGTCTAGAGAGGGGATTGGCTTGACGGCTCAGAAGCTGGTTTGCTGGTTTCTGTGGAGACAAGGTTTGTTTAAGAGCTTGTTGTGTAAACAAGATCACACCAGGATAAGCTGAGTAGAGCCTAGGGAACAAATTGTTTCTGGGGCCTGGGCAGACCCAGAGTCTTACCTAGCTCTCAGAGATGCCCTGCTCTTGGGAAATAGCTAGGCTGTTGAGATTTCTCTGTGCAGAGAGGCCAGCCTCCCAGTGTGTGCTTGGGCTTCTCAGACATGCCTTCAGGGTTGTACTGGGCCCTCAGTGTGTCTTCTCAGCCTTGACTACCTTATCTCTTGAACAACAGGCCTGCTCCCCCTCAACCCCATGGTAGCATCGGCCGGAAGGTTTGCACTCTTGGGTGGCATGGGCTGGTCTGGTTAGAGCTGTGACTCCTACCCCATCTTTAGCTTTTCCTTGAGAGGGAGTTTGTGGGTCAGGAAGGGGTAAGTAAGATAGAAGTGGGGCTGGAGAGATGGCTTAGCGGTTAAGCGCTTGCCTGTGAAGCCTAAGGACCCTGGTTTGAGGCTCGGTTCCCCCAGTCCCACGTTAGCCAGATGCACAAGGGGGCGCACGCGTCTGGAGTTTGTTTTCAGAGGCTGGAAGCCCTGGCGCGCCCATTCTCTCTCTCTCCCTCTATCTGTCTTTCTCTCTGTGTCTGTTGCTCTCAAATAAATAAATAAATAATTTAAAAAAAAAAGATAGAAGTGATCTTGACTATGTTTCTCCTTGTTGACAAGGATGAATTGGAAACACCTGGGGTGATATGGACAGGTCATGGCCTGAGTAAGGTGAGGGAATAGCTTCTGACTGTTTCTTATGGACAGGCCACAATGGACTATGACTGTCCATTATGTCTGGACCGTGGTAGGCTATGGCTGCTTCTTTTTTTTTAATTTTTATTAGCATTTTCCATGATTATTAAAAAAATCCCATGTTAATTCCCTACCCCCCCACTTTCTCCTTTGAAATTCCATTCTCCATTATATTACCTCCCCATCACAATCATTGTACTTACATATATACAATATCAACCTATTAAGTACCCTCCTCCCTTCCTTTCTCTTCCTTTTATGTCTCCTTTTTCATTTACTGGCCTCTGCTACTAAGTATTTTCATTCTCACGCAGAAGCCCAGTCATCTGTAGCTAGGATCTATGGCTGCTTCTTGTGAACGGGTCACCCCGGACTGTTACTGCCCCTTAGGGCTGGGCCATGGTGGGTAATACTGCATTTGTAGATGGGGCCATTAAAGGCTCTTCTAGGCTCAAAACCTTTGTGGTGGTGGTGGGAGAAGAGGGTACAGTTTTGCTTTTTACTTTAAAAGGAAGTTCAGTGTTATTTCTGGCCTGCCAGTTTCTAGACATGCTGATATGTCTCTCACCTGGGTTCCTGAATGTAGAGCTTATACCCAGTCCAGCTCTGCTTTAGGAGCCCAGTGGTCCTGTCTGACCCTCCCTGCTCTTGTCTCACTGATGAGTGAGGCCCATGGGGTTGTGCCTAGTGTTTGCCAAGCTTTTTGAGCCGAGGCAACCTTGTTCTCTTGGAGCCTAGCCTCAGTTGGGCCACTCTGCAGAGGTCCCTGGAGAGACTCCTCCCACTTCCTCTTCAAACTCTGTCTTCTGCTCCCACACTGCCCTTTGTCCTCCACACAGGCCTACTGGCATCAGGGATTGCCACAGACTCCAGAATCTTGTTCCTAGGTTGAATGGCCCTCATGCATTACTTAGAGCAATAACTGTGGACACTTAACTATGTGCCAAGTTCTTTTTTTTTTTTTTTTTTTTTGTTTAAGGTAGGGTCTCACTCTAACCTAGGCTGACTTGAAATTGATTTGGAATTGGCTAGCGTCAAACTCCTACCTCAGTTTCTGAAGTGCTGAGATTAAAAACATGCGCCAACTGTTAGGTTTTTATTTGCAGAATTCCACTGAGTTTTTGTAACAGTTCTATAATGCATGTGCTAGTATTGCCCCCCCCCCCATGTTACAGATGGGAAACTGAAGCCAGAGGACATATAATGACATCCTTAGGGCTACTCAAGTGGTGAGTAGCAAGTTGGGGACTCTCTGGAGGGTTGGTGCTGAGCCATACAGATGTGCTTCTTTTTTTTTGAGGTATGGTCTCACTCTAGCCAGGCTGACCTGAAATTCACTATGTAGTCTCAGGTTGGCCTTGAACTCACAGCAATCCTCCTACCTCTGCCTCCTGAGCACTGGGATTAAAGGCGTGTGCCACCATGCCCAGTCCTTCACCTGCTCAGCTAGGGGCGATGCTCCACCTCCTTCAGTACCCACCCGGGTGCTGAAGGACTGTGTTGGCAATCCAGCACGTGTAGCTTCTTAGAACAGGAGTGGCGGGCAAGGCAGGCCACATTCCTGTGGCTGCTGTTGCCCACTTATTGCCACTCCCTTAGTACAGAGCCCCTTCAGGATTAGCTTCCTCTGCCCCCAGTCTGAATGGTGCTATGTCCTTCCTTCCCTGAGGATGACAGTAGCCTGACCAGAGTGACCAGGGCTGGGTGAGAAAACAGTCCTTCTGGCCAGGCCTGTGACTGCCCTGAATGGGGCTGTTTTGGCACAGATGGCCCTATTGTCCTCAGCCTGTGCTTCCTGACTATGGCATCTTTGCCTATGCCCAAGTGCTCAGGACACCTGCAGGCTACTTTCCTGGGTATAAATTGTCTTGGGATTATTCTTGGGCGCTGTTGTTGAGTCCCTTGCTGATGGTCTCCAAGGCTTGATTTTCAGGATAGGGTCACATACAGCCTATGTTCCCTGGTCAGGCTGCCTAACCAGACTGAGCATCTTGGGGTGAGGGCCCTGCCCTCATTACATGACCCAGTCCCTGGTACCAAGCTATGTCATCATAGCATCAGTGGGTGGAGGAGGACCAGGGGCGGCCCAGACCTGAGGATTCTGCATATGTAGCCGGGCCATGTGGCTGGCTTAGTGCACTTAGCTGTGTGGGATGAGACGCTGGTCACACCTCCACTCAGACCCACTTCTGATCCCTTTCCAGCAAATTGTGGCCACAAATGTGCCCCCTGAAGACCAGGACAGTTCTGGGGATGACTCTGACAACTTCTCTGGCTCAGGCACAGGTAAGGCTGACCCAGGACACTGAGATGACAGCAGGCTGGGGCTGAAGTGGTGGGCAGGCAGTCACCTGGTTTTAGTGAACCACCTCTCTTCCCAGCCCTACCTTCCCCAACTGGGTCAGAAGCATGATGCTAAGAGAACATAATGGCATCCAGCTGCATGAAGCTGCCCAGTTGACTGGCAGCTCCAGGGAGTAGAAGCAAAGGCTGTGAATGTGAGAGGCTAAGGGCTGCCCCATTGCACACCAGCACACACTCCCCTGGGGCCACCCTTTGGGACCTCCTCTGAGCCTTGGTGTTCCCATGTGTGAGATGGGAATACTATTTTGATCCAGATAATTTTGGGAGTTTTGGATAGACTTGCCATCAGGTCCCTGTTTCCCAAGGAAGAGGGACCCCTGAGCTGGAGCTAGTCCATGAGGCTTCACAGACGAAGTGGCAGTTTTAGAGTAAAGAAGGACTCAGCAGGGAGATCAAGGCAGTAGGGGAAAAGGGCCTTGAGCAGAGGCTAATGAGGCAGAAGGCCTTGTGTCCCGAAGCCTGGTTCCTCTGGAGAGAGGGCAGGCAAGTTGTGTGCACTGGGTGGGGTCCTGTTCCCACACTACCGCAGAACCTCTTCCCAGGTTTCTGGGGTCTTCCTCCCAGCTCCAGAGGCCAGGCTGCCCACAGGCAAAGGGTACTCTCCTGGGCCATGCTCCAGAGTGAGAGGAGGTTCAGCCCCAGCTAGCTCACTCTGAGCGAGAGTCCTCCTCAAGTCGTGGCCCAGTCTCTGGTCTCCTCCCAGCGAAGCTGGTTGGGCTTTGTTCTTGGGCTAGGGAGGGAGTCCCTGACCCTGGTATTCTCTTCTTCTGGCCCTAAAGGTGCTTTGCCAGATGTCACCTTGTCACAGCAGACCTCCTCCACCTGGAAGGATATGTGGCTCCTGACAGCCATGCCCACAGCTCCAGAGCCCACCAGCAGGGATGCTGCAGCTGCCTTAACCTCTGTCCTGCCCACTGGAGAGAGGCCTGAGGAGGGAGTGGCTGTACTTGCAGAAGTGGATCCTGGCTTCACTGCTCAGGAGAAGGAGAAAGAGGTCACCCTGGAGCCCAGGGAGACCACACAGCTCCCAGTCACTCAGCGGGTCTCAACAGCCAGAGCCACCACAGCCCAGGCACCTGCCACTTCCCATCCCCACAGGGATATGCAGCCTGGCCTCCAGGAGACTTCAGCCCCTGGCCAAGCTGAGCATCACCCTCCCCATGTGGAGGACAGAGGTGTTTTTGCCACCAGTGGGGCTACTGAAGACAGAGCCACGACTCAGCTCCCAGCAGGAGAGGGCTCTGGGGAGCAGGTGAGTGGCCTCTCATTGTTTGGGATGTTGTGTAGCCACCAGTGCCTGATAACCAGGACCCCGTGTTCTTTGAGCACATTATACTTCCTCCCACAAAGACGGGGCTCACAGGGTCCTGCCTCCTAAGTACAGACTGGTTATAAGGGTTAGCAAAGGAGTCCTTGGAGGTCATTCAAAGAGCTGCCACCCAAACTTACACTAGGGTGAAACCTCTCCCAAGCCGTATTTTTTTTCTCTTATAGCATCATGGGAATTTTCATACACAAATGTGTGCTGTGTGTCACTGGAGAAGATACTTGTCCTGGCTAGCCAGAGTCCAGTGTGACTATATCACAGGAGGGACGCTGGCTTTGGGGTCCAGGATGCACAGTCAGACCAGGTTGGGTGTGGTTGGTGGGGTGCAGGGAAGTCTACTTAGAGATTAGAAGTGCTGCAGGGAGCTGCTGTAGTGGTGGTTCTGACCCAACCTGCTCTCTTCTAGGACTTCACCTTCGAAACATCTGGTGAGAACACAGCTGTCGTAGCTGCCGTGGAGCCTGACCACCGGAATCAGCCCCCTGTGGACAAAGGGGCCACAGGTGCCTCACAGGGCCTCCTGGACAGAAAGGAAGTGCTGGGAGGTGAGTGCTAGGGAGGGTGGGAAAAGGCAGGCTGTAGCTCTGGGATGGCGTCTCTCCTGTGCTGTCCGGCAGGGGTGGGACTGCTGCTGAGCCCAAGTAGCCACTGAGCTGAGCCAACCTCTGTCCATTCCTTAGGGGTCATTGCTGGAGGACTCGTGGGGCTCATCTTCGCTGTATGCCTGGTGGGTTTCATGCTCTACCGAATGAAGAAGAAGGACGAGGGCAGCTACTCCTTGGAAGAGCCCAAACAAGCCAATGGTGGTGCCTACCAGAAGCCTACCAAGCAGGAGGAGTTCTATGCCTGATGTGGGAGCATTTCTCCCTTCACCCCTGCCACTCACTAGGCCCCCACTTGCCTCTTCTGTGAAGAACTATAAGCTGTGGCCTTCCTGCCACTGTGCCATCTCCCCAGCTCCTCCACCCCTCCGGCTACTCCTGCCCGTGCAGTCCTGGGGTGTGCTGGGAGCTCAGTCTGCTTCTCTGACTTTTGCCTAGAGGCTTGGGCGCAAAAGGTTTCTCGCATCTTGACTTTTCCACCACAGCTCTTCCTGGCATCCCACAGTGCTGACTCAGTCTCTGCAAATGAGAGCAGCCTCTCCTAGACTCGGCTCTGGAGAGAACTGGGACCGTGCAGCGCTGTGGACCTGGATGGCCTGCTGTGGCTGGAAGATCCTGGGGGCAGGGGGCTTTGGCTGACATACAATAGCACTTATTGTAGAGACAGCTTGGGGGCATGGCTGCACTGTGGCAGAGATGGAGTCCAGGGCTCCTCAGAATTCAGTCTGTGTCTACTTTAGGTATCAACTTGTTTTTGCACATGTTTCCTCTAGTTTCTCTGTTCATAGCCCTAATAAGACTAGTCTAGTAAGACTTTGTCACTTCTAGGGTAAGTTAAGTCAATTGACTGGTGTCCCTCATCTTGCTTCCCTAATTTGCATCTAGGAGACAGCATCAGGGTTAAGAAGACTTTTTATTGTTTTGTTTTTAAAATAGAAGAACCAAATCTGGATTCCACAATGCAGGCTTAATTTGTGTGTCTCTGAGTTTGTCACTCATGTGTGCAACAGGGTATGGACTGTGTAGTGGCCCCTCATTTTTGGTGGCCCGTTAGTGGGCTGACCACTCCAGGGCAGCCACCTCTTTTGAGCAGTCATGTCTGTCTTTGAACCCCAAACCATATCCATGGCCTGGGCCACTGCAACATTGGCAGAGCCTGTGTGAATAATTCTGGTGCTCAGGCTAAGGAGAGAGGACTATGGATGGATAGAAGGGTAGAGTGGGGGATCCTCAAGACTCTCCTGCCTTTGGCATCATTTCTGGGGAACCCTTTCTCCTGGAAATTGACAAGTGGCATTTGGCTACAGCTGTCACTGGCTCCTCCATCAGGAAGCAAGTTCACCTTCAGCTCCTGCACCTTTGCCTCGGGCTGGAGGTAGGAATGTTTCCCAAAGAGTCTTTTGCTTTTGGCAAAACGCTACTTAATCCAATGGGTTTTTCCCTGTACAGTAGATGTTGCAGATGTAATAAACTTTAATATAAAGGAGTCATGTGGACTCAACTGCCTTCACTTCTCTGGGATGGCATTGTGGACATGGCCAGCCTTTTCCCAAACCCTGGCAGCTCTGGGAAGCTGGGCTTGAGGCTTTGTGCCCTCATGTCTCTGAGGGAAGGGATCCTGGGTCCAGACTCACTCTGTTTTTTTAATTTTTATTTTCTTTTGGCTGAACTTCTTTGTGACAAGTTTGTAGGTTCTGCCAAGGTTTTACAGGGCCTGATGTCAGCCCTTCTAAATGGCTTAAGTATCCAGGACTCTAGCATAGCCTGACCAGAGATCACTACAGCCAGGCCTGCCTTGCAGGCAGACACCTGGGACAACCCTTCTCCTACACCTTTGCTGGAACCAAAGGCCCAGCTTGGAGGTCCTGGAAACTCATCCTTGCTTAATTTAACTAGACAACGTTCCAGCTGCTGGACAGGCTCACAGAGACATACCACCAAATGAAGAGAACCCCCATTCCCCGTGCTTGATCCTGGGACTTGCAGCTGGAGTGAATGATTGGACCCAATGTGAAGTGCAGGGGTGGGATGTGGGACTGCACTCAGCTTTGGGCCCATGGTTCAGCAGTGCCCCAGCCCTGGCTACTGGGCCCATTCATGTAACTGCAATAAACGGTACTTGTCGTCTTGGACAGCAGACACGTGGTGGTGGTGTTGGAATCTGTTCTTAGCCTGGCAATTCCCTTACCTGTCCCCTTCTGCAGTAGGAGCCTAACTGGGTTGTTCCAGCTTGATACCAAGCAACAGGATTGGCCCTGATTTCCCCTGCTGTAAGGGATGTGGGGGCCCATCCCTGCCTTCCACACTCAGAGTGCCAACATGAGCTAGATATGTCCCCTTGCTCTAGGTCATGAGGGCTTCCTGCTGACTCTGAGTTCCAGAGTTTACTCTGTCCTGTTTACCCATTGAGCAATTCTCTAAAAACTTTCACTAACAATTTCAAGTACCAAAGGCTTACCAGTATTGACTGTTCATTGGAGGCAAAGTGAAAGATTTGCAAGTTGAAAGAGCACAGTGCACTGAGGGATTTCCTCTGTGTTCTGGGGCAGCTAGCTGCCTCCCTCGCTCCCATCCAGCCTGCTGGCCCACTCTGGCCTTGGATGTAGGTCAGTCTGACCCAAGTACAGTACAGAGCAGTGCAGAGCAGAAGTGCACACCTGAAGGCTCCTAGTGGATTAGCAAAATGGCATACGCCTCCCATTCTGATGGAGCTGGTGACACATGCCTTTATAAACAAATTTTCAAACAACTCTAGAGGCTGAGGCAGGAGACTTACAAGTTCAAAGCTTTCTTGAGCTACAGAGTAAGTTCAAAGCCAGCCTGGACAACTTAGTGAGATCATGTCTCAAAAAGTAAAGTGGATAGGGGAATGGGAGGCCAAGTTGCCCATGCTCTGGTAAATAACCCACCACCCATGCTCATGCAAGCAACCCTAATTAAACCCTAATTAAACTCATTGACACAAAACAACATAGGAGTGACCCGGGTGTGAGGGTGCTTGCACACTGTGTAAGAACAAGGACTCTTCAAATTTCTCAGCCAGAGTTCCTTCCAGTTACTCTAGTCTCATAAAGCATCTTGCCTTGGCTTGATTGTGTCACATGCTCCATTTGTAGCTGGTTTCCTTTCTAATTGAATTTTTTGCCCCCTTGCCTCTGGGGTTTTGCTCTGGATACATTGTCACATCCAGAGTGAAGATCCTGGACCTTCTCCTGGTGCTCAGGGAGGCTACAGCTTGTGGAGACAGACAAATCTGAGAGTGTCCTTGGCAGAGTTCCATGTGGGCTGGGGGAGATGGACGTCTTATACGACTCAGCATTTAGGTCACTGGAGGTGGCCAAGATGGCCCTTGAACTGGGCCTAGAAGAGAAAATGACAGTTGGCCTGAAGCTAGAAGGGCCAGCTCATCCAAAGACTCCAGAGGCTTCTGGCTGGCTGGGATGTTAGAACAGCTGTAGGAAGGAAGGGGTTAGAGTGTGGTGAGTGGGAGATGAGACTGCTTCAAGAAAAGAGTCCTTGCAGCAGGGTGAGAGAACAGGAAGGGCCTAGATTGCGATCCAGAGGCACAACTCGCAGGATTCGTGAGGTATGCCCTTGACTCACTGGGTAACATCTTGTTCCCCAATGTGCCCGAGGAGAACCTGAGGAAAAGGGTGTCTTCTGAGCCAGTGGTCCAGATGTGGGCACACAGGAGAAGGGATAGTTTCCCTTGAGTCGGTGTTCACGCATCTCCTAGGGGAGGCACTGATGATGGGCAGCCCAGCCCAGCCCTCAGCAGAACAGGCTTCTTTAAATGGTCTCTTGGTGCTGGGTGTGGTGGCCTGGGCCTGTCATCCCAGCACTGAAGACAGGAGAAGCCCTGAGAACTCACTGGCTAGGTAGTCTAGCATAACTGGTGAGCTCCAGGCCACTGAGAGAACCTGTCTCAGAGGAGATGGGTGGCATTCCTGAGGATGAAACCTAAGTTGTCTTGTGGCCTCCACATGCACATACATGTCTGTGCTTAAACATACACACACATACACACCAAAAATAACAGTAACAAACACATTAAAAACTGCTTTAGGCTCTCCAGCCCCAAAGTCATGAGAGTTCCAACTCTAGCCATTGGAAAACATTCACCTGACTTCCGTTTTCCTCCTACCCACCCTTCAACAATGACATCTCTCCACCTATGTACCTCCCCATCCTTGGCCACACACACTTGTACATGAATGGTGAGGGTGTAAAATGGGTGCATCCCAATCAGGTCCCTGGCAGTTCTGTCCCATGCCTGCTTTTAACTTCAAAGCAGGAGAAGCATATGACTCTGGGGCACTTCTCTGGGGTACCTCTTCCACTTTACCAAAGGGAGCTATTTTCACAGCCGCTTCCCCTTTGGGTGCTCTTCAAAGGCAGATGTTTTATTGTGCAGTCTGCCAGGGGCCATGGCACACAAAGCCTGCAAAAGTCCTTTGAGGTGCTCCCTGTGGCTAGCTGGGTTATATTCCATTCTGAAGGTCCAGCCAACCTTAAAAATGGATGGATACAAGACATTCCCCCCCCCCCCCCCGAGAAGTTAGAATTAAAAGACAATATGTCACATAGGAAAGGTAGTGACTAGAGCATTCTCATGCTGCTAGATGGTGTACCAATACACACAAGCATTTCATTTGGAGACTTATATGGCAATAGCTCCTGAAGCCAAACAGTCCCCTTCCTATTCCAATGAGTGACAGCATGTCTGCTGATGAAAGGTGTGTGTAAGGATGCTCTCGGCAGCTCTAGCCATCATAGCCCAGACAGAAGCAAATGTCTATCAGAGGGTGAATGGAAAGATACATTGTGGCATATCCATATAAAGGAAGACTAGTCCATTAAAAAAAATTACTGAGGCAATTGCAACATAGATGAATAACCACGAAACATGTTAACTGCATGAAGTCAGACACAAAGGAGCCCAGGCTGCATGGATTCATTTATAGGAGGCTCAGTAGTAGGTAGGGCTAGTTGATGATGACAGAAGCCAGTAGGCTTCTCTGGCCAAGGGTGCGGTACGACTAGGCAGGGACACAAAAGAACCTTTTGGGGTGCCGGAAATGTTCTCTAGCTTGATGTGGGTGGTGATTACAAGGGTGAAGGTGTATGTAAATAAATCAAGCTGAGCACTTAGATGAGTGTGCTCTGTGTGTGTTATTCTGTAATAGGAAAGATATGTGAAGAGAAAGAAAGCTGATTATAAAACAGCTTCTGAGATTCTAATTAATTCCTTTAAACTCCACTGTAGTATTTTCAGCAAAAAGTAGGGAGGCCCACATGGCCTACGTTTTCTTCTGAATCCCAGAGGGTTCCAATGTATGGGTAGAAGAGGCCCAGGGCAAAGCCAGCTACAGCTGCTAGCCAAGAGAACTGGCCGCCTGTCTAGGCCTAATGGGGTGGGAGGAGCAGACCCCGTCCTGGACAGCAGGATGGTGGACACCACGTGGAGGGCAGCACCAGTGCCCCTGCTTTCCCCAGTGGCAGCCAGGCCCCACTTTTTCCTCTGCTTCCTGGAACCTGCCCTACCCAGCTGCTGTTTCCAACACTTAAGGCTGAGAGCTGAGCCATTCCTCCACTCCAGGAAAATATTTGTTCAGGGACTTGGCACCCGCAGAAAAGGAAATAAAAGCCACCTTGGAGTCAAGCAGTCGGCCCCGCTGCAGGCTGCTTTGTCTGCCATTCCAGACTGCCTCAGCATGGGCAGTGTCTAGAGCTAGGTCCACAAATACCACCCCACAAACAGGGCTGCACTAGGTAGGCCTGACTCCACGAGTCCGCAATCTCTTCCTTCAGTCCTCAGGCACCTGTCAGGTTGATGACACCTACTGTGGAGCAAGCTTAGCTCTGGGATGGGCCTTGCTTTCCTGCCTCAAGTGAGGGAGGGAGGCTGTGATGGCATGGAGGTGACATGGCTGCTGGGAGCCTGAGGGAATGTATTCGTGGGCAGGCAAGGAGTGAGCATCTGGAGTCAGGCTGTAGGAAGAGGAAGGTAAAGCAGAGGGACAGTCTGTGTAGGGTGGGGCTGGGGGTCAGCGTTGTTCGGAGTAGACAGAAGAGCATGGGCAAAGGCCAGAAGTAACTGCCAAGGGGCTCTGAGAGCTGATCAGATCTGCTAGGGTTGGGACCAGGAGTCTAGAGAGAGGAAACTGTAGGGAAGGCAGTCAGAGATCCTTCCAGGGCAGGCACTTGCGAGTGTGGACTTCATCCCCAGGGCAGCAAAGGTATGTATTTGTAGTGAAACACTTCAACACATTGTTTTTTGTTGTTGTTGTTTTGTTTTTTTTCCAAAGTAGGGTCTCACTCCAGCCCAGGCTGACCTAGAATTTACTATGTAGTCTCAGGGTGGCCTTGAACTCATGGTGATCCTCCTACGTCTGCCTCCCAAGTGCTGGGATTAAAGGTATGTACCACCACATTTGGCAATTCTTTTTAGTATATAAAAATATAAAGAAAATTAGCTAACTCTGGTGAAGAAAGCATGTAATCCCAGCCACTCAAGCGGATGACAGGAAGATCAAACATGCAAGTTATCTTAGGTCGCAAAATGAGTTCATGGCAAATCTGGTTAATTTAATGAAATCCTGTCTCAAGAAGTTAAAAAAAAAAAAGGTGGGGGGGAATGCTGAGGAGGTAGTTCAGTTGTTAAAGTGCTGGTCTTGCATGAGTATTTATCTTTTTAAAAATTTTTTTGTTTATTTTTATTTATTTATTTGACAGTGACAGAGAAAGAGGCAGAGAGAGAGAAAGAGAGAGGAGAGTGGGCACACCAGGGCTTTTAGCCACTGCAAACGAACTCCAGACGCGTGTGCCCCCTTGTGCATCTGGCTAACATGGGTCCTGGAGAATCAAGCCTTGAACCGGGATCCTTAGGCTTCACAGGCAAGCGCTTAACCACTAAGCCATCTCTCCAGCCCTTGCATGAGTATTTAAATTCAATCCCTAGTAACCATAAATATGCTGGGTGTGATGATGTGGGCCTGTAATCCTAGTGCCTAGAAGCAAAGACAGGCAGAACCCTAGGGCTCACTGGTTAGCTAGCCTAACCTAATTGGAGAGCTTCAGCCCAATAAAAAACACTGTCTCTGGGCTGGAGAAATGGCTTAGTGGTTAAGGCATTTGCCTACAAAGCCAAAGGACCTGATTTGACTCTCCAGGACCCACATAAGCCAGATGCACAAGGGGGCACATGCATCTGATGTTTGTTTGCAGTGGCTGGAAGCCCTGGCATACCCATTCTCTCTCTTTCCCTAATAAATAAATAAATTTAAAAATATATATATACAAAAAACCACTGTCTCAAAGGAGGTGGATACAGTTCCGGAGGAACATCTGGCATTGACCTCTGACCTCCACATACATGCACACACATACATGTGCCCACACACATATGAACACTCATGATATACATGAACAATACTAATCTTTAAAAGTTATAAATAAGAAGATAGGCAGGTGTGGTGGTGCACACCTTTAATCCCAGCACTCAGGAGGCAGATGTAAGAGGATAGCTGTGAGTCCTAGACCAGCCTGAGACTACAGAGTGAGTGCCTGGTCAGCCTGGGGCTAGTGTGAGACTCTACCTTGGAAAACAACAAAACAAAACAAAACAAACAAACAGAAATATATGTATATAAATGGGGTTAGAGAGACGGCACAGTGGCTAATGGTGCTTGCTTACAAAGCCTGTCAGCCAGGGTTCAATTCCCCAGCCACTTACATAAAGCTGACAAGCCCATACATACACAAATGTAAATAAATAATTAAAAATATTTTTAAGCCAGGCATGGTGATGCCTGCCTTTAATCCCAGGACTCAGGAGGCAGAGGAAGGAGGATTGCAGTAGTTCAAGGCCCACCTGGGGGTACAGAATGAATTCTAGGTCAGCCACGGATAGAGTGAGACCCTATCTTGAAAATCCAAAAATAAAATACTTTTATTTTACTTATTTATTTGAGAAAGAGAAAGAGGGAGAGGGAGAGGGACAGAGAGAGAGAGAGAGAGAATAGGTACACCAGGGCCTCCAGCCATTGCAAATGAATTCCAGACACATGCGCCCCTTGTACATCTGGCTTACTTGGTTCCTGGGGAATCAAACCAAGGTCCTTTGGCTTTGCGGGCAAACATCTTAACCACTAAGCCATTTCTCCATCCCCACAAAATATTTTTTAAGTTAATAATAGGGGGCTGGGGAGATGGTTCATCTATTAAAGAAACTTGCTTGCAAGGCCTGACAGCCTGGGTTTAATTCCTTAGTACCCATGTAAAGACAGATACTCAATGGCACACGTGTCTGGTACATTAGTTTGCAGTGGCAAGAGGCTCTATCAGGCCCACACACTCTCTCTATCTTGCAAGTAAATAAATAAAAAAATATTTATTTATTTATTTGCAAGTAGACAGAGAGATAGGGAGACAGAGAGAATGGGCATACCAGGGTTTCCAGTCACTATAAACCAACTCCTGATGCATGTGCCCTTTGTGCATCTGGCTTTATTGGGGTACTGGGGAATTGAGCCTGGGTCATTAGGCTTTGCAGGCAAGTGCCTTAAGTACTGAGCCATCTCTCCAGCCCATAAAAATACATTTAAAAAAATTTTTATTAGCATTTTCCATGATTATAAAAAAATATCCCATGTTAATTCCCTCCCTCCCCTCCACACAAAAATATTTTTTAAAGAGTTAAAAATAAAAGTGGGAGAGGAAGCCGGGTGTGGTGGCTCACACCTTTAATCCCAGCACTCGGGAGGCAAAGTTGGGAGGATCGCCATGAGTTCGAGGCCACCCTGAGACTCCATAGTGAATTCCAGGTCAGCCTGGGCTACAGTGAGACCCTACCTCGAAAAAACAAAACAAAAAATGGGAGAGGAACTCATAATATCTTACTCCTCATAAAGGAGCTACTGGTATTAATGGTTGCTGAGGAAAGAGGAGTCATGTTCTTCGGTGGTATGACCACTGGTAGGTTGCCTGTGCTCCAGTAAATAACACCCAATCACAGTCATATAAATAGTCCTAACTTAACTCAGTGAATCTCTTCTCTCTCCCTCCCTCCCTCCCCCTCCCTCCCTCCCTCCCCCTCCCTCCCTCCCCCTCCCTCCCTCCCTCTCTCTCTCTCTCTCACAAACACACACACACACACACACACACACACACACACACACACACAGGAGAAAGAGGATAAGGTGGGAAGAAGAAGAGATTTAGTGGTCATGGGAAGGAGATAAGAAAAGGTACTGGAGGTGAACAAAATCAAAGTATCAGAACTTGTATAAAATTGTCAAAAATTAATATAAAAAAGTTAAAAGGTTGGTGATACAGCATACACCAGTGTCTAGGTTCATCACCAGCACAAAAATATGGAAAAAGAAGGAAGAAAGAAGAAAGGAATGAAGAAAGAAAGAAAGAGAAAAAGAAAGCTGCTTCAAACCCCACCATACAGAGATTTCCTGGTGACTTTTTCAAAATGAAAACTGAAAAGAATTGCGTGCACATAACTAGAAACCCAAGCACAGCAGAAATACGCAGAATGAAAGTGAAGTCCTCCTCCCTACCTGTAGCTCAGGCCAAAGGCAACTTCCTTTAACAGGGCTTGGGGTACATTTCCAGAACATTTTTCCATGCATGTCTCTATGAGGATAAGGTTTGCTTTTAAAAACTTACACAAATGGCTAGTACAAGAAATTTGCACAAATCCCCACACATGGCTCCCTTTGCTGACCAGATGCAGATAGCTCTCTCTCTCTGTCTCTCTCTCTCTCTCTCTCTCTCTCTCTCTCTCTGTGTGTGTGTGTGTGTGTGTGTGCGTGCGTGCATGCGCGTGTGTGTAGGCCAGAAGACAACTTTGGCTGTCTTTTCCCAGGAATACTGTCTGTCTACCTTCTTGTTAGACAGGAACTTTCATTGGCTTGGAATTTGCCAGTTTGGCTAGCCTATCTGGCTAACACCCAAGCATCCTCCTGTCTCTGCTGCTGCAGTGCTGGAATTACAAGCATATGCCCCATGCCTGGCTTTTTTTTTTTTTTTTTTTAATGTGGTTACTGGGGATCAAACTCAGGTCCTTATGCTTATAAGACAAGCAGTTAACTGACTGAGCTATTTTGCCAGACCTCACCCTGTTTTGTAAGGGCTGCAGTGTTGATGGACGGGAACTGCCCTGCTCTCCCTCCTGGTGGGCACCTGGTTCCAGGTAAGTACTGGAATTCAGTGAAATGAACATTCACACATATCTGGGTGGGCTTTCCAGCCAAGGGTCTTACATGGAAGGAAAGGGATGTTCCTCACAATTGTCTTCCCAAAGTGTTACCGATTTCTTATGCCTGTCACCAAGTCCAGATTGCAGAGTCCCAGACACATTGCCACATTTTATCAAAAGATTCTGTTTTCTTTTTCCTGCTGAGCTATGGGTGGGGATGACATTGCATGTTTATTTTCAGCTGCATTTATTTACTTGCAAACAAAGTGAGGAATATCTTCATATGCTTTCTTTATTTGTGTGTTATTTTTAGGTAGGGGTACCCACTTTTTCATGTTTTATGGCCCAATTTTCTAATAGGTCTCTTTGGCTTATGTGTGAGTCTGGTCTGGTGTTCTTGTGTTATAAGAAGGATTGAGCATGTTGGGCTTTTCAAAATACTCCACTACTGCAGTGCTGGGGCGTTGGTGGAGGGGGAGGGCTGTCTTGAACTGAGGTTGTGTGAGAAGGGTGGTGGTAGACAGGAACAAACAGGGACCTGGGGAGGAACAGGACCTCTGGGTGTATTCAGTGCCTATTCAGACAGGAGGATGGGCAGGGCTAGTTGGTGAATTGGTCTGGTTTTTTTTTTTTTGCACAAGAGTCCAGAACCCTTCTGGTTCTGTTGTCTCCTGCCCTATCCTGGCAAGGGCAGCAAGGGACTGAGTCCCTGTCTGCTAATCAATCTATGCCTCTTTTTTCTTTCCCTAAGTGTGTGTGGCATGAGAGGGACTAGAATGATTCCCCCCCCCCCAAAAAAAAGAGGCCAATTCTCAGGTTCCCACTTCAAATATTACATTTCCATAGGTAATGGAAAAACATCTTAGAAATTTCAGTATTTCAACATATATAGTAACAAATTGACTCACTTTGGTCAACATGGGGCTGAAGCCATTGAGTTCCTGAGAAGGGAAATACTGCACTTGGGCTGAGCACATTGAGTCGGGAGGTGAGGAGGACCTGGCCCCCTGGCAAGTGGGAGAGGCTGGGCTTTCAGCTCTAGCCTTTCTCTACGCATAGGCAAGACCTGGTCTGTAGAAAGCACTTCAGAAATACCTAGATACTTAAGTTCTTTTACTTTTATTTATTTAATTTAATCAGAAATTTAAAAAGTTATAGTTGAGGGTTAGAGAGATGGCTTAGCTATTAAGGCACTTGTCTGCTAAGCCTAAGGACCCAGATGTTCAAGTCCTCAGAACCAATGTAAGCCAGATGCACATGATGGCACATGTATTTGGAGTTCATTTCTAGTGGCTAGAGGCTCTGGTGCACCCATTCTCTGTCTTTAATAAATAAATAAAAACAAAATATTTTAAAATTGATATTTGGACGAAATTCTTTAATAATTCATGCTTATGTATTTACAGGCTCATGCCTGTAAATCCCAGAACTCAGGATACTGAGGTAGAAGGATCACTGAGCCTGGGCTACAAAGTGAGTTACAGGTCAGCCTAGGCAAAAGTGAGACCCTGACACAAAAGATAAAAGCAAAAACAAAACAACAAAACAAAACCAAAGAATAGGTAAAGAAACAGAAAGGTATAAGTTTTCCTTTTTACAAAATATAAAGTAAAATTTACATAGAGTAAAGTTTATACCCACTATGCAATTTTTTTTTCAAATGCATAAAGTTGTGTATCCATCCCTATAGTTTGATGTAGACCAAACTTCCCAATGGTTTTGGTAGTTAACCCTTTCCCCACATTCAGATCTTTGTTACCATGGTTTTGATTTGGATTTGCAGGTGTTGTATGAGTGGAATCATTTAGCATAAGCCTTTGAGTCTAGCTTCTTTGACCTCAGAAACAGCGAGTTTATCTAAACTGTGGATATTCAGATTTGGCTCTTTTTGTATACCATGGCCTGGATATGGTGAATTTATTTGTAGTCACTTACAGCTAGCAAAACCCAAATACTTCTCAACTATAGGTTTTCCTTATTTCTAGCATCATAAATCAAATAAAACTACTTCTTTTGTCCAAGGTCAAATTCTGATTTGGGCAACTAAATGACAACTCACTTGGATTCTTCTAGGGTGTGGTGGCCATACCTACTGGTTATGAAATCCCTGGGCTTTGAGGATGCAGGCCCTAGCACCTTCCCTCTTGAAAAGTGGTCCTTATAGCTTGACAGCGAGGGAGCAAGGCTCATACCACACTCTGTGGTCCCCAGTGCAAAGGCAGCCTGTGCTTCCCCTGTGGGTCCAGCCTGGCCACTGCTGAGCCACGACAGAACCTGTGGTGGCATGTGGGCATGCCCAGCTAGTGGACCCTGGTCAGAGTTCTCAGGAAGAGGAGGAACTTGATCAGCTACTCTCCTCTGTTCCTCCAGGTTCTCAAGACTATGTAAAACATTCGGTGATGTATATTTTTCTCTCTTTCAAATGTATTTTAGTGTTTTCAAAAATATTTTTGCTTATTTAGTTGAGGGGGGAGAGAGAGTATGGGTGCACCAGGGCTTCTTGCTTTTGCAAACAAATTCCAGATGCATGCATCACTTTGTGCATCCCAGCTTTATGTGAGTATTTGGGAATTAAACCCAGGCCATTAACCACTGAGCAATCTTCCAGCCCTATTTTTCTCTTGTTCAATGAAGTTGCTTTGCCATCATCTTATGCCACAACTTGCAGCTATTAGAAAAGTTATTTGGTGGGCTGGAGAGATGGTTTAGTGATTAAGATGCTTGCCTGCAAAGCCTAACAACTGGAGTTTGATTTCCCAGTTCCCATGTAAAGCTAGATGCACAAAGTGGTGCATGCATCTGGTTTGTTTGCTATAGCTGGAGGCTCTGGTGTGCCTCTTCCCCCTGTCTGTCTCTCTTCTATTTATCTTTCTCTGCTTTCAAATAAATAAATAATTTTTTAATAAAAGAAAAGTTGGTACAACCGACAAGGGGCTTCCAGGCTTAAGAATCCAGATGTAGTCTGGGCTTGGTCGTATACACCTTTAGTTCCAGCACTTGGGAGGCAGAGGTAGGAGGATTGCCATAAGTTCAAGGCCATCCTGAGACTACATAGTGTAGTGAGTTCCAGGTCAGCCTGGACTAGAGTGAGACCCTACCTTGAACCCCCACAAACAAAACAAAACAAAACAAAACAGCCCAGACGTAAACCAGGCGAGTGAGCATGCAGTGGGGCTGAGGGTCCATCTGGACAGTAGTTGGCTTATTACTGCCTTTCCATAAATGATGGACATTGAGGCTGGACTGGTGAACCTTGTCATGCTTTGTGCACAGTGATGGCCTGGTCACTGCTTCTTGGAGGAGAGCTAGTATAGACAGTCCAACACAAGGCTGGTGACGCAGGGCTCATAAGATTGTCTCTCCTTCCCCAAGCAGGTCTCTTACCATACTGCTCAACTGTCACGATCAGCCTGACACATTCTTGTAAAAACTCTGAACTGTTTAGGGTATAGATCTTTTCTTCTGTCCGACAGATGACGAAGAGGATGTGAGTGTGGAGAGGGGCAGTTTTGCTTACGGTGGAAGGGCTGTCTGTAGCAAGACAGAAGAGGGGAAAGCTGGATGGTGCCTATCCGCAGCTTGCTTTCTCAGACCCTGTCTTTCTAGCCCCCATCCTCTTTGTGCTGCGGGGCAGCCTGCAGCTCAGACCTAGTGTCTAGATGGGCTCTGCCCCACTAGCAGAGGGGCCATGTCAGAACCTTGTGCTCCCTTAGTCCTCAGCTTCCTCATTGGCAACCCAGGAATTTGAGTGTCATCCTTCAGGTTCAGAGGAGAGTGTGAAAGAGATTTAAGCAAATTCAGCTTCCTGTCAACTGCTACCCAGTAGGGTTTGGGTAATTCTGATAGAGCTACCATTGCTTACCTGCCTCGAAACTTCTGGCCTTAGACATACCTACCCTCCTGCCTAAGGGACACCGAATAACACAGTGGTAGAAGCAGGACTTTGGAGTTAGATCTCAATTCCACTTGCTGCTGGACCATAAACCCTTAAGACCTTTGTTTTTCTTGCCTGTGAAATGGGGCAGACTGTTCTTTCCTCATTAGGGTGGTGGGGGCATAAATTAAGATCATGTCGGCACTGCTGTGCAGTTCATTGTGAGCATTTTGCCATCACTCCATAAATAGTAGCTTTTACTCTTTGGGTCACAGAAACCCAGAAAGGTGGGCATTGCAGATGGGGCAACAGACACCCAGACTGTTGCTTCCTATAGCCACCAAGCCAATATGCCAATCCAAACCTTCACCAATCTCCATTCTACTATTAGATCCTGTCCACTCATGCTAGTTACAGAGACTACCTGGATGGGAGAGGGGAGGCTTTTCCAGGTAGCAGCTGCCCTTCTCCCAGCCCCGAGGCTATTCCCAGGCAAAAAGGGTAGCCTCACCAAAGAGTCTGGGAGCTCTATATGTCCATATTGGTAATGTTCCTTGCAGGGAACCATTGTCACAGCCAAGAGAAAGATGACAACACATTTCTTCTCTGCCCGGGCAGCTCTGTTCCCCTCCATGCCAGTAGCATGCCCTCTCCAGGTGTGGGGAGAGGATGGGCAGCCCAATCTGAAGAAGATGCCAAAAAGCCAGCACAGGGCTTTGCCAAGAAGTTTAAGAGAATGGCCTCAATCCCCCAAAGGCAGCTCTTCCTCTTGGGCTCTTCCCTGTACTCAGCACAGTTGCTGAACCTCTTCCACATCACCTGTGACCCACCAGGGAAGAACATGGAAAAGTCTGTAGTTCCATGGCCAGGACACACATACCATATTAATTCATTTAGAGGTCCAAGATCATGACTGTAGGCCCAGAGGAAGGGCATGTCCTCCAGTGTGGAGTTAGAGAAGGCTGCTTAGAGGAGGAGGTTTTCAAAGGGGCTGTCCAGGGAGGGGGACAGGGTGCTCTTGGCAAGTAAGAGGTATACTCACTCAATGTAGCATGTCTGTGTCAGGGATGGACAGCAATGGAGAATGGGGCTGGCAAGGACACCAGGGACCAGTGAAGTAGGGCTTTGTACCTTTGTACCCCAGGTCAATGATACAGGGTAGAGAGGACAATGTGCTGCAGCCAGCTCCTCCTGGCTTGTGAGAACTGCTTGTGACCTGAGTTCCACAACCTACACTAGTGGTTTGAACCTGGCCATGATGGGAATATTTATACCATGAAAATAGGCAAGAGCTACAAATCAGAATCTGTTGTTTAAAAGAAATGTAAAGGGAAGTTTGGTAGTCTTCGTTGAATTTTAAAACACGGGCATGGGATAATTCCCTTTGTTCCTCAGCCGGATGTTCAGGTCTGGCTGTTGTAGTGGGAAGGACAAGGCAGGGAAAGGGCTTGGATGACCTCCTGAGAGGGTTTGAGGCTGCCTGAGAAAGGTCTGGGGAGGGGAGAGGGAAGGATGCCTCTGTGCAGTAACCTGACTCCTGCAGTGTGGGGCTCAGCCTGGGGGTGGGGCACAGGATTAGGTCTCTCTTGGCCTTCCTTGGCCAGAGCCTGAGAATCTGCAATAAAACTCTTAATGAAAAACACCTGGGCTTTGCCCAGAGCTGGGCCTTGGATGGGGATAGGAAGGGGGATTAGGGGATTGGAAGTGAATGTGGAGAAAGACCATGAACTCCCTTCACTAGTTTGCTCATGCCTGAACTCTTGTCTCCCCAGCTTGCTTCCCCTGGCCCTGAATGAGAATGAGGAGCAGAGGAAAGGCACTAAAAAAGACACAGCCATAAAAAGACCTACAGGGACTGGAGAGATGGCTTAGCCATTAAGGCACTTGCCTGCAAAACCTAAGAACCCAGGTTCGATTCCCCAGGATCCACATAAGCCAGCTGCACAGATGTCAGATGCGTCTGGAGTTCATTTGCAGTGGCTGAAGGCCCTGGTGCTCTCTTTATCTGCCCCCTTCTCTAATAGGTAAATAAAATATTTTCTAAAAGGCCTATAGGGGTTTGCTGAGGTGACCTGTGCCATGGTGCCTTATGCATATGTGTCTAGTCCATGGAAGCTTCTGGATGGTGTCAGAACCACAGCTGGGGCAGGTCCTGGGCCTTGCAGGTTTTCATGACAGGTGTGTATGATTGTATTTCTGTTTAGAGTAATTGATGAGAATGAAGGAAGGATGATGGTTGAAGCCTCTATTCTCTCCTGTCCCCTCTGCTTACTACACGTAGGGACAGGAGCCACTCAGTATCCAAAGGGGAGATGTCAGAGTCTACCAGGGCTTGGTCTGGTCTACTTGTCCTCTAGCTCAGAATTGGCCCTTGGGCCTTTAGAGCTTGAAATTTGGGGTGGCTCCGAGCTCTCTGTCCCCTCCTCTGTATAAAGACATGACAGGAATGCTCCAGGCTGGCTCAGAAGCAGCTGTGGGATGTCAAGCACTATGCTGAGGGGGCAGGACTAAGTTCCTACTTGAAAGTGGCAGTCATCACAAGCCAGGTAAGATGCTAGAGAAAGGGATATTTGGTGACTACCACACCTCTTCTGGGTCAAGGCCTGTATCTTCTAATCCTTTCTCCATACCCAAATTCTGTCCAGAGACAGGTGACTTGCCCCCTCTCCACAGCCGTAGTTGTAGGGGGTCCAGGAGCCTGTGAGCCTCTCTTTGGTCAATTACAGCTCAGCAGGTTCACGGTCTTCACTGATACCAGGTAAGATTGCTTCAAGTAGCAACCTGGTGCATTAACTAATTGGCACACAGTAGCCCAAATGTGTTCTTCAGAGGACTCCCTTTGTGAAATACAGTCACTGCTCCCATACCGTCTCTGCCCTTCCCCCCACCCACAGGCTACCCCTCTCTCCATTCCTGGTTAATAAACACCCCTTAAAAGGATGTGGGGACTTTGAGGGTGGGGAGGGGTGCTGTGAAAATTGAAATCCACAAGCTTCAAGGGCTTTGGGCTGTGTAGTCCCCTGCTGTCAATGCTGCCACTGGCAGCTTCCAGCAAGGGCAGCCCCCACAGCCTTCTGGACACCATGTGGGGACAGAGGCCAGGCATCTGGAGATGAAAGGCTCAGGACCATCTGTAGCCCCAGCCACCACCCAGGATGCAGCACAGTCAGTCTTCCCAGGGCTTTCCTCTGGGGCCATGTGGTCCCAGTTTGTATCCCGCTCCCCCTCCATCCCCACCACCAAAGACACATGGTTTCTACAGCATCCACAGGCTGTTCTGGGCAGAGGAACTAGCCTTGCTAGATGGACTGTGAGTGGATATGCCCCTCCTGGACATGGTAGTTCAGCTTTTAAAAGGCGGACACTTCACAGCACCCTCTTTTGTCTAAGGGAGGGGCACAGAGCTAACTATTAGCCAGTAGAGCAGGCTTCACCATAAGATCCTGACCTCAGTTGTCCTCATCAGTAAAAAGTTGCCCATGTTTGTAATTGGTAGACTTGGGGTGCTGGGGATATAACTCAACGGCAGAATGCTTGCCTAGCATGCCAGAGGTAGAATCTGGATCTGAACTCAAAACTGCCTGGCTTGCAAGCTTCATCACAGGGCCACCGAGTCCCTCAGCTAGATGCTCACTGATACTTGCCTCTCGTGAGATCCACATGGCTGCCTCTGTACTGCTCCTCTGAGTATGTAGATAGACTTTTGGGAGTTACAAAGCTGGGAGGATTCTCAGACTCACACCCTCAAGGTTGAAGGTCAGGGAAGAGGAGTGATTTATCAGTGGTGAGTGACTCGCCCAGTCCTCTTGAGCCACCTTGCTTCAGTCCAACCCTCTTTCTGTGCAGGATTGGTCTCTAGGCTCCATCCATGTTCCAGTGTGTGCTCATAGAACCCACACTATGGCTGGGGACTCTCCTTGGGGTCGAAGCAGCAGAGTGTCTGTGGTCACTTCATAAGGTCCCGCTCCCTTTGCCTCCATGACTGATTCCAAACAACAGACAAAGAGAGGCAGCAGGAAACTGTTGGAAATGTCCTTGCTGGGTCAGTGGCTAAGGAGAGGCCCCAGATCTGCATTGGACTCAGGGAAGTTGGATGTCAGTGGAGCCTGTGCACACAGAGCCTCAGCCAGGGGTTCTGGGGACTGTCACTTGGGCCAGCCCTCTGAAGCTGCAGGCATGGGTGTGGAAGTCAAGATAGAGGGGCTGCAGGAGTGGGGCTGAGCACTGACAGAATGCTCAATCCTTGCTTCCTTCGGAGATAGAGACCATCCCTTAGAGACCCCATTATCTTGCCAAGAAGATACACATCAGAGCTCAGGACCTTGGCTACTGTGAGCTGGACTCAGGCTATAGGTCTATTAGGAGAGGGATGTGGGTACCAGGGGTTCTAGGGCTGCCCTAGGGGAGATAGGCAGGTTACCCCTGGGAAAAGCCTGCAGAGGTGAATACATCAGACATCAAGGTCAGGCAGAGGATGAGCTGGCATAATGGAAAGGCAGCCTGTGGCAACCTTTCTGAGTGGTGCGGGCAGAGCTGGCTCTCCAGGGGCCATTCCCCACACCAACTGCAGCACGCTACTGCAAGCAGCCATCCCCAAGGCACACTGTGGGCTCTGGGCAGAGTCAGGGGACATGCTGGGAAGCACACACTGACCCTCAATTCCCAGCTGGGTTTCTTATCATCCTCTCCCCTCTGGAGAACAACTTCCGGCAAGGGTTACTCACTCAGCTGGGGCCTCCACACAGTCGAGGGACTGAGATGGCACAGCTAGGTGACTTATCTTTGGGGAGACTGCTAGCTTGGCTTTCTGGATGCTTCCTTTGTCCTATAGAGGAGAGTCTTTCCTCTTACCTATAGCTCCATGTAGGACATGGGGTGCCAGCCTCTTGCTGAGCTCCAAAGATGGGCCATATGGCTTCCTACCTGTCTGTCTTCCTCATCTGATGTAGGAGGCAAGGCTCCACTGAAGAGTTCTTACTCTGGCAGACAAGGATTTATTCCTAGGTCAAGTAAGTTGTCTGGTGACACACAAGGACTGGGGACTTTTAGGACCTGAGGGGCAGGCAGGTGTGTGCACAGACAGGTGGTATACTCCCTTTCAGATTTGCCATCCAGAATGAAGTAACATTTATGGTTCTCATATTCCTTCTGGTTGGGGGTGTCTGCTGCTGGGTGTTCCCCACCTTAGCTTGTCCCTGGAACCCCTCATGGAATGGGAACGACCCTTCCTTTGCTGGACTGTCATGCAGCTGCTTGAAGACTCTAGCCCTGGGCAGCCAGTGCCTATAACTGGGGTTTCAGTCACCTGAATGCAACATAGGGACCACTGGATGCATCTGACTTGTGACAGTCACAGCAAAGGGCCTCTCCACCACCCTGCCAATGAGACGGATGACTTCCTGGAAAGAGGTTCAATGAAGGGTTTGTGACATGGAACATTTGATGTGACCCAAGTACTTCCTGTTCAGATGACCCCTGGAGCTTCTGACCTCCCCTCCTGAAAGTGTCCCCTGTATGCCAGGATGAGCCCAGGTCAGGCTTGCCTTGTCTAAGCAGAGCTGTTCACAGGTGGGTGAACCACCCTGGGGCCTGAGATAGAGTGCCTTGACTCCTGAGTTCTTTTGAGCTACTACAGCAAAGAACCTGCTGACCTGGTAGAAGTTACAGGGAATCACAACAGGAAGCAGATCTTCCATCAAAGGTTTGTGCCACCCCTCCCCCATCAGGAAAACACATTCCAGAAAAGGTACTTGTGTGAGAGCCACCCTAGCCTCCTGCTTGGGGTTGGTCAAGGCCTCAGAAGGTTCCCTAGGTTTCTGCTGTATGAATTGGGTCAGAAGTGGACAGATGTGGGATCAGATCAGGCTCTCTACTCCCACTGCAAGGAACCTTGGGAAGTCTCCATTCGCATGGCTGACTCTCACCCTTGATCCTTTCAGTCAACTATCCTGCCTGCTGGAATACCCATGCCTTGTTATGAGAAAGAGTCCACAGGAACTTTTCTTCCCTTCAATTCTGGACTAACTGGCTGTCCCGGTATCTGAGCTCCATGGACTCATGGAACCCATTGCCTTGTCTGTGTGTTAATAGGGAATTTTGTGGTAGGAAGATACTCACCACATGTATCCTGCATGGTGTCTGAGTAGAAAGGGCTTTGGCAGAGATACAGATACCTTGACTTCCTATGTGGCATCATTAAGTCTCACCTTTCAGAGGCAGGAAGAGTTCCAGATCATAGCTCAGCCAACAAATACACCCTGCACACTGCATAGATGGGTCAACAAGCATTGTCTGGGAGGTGAAAGCGGAGTCTTGCTCAGATACTCTATAGGGAGAAAGGCTTTCCTAAAATGCTTATGGCCTCAGTGTCACCTGTTGAGTCAGAACAGGCCAGGGGACTGTTACTTGAGCCTGGCTCTATTTTGGCCAGCTGGGGCTGTAGTTCACCATAGTTCCTGTTAGATGTATGACTATTTGGACTTGATTGACCAGTGGGTCAGTCTGGGTCCCCTGAGGCATTAGTTGTCTGCCTGTGGAGCAATGTGGCTGAATCAGGCGGTGACCAGACTGTTGTGAATAATCACCCTATACACTAGGCTAGAAGGGGAGGAGGAAGGGTGGGCGAGCTTCCCAGGAGAGGATGTAGCCATGCTGGGCAGATAGAGAGACTAGAGAGATGCATTGTGTAAACTACCACACCCTCAAAGGTTGGGAATGTGAGCTAAGCCACCAAGGCCACGCCTGGTTCAGCCCCTCTAGGGACAGCTACATGGTTCTCTGTGGGTGAGAAAGAGCAGAGGAAGTTGGTCCTTGGAGAAGGTGATGCATGACTGTGGTCAAAGCGATGAAGGACAGAGGAGACTGTATTCAAACAATTTTCTGGGAGAAGGCAAAGTGAACAGTGACTCAGTTGAGAAATAGCCAATGGAGTGTTTACTTTTGGAAGGACGATGTAGTCAGAAGGCAGTGCAATTATGAAGGTCTGGAGAGGCCTCAAGGATATAACCCCCCCCCCAGTACCCTTGGGGAAAGCCAAGATCTGAACCCTGCCTCCTTTGAGCCGTTCTTTTATTCACTTGACCCCTCTTTTCATTGGGAGATGTGAACAAACATCTGTTTGTCTCAGGTAGGGCATCAGTGACAGACCAAAGAAACTATTCCACCCAAGTATACCGTGGAAAACAAATGAGTTTTTGCAATTACTTCCAGGAACATGGATGATATACAATAGCTGCATTACCACAGAGCCCCACCTGGCGTGGGTGATGAGCTCCTCAAAGCTGCATCGATGGAGTCCCTAACCTTGGCCAATCTTCCCTCTCCTGCACATTAGTATTTTCCAAGACCATGTTCAGTTAGGGCAGGATTACATGCAGCAGTGGGGTGGGGGCAGAAGCAAGTGACTTTCTGCCCTCCCCTTCTTTTTAAAATGTATTTATTAAAGACAGAAGAGGTGCAGAAATGGGCACATCAAGGCCTCCAACCACTGCAAATGAACTCCAGATGCATGAACCACCATGTGCATCTGGCTTACATAGGTACTGAGGAATTGAACCTGGGTGCTTTTGACTTCATAGGCAAGTGCCTTAACCACTAAGCCATTTCTCCAGCACCTGTCCTATGGGAATGTTAATAAATCTGATCTTGTGAGTATCTTATGGAATTAAGAAAAGTTCCACAAAACCTTTTCAAGGCTTCCAGGCCACCGGCATGATGGCTCATCTGGGAGAGCTAGAAGGGACATGGCTAAGCATCTGGAAGGAAATCAGGGTCCCAGGAAGACTGAGGTACACCTATGTATTTTTTTTACCTCTATGTCTTATAGGAACCACCTTAGGCTCTTTGCTCTGTTTGGCTATCCCCATATTACTTCTCTGACAAAGAGTTCTAAGAGTTTCTGGCAGAGTCTATAGTCTCTTACATATAGGAGCACACCACAGGGATGACTTGACTTCTTCCTTTCCTATTTTTATCCACTTTCTTTCTGCTCTAGCTAAGACATCAGCACTACATTGAATAACAGTGGAGAATATGAACACCCTTTTTGGTTCCTGATTTTAGTGAAAATGCTTTGAGTTTTCCCCCACTTACTATAATGTTGGCTATAGGTTTGTCAAACCTTATTACGTTGATGTATGTTCCTTCTACTCCTGGTTTCTTCATGGTAACACAAAGGAACGTTGGACTTTGTCAAAAGCCTTTTCTGCATCTATCTAAATGATCATTGATCATGTGATTCCTGTATTTGAATGACAGACTCCAGCTCAGACAGAACTAGTTAGAAAACTTGCCCAGCTCTGCCTTTCTTTTTTTTTTGGTTTTTTGAGGTAGGGTCTCACTCTGGCTCAGGCTGACCTGGAATTCACTATGTAGTCTCAGGGTGGCCTCGAGCTCACGGCGATCCTCCTACCTCTGCCTCCCGAGTGCTGGGATTAAAGGCATGCGCCACCACGCCCGGCAAGCTCTGCCTTTCTTGTGCATGTGACCCTAATGCAGCATTGAATGTTTGCTTACTACATACCAGCTATACATCTTTTGAGAGAGGTGCTGAATTTCTGTTTCATTTCCTCTATGTGATGGTTAATCTCTGGTTGCTATCTTGACAAGATTTAGAATTACCATGGAAACAAATCTCAGGTATGCCTGTGAGGGATTATTTAGATTAGGGAAGACCCACTTAAATTGAGAATGACACTACCCCAAGGGGTAGAATCCTGGATGGTGTAAAAGGAGAAAAGGAGAAAGCTAGCTTGGTATTGAGCATTCCTCTCTCTACTTCCTTGCTGGGGATGTGATGGCAGAGTTTTGGCCTGCTATGTTTTGCCATGTTTTGCCCACCATGATAGACTTCTCCTTGACACTGTAAACTAAAAATAAATGCTTTGATTCTTTAAGATGGTTCTTTTCAGGTATCTTGTCCCAGTTACAAGAAAGTAACTGACATATACTTATAATAATATATTATATATATAGCAACTGATGGTATAGAGATAAACCATCTCTAAAGTGATGGTCATAAATGGTCTCCCTCACAAACTTCCTATAAAGTCTAGGTGATAAATTAAATAAGCATACCCAAACTGTTTAGAAGAAGGCTGGGTATACAGAAGGTGCCATTTAAGAACTCATCGCCACCATGATGTTCACAGACCTTTGCAATCTGTTCACACTCCTGGCTCTCCACCAAGGTATACGCCCTGAGGGCAGCTGGTACATTCTAGTCCTTTCATCCTGGGGTGTGGCCCAGCAAGGTGCTCAGTGGGCACAGAAAGGGGCTGTAGAAGTTGGAGGTAGAGGGTGAGAGATTCCTGTGGGGAGAGGACTCTGTGGAAGCAAGAAGACCCAGGTCTTTCTAGCCTGAGTTTCCTGAGTGTAAACAGGATGTAGTGTTCCAAGTATGTGGCCCAGAACTTGGGGCCCTGAGGCTGATTGGGTAAATTTTGGACAAAAAATTGGATACTACTTCTTAGGAGGAGCCTGACCCCCTTGTAATTGTTGAAAAGTACTTGGAGACCCTGGGGATAACAAGTCCCTAGACTAAGAGGCAGTCAGGCCTTGTCACTCAGACATCAGCTAAGACCCTACATCAGACCAGCAGGAACCCACCTGTATGAATTCTTGAGGAAGGGATGTGGAAGCAGAAAGATGGCCAATAACTCCATCTGTGACACCCTCTGCCTCTCTCACAATCTCACCCCCAGCGTTAACTGTTCTAGACTTTCTGGCCTCTGGAGACAAGAAGCTGACCTGAAATGGCACAGAGTTTATGTAGGACAAAGGACTTCAATGCTTCATTCAACAAACAAACAAGAGGCTCAGCTCAGGTGAGGTGGAGTGGGCAGGTGTGGAGACAGTGACAGGAACCTGGAGGCAGACTCGGTAAAATCTGAGTCCCGAATTCACCACCACCATGCAGCTGACCCCTGGGGACCAGAGTGCTCCCAAGGAGGGAGCCTCAGGGGCTGGGTATGGGGGTGGATATGCCTGTAACACACACATACTTGTGCTTTTCTGTGTCCAGGCCAGAGACACGGCCAGGTAAAGCTCAGGACTGCACACCTTTAATCCCAGTACTCAGGAGGCAGAAATAGGAGGATCACCATGAGTTTGAGGCCACCCTTAGATTACATACTGAATTCCAAGTCAGCCTGGGCTAAAGTGAGACCCTACCTCAACACCACCCCCCCCAAAAAAAGGAGCACGTTGCCATGTTGCCTTACTCCCTGTCTGCCAAGGGCCTGAGGCAGTGGCGGGTGGTCCCCACGGGTCCTGTCTATTTTTGGTCCAGTCTGGAGACTGATGCTCTATGGTTGGGATAGTGTGGAACTGGCTCAGGTGACACTGAGGGACATTTCCATCCAGGCTGGAACCACTGCCCTGGAGGCCTCTTGAGAAGAGCTTGAGTCTACGCAGGGAGCAGAAGGCAGTGCAGAATGTGGTTGTCATTTTTAGCCTGACTATCCTATACCTCTCCCAGACCCTTTCCCTTGCTTCTGGGAGGCTACTTGGCCCTGCAGCACTGAGTTGCAGGAGTGGGGCAGGTGGGTGTGGCAGCCATTGTGTAAGGGGTGAGCTCACCCACTGTGCCCGCCCTGGCCTGCACCAGCCTGCCTGATGCTGGTTAATCATTGTTCAAACACCCTGGCAGGCGTGCAGGCTGTGGAGTAAGACGTGACAGGGCAGGGCTGCCTCTGCCAGATCTCAGCAGAGCTTTCCCAGCAAGCCTGGGTTGGGCTGTTTCCCTGGACCCCACAGAGAGCATCTTATAATGAGGCTGAACCTACCTCTCTTAGTTCCTTAGTAAACCCTAAGTAGTTCTGACTGATGTAAGAGTGCCTCTCTGTAGGTCTCCATCCACAGAGTGATCTCAGTGGAGTCCAGTGGCATAGCTAGGATTGCAGGCACTGATGCCCAAAGGTCTTGGCCCAAATCACAGCTCTTCCATATGCTGGCTGGGTGGCCTTAACTAGGTTGTATAATCTCTATTACCTCAGTATCCTGGGCTTTAAAAAGGTGTTGTTGGCTGGGTCTGGTGGTGTACACCTTTGGTCCCAGCACACCAGAGGCTGAGGTAGAAAGATCACAGTGAGCAGGACACAGTGGTGCACGCCTTTAATCCCAGCACTTGGGGCAGAGGTAGGAGGATCACCGTGAGTTCGAGGCCACCCTGAGACTACGTAGTGAATTCCAGGTCAGCCTGGGCTAGAGTGAGACCCTACCTTGGAAAATAAAAATAAAATATAAAGTAAAAATAAAAAGAAAGATCACAGAGTGCTTGAGGCCAACCTGGAGCTACAAAGTGAGTTCCAGGTCAGCGTGAACTAGAGAGAGAGAGAGACCCTGCCTTGAAAAAAAAGAGGTGTTGATGATAATGCTGCCTTCTCAAGACTGCTGTGAGGATTAGTACACATGGAAGGTGCTTACTATGCCAATAATAGAAATCCATGTCTGGAACCAAGACTAAAACACTCATCACTGAGCTCAGCTAATCTCCAATATTAAGGTGAGTAACTACCAGGCATGGGTTTAGGCCATTTGTATACATTGTCTAAGCCTTTCACTGCCCTCTTGTGATTGGACACAGCTCTCCCTAGTTCTCAGATGAGACCATTCATGTTCCAGGGTGTAGGGAGGTATGCTCAAGGTCACAGGTAAAAGTGACAGAGAGTTTCAAGCCTAGGTCCGTCTGTTCTTGCATCTCATGCTCTCTCCATCACCCAATACTGCCAGGTTTGCAGATCAAGAATGCAAATCTGAACTTGTCAGGCAATTAAATTCTGCCCACACTCACTGACATCCTCTAAGCCCATGTAGAGGCGGGGGTGAGGGGTTCTGGCTGAGTCTGCTATGAGAAAGACAGAGACGGACAAGGCCCTGTCCATTCCTTGGGTCCAGAGGACTCTCAGCCCACGAGGTTAGCACATGCCTAGCAGAGGCTCAGTGTTACCGTGACTGAGACCCAGGGGACTCCAGGACCTTTGATAGGAAGGGTCTAGAAGACACATGCTTCTTTTTGTCTTCTTTTTAATGTAGTATTTGCTTACTTGGCATGGGTAGGTAGATTGAGATGGAATTTTCTCCTCATCTTACACTGCCTCATGCTACTGCTACTAGCTAGGGTAGAGGCAGAGAGAACTGTCACACTATGGTGCCAGGCACACCTCAGAGATCCCCAGAAGTGGAACACTTTTCTCAAAGGAGGCTTTTTGGTCTATTTTAAAGGTGTGCCAATAAGTCTCAAGAGTCAGACGACTTTCCCTTGAGCCTATTTGTGGGATACCCTGGAATCCAGCATCTCATGGGATTGGAAGCTATGAAAAATCTGTCAAATGTACATATAGAGATCTTGGTGGAGAAAGGAACTTGAGGCCTTTCTCAAAGCCCCATAAATGTATACATGAATGTGTGTGTGTGTGTGCATATACATGCAGGCATGTATATGTGTGTGCACTTGCTGGGAAGCAACACTCCTCTCCAGAATGGAGAAATAAGTTAAAGTCATCTCACAACAGCCCCTGAGAGCTCTTCCTGTATGTCCTGCTTCCATGTTCTGCTAACGTTCTCCTGGTGAATGTCCCCTCCCCACTCATTGTGCTTTGCTCTCTTGGCCTCTCTCCATCCAAATATATTCTCAGAATATACTCTGAGAAATGATCTGTCTTGAGCTGTTGGTATTTAAAAGTAAGGCTTCCTGTGAACTCTTGTGGCCACTCTAGCTTTTTCCTCACTATCCTTCTGCCACTAAACATATGACCACCATCGCAAATTCCAGTTTTCGAAGCCTCAGGCTCTCCTTTGCTTGATTTCATACCTCACAGGCCATGGTTGAAGTGACAGAAATGTGGGAGACATGGGTGAGACCCAGCAAGGCAGCAAGAGGTAGTATGTTAAAGGTGTTGAAAAGGCCCTGAAGGCAGAGAAAAAGTTCTAATCTCCTCTAATATATCTTCCACATGCATCACTAGCATTATCTTACAGATCTCAGCCAATTTGGCTGTTTAGCAACACATAATGGTGGTGCCTGGAAGGTGTGAGGTGCCTGGGTGATATGAGGAAGGTACACAAACCCTGAAGGAAGTTGAAGGCTTTGATGTCTTCTTTAACTTGCTCTGTATACACACACACACACACACACACACACACACACCCTTATCTTCATGATCTCAGCAAACTTGGTCCTTTAGTAGTCATCTTGTTCTTAAGTAAGCATCTCTATCTCCAAGGATCAGGTTGGAGCTAAGTCTTTAGACATGTTATGGTCAAGTAAACCACAGACCAGATGCTGCCACACATTCTTTTCATAGCAAGTAGGCACAAGACAGTCATTTTATGCCCTCACTAAACTTGGGGGCTCCTCTTTCATTCCATAGGCATGCTGACAAGCACTTGAACAGAAGATCAGTCCTCAAGATATGGCTCTGTGATTTCAGCAAGATCAGCCAACCCTCTAGTTGGGGGTTGGATATCTCTGAGGAGGACAGGGAACTGACTGGGAATAGATCCATAGTCCATGGGTCTCAGGCAGCCTGGTTTGTAGGATTATTCTATCTTGTCTAAGCATAGGCATAAGTATTTCCATCTTTCCAGCCAGACATCTCTCTTTCTTCTTTCCTTCCTTCCTTCCTTCCTTCTTTCCTCCCTTCCTTCTCTTTCCTTCTCTCTCTCTTTTTCTTTTTTTTTGGGGGGAGGGTGGGATGGGGGTTCAAGGTAGCCCATACTGACCTGGAATTCACTATGTGGTCTCAGGGTGGCCTTGAGCTCACAGCAGTCTGCCTATCTCTGCCTCCCAAGTGCTGGGATTAAAGGCATATGCCACCATACCCAGCCAAACATAGTTCTTGAACATCACTCATTTTACCAGTGACAAATTATCTAGAAAATATTTTATGCTAGTTAATGAGTTTGAAGGAGAAGATGTGGATAGCTATATTTGAAACCCTTGCTGGCCACTTCTGGAGTGTGATTAGGTGTTAAGGAATCACCCTTGGGGCACAAATCACAGTTATCTCACACACAGGTGCATCACCCTCCCTGTTCATGCAGCAGCCTCATAGCCCCAAAGTAGTTACAGACTAGGCCACTAGCCCAGATATCCTCAGTGCTATCAGCCAGAAAAAAATCCTTCATTGTGGGGCCATCCTGAGCACTGGTGTCTCTAGCAGCATCCTTGGCCTCTTACCCATCAGATAACAGCAGCCAACCACCAACTCCTAAGATGATATAATTATAAAGATTTCTAAACCCTGACAACTATCTCCTAAAGGCAAAACTCTTTGTGGCCCACTGAACTATAGCAACCATATTTATTATTTGCACTGGTACATTTTTTTATATCACAAAAATTTAAGCAAATACAAAATACAGAGAACAATATAATGAATCCCGATTTAGCTACCAGCAAACCTCAATAACGGTGCACCCAGCCAGTTTTATTTCATCTCCTCTCCCACCCTGTTACTTGAAAGCAAATCATCTTCATTCAGTGACATTCATCTGTACCTAGTTAAGTATCTACCTCTAAATATGAATAATGTCATCAAATTTTGAAAAATGAAAAATAAGTCTTTGTCATAAAAAACCCAGCTTGTTGTGTTGGATGCTCTTGAGGGTACACTAGACATTAACTTAATATGATCCCAAGAGAGTCATCATGAACCAGGATGATCCAGGAAAACCGGGACCCAGGTAGGCTCAGGAAGTGTTTTCCCTAAACATGCCCACATGTCTGAAAGGTCATTTCCTTGCTTATAACCTCTAAAGACTCCCAGAGTATAAATACAAAGTCCCAACTCAATTGCCCTTCAGGGTCCTCATTGACGTGTGGCCCCACATACTTCTTCCTGTATATTCTTAGCTGTGCCCTGAGAAGGGCCCAGAGCTGGGGCTCGGTCATGGTGAGCACAGGGGCTGCTGAGATCAGAAGGGCTCACATGTCATAGACACAAGGACACAGCACAGCTTGGCTTGTTTAGGGAGAAGGACACGGGGCTCTCACTCAAGGGCAATTGTCTCCGTGCCTGAAAGAGACAGAATTTATTTCCTCAGCATCCAGGGTTGCTGGGTAGCCCCACCTTCACATATTTACAATGCTCCTCCAAGTGGGACTGGGGTGCTTCTGACAGGGCACCACTGTGAAGAGTGAAAGCAAGATGAAACCCATAAATAAACAGAAAATTCTTCTAGACCCTTCAACCACATCCCCTACAGCTCTCTCTCTCTCTTTTGTTTTTTTGAGGTAGTCTCACTCTAGTCTAGGTTGACCTGGAATTCACTTTTTAGCCTCTGGATGGCCTTGAACTCACAGCAATCCTACTACCTCTGCCTCCCTGGGATTAAAAGCACCACCACCCTGTGCTCCCCACAGCTCTTTATCAGGCCACATGCTCAGAACAGGCTGCACCCTGATCATGCTGCTCCTGGCCATACTCCTTCAGCTGTCTTCCAGACACCAGCTTCTGTTGGACTCCTTCCTTGGCTTCTTCCTATACCAGCGGGGCCTTTGCCCATCTATCCAGCAGGGAAGGCTTGCTTATCTTCATCCGCTGCCCCAACACCCTGCAGTCCATAGCAATGCCCAGTGCCTGGTTTAATTTTGTGTTGACCTATGGCTTGCGCCATCTCCTAAACTCAGGACCTTGTAGTCCTTTCCTGTAAGGATACCTTCATTCATTCATTCATTAGACAAATATTTATTGACGAACACTATGGGGGACTGGGATACACAGTACAAACAAAAGCCCCTGCCTCAGGGGCTTACATACCAGCATGCAAGTCATACACAGGACACCATAATGAGTTTTCATATAGGAGCTGGGGCTTCATCTCTTCTCCTTTTTCTCTTTCTCCTCCTCCTCTTTTTTTTTTTTTTTTTTTTTTTTCCAGTATGGTCTCACTCACTCTAGCCCAGGCTGACCTGAAACTCACTCTGTACTTCCAGGCTGGCCTTGAACTCACAGGGATCCTCCTTACCTCTGCCTTCCAAGTGCTGGGATTAAAGGCTTGCACCTCATCTATTCTTAGAAATGCTAGGATCCTTATGCAAATTATTTACCTCTTCCCAAGAACCCAGGTTTGCAGACAATGAACTTTAAAAGAGGTCTGCCCAGTCATGCAGCAAAAAGCCTTAACACCTCCAACATGTATATTTGTATAAGAGATGAATCTATCAAGTGGCTTTTCTCCAAGGAAAGGAGGCCAAGCTCAAGTTCAAGGTGACTTGCTATTTCTGTTAGTGGGGGTTAGTGTTTATGCGGGTGGAACATCAAAAATTTAGATATCTTTGAGAAGTCTTGAATTTGAGGAGGATTTTACATAGCTTCTGGAAGGATTCTCAGGAAACTTCTTCATGGCTTCCCTTAAGATCACATAAGGATTTTATGTTCATCCATGAGAAGTGTATGTGGATCCTATAAAGATCCTACGAGGTTTGCACACATGAGGCTTCCAGCCTTCAAGTGTGGGTGGATGAGCAAGTGCTTAGACTTCAGCTGCCCCACCCCCACCCTATAAACTACACGGCTACTCTTCTGCTGGGCTCCTTCTGGTGCCCTGCACAGAATCAGTTTAATGAGATGAATAATAATAATAAAAAATGAATACAAGAGAAACCCCAGAGCAAACAGCACATGGTGTGCTTGGCAGAGGACATGTCTGACATGAAAGACAGCGGGGCCCATCAAAGGTACCCGCGTCAGACACACAAGGGACACAAGGGCGGGCCTCTCCAGGGGCCAGTGGCTTCCGAAAGGTATCAAGACACCCCCCCACCCCCACCCCGCAAGCCTCTGTCTTACTCTCCAGTGCCCTTCTTTCCTGAGTAAGTTCCTGCTGTCATAGCTGTCTTTGGGATTCAGGCAGGCAGGCCACTCCTTAAGCCCCACCCAGGCACAGTGGTTGCCTGCCTGAAGGAGGCTGGGCTGCTCCCACAGCTGCTGGCTCCTGGTCAGCTCCCGGCAGGTCCCCACAAGCCACATTCTCCACCCCTGGGTGGTGGAAGACAGCTGCAGACAGGCCTCTGGTCAGGCAGCTGGGAAGAATCAAGAAAAAAGCAAGCGGACAGGAGTTGGGAGGACATAGAAGGGAAGGCCAGACCTGGGGTGGGCAGGACTCCTGAGAATTGGGCCTTTGTGGCTTTCTCCCACCAAGAACCACTCCTGAGCATAAGGCTCAATTTGTACATGTCAAGATAATGTCTTCCGGTTTATCTGCCTACCTCCTCAGCCCAGTGCTATCCACTAAAAGGCTCTGTACTAGCAAAAATCGGTCTGTGCTGGGCTGGAGAGATGGTTTAGCGGTTAAGCGCTTGCCTGTGAAGCCTAAGGACCCCGGTTCCAGGCTCGGTTCCCCAGGTCCTACGTTAGCCAGATGCACAAGGGGGGTGCACGCGTCTGGAGTTCGTTTGCAGAGGCTGGAAGCCCTGGTGCGCCCATTCTCTCTCTCTTCCTCTATCTGTCTTTCTCTCTGTGTCTGTCGCTTCAAATAAATAAATAAAAAAATTTTAAAAAAATTATAAAAAAAAAATCGGTCTGTGCTATATGGCATGGCAGCTCCCAACCAAATGCTGACACTGAGTACTTAAATATGGGTAGTGTAGCTAAGGAACTCAAATGTAAAATTTACTGAATTTAAGTCTAGCCCATAAAAGTGGGCTTATGTGGACAGTGGATTGGGAGCTCGTAGGGGTCTTGTTTGGTCCACAGTTGCTCAGCTATACAGCCCTCCAGAGGGTCTCACAGAGGCATGAACAATAGCAAGCCTTGGGCTTGGTATCTTGTACCAGTCTAATGGGACAGTTCACATTAGCCTGCAATAGTGATTCCTGCTGGCCTGTTGAGCACAGGTCACCAGGGCTGTGGATCAGCCTTGCTGTGGATGATTGAGGATAGTTGGGGTCTACTCTGAGTGTAGTTCTGAGCTTCATGGATGACCTTGGGTAGGTCAATCTTCTGCATTGAGGGAACAAAACTTGGCTGTGCTGGAGGTTTAATGACTTGCCAATGGTCTGGAGTGTGAGGCAGGATAGTCCTGCTAGGAATTCTGAAACCTCCACCTTACATCTTTTCCTTGTGCCCTATTTGTCATACCAAAGGAAACTGTTGGAGATAATTATCTAAGTGATAGCTGTTAAGAACTTGGCTCTGGGCGTGGTGGCACACGCCTTTAATCCCAGTGCTTGGGAGGCAGAGGTAGGAGGATTGCTGAGAGTTTGAGGCCAACCTGAGACTACATAATGAATAATGAATTCCAGGTCAGGCTGAGCTAGCATGAGACACTACCTCAGAAAACAAAAACAAAAACACAAACAAACAAGAGAACTTGGCAGCCTGGCGTGGTGGTGCACATCTTTAATCCCAGGACTCGGGAGTTAGATGTAGGAAGGTTGCCGTGAATTCAAGGTCAGCCTGAGACTACATAGTGAATTCCAGGACAACCTGGGCTAGTGCGAGACCCTATCTCAAAAAAATACAATAAAAAAAAATAAAAATAAAACTTGGCTTTATAGTTGGTTTCAAATCCCAACCCCACTACATACATCCTGCAGACCTCTGATGCTTTGGCAGCATTGAGTCGGGCACACGGGCTGTGGTGATCCTCAAGAACTGGGTCTGGACCACCTGTGGTCTAGAGCTGCCATCTGTGCATTGGTGAGAATGAACTGATAAATTCTCAAGGATTTTGTGAGCCAGCTGATAAACATTTCATTATTGACAACTCAAACACAATTAAATAAATTACATTAAAAGCAAAGGTAATAAGTATTCTAAGCTCACCACTAACATTTTACTATTACCTATGCTCTGCAGGTTATATACTGTGTCTATAGATGATTCTTCTTGCTGTAGTTGGAATCAAACTGAGAGTCTTGAACATGCTACACAGGTGCTCTTCCACTGAGCTGCACACCTAGCCTTACAGGGAGAAATATTATACAATGGTCTTTCCCTATCTCTGGGTTCATTGACCCCATGTTGGTAGCCTTAAATTAACTGTGGTAGGAGGTTTTCCCTAATTTGAAAGCACTATAAAACTTGTCTTGATTTAAAAATGATTTATTTATTTAAAAAGTATTTTATTTATTTTTTATTTATTTATTTGAGAGTGACAGACAGAGAAAGAAAGAGACAGAGAGAGAGAGAGAATGGGTATTCCAGGGCTTCCAGCCACTGCAAACGAACTCCAGACACGTGCGCCACCTTGTGCATCTGGCTAACGTGGGTCCTGGGGAATCGAGCCTTGAACTGGGGTCCTTAGGCTTCACAGGCAAGTGTTTAACCACTAAGCCATCTCTCTAGCCCAAGTATTTTATTTTTATTTACTTGAGAGAGAAAGAAAAAGAAAGAGACACAAATAGAAAGAATGAGCATACCTGGACCTCCAGCCACTGCAAATGAACTCCAGATGCATATACCACCTTGTGCATCTATCTGGCTTAGAGGGGTCGTAGGGAATTGAACCTGGGTCCTTTAGCTTTGCAGGCCAGTGCCTTAACTGCTAAGCAATCTCTCCAGCCCCCCCTTTTTTTTATTTTAGAGAGAAAGAAAGAGGTGGATAGAGAAAGAGAAAGAGAGAATGGGTGCACCAGGGCCTCTAGCCATTGCTAACAAACTCCAAAAACCTGTGCCACTTTATGCATCTGGCTTTATGTGGGTACTAGGGACTCAAACTCAGGTCTTTAGGCTTTACAGACAAGCACCTGAACCTCTGAGCCATGTCTCCAGCCCATGTCATAATTTTTGTTTTGTTGACTGTCTGGACATAGGAAAGCAATGGAGAAGAAGTAAACAATGCAGATAAAGATTAAGTATGTCACAGCTTATAGTTACTACATTGTGAAATAATAAAAGAGGAAGGAAAGCCTCAGGTATTGGACTCTGATTTGATTCAGCAAAGAAATCATTCATGCCAGTGAAGGAAGAGGCATGTCTTTACATGTCTCTTTGTTTTACTTTCATTCATTAGCAGAAAAAATGTCAACTGATACTCATGTTGGAACTGCACATGGAGAAATGGTTTTTAGACATTAGCTGATGCTCCACCTGTTTAAGCCCTGTCTTACTAGTTCCTGGAGGGCAAGTTTGCTACTTAACTGCTTCTCCTTTCTAAGCCCCAGTGTAGCCATCTGGAAAATGGAGATTTAAAACGTCACATGTGATTGATAAACTATGAAGACCCATTTCTACCTTTCAATATGCCTTCTTGTTTACTTGAGGCTAGAGAGATAAAAGATAAAGAGTTTGTTTACAGACTCCCTTGCAGCTAGAGTGCTGGAGGCTAATTCAGTTCCACCAAACAGACATAGGAGATTTGGAAAACGAGGAGAGTCGTGGTTCTTTGTCATTGGGCAGTGTTGTGTGATGGGGTCAGTTGACAGCAGGATAGAAAGTCTAGGATTGTTAAGCTTTCCTCTGACTCTTCTCAGCAGCTGAGATGTCTGGGCCCTCACTGTGCCTAAGGCAGAACTCAGGAGCAGAAGCACTCAGAAAGCAGATGACAAGTATGCACAGGTGAACTCTCATTGTCCACATCTGTCCCCAGGACTCCTGGGTCCAGAAACCTGTGCTCCATCCTACCTAAGATGGAGTTCAATCTCCACCTCCACAGCTCCTGGCCTGTGTTTTGTATGGACATCCCTTCTGGCTCTCCTACCTTACCCTCCCTTGGCTAATACTGAGTGTGAGGAAACAGTCCCCTGCCATCTCTGACACCAGGAATAAAGTCATACTTTGAAGTTTGTACACATCAGCTTTTGGGGACATTTCCTGCCCTCAGAAAATGTCCATCAGTAATCCTGCAGCTGAACTTGACCATGACCCCTCAGTAACCCCAGAGCAAGGCTACAGTTACCTGAGAGGAGTCCTACCAAAAATCCTCTCAAAACAGTGTAATGGGGGTTGGAGAGGCGGCTTAGTGGTTAAGTGCTTGCCTGCGAAGCCTAAGGACGCTGGTTCAAGGCTCAATTCCCCAGGACCCACGTTTGCCGGATGCACAAGGGGGTGCATGCATCTGGAGTTCCTTTGCAGTGGCTGGAGGCTCTGGTGCGCCCTTTCTCTCTCTTTCTCTCTCTCTTTCTCTGTTGCTCTTAAATAAATAAATATAAATAAAAATAAATTTAAAAAAACCAGTGTAATGGGACTGGAGAGATGGCTTAGCAGTTAGGTGCTCACCTGCAAAGCTTAATAACCCAAGTTCAATTTCCCAGTACTCACATAAGCCAGATGCACAAGGTGACACATGAGTCTGGAGTTCGTTTGCAGTGGTTAAAGGCTCTGGTGTGTCTGTACCCATTATCTCTCTCTCTCTCTCTCTCTCTCTCTCTCTCCACACACACACACACACACACACACATTTCTAGAGGGACTTTGCTATGGCCACACTGACAAGGGACATTTTTAATGCCCCCCAACCAGGTGTTTCCTTTACCTGTGAGATCATCCCTGGTTTCTAATGCCATGTCTCAGTCCTCCAATCTCTCAAAAGCAAGTTCAGATAGTGCCTTCACAACCAGACATGAGGTTTCAGTTTTCCCAAGTTAATTGCTGTCTCCATACCCTTCGGTTAGATTACCCATCCAGGTCTCATTAGGATGAGCACTCCCATCTTCCTTCACCTGATGGAGACAAATGAAGTCACAAGGGCATCAGCACCCATCTGTCCCACTACCACTGTAGGATTTCTACGCAGTGCACTGTCCCCACCCCACCATGCCTCCGGTGTGTTCAAGAGTGAGTGACATGGTGGCTGCTCCTCCTTATCCAGTGACTGTCTGTCTCATCTGCCAGCTCCATTGTCACCTGCACCTTCTACTTCTGTGGGTTTTAAATTCTGAAGTGGTGGGCTGGAGAGATGGCTTACTGGTTAAGGTGCTTGTCTGCTAAGCCAAAGAACCCAGGTTCAATTCTCCAAGACCCAAGTAAGCCAGATGCATTAGGTGGTGCACGTGCCTAGAGTTCGTTTGCAGTGGCTGAAGGCCCTGGTACACCCATTCTCTCGCTCTTTCAAAATAAATAAAATTACATTAAAAAATTAAATTCTGAACTCCTCGAGTGCCAAACCAGGGACCCCTTCCCTTAGATCGTAGGTGGGACCATGTATCATGGTCCTCTCTCCTTCCCCCTGCTTAAGCATGTCTCCCAGGTCTTCGAGTAGTCCGGTACTAATGATGCAAGACTCTCACACAGCTCTGCAGTTCAACAAAATAAAGCAACACAAGCCATTTTCCATTTTCTGTATAACCCCTGTTCCCCAAAAGCCTAAAAATCATGTGGTCAAATTGTCTGTGGTCCTGATGGGGTTCCCATACTTTTTAGCCAAATGTCTCTTGCATCTGTTTCCCTTTTCTTTAAACAACCCCACCCCCACCCCCCAAAAAATTAATTAAGAAAAAAAAAACTCAGGGGCAAAACCACTCATGTAATAGGCTCCTCAATATGTCATTTATTTTGCTGTTTTGTTGTTCTAGAGCCCTGTCTAGCTGCTCCTGCGGTTGAGAGGAGACCTACTGTCTGCTGTGAGTATGGAATCTGATTCTCCCTCACAGATCCTAGAGTCTGTGCATGCCAGGAACAGGAAGGGAACTTCTCATTTTCCTCCATCTGGTGTGCATGGGAAAGACATCCTGGTTGACTCAACATCGTGGGGACTTCCACAGCAAGCTCCCCAAGAATCTGACCACAGCCTAGGCCTTCCCTGGCCCTGAGATAGGATCCTGGGAGATGTGTGGGCACAGTGGAGTGCTCCTGGCTATGTGCTGTGTACCTTGGGTACAGGGCTGGGCTGGGAAAGCTGAGGTCAGAATTGATGAGTTTCAACTTATGCTTTGGCCGTACTATTCTGTCTCCCGTAAATTTATAGATCCAACATTTTTATGCATGTGCATTTCTTTGTGTGGGAAAATTGTCTGTAGGTTTTATTTGATGCTCTAAGGGACTTAAACCTCTTTACCAATGAGCCAAATGATGGGGAGAAAGGCTTTGATTTTGGAGCAGGGAGGTGTGGTTTAGAATTCTTACCTGTCTAAAATTGCTGTGTCTTCTGGACTGGCCACTTTCTTCTCTAGACCCTTCTCTAAAATTGGCTATTGACCTTTGTTAAGACCATGCTTACAGCAGGTGTGGTGGTTCATGCCTTTAATCTTAGTACTCAGCAGGCAGAGGTCAAGGATCCCTGAGAGTTCAAGTCCTTCTTGAGACTACATAGTGAATTCCAAGTTAGCCTGGGCTATAGGGAGACCCTACCCCGAAAAGAAAACTTGCTTACACTCACGTTTAGGTGTCCCAAATTTGACACTCTTCCCAGGAAGAGTCTTCCTCTTGAATCCAGGAAAGGATAAAAAGAAGTAGAAACAATGCTAATTCACTTCAGAGACTAGGCTGGAAAAGGAAACTCCACTCCTGCAGCCTTGCTCTTCCTCAGGACACGCACCCTGGAGTCCTGAGCCCACATGTGAGCTTCCATGTTACAGGGATGAGGCAGCGTGGCCGTGGGGAGAGAGGTGTGGCAAGGGGCCCAGCAGCTCCACCTCCCAGCGGTTGGCTCTTTGCAGCCAAAGCAGCAGGTAGGTAAGTGAACAGCTTCCAATGACTACAGGAGATCCCTTCATCGGAGGCTTCATTTTCCACAGTTTTAGCAACCTTTAGTCAACTGTACTCCAACTATTAGGTGGAAAATTCCAGAAATACACAAGTCATACGTTTTAAATTGTTTAAATTGTGAAATGAAATCTCCCTCAAAGGATGTGAGTTGACCTTTGTCCAGAGTCCTCATGCTGTATACATTACCCACAGTTAGTCACGGTGCAGGTTCAGTTATCCACTGACTGCTTTGATATTGCTGTTCTTGTGTTTAAATTATGCTTATCTTTACTTACTATTGGTTCCCAAGCACATGGTAGTTATACATATTGTAGTTATTGTAATAGTTGTTCAACTTTGTAATTAGTTACTATTGTTCATTTCTTACTGTGCTTAATATATAAATAAAACTATCATAGAAGGCATGTATGGGAAAAACAATATACCCAACAGGGTTTGGTATCATCTGGTTTCAGACACCCATGGGGGTGATTTCGAACACATTTCCCACTGAGAAAAGAGCCTCCAAGCTGGCCCTGGTCACACCAACTAGAGCAGAGGCCGCCCAGCCCTGCCCGGCCCTGTTGTACTTCACAAACTCACGTGCTGAAAAGATGCTACTGTTATTGTAAGCCAGGAAGTTTTGGGGGAAGTTTGAACACAGCATTAATGACAGAGTACCCTGCCTGAAAACTGAGCCTCAGTGAGTGACTGTTGGTCCTAGAATAGGGTAGAGTACTCTAGCCACTACCAGATAGAGCTGTGTTGAGCTAAGCTGTCACTCTGGGCTTTCTGGGTGTGGTGGGTTAGTCAGCCTAGCCCTGCTTTCTGTGGAGAGATGGGGCCCTAGACCAGAACAAGATCAGAACAGGGAAGGTGTGTGCTCTCTTTCCTATGGGCTTCTCAGGAGAGCTGGGATGGTGAGCAGAGCCCAGGAGCAAGGGCTGAGGCTGGGTTGGGCCTGCAGAGCATGGATGTTCACACCCTCTCTCTGCTGCTCTTACCCTTCTCCTCCAGAAGCTCCACCAGGGTGGGGACTGCATTTTGTTTACTTTGAAACCTCAGAGTATTACACACTGTCTGCTAAGGTCAGGGTTCAAGAGAATGGTTATGAGTCTCTGAGCATCTCACCCAGCTGTGCGTGCCCTGGCCAAGATGGGGTGGCTATGCATGAAGAAGCCCAACAAAAGATAGTCAGTCAGGGGACCAGAGTGAGCCCCTTCTCCATCTTTCCTGGAGAGCAAGACTTCCGGCACTTTCACTTCATGCTGGTGGCCAAATCCCCATGGCAAACCTTCTCAGTGCTGGGGGAAGGTCCTGTGCCTGGGGCCCTGCTTTTTCTTGCTGGCTTCCTGCCCAGCGCTAGGACCTCTGCTGCCTACTTGGGCAATGACCTTGACCCTCTGCCATCACAGCTGGCAGAGACCCCTATTTTCCTGTTTACCAGGTTGTCCAAACCACAACTTGATATCAGCTTTGACCACAAGCTCTACCCACTACTGTGACTACTGTTTCTGGAAGGAGCTTTGCCCAGGCCCAGAGCTCAGAAGCAAAAGAAGGAAAAACCAAGTTGGAGTCAGCTGAGGTCTTAGACTGTAAGGGCAGGGGCTCGCTGCCCATGCCTCACACACCAACCTGGATTTCCTATTAGACTCAGAGCTTTACAGCAGGAAGGCCTGCCCGCCAGAGCCTGGGGCGGGCTGCTCCATCCGCTGGGCCTGGGCCTGGATGTCTGCCCGAGCAGCTGCCATTTAACTTGCTGCAGGAGAAATATCTATAAAAAGTTAACTATTGTCATAAAAGCAGCTCGTCAGACCCAGGGCAGGACCGTTGAAGGGATGCTCAGCCTCTGGGTGAGTCCCACCTTGGAGAGTATGACTTGACACTCAAATACCTCTTTTTATCCATTTCTTCCCAGCTCTCATCATAAGATGTCACATCAAAGAGCTGTCCTGATGGGTGACAGTTGGTCCTGTGCTGCATGTCATGGCTACTGCATTCCTCTGAACTGTCATTACCATGCAAGGTGACCCCTGAATCCATGCGCTTTGAAGATAGGGATGTTGACATGTCATCAGGCAGCAGAGCATGGTCCATAACACACATTCTGCACCTGTAGCAAGTGGGGTGTCCTGATGGGATGCTCTTTCTGACTGTTTAGTCAGAAAAGAGCTATAGATGGCATGAAGAGGGCAGTATACTGCTGTATGGATGACAAATAGCTTTCCTAAGGCCTCCCCTCATATCAGTGTCCTCCAAGATTCCAAAGCCAGGACATCCCTGCTCTCTCTGAGGCATAGACCTCACCGCGGCAAGGTGGGAGTTGTTAGAGGAGAGTCGTCCTTCTTACACAAGCACTGTCCTTTCCACCTGCTGCACTTGAGTTACCAATGGCATACAGAGAGAAAAGGATGTTGTGGAGGCAGTAGAGGTCCCAAAGAATTTTACCTTTCCCTTAAGGGCTGTCCTTCCCCAGTGTCCACCTAAATTTAGAAATTTGGATTTGTAAAGAGTATGTAATATTCAGCAAGCTGAGCACTTGCAGTCAGGTGGCCCTCCTGTGGGTCAGCAGAATTACATGCTGGTTTTCAACAGAGAGATATTGGACCTTGGAAGGGAGTGGACAGCTTATCTGGAGAAATATCTGCTGTGGGATTCAAGGGAACGCTCCTTGCTCCTGAGAGCAAAGATGGTGGAGAGCCTCTGCAGAGTCAGAGGGAGAGGCTACCAAGGTCTGAGCAGCTTTGATAGGAGACAGAGACAGCTAAGTGGGATGTCTGGTTCCCCTGTACCAACATGGAAGGTCCCTGTGAGGACCCCTAGGGACAAGAGGGTGACTGGCATGCAAAGGAGGAACCACGGGTGACCTCTTGCTCAGGGCTAGACATCACCTTGAAATGTAGGAGCCCCTTGTCTGATTTGGGGCTCGGTGTGCTCCTGAAGGACCCTCAGTGAGGTATGTGATGATCCTGCACTCTTTACACTAAATGGAGCTGTCCTAGTGTTTTGTGTGTAACGTGATGAATCTATTGTTCTCCATGGGGCCACCAAGGAAGAGGATGGTCTGCCCTCTAGGCATTTCTCTCTGTGGGGAGTATACACACAGGGCACATGCAGCGCCTGAGTCAGCCCTAGACAGTGTCTGTGTCACCCTGATCTGTGGATGTGAGTAATGGGACTGAACAATGCCATGGGACAGGCAGAAGACACTCTGCACCCATGAATCTAGTTCTCCTTGGCTTGGTGTGAATCACAGCCAGCAAGACAAGTTCCAGACAAGAGCATCTGTAGAGTGCTGTGTCCCTGCTCCCAAGACTGAGTCTCTTGCAGGGTAGAGCACATCCCATTTAAATGTCACTCTCCCCGGCTGCAGGCAGGGCCACCCAGGAGGTCTAGAGAGGTTGAAGGGGCTCTGTCAAAGTACAGAAGTATATCTCAGATAGATGGGCGACTACTTGCTTATTTCTTTTAAAAATATTTTATTTTTATTTATTTATTTATTAGAGAGAGAGAGAGAGGATGCATCAGGGCCTCCAGCCATTGCGAATGAACTCTAGACACCTTGTGTATCTGGCTTAAGTGGGTATTGGAGAATCGAACTTGGGTCCTTAGGCTTTGCAGGCAAACACCTTAACTGCTAAGCCATTTCTCCAGCCCTAAAACTTCTTGTTTTTCAAAGACAGGGTTTCATTTGTAGGCCAAGATGGCCTGGATTCACTATGTACTCAGGTTGGCCTCGAACCCATAGCAATCCTCTTGTTTCACCTGCTTTAGTGCTGAGATTATAAGCATGCACTTTATACCTGGCTCTACTTTACTGTTATTGTTATTATTATTTATTAGTGTGGAGGATATAATAGGGTTTTGTGCATAATAAATGTGCACTCTACTGTTGAGTTTACCCCAGCAAAGTTTTAAAGGATACATCTGTATGTATGCATGTATGTATATATTATATATACAAAATACATACATACATATATATATGTGTGTGTGTGTGTGTGTGTGTGTGTGTGTGTATACACATACAATATAAATTTTTGACCCAGGATCTTGTATAACTCAGGCTAGTCTTGAACTCTTTTTTTAATGTTTAGTTATTTATTTGAGAGAGAGAGAATGGGCATACCAGGGCCTCCATCCACTGCAAACCAACTCCAGATGCATGATGCAGTGCCCCTTGTGCATCTGGCTTACATGGGTCCTGGAAAGTCAAACCGGGACCCTTTGGCTTTGCAGGCAAATGCCTTAACCGCTAAGCCATTTCTCCAGCCCTGAACTCTTTTTAAAAATATATATTTACTTATCATTTTGTGTGTGTGTGTGTCTGTGTGTCTGTGTGTGTGTTAGAGAGAGAGAGAGAGAGAGAGAGAGAGAGAGAGAGAGAGAGAATGGGCACACCAAGGGCCTCTTGCTGCTACAAATGAACTTTAGACACATGTGCTGCTTTGTGTATCTAGCTTTATGTGGGTATTGGGGAGTCAAACCTGGGCCAGGAGGCTTAACAAGCAAAGCCTCTTTAACTACTGAGTCATTTCCACAGCTCTGGACTTGAACTCTTTAAAAAGCATTATATTCACTATCATTTTTCATAAGCAGCTGCAACATTAAATGTAATGTGTACTAGCTGGCTCCTAGTGCTTGGAAAACAGAGGCAGGAAGATTGTGAGTCTGATATATATATACCTTTTTTAAAATGTAGTGTTGTCACTGTGTGGCTTGTGGATGCTACTTTGAGGCTGAGGATTTCTTAGGAATTCTAACTAGAAGGTGAAGGAGGGGTGGGTGAAATGGTCTGCTCAAAGCCTCTTTATACCTTCTTTCTGATGAAAGATTCCCTTCCACTTCTGGAGGCTAAAATGGATATTGTCCCTTCCTACCCTCTGCTCAACCAGAACTAGGATGTGGGCGTGTAGCTGTGCCTTCTGAGGTCTGAGTGAAGTCTGCTGGAAGCTACTGAGAAAGTTGTATTTTTGTGGGGGAGGGGTTTGGGCTTTTTTTTTTTTTTTTTTTTTTGAGGTAGGGTCTCACTCTGGCTCAGGCTGACCTGGAATTCACTATGTAGTCTCAGGGTGGCCTTGAACTCTTGGCGATCTTCCTACCTCTGCCTTCCAAGTGCTGGGATTTAAAGGCATGCGCCACCAAGCCCGGCTTACTGAGAAAGTTTTTAATTCTCTCTTGAAAGCCAGCCAGTTGCTAGAGGCACCTTAAATGTTCATTAAGGATTAGCAGATAAAGCAAATGTGGCAAATACATACAACTGAATATTACTCAACTCTGAACAAGAAAAAAAATCTTGTTGTGTGTTGTAACATGGAGGAAGCTTGAAGATATTATGCCAAATGAAAGAAGCAAGACACAAAAGACAAATATAGCATGATTTCATTCATAGATGTTCTAAAAAGGGCAAACAGAATGGTACAGTGGCTGGCAGGAGAGGGGGAAGTTGTTCAGTGTGTAGCTTTAGTTTTACAAGAGGAAAGGTCTTAGAGATAGATGTATTGCACAATAGTGTGCATAGTTATCACAAACATCTAAAGTGAAGATGGAAACTTTTATGTTATGTGCTACTTATCACCATTTAAAAAGTCGTGGAAGTAGATAGTGGTGATGACGCACAATATTTAAACCAATTTGATTCACTTTAAGATGGCTATTTTATGTGAATTTCACCTTAGATAAAACATATTTGAACAAACCTTGGTTTAAGTTGTTCTTATGTCTTTACAAGGTCATGTATGATATGAATCTTGGTGCTAGGGCAGCCATTTTGTAGTTATGAGGGAACATGTCTAAAGACTAGGCTGGAGGAAGAGATGACAAGCAAAGGTAGAGAGAACCTGAATTTCTAATATTTTATTTATTTATGTGACAAAGAAAGGGGGAGAGAGAGAATGGGCACACCGGGCCTCTAGCCACTGCAAACAAACTCCAGCCGCATGCGTCCCTTCTGCAGCTGGCTAACATGGGTTCTGGGGAATCGAATCTGGGTCCTTTGGCTTTTCAGACAAGCATCTTAACTGCTAAGCCATCTCTCCAGCCTGGAACCTGCATTTCTAATGATGTTTATCATGCTTCTGAACTTCCCTAGAAGTGCTTTCCCCTGAATTGGTTATGTGAGCTTCCACTTTGTCTTATTCACTTTTAACTTCAGTAAACAGAAGTAGTTGGGTAGCTCCACTGCAGGAACAGAGTGTGTCTTTCATAGCGTGAGCACATAAGAGAAATGGTGGTGCACGCCCCTGGTCTCAGCACATGAGGCAGAGGCCAGAGGATCACCCAGGAGTGTGAGGCCCATCTAGGACACACATTGAGACCTTGTCTCAAAAAACTAAAATAAAGAAAGAGAGAGAAAACAGGCTAGGGGATAACTCCGTAGTTAAAGCTGTTTGCTTGGAAAGCCTGATGGCAAGGGGCACATGGGTCTGAAGTTCATTTGCAGTGGCAAGAGGCCCTGGTGCACCCATACACACCCTTACACACATACACACACACACACACACTCTCTCTCTCTTTCTCTCTTCTTGCAAATAAATAAAAAAAAAATTAAAAACAAAGCCAGGAAAAAAGAAGGAGATGGAGGAGAAGAAAGAAAGAGGAAAAGAGAGAAAGGCAGAAAGAAAAAGAAAGAAAGAAAATGCTCATTAGGGCTTGAGAGATGGCTTAGCAGTTACGGTGCTTGCCTGTGAAGCCTAAGAATGTATGTTCGAATCTCCAGGTCCCATGTAGCCAGATACACCATGACACAAATGTGCAATGTCAAAAATGCACACAAGGGGGTGCATGTGTCTGGAGTTCATTCACAACAGCTGGAAAGGTCCCCGCAAGCCTATTCTCCCTCCCTCCCTCTCTCCCTCCCTCCCTCCCTCTCTCCCTCCCTCCCTCCCTCCCTCCCTCCCTCTCTCTCTCTGCCTCTTTCTGTCTCTCAAATAATTAAACTTTTAAAAAGTATGCACCACCACATCCAGTTTTAAAAGAAAAGAAAAGAAAATGTTCATTAGTTACTGGGCTTTCCCCATTGGAAAGTTTACATTCGGCAAGCTTCTTCATTTCAGTTGGGCTGAAGTTCTGCTTTTCTCTAACAAGGATATTTATAGGAGTACCTTATGCTTTGCTATGACTCCCAATCAAGCAAGGTTAAGAACACTTGTGAGTCTAACTGGCATTGTCTCCTCAGGCCTGGTCTTCACTTTTATGTATTTAGCAAAACTTATGAATTCATGCAATGAAAAACAGTATAGGCCACACATGGTGGTCTATGTCTCTAATCTTAGCTCTTAGGAGGCTGAGGCAAGAGAGTTTTCTTGACTTTGAGACCAGCCTGAGCTCCATAGTAAGCTGAGGCCAGCTGCCTACAGTATAAGACTCAGTCTCAAAAAAGAATAGAAATAGATGGGACAGAGGAGGTGGGGAAGGGAAGGGAAGGAAGTGGAGAGTGAATGTGGGAGAGACAGGCCCTGGAAGATATAGGCATGTAGTGTACGATAAAGTGAACTCTTCAAGCAAGCCATAAAGCGTTCAGATAACATCACTGGGAGAAATAACTACAGAAAGTTTGAATCTGGCTGATCCCTGCTCACACCATTCATAATAATAAACTCTAATCACTTACACAACTAAACACTTCTTTTACATTTACCAAAAAATGGAAGAAAGTAGAAAAGCTTATTTTTATGGCCTGTGATAGATAAAGTTTATGAAATAAGTAAGATTTTTTTTTAAATTTTTTTTTAAAATTTATTTATTTGAGAGCGACAGACACAGAGAGAAAGACAGATAGAGGAAGAGAGAGAGAATGGGCGCGCCAGGGCTTCCAGCCTCTGCAAACGAACTCCAGATGTGTGCGCCGCCTTGTGCATCTGGCTAACGTGGGACCTGGGGAACGGAGCCTCGAACCGGAGTCCTTAGGCTTCACAGGCAAGCGCTTAACCGCTAAGCCATCTCTCCAGCCCTAAGTAAGATTTTATATAGATATAGAATAATTATTCTAAAATGTTTTGAAAATGTCAGAAGTGTTAACATAGTTGAAGCAATTTTGAAACAACTTGATTTTTTATTTGCATTATCTTTTTGAGACAGGGTTTTGATATCTTGCACAGACCAATTTCAAACTCCTGGGCTCCAGTGACACCCCTACATCAGCCTTCTTAGTAGCAGGGTTACAGGTCAATGCCATCATGTCTGGTGTCAAGTGGGAATTAATCTACCCATTTTGATCTGAGGTAGGGTTACACCTATCTCCAGGCTGACCTAGAATTTCCTCTTGTATCCCAGGCTGGCCTCAAACTCATAGCTATGCTCCTACCTTTGATTCCTGAGTGCTGGGATTAAAGGCATGCATCACCACTTCCAGCTTGAGTTAATTTTTAACAAAAAACTAAAATTATAGAACGTACATATATATATATTGTGGTGGTTTGATTCAGGTGTCCCCCATAAACTTAGGTGTTCTGAATGCTAGGTTCCCAGCTGATGGATATTTGGGAATTAATGCCTCCTGGAGGGAGTGTATTGTTGGGGGCGGGCTTATGGGCTTTATAGCCAGTTTCCCCATGCCAGTGTTTGGCACACCCTCCTGTTGCTGTTGTCCATCTTATGTTGGCCAGGGGGTGATGTCCACCTTCTGCTCATGTCATCGTTTTCCCCTGCCATCGTGAAGCTTCCCCTCGAGCCTGTAAGCCAAATAAACCTCTTTTTCCCAGAAGCTGCTCTTGATTAGGTGATTTCTAACAGCAATGCGAACTGGACTGCAACATATATGTATATTAAAGTTCTATAATTTTATATATTTTATATATATATATACATATATATATATATATATATATATATATATATATTTCTTTATTTGATAGATAGAAAGAAAGAGGCAGGGAGAGAGAGAGAGAGAGGAGAGAGACAATGGGCATGTCAGTATTTTTTAGAAGTATTCTTATTTATTTATTTATTTATTAGAAAGAGAGAGAGAATGGGCACGCCAGGACCTCTGCCTACCGCAAATGAACTCCAGACGCATGTGCCACCTTGTGCATCTAGATGATGTGAGTTCTGGGGAATTGAATCTGGGTCCTTAGGCTTCACAGGCAAGCACCTTAGCTGCTAAGCCATCTCTCCAGCCCTGGAAATATATTTTAATTTTTATTTATTTACTTGAGAGAGAAAGAGGGAGAAAGGGAGGAAGAGAGAGAGAAAGAAAGAAAGAATGGGCACATCAGGGTCTCCAGCCCATGCAAACAACTCTTCACTCATGCACCAAATTATGCATCTGGCTTAGGTGGGTCCTGGGGAATTGAGTCTGGTCCTTTGGTTTTGTGGGCAAGAATTTTAAGTGCAAAGCCATCTTTCTATCCCTACAAAACTTTTTGTTTGTTTGTTTGTTTGTTTGTTTGCTTTTTGAGGTAAGGTCACACTCTGGTCCAGGCTGACTTGGAATTAACTATGTAGTCTCAGGGTAGCCTGGAACTCACCGAGATCCTCCTACCTCTGCCTCCCAAGTGCTGGGATTAAAGGCGTTCGCCACCATGCCCTACACTATAAAACCTTTATTTATTTATTTTTTTTTTAAATTTGAGAGCGACAGACAGACAGAAGGAGGCAGAGAGAGAAAGAGAGAATGGGCGTGCCAGGGTCTCCAGCCACTGCAAACGAACTCCAGACACTTGCGCCCCCTTGTGCATCTGGCTAATGTGGGTCCTGGGGAATAGAGCCTCAAACCGGGGTCCTTAGGCTTCACAGGCAAGCGCTTAACTGCTAAGCCATCTCTCCAGCCCACTATAAAACCTTTTTAAAAAAATATTTTATTTTTATTTATTAGAGAGAGTGAAAGAGGTAGATAGATAGATACAGAGAGAATGGGCACACCAGGGCCTCTAGCCACTGCAAATTCCAGGCACATGGGCCACGATGTGCAGCTGGCTTATGTGGGACCTGGAGAATTGAACCTGGGTCCTTGGACTTCACAGGTAAGTGCCTTAACCGCTAAGCCTTCTCTCCAGCCCCCCTATAGAACTTTTAATGGGAAAAATGAGAGAAAAACATGGGAGAAAAATGTCTGTGATTCAGACAGGCAGGCAGACAGAGAATTCTTTGTCTTAGCCCTAATACCAGAAGTGCTGTCTATTAGAGGAAGCTTTGACAAATTGGGCTTCATCCAAATTTAAAACTTGCTTTGTGGGTTGGGGAGATGGCTCAGCGGTTAAGAGCACTTGCTTGCAATGCCTGATAGCCCAGGTTTGATTCTTCAGTACCCATGTAAAACCAGATGAACAAAGTGTCACCTGTATTTTGAATTTGTTTGCAGTGGAAAGAGTCCCTGGTGCACTTATTCTCATTTTCTCTCTCTCTTTGTCTCTCTTGCTCTCTCTCTGCCTGTAAACAAGTAAAAATATTTTTAACACTTTTGCTTTGAGAAAGACCCTGTAAAGAGAAGGAAAAAGTAACACCTGAAGTTGATTTTTGCAAACATATATCTCATAAAGGACTAATACCCAGAATACCTGAGGAACTTAAATATTCAAATTCAGAAATGGGCAAAAGGCATGAACAGACATTTTTCCGGAACATGCTTATGGTTGTTAGCATGTGAAAAGATGTCCAATGTCTTTAGTCATTAGGGAAATGGCAATTAAAACCACATGAGTTATCACTACACATGCATCAAAACGGCTAAAATAAAAACTATAACATCAATGCTGAGCAAGCAGGATATGAAGAAATTGGATCTTTTACGCCTTGCAGATAGCAATATAAAATGGCATACTTGCTGGAAAGCAACTTGAACATACAGCTATGACAGGGCCAAACAGTTGTACTTTTGAACATATATCTGGGCAAAGTGAAAACTTAGGTTCATATGAAAACCTGTACACAAATGTTCATAGTAATTTTATTTGTAATATCGCAAGCTGGAAACAACCCTGATGTCTTTCCTTGAGTGAATGGTGCATCCACTTGGACGTCAAGGAATGACACAAAACAAGTTGAATGAATCTCCAGAGAATCATGCTGATTGAAACACTCCATCCTAAAGGCCACATCCTGTTATTTCTGTATGTGTAATGTCTTTGAGTTGGAATTATTATTAAGGATAGGCTGACATTGGGCTATTGGAGGCACAATGCAGAAGCTGTTTGTGGAGGTGACAGGGCCTTGTTCTATTCATGGCTGTTCAAGTTCAGCATTCTGGTTATGGTATTGAGAGATGTTACCATTGGCAGAAATGGGGTAAAAGGTAATGGGATGTCTGTGTATTAATTCTTATGAATACATGTAAATTTATAATTATCTAAAAATTTAAAACAATTACAAATATCAAAACAGAGGGAAACTTAGGATATTATTTTATGAATTAGTAATAGGGATTTTTTTCTTCTAACACACACACACACACACACACACACACACACACGTTTTTGGGAAGAAAGGTGTATTTAGGCTTAAAGTATCCAGGGTAAGTTTCATTATGGCAAGAAAAGCATGGCAGAAACAGGAAGCTGCCTTCCCATTTTCACATCAGCAAAGAAGTAGAAACAGCAATAAATGTAAATAGGGCTGAGGTATAACATCTCAAGGCCCACAGTTCCTCAGGAAGGGTCCACCTCCTAAAGGTTCCACAATATTCCCCCCAGAGTGCCAGCAACTCCAGATTAAGTATTCAAACACATGCGCCTATGGGGACATTTTACATAATCACCACAACTGGCTAGCGACCGAGTGCCAGAGATCCACTTGCCTCTGCCTCCTTCGTGCTGGGATTACAAGTACATGCTGCTATGTCTTGTTTTCTATTTGTTTGTTTTTATTTACTTTCCTTTTGAGGCAGGGTCTCATTGTAGCCCAGGCTGACTTGGAACTTTCTCTTTTTAGCCCAGGTTGGCCTTGAACTCATGTGATCTTCTTACCTCAGCCTTCTAAATGCTGTGATTAAAGGTGTGAACTACCATACCTGCCCATATCTTTTTTTTTTTTTTTTTTGAGGTAGGATCTCACTTTAGCTTAGGCTGACCTGGAATTTACTATGTAGTCTCAGGGTGGCCTCAGACTCATGGTGATCCTCTTACTTCTGCCTCCCAAGTGCTGGGATTAAAGGCGTGCACCACCATACACGATTCAATCTCTCTCTCTCTCTCTCTCTCTCTCTTTTTTTTTTTTTTTTTTTAAGGTAGGTGCTGGGGGATTCAAGCTCAGGTCCTGCTTGATGAATAGCAAACCCTTTATTAACTTAGCCAATAATCCAGCCTCATAAGAAAAAAGTTAATACAAAAGTTATTCAGGACTTTGGATTAAGATGGTGGTATAGTAGCCAGGCCTAAGCAGCCTAGGGGGAGAAATAAGCAGAAAAACACCATAATACACTCTCCTACCAAAAAGTGAAGGTACATAAGGAAGTATCAACCACAGCAGAGAAGCAGGAGAGACCCAGTGCTTCTAGCAACCACAGAAGCAGCCAGAATTAGATCCTGCCACCAACCCAGTCCTGGTCTGGGTCTCTGGGAAAAGCTACATGCCTGAGCACAGGAGCACAACCCAGGTGGGGGGAATACTCCAATCACACCAGCCACCTTGCAAAGTCAAAAACCTGGAGAAGACAGGAGGGACCAGCTGAGCAGCTCCTGAGCAAGAGGAGCACAGGGACCAGCTACACAGCTCCAGTACAACTTCAGGCATCCTCCCCAGCTTCCACTCCCCCAACAACCAGTGCCAGCATCCCCTGGAGACCTAGGTAAGGGAGATCAGCCACACAGCACCCAGCAAAGGCAGTCAGAGCAGTGACCCACTGACTCAGCCAGCCTAGTCAACCCCACAGCACAGCAAAGAGGGACCCAAGCAGGCACACAACATTGGTAAGACTAGAAGACATTTCCAAAGGCAATGGCCTACCCATATCAGGTCAATACCTTTCTTGAAGCCTGGTATACAGGCCTGCACTGGAAGTGCTAAATGCACCTTGCAAGTCAGGGCAGGTTATGTGTTAGATTTGATTGACGGTTGGATTTGCCATTTTTAAATAAAGAGTATTTTGGGGCTGTCTTTTGTTGCTTCATGATTTATAGTGTCTTTGTCTTCTTCTTCTGTCATTCTTGGGGGAAGGGTCTCACTTGACCCCAGGCTAACCTGGAACTCATCACAGACCAGAAATTTCAGTTTCCCAGTTGACAGGATTAAGGATGTGGGGCAACAGACATCCTTAGAAACTTTGACTTTGTTAGATTTTCTGTTTTTCTTTTTTTAAAGTATTTATTTATTTATTTCAGAGAGAGAGACATTAATATATGGGTTTAAACATTGAGAAACATGCTTACTGGGTAGTTGGATAAGCATAGTATATACATTTAACCAGACAGCAAGCAGATGTTACACCCCTAGGGCTCATCACTATCCCTTTTTTAAGTTTTCAGTATCAGGGATGTATTCACTCCCATAGAGTGGGCCTCCAGTCCAATTAGAGAGCGGTTGGTTTCCACCATGACAGATGTGCCACTATTTCACCCATTGGCTCATTAGGCCTGGCTGGCCAAATGTAAGGCTTACAGAGTCCACTGTTGAGTATCTTCACTGGTGATCTCTCTCTCTCCCACTGAACTTCATGCAGAATGGTTTCTTCTGGCTTTCTGTCAGCTGGTCTGCATGGAGGAGGTTATCAGCTCAGTTCCAGCAGGATTTCTCAGTGGCCTTAAAACCCAAGTATGTGGAGTCTTCACCAATAGGGTCTTACCATCTATTCATGATGGGAAACCAAGGGCCTTGGCAATGGCTGACAATGTTTTGGGGGCATCAGGGATCTCCCTGGCCAACAACTCACTTGAAAGTATTCCATTGCTGGCATTGAAAATTTTCTAGCAACAATCTATGACTCCTGAATGTTCCATTGTCCAAAAAAGTAGGTTTCCATATCATTTATTTATATCCTCTTAGATTTTGATTAGACCTCCCTCGACATTTTCTTTTCTAAATCTCTTCCCCTGACCTCACTTGGGCCTTTTCACTTACATTAATGTATTCTTCTACCTACCTATATACAATACCATCCTACTAAGTACCCCTCTCCCTTCTTTTCTCTTCCCTTTATATCTCTTTTCTAGGTTACTGGCCTTTGCTATTGAGTTTTCTTCCTACTCACACAGAAGTCCAGTCATCTGTAGCTAAGATCCACATATAAGAGATAACATGTGATGTTTTTCTTTTTTTTTTTTAAACATTTTTAAAAATTAATTAATTTATTTATTTGAGAGCGACAGACACAGAGAGAAAGACACATAGAGGGAGGGAGAGAGAATGGGCGCGCCAGGGCTTCCAGCCTCTGCAAACGAACTCCAGACGCGTGCGCCCCCTTGTGCATCTGGCTAACGTGGGACCTGGAGAACCGAGCCTGGAACCGGGGTCCTTAGGCTTCACAGGCAAGCGCTTAACCGCTAAGTCATCTCTCCAGCCCATGTGATGTTTTTCTCTATGGGCCTGGGTTACCTCACTTAGTATAATCCTTTCCAGATCCATCCATTTTCCTGAAAATTTCATAACTTCATTTTTCTTTACTGCTGAGTAGAACTCCATTGTGTAAATGTACCATATCTTCATTATCCACTCATCAGTTGAGGGACATCTAGGCTGGTTCCATTTCCCAGCTATTGGGAATTGAGCAGCAATAAACATGGTTGAGCAAGTATCCCTAAGGTAGTAAGATGAGTCCTTAGGCTATATGCCTAGGAGTACTATAGCTGGGTCATATGGTAGATCTATTTTTAGCTGTCTTAGGAACCTCCACACTGACTTCCACAATGGATGGACCAGATTGCATTCCCACCAATGTGGAGAAGGGTTCCTCTTTTTCCACATCCTCACCAGCATTTATGGTCATTTGTTTTCATGATGGTAGCCAATTTGACAGGAGTGAGATGGAATCTCAATGTAGTTTTAATCTGCATTTCCCAAATGACTAGGGATGTAGAACATTTTTTAGATGCATATATGCCATCCATATTTCTTCTTTTGAGAACTCTCTATTTAGTTCCATAGCCCATTTTTAATTGGCTTGTTTGATTTCTTATTATTTAATTTTTTGAGTTCTTTGTATATCTTAGATATTAATCCTGTATCAGATGTATAGCTGGCAAAGATTTTTTTCCCATTCTGTAGTTTGCCTCTTTGCTTTATTCAGTGTCATTTGCCATACAAAATGTGTAATTCATGAAGTCCCAGCAGTTAATCTGTGATTTTATTGCCTGAGCAATTGGGATTATATTCAGAAAGTATTTGCCAGGACCAATATGTTGTAGGGTTTTCCTTACTTTTTCCTCTAGCAATTTCAGAGTTTCAGGTCTGATGTTAAGGTCTTTAATCCATTTGGACTTAATTCTTGTGCATGGAGAGAGAGATGGATCTATTTTCATCCTTTTACAGTTTCTCAACACTATTTGCTGAAGAGGCTGTCTTTTTTCCAATGAGTATTTTTGGCATTTTATTGAATATCAGGTAACTATAGCTACATGGACTTACATCTGGGTCCTCTATTCTGTTCCATTGATCTGCATGTCTGCTTTTGCGCCAGTACCATGCTGTTTTTGTTACTATGGCTCTGTAGTATAGGTTAAAATCAGGTATGGTGATACAACCAGCCTTATTTTTTACTTTTTGTTTTTTTGAGGTAGGGTCTCACTTTAGCCCAGGCTGACCAGGAATTCATTATGTAATCTCAGGGTGGCCTTGAAGTCACTTTGATCCACCTACCTCTGCCTCCCAAGCGCTGGGATTAAAGGCATGTGCCACCATGCCCGGATCACCAGCCTTATTTTTGTTGCTCAGTATTGTTTTAGATATTCGAGACTTTTTGTGATTCCAAATGAATTTTTGGATTGTTTTTTCTATTTCTGTGAAGAATGCCATTGGAATTTTGATGGGGGTTGCATTACACATGTAGATTGCTTTTGGTAAGATTGCCATTTTCACAATATTGATTCTTCCGATCCAAGAACAAGGGATATTTTTCTACTTCTTGGTGTCTTCTGCAATTTCTCGCTTGAGTGTTTTAAAGTTTTCATTATAGAGATACTTTATTTCCTTGGTTAGCTTTATTCCAAGGTACTTTATTTATTTATTGATTGATTGATGCAATTGTGAATGGGAGTGATTCTCTGATTTTATCCTCTGTGTGTTTGTTTTAGCATATAGGAAGGCAACTCATTTCTGTGTATTTATTTTGTATCCTGCTACATGGATATAGGTGTTTATCACCTCTAATAGTTTGCTGGTAGAGTATTTAGGGTCCTTTATGTATAGAATCATGTCATCTGCAAATAATGATAACTTGATCTCTGCCTTTCCAATTTGTATCCCTTTTATGTGTGTCTCTTGCCTTATTGCTATGGCTAAGACTTCCAGTACTATATTAAATAAAAATGGGGACAGTGGGCATCCTTGTCTTTTTCCTGATTTTAGTGGAAAAGCTTCCAGTTTTTCCCCATTTATTAATATTTGGCTGAAGGCTTGTCATAAATAGCCTTTATTGTACTAAGATATGTTCCTTCTATTCCCAGTCTCTGTAGGACTTTTATCATAAAGGGATGTTGGATTTTGTCAAATGCTTTCTCTGGATCTAATGAGATGATCATGTGATCTTTGTCCTTCAGTCCATTTATATAATGTATTACATTTATCAATTTGCATATGTTGAACCATCCCTGCATCTCTGGGATAAAGCCGACTTGGTTGGGATTAATGATCTTCCTGATATATTCTTGTATTCTGTTTGCCAAAACTTTGTTGAAAAGTTTTACATCTATGTTCATGAGGGAGATTGGTCTGTAATTTTCTTTTTTTGTTCTATCTTTGCCTGGTTTTGGTATCAGGGTGATGCTGGCTTTGTAGGAGTTTGGCAGGATTCCTTCTATTTCTGTTTTATGGAAAAGCTTAAGAAGCATGGTGTTAGTTCTTCCTTAAAGGTGTGGTAAAATTCATCAGTGAATCCATCTGGGCCTGGATTTTTTTTAGTTGGGAGATTTTTGAAAACTGCTTGGCTCTCCATACTTGTTATAGGTCTATTTAAGTGATTAATATCATCTTGATTTAATTTAGGTAGGTCATATAAATCAAGGAAATCATCCATTTCTTTAAGATTTTCATACTTAGTGGAGTATATGTTTTCATAGTATGTCCCTATGATTTTTTGAGTTTCTCTGCTATCTGTTGTGATGGTGACTTTTTCATCTCTAATTTTATTAATTTGTGTCTCTTCTCTCTTTGTTTTTGTCAGATTTGCTAAGGGTTTATCAATCTTGTTTATCCTTTCAAAGAACAAACTCTTTGTTTCATTGATTCTTTGGATTATATTTTGGTTTATATTTCATTAATTTCTGCCCTAATCCTTACTATTTCTTCCCATCTACTGATTTTTGGTTTGTCTTGTTCTTCTTTTTCCAAGGCTTTAAAGGGAAGCATTAGGTCATTTACTTGAGACCTTTGTAATTTCTTTCTTTTTTCTTTTTTTGGTTTTTCTTCGAGGTAGGGTCTCAGTGTGGTCCAGGCTGGCCTGGAATTAGCTATGTAGTCTCAGGGTGGCCTTGACCTCTTCGCGATCCTCCTACCTCTGCCTCCCGAGTGCTGGGATTAAAGTTGTGCACCACCACACCCGGCTCTAATTTCTTAATATAGGCACTTAAAGCTATAAATTTCCCTCTTAGGACTGCCTTCATTGTATCCCAGAGGTTTTTATATGTTGTGTTCTCATTATCATGTGACTATATGAATTTTTTGATTTCCTTCTTGATTTCTTCATTGACCCATTCATCATTCAGTAGTGTATTGTTTTGTTTCCATGATTTTGTGTATGATCTATATCTTTTCTTGCTATTGATTTGCAGTTTGATTCTATCATGGTCAGATAGAAGGTAAGGAATTATTTCAATTTTCCTGTATTTGTTAAGATTTGCTTTGTGTCCTAATATATGGTCTATTTTAGAGAATTGTGCCGGCTTGCAGCACGAAGTTCAAAATGGGCCTCGAAGGAGGGAGTGGAAATGAATCTGAGACAAGAACACAAGGAATGGAGCCAAGACAAGTTCTGATCAAGGCTCAGGTTTATTCAGGCAGACATAGCTTATATACAGAAGATAGAACTTTCTCCACAATGCCTACATGCCTAAGGTCAGCTTCACCAGGGTCCTATGTTAGTCCCTCTGTGTCTGACACCCACTCCACCTAGGCTATATACTAAACAATGCCTTGATATCAGGCGCCTTATCGATAAGGCCTTTGTATTAAGAGATTAGGAGATTAGAGACCACCCTTAGTTCCCAAGGTCAAAGAGCAGCTGCAGCTCCCAACAGAGAATGTTCCATGTTCTGATGAAAAGAATGTGTATTTGGGCATGGTGTTGCATGCCTTTAATCCCAGCACTTGGGCAGCAGAGGTAGGATAATTGCTGTGAGTTCGAGGCCACCCTGAGACTACAAAGTGAATTCCAGGTCAGCCTGGGCTAGAGTGAGACTCTACCTCAAAAAAAAAAAAGTGTATTCTGCAGCATTTGGATGAAATGTCCTATATATATCTGTTAGGTTCATTTCTTATATGACCTCATTTAATCTGGGTGTCTTTCTGTTCATTTTTTTGCCAGGATGACAAATCAGTTGATGAGAGTGGGGTGTTGCAATCACCCCAAACAACTGTGTTTGGTGTTTTTTGTGACCTTAGTTCTAATAGCATTTGTTTGATGAATTTGGGAGCCCCATGTTAGGTGCATATATATTTAGGATTATAATATCTTCCTGTTGGAGTGTGCCTTTAATCAATATAAAGTGACATTTCTTATCTTTCCTAACTAATGTTGGACTGAAGTCTATCTTGTCAGATATTAGGATAGCAACCCCTGCTTGTTTTCTAGGACCATTTGCTTCAAACATCATTTTCCAACCTCTCACCCTAAGATAATGTCCATCCTTTGTAGAAAGGTGAGTTTCTTGGAGGCAACAAATTGAAGGATCCTACTGTTTAACCCAGTCTGCAAACCTGTGTCTTTTGGTTGGGACACTGAGGCCTTTGATAGTAAGAGATATTATTGAAAGGTGTGTATTTATTTTTGGCATTTTTTTTTAGTTCTTCCATTTTGCCTTTGCTCTCTTGTATTAACTAGTATTTGAGTATTGTTTGTTTTTCCAGGTTCCTTACATGTGTGCTTTTCTTCCTCTTCAGCATGGAGCATCCTTTCAAGTATTTTCTGTAGAGCTGGTTTTGTCTTCGAATATTCCTTTAGCCTGGAGAGATGGCTTAGTGGCTAAGTGCTTGCCTGTGAAGCCTAAGGACCCCGGTTCAAGGCTCGATTACCCAGGACCCACGTTAGCCAGATGCACAAGGGGGCGCATGTATCTGGAGTTTGTTTGCAGTGGCTGGAAGCCCTGGTGTGCCCATATTCTCCCTCTCTCTCCCTCTTTCTCTGTCTGTCACTCTCAAATAAGTAAATAATAAACAAAAAAAAAATTAAAAGAAATATTCCGTTAGCCTGCTTTTGTTGTGGAATGCCCTTATTACTATCTATTTGAATGGATAGCTTTGCAGGATAAAGTAACCTTGGTTGACAGTTGTTATATTTCAGAACTTGGAATACATCACTCTAAGCCCTTCTGGCGTTTAAAGTTTGTGTTGACATCAAAAGCATTATCCACCTTGACCAAGTGGGATTTATCCCAGGAACACAAGGGTGGTTCAACATACGAAAATCTGTCAATGTAATACACCACATAAACAAGCTTAAACATAAAAATCACATGATCATTTCGATAGATGCAGAAAAGGCCTTTGACAAGATACAACATCACTTCATGATCAAAACATTGGAGAGAATCGGCATGGCCGGTTCACATCTTACCATAATAAAGGCAATATACGAAGCTCCAAAGGCCCAAATAATACTTAATGGAGAGAGACCGGAGGAATTCCCATTGAGATCAGGAACAAGACAGGGATGTCCTCTCTCACCTCTGCTTTTCAATATAGTTCTGGAAGTCCTAGCCCAAGCAATAAGGCAGGAGAAGGAAATAAAAGGGATACAATTTGGAAAGGAAGAAGTTAAGTTAGCTCTATTCGCTGATGACATGATTGTATATGTAAGAGACCCGAGAGACTCCATCCCAAAACTCCTGAAGGTGATTAACTCCTATAGCAAAGTAGCAGGATACAAAACAATGCACAAAAATTGGTAGCATTTCTGTATGCAAATGACAAAGACACAGAAAAAGAAATAAAGGACATAGTCCCATTTTCAATAGCAACAACAACAAAAAAAACAAACCTTGGAATAATGTTAACCAAGGAAGTAAAAGATCTATACAACGAAAATATAAAAACTCTCAAAAAAGAAATTGAGGAGGACTTGAAAAGATGGGAAGACCTCCCATGCTCCTGGATAGGCGGAATTAACATTGTGAAGATGACAATCCTACCAAAGGCAATATATAGAGTTAATGCAATTCCAATTAAAATCCCTACAGTGTTCTTCACAGAGATAGAAAAAATGATCTCAAATTTCACATGGAAAGGCAGAAGGCCTCGCATATCCAAACATATCCTCAGCAAAAGAAATACCTCTGGTGGCATCACCATACCCGATATAAAGCTATATTACAAAGCCATAGTAATAAAATCAGCATGGTACTGGCATAAAAACAGGAGTATAGACCAATGGAATAGACTTGAGGACCTGGATTTTGGGCCAAGCAACTATAGCTACTTGATATTCGACAAAGGCCCAAACAATATAGACTGGAAAAAAGATAGCATCTTCAACAAATGGTGCTGGACAAACTGGATAACCACATGCAGGAAACTAAAACTTGATCCACACATTTCACCATGCACAAGACTCAAATCCAAATGGATCAAAGACCTCAACATAAGACCAGAAACTTGAAAACTACTAGAAGAAAATTTAGGAAGTACTTTCCATGATATAGGAATGGAAAAAGACTTCCTGAATAAAACCCCAGTGGCTCAAGTTCTTAAACAGTCACTCAACCATTGGGATCATATGAAGCTGAAGAGTTTCTTTACAGACAAGCATATAATAAGCAAAGCCAATAGAATACCCACAGAATGGGAGAAAATATTTGCAGGTTATCCAACTGATAGAGGCCTTATCTCTAGAACTTACAAAGAACTCAAAAGTCTAAACAATAAGAAGACAAATACCCCACTCACAAAATGGGGCACAGAGTTAAACAGGCAATTCACAGAGGAAGAGATACAAATGGCAAACACACACCTAAGAAAATGTTCATCATCCCTAATCATCAGAGAAATGCAAATTAAAACAACTATGAGATTCCACCTTACCCCAATAAGGATAGCCAACAACAAAAGGTCAAATGAAAATAAATGCTGGCGAGGATGTGGAGAAGCAGGGACACTCATTCACTGTTGGTGGGAATGCAGGATGGTACAACCATTTTGGAAAGCAATATGGAGACTCCTGAAAAAGCTGACTATAGAAATATCAACAGACCCAGTTATGCCATTACTGGGCATCTACCCTAAAACCTTCAAACCAAAAGCCAGAGATATTTGCTCAACCATGTTTGTAGTGGCTCAATTCGTAATAGCTAAAAGCTGGAATCAACCCAGATGTCCATCATTAGAAGAATGGATAACAAAGATGTGGTATATCTACACAATGGAATTCTATACAGCAGTAAGAAAAAACGACATAAAGAAATTTGAGGAAAAATGGTTGAACCTGGAACAGATCATTCTCAGCGAACTTACCCAATCACACACAAAAAAAAATCGACACACAGTCTCACTCATCTGCAACACCTAACCTGAATCTGCCCAAGATGCCTTACATACCCAGCAAGCACCTCATGGACTAGACAATAAGATGGATGGGAGGGCGGGGAGGAAATCAAAGGGTGGAAAACAGTAATCCGGACCCAAACGGCAATGGTACCACAAAATTCTACTTCCTAAAAGACAGACCAAATGGCTGAACCTTCACTAGACCCTTACAGGAAACACCTGAACCACAAGACACTGGAGAGGGTAGGATCAAGACTGACCTAAATCTCCTACATCTTCCCTCCCTCCCTCTCCCCCTCTCCCCTCTATATCTCCTCTCTAACTCTTGTATATTAGTTATCTTTTTCCTCAATTTCTTAGTGGACACTGACCTGTAACCCCCACTTCCAGCTTGGGCCTACCATCCACAATGAGTTGTTGATCAGAGAAACCTACAAGGTTTCCCAAAACAATGACAGACTTCTGTCAGAGTACTTGATGATCCACCAAAGCCCAGTGGTAAGACCCTATTGCTGAAGACTCCATACGCAGCTGACGCGTAAAATGGAATGACATGGCTGGAAGCCAGGAGAGAGTCAGTCCCCTGACAGTCAGCATGTCTAGTGCCAGAAGGCGCTACATAGGCGACTGGGGGAAATGACCAAGATCTGTCCAAGCAACACATTGTTTAACCTAATTAGCAACAAATAACCTGATGTGATGCCCACATAAGTGCAATAGTGGTACACAGCCATGGTGAGGAATCAATTGCTCTTGATTTGGCTAACTGATCCACTTAGTGGTACTAGACCCATAGCTGGAGCTGGGAAACAAGTCAGAACCATACCCAAACAGAAGCCCACTCTACAATATCAAGTTACCATCAATCACGGGGTATAAGAGGGCCTAAACCTATCATACTGTCTATCAAAAAAGTAAATGTTATCTCAATTTTCCGGATGCTAACTTACTCTCCGTTGGAGAATCTGCTTCTCTTTTCCAGATAGATGCAGATCCTAAGAAGAGAGCTGCCCCAACATACCTCAAAAGGGGCCTAACTGAAACTAAGGACAACTGGAGAAATAAGCAAGGGTGATGATTTCCTGTGAACCAGATACCAGCACAAAGGGGAAGGATATCAATGCAGAGAAAAATCAACTCCTACCAAATCAGAGAGCCAGAGCCTCAGAGGCCCGCAACACCTCAGCACTGAAGCAGACCAAAAATGAACCCAACATGGCTCAGGGAAATCTTGCAGAAGAGGGGGTGCAAAGAATGTCAGAGTCACATGTTGGGTCATGATTTGCAGAGACATTTATCATACCAATAACTGGGGGCTAACTCCACAATGCACGACCCATTTTCATTAACAAGGAGGGTCTAATGCGAGGGGGTAGATCACAGATGAGCCTAAATAATGGTACCAAGCTGCCTGTATTTACTGAAAAAAACTAATACATTAAATAAAAAAAATAAATAAAGTTTGTGTTGAAAAATCTGCTGTGATCTATTTTCATCCTTCTACAGATATATATCCAGTTTTCCCAACACCATTTGCTGAAGAGGCTGTCTTTTCTCCAAAGAGTAATTTTGGCATTTTTATTGAATATCAGGTGGCTACAGCTACCTGGACTTATATCTGGGTCCTCTATTCTGTTCCACTGATCTACATGTCTGTTTTTGTGCCATTACCACACTTTTTTTGTTACTATGGCTCTGTAGTATAGATTAATATCAGGTATGGTGATACCACCAGCCTTATTTTTGTTGCTCAGTATTATTTTAGATATTCGAGGTTTTTTTGTGATTCCAAATGAAATTTCGGATTGTTTTTTCTATTTCCATGAAATATGCCTTTTTAAATTTTGATAGGGATTGCATGAAATGGGTAGATTGTTTTTGGTAATATTGCTATTTTCACAATAGTGATTCCTCCCATCCAGGAACAAGGGTTGTTTTTCCACTTTATAGTGTCTTCTGCAATTTCTCACTTGAGTGTTTTAAAGTTCTCATTGTAGCAATTCTTTACTTCCTTGGTTAGGTTTATTCCAAGGTACTTTAGTTTTTTTTTTTGATAGAAGTGTGAATGGGAGTTATTCTCTGATTTCATCCTCTGTGTGTTTGTTGTTAGCATATATGAAGGCTACTGATTTCTTTGTGTTTATTTTGTATCCTGCTACATGGCTGTAGGTTTTTATCAGCTCTAACAGTTTTCTAGTAGAGTCTTTAGGGTTCTTTATGTATAGAATCATGTCATCTGCAAATAATGATAACTTGATTTCTTCCTTTCCAATTTGTATCCCTTTTATGTGTGTCTCTTGCCTTATTGCTATAGCTAAAACTTCTACTACTATATTAAATAAAAGTGAGGACAGTGGACACCCTTGTCTTGTTCCTGATTTTAGTGCAAAAGCTTCCAGTTTTTCCCAGTTAGTAATATGTTTGCATAGGCTTGTCATAACTAGCTTTTATTATATTGAGATATGTTCCTTCTATTCCAGTCTCTGTAGGACTTTTATCATGAGGGGATATTGGATTTTGTTGAACGCTTTCTCTGTGTCTAATGAGATGATCATGTGTTTTTTGTCCTTCAACCTATATATGTAATGTATTACATTTATAGATTTGCATATATTGAACCATCTCTGCATCTCTAGGATAAAGCCTATTTGGTCAGGGTGAATGATCTTTCTGATATATTCTTGTATTCTGTTTGCCAATATTGTGTTGAGAAATTTTGTGTCTATGTTCCTTTTTTGTTCTATCTTTGCCTGGTTTGGGTATCAAGGTGATGGTGACTTCATAGGAGGAATTTGGTAGAATTCCTTCTTTTTCTATTTCTTGGAAAAGCTTAAGAAGCAATGGTGTTAGCTCTTCCTTGAAGGTCTGATAAAATTCATCTGTGAATCCATCTGGGCCTGGGCTTTTTTTAGTTGGGAGATTATTGATAACTGTTCAGATCTCCATACTTGTTATAGGTCTACTTAAGTGATTAATCTCATCTTGATTTAATTTAGGTAGGTCATATAAATCAAGGAAATCATCCATTTCTTTCAGATGTTTGTACTTTGTGGAGTATACGCTTTTATAGTATGTCCCTATGATGTTTTGAATTTCTCAGGAATCTGTTGTGATGTTACCTTTTTCATCTCTAATTTTATTAATTTGTGTCTCTTCTCTCTTTCTTTTGGTCAGATTTGCTAAGTGCTTATCAATCTTGTTTATCTTTTCAAAGAACCAACTCTTTGTTTCATTAGTTCTTTGGATTTTTTTTGTTGTTGTTGTTTGTTTCTACTTCATTAATTTCTGCCCTAATCCTTATTATTTCTTCCTGCCTACTGATTTTTGGTTTGCCTTGTTCTGCTTTTTCCAAGGCTTTAAGGTGAAGTATTAGGTCATTTACTCGTGCCCTTTCTAATTTCTTAATATAGGCACTTAAAGCTATAAATTTACCTCTTAGAACTGCCTTCATTGTGTCCCAGAGATTTTAGTATGCTGTGTTCTCATTATAATTTGACTCTATACATTTTTTGATTGCCTTCTTGATTTCTTCATTGACCCATTCTTCATTTAGTAATGTATTGTTCAGTTTCCATGATTTTGGGTATGCTCTATAGCCTTTCTTGCTACTGATTTGTAGTTTAATTCCATTGTGGTCAGATAGAATGCAAGGAATTACTTCAATTTTCCTGAATTTGTTAATATTTGCTTTGTGTCCTAATATATGGTCTATTTTAGAGAATGTTCCATGTGCTGCTGAAAAGAATGTATATTATGCAGCATTTTGATGAAATGTCCTGTATATATCTGTTAGGTCCATTCCTTCTATGACCTCATTTAATCCAGATGCCTCTCTGTTTGCTTTTTCCCGGGATGACCTGTCAATTGATGAGAGTGGGGTGTTAAAGTCACCCACCACCACTGTGTTTGGTGATATCTGTGACCTTACTTCTAATAGAGTTTGTTTGATGAATTTGGCAGCCCCCATGTTAGGTGCATATATGTTTAAGATTGTAATGTCCTCCTGCTGGAGTGTGCCATTAATCAATATAAAGTGACCTTCCTTATCTTTCTTGCTTAATGTTGGACTGAAGTCTACCTTGTCAGATATTAGGATAGCAACCCCTGCTTGTTTTCTAGGCCCATTTGCTTGAAACACCGTTTTCCAACCTTTCACCCTAAGATAATGTCTATCCTTTGTAGAAACGTGAGTTTCTTGGAGACAACAAAATGTAGGATCCCGCTTTTTAACCCAGTCTGCAAACCTATGTCTTTTCGTTGTGGCATTGAGGCTGTTGATATTAATAGATATTATTTAAAGGTGTGTATTTATGTTTGCCTTTTTTTTTGTGGTTCCGGTTCTACATTTACTCTCTTGTGATAACTAGTATTTGAGTATTGCTTGTTTTTCCTAGGTTCCTTATATGTGTGCTTTTCCTTGTCTTCAGCATGGAGGATTCTATCAAGTATTGCCTGTAGAGCTGGTTTTGTCTTCAAATACTCCTTTTACTTGCTTTTGTCATGGAATATCCTTATTTCTTCATGTATTTGAATGGATGGCTTTGCAGGATAAAGTAACCTTGGTTGACAGTTGTTATCTTTCAGAACTTGGAATATATCACTCCAAGCCCTTCTGGCTTTTAAAGTTGTGTTGAATAATCTGCTGTAATCCTGATGTGCTTGCCTTTGTAGATAACTTGATTTTTCTCCCTAACTGCTTTCAACATTTTTCTTTGGTTTGTGTGTTTGGTAGTTTGATTATAATATGGCAAGGAGAGGCTCTTTCCAGGTTTTGTCTGGCTGGGGTTCTAAAGGCTTCCTGTATCTGCATTGGCACCTATTTCCCAAGTTGGGGGAAGTTCTCTTCTATGATTTTGTTGAAGACGCCTACTATGCCTTTGGAGTGGAATTCTTCTCCTTCTGCTATGTCCTAAATTCTTATATTTGATCTTTTCATAGTGTCCTGAATATCTTGAAATTCCCACTCATACTTTTGTATAAGTTTGTCTTTCTTTTTGTTGGCTTATAATACATCTACCACCTGGTGTTCTAGCTTAGATATTCTGTCCTCTCCTTCATCCATTCTACTGGTGAGATATTCTACAGAGCTTTTTAGTTCATTAACTGTGTTCTTCATTGCTAGTAATTCTGACTGGTTTTACTTTATTATTTCTATTTCCTTATTTGTGTCTTATATTGCCTTCTTTATTTCATTAAATTGCCCTGCATCTTCCTTGATTTCCTCTTTGAATCCTTTGATTTCCTCTTTGATTTCTTCTTTTATTCCTTTGATTTGTTCTTTGACTTCTTTGAACATATTTGCAGTTATTCTTTTGAAATCTTTCTCAGGCATTTCCTCTAACTCGTTCTCACTGGAGGTCATATCTGATGCATTAATACTTTTAGGTGGGTTTATATTGTCTTGCTTTTTAGTGTTTCTTGTGTTATAATGTATATATTTTTGCATCTTGGATTAAGTTAATGCTTGGATTTTCTAGCTAGCTGGATATTCTTAGCTGTATCAATTGATCTGGTTTATATATCTTCAGGGTAGGAGCTTAAGGTGTTAGGTGTGGCTCTTAAGACTCTCAGATTAGGCATATATCCAAAGGACTCATCTCATTTCCTTAGAAGTACATGCTCAACCAGTTTATTGCTGCTCAATTTATAATATCTGGGAAATGGAACCAGCCTAGATGTCCCTCAACTGATGAGTGGATAATGAAGATGTGGCACATTTATACAATAGTTCTACTCAGCAGTAAAGAAAAATGAAGTTATGAAATTTGCAGAAAAATGGATGGACCTGGAAAGTATTATACTAAGTCAGGTAACCCAGGCCCAGAAAGCCAAGCGCCACATGTTCTCTCTCATATGTGGATCCTAGCTACAGATGATTGGGCTTCTGCGTGAGAATGAAAATACTTAGTAACAGAGGCCAGTAAGTTAAAAAGGTGACATAAAGGAAAGAGAAAGGAAGGGAGGAGGATACTTAATAGGTTGATATTGTATATATGTAATTACAATGATTGTAATGGGGAGGTAATATGATGGAGAATGGAATTTCAAATGGGAAAGTGTGGGGGTGGGGAGGGAGGGAATTACCATGGGATATATTTTATAATCATGGAAAATATTAATAAAAATTAACAAAAAGGCAGATTATCTACAAAGGTATTCCTAGGGGTTGAGTTTGCCTGCTATGGGTGTATTCAAGTAGGCTGAGAGGAATAAAATATAGGTAGATTCTAAAATTTAACTAAACACTGTACACATTCAATGAAAAACAGTACCGAGTTTTATGCAAGAGTAGGTATTTTAACAACCAGATCCTCTATCAACAAAGAGGTTAAGATTTCTGGTCTGTTGAGGGATCCAAGTCAGCTTGTGACCAAGTGAGACTCTTCCCTGGTGTAATCCCAGTTACCTTTTTGGATAATTGTGGTCTCAGTTAATTTGCTGGCTGTGTCGTTGGGCCACTGTTCTGATTTCTCGAGCTGGGCACTGGCTTTTCCTGTGGGGCAAACCAAGCCTGGCAACTGTGGCCCTGAAGTACACTACTGAATGATGAATGTGTCATTGAAGAATTCAAAAAGCCAATAAAAAAATTCATAGAATCAAGCAGGCATTGTGGAGCACGCCTTTAATCCCAGCACTCTGGAGGCAGAGGTAGGTGGATCACCATGATTTCAAGGCCACCTTGAGACTCCATAGTCAATTCCACGTAAGCCTGGGATAGAGTGAGACCCTACCTTAAAAAAAAATAAGTCATAGAATCAAATGATAATGATAACACAACATACCAAAACCTTTGGTACACAATGAAGGGAGTTCTAAGAGGGAAATATATACCTTTATGTGGCTAGATTAAGAAATTGGAAAGGTCACAAGTAAACAACTTATAGCTTTGCCTTACAGCCTTGGAAAAAAGAAGAACAAGGCATACCAAAAATCAGCAGATGGGAAAAAATAATAAAGTTTAGAGCAGTAATTAATGAAATAGAAGTTAAAAACAAACAACATAAAGAATCAATAGCACAAAGATTTGGTCCTTTGAAATCATAAACAAGATTGACAAACCCTTAGCAAATCTGGCCAAAGGTCACTCAACAGTAGACACTGGAAGACTTAAATTTGGCCAGCCAGGCCAAGTGAGCCAACAAGTGCAATAATGGCATGTCTGTTATGTCAGAAACCAACCACTCTCTAGTTGGGCTGGAGGCCCACTCCAGGAGAGGGAATACATGCCTGCTACTGAAAACCTGTGACAGGGGAAGTCATGAGCCCTAGAGGTGTAATATCTGCTGGTGTTTGGCTTAAATGCATATATTATGCTCACCAAACTGCCCAGTAAGCATGTTTCTTAATGTTCATACCCATATATTAATGATACTCTCACTTTTGGTTAGAGACGCTTCTCTTTTCAGATGGCAGTGACCTCTGGGATGACTCAAAATGCACCATAGTGCTGAGAAGAAGTGACAGAGGAGTGCTCAGCACTGAAACAACTCTATCACACCTTCCAAGGCTCAGGGTTCATTGTGAAAGAGTTGGCAGAACGAATGTAAAAGCCAAAGGAAGGTTAAGACCCTTTACAATGCACTCCTCCAGACAAAAAATGGTCTGGAAATCCATGACTTCTCAGTGTCTGGTATTAGCTACACAAGACCACCATAATAAGAGGAAAATATAATGACATCAAAATAAAAGAGGAGGGAATTACCATGGGATATATTTTATAATCATGGAAAATGTTAATAAAAATTTAAAAAAAAAAGATGGCAAAAAAAAATAATAAAAGAGAAACTCATTGAGAGGGGAATGAGATATGATGGAGAGTGGACCTGTGAAGGTGAAAGTGGTGGGGCATGGAAGGAATTATCATGGCTTATTGTCTATAATTATGGAAGTTGTCAATAATAAAAAATAAATTTAAAAATACCAAAAAAAAAAAAAAAGAAAATAAATGCTGGTGAGGACACAGAAAAAGAACTCTTCTACACTGTTTGTGGGAATGTAAACTGGTACAGCCATTGTGGAATAAGTGAGGAGGTTCCTGAGACAGCTAAACATAGATATTTACCATGTGACCCAACTATACCACTCCTGGGCATATATCCTAAGGACTCTTATCATTACCTTAGAGATACTTGCTCAACCATGTTTATTGCCACTCTGTTCACAATAGCTAGGAATTGGAACCAGCCTAGATGTCCCTCCACAGATGAATGGATAATGAAGATGTGGTACATTTATACAATGGTGTTCTATTCAGCAGTAAATAACAATGAAATTATGAACATTTCAGGGAAATTGACTAATTTGGGAAGGATTATGTTAAATAAGGTAACCTAACCCCAGAAAGCCAAACACCACATGTTCTCACTCATATGTGGGTCCCAGCTACAAATGTTTAGACTTATGTGTGAGTTGGAGTAAAAACTGGTAGCAGATGGACATGGTGGTGCACACCTTTAATCCCCCAGCACTTAGGAGGTAGAGGTAGGAGGATTGCCATGAATTCAAGGCCACACTGAGTCTACCTAGTAAAGTCTATGTCAGCCAGGCTAAAATGAGACCCTACCTCAAAAAATCAGTAGCAGAGGCCAGTAAGCTAGAAAGGGGCTATAAAAGAGGGAGCAAAATGGAGGACTTAAGATTACTGGGGGTAGAATGGCCTAAATAAGGTCAGGGGAAGAGATTGAGTAAAAGAAGGATTGGGAGAGGGTTAATCAAAATTTAAGATGTTATAAATAAGCCATATGGAAATCTACTTTATTGGACAATGGTACACCCAGAAGCATAGATTGTTATTAGAAAAATTTCAGTGTCAGGGCTGGGATACCTTTCAGAAAGTTGTTGGCCAGGAAGGTCTGTGGTGTCCCCAAAACATTGTAGACCATGCCAAGGCTCTTGGTTTATGGCCAGAAACAGATGATAAGACCCTACTGTTGAAGACTCCACATGCTTTAGCTGCAAGGTCACTGAGAAATGAGGCTGGAGCTGAACTGAAAAACTCCTCCCTATAGACCAGGTGACAGAAAGCTAGAAAAAGCTGTGCTGCATGCATTTCTTTGGGAGAGAAAACTCATCAGTGAAAATAAACAACAGTGGATACTGCAAGCCTTAAGTTTGACTAGCCATGCCAAATGGACCAGTAGATGCCATAGTGGCACTTCTGTTATAGGGGAAACCAACCGCTCACTAATTGGACTGGAGGGTTGCTCCATAGAAGGGAATACATGACTGGTACAGTGGTGGGAGAGGTCACAAGCCCTAAGAGAGTCATTCCTGCTGTTGTCTGGATAAATGCATGTATTATGCTCACCAAATAGCCCTGTAAGTACTTTTTTTTTTTTTTTATGAGGTAGGGTCTCACTCTACCTCAGGCTGACCTGGAATTTACTCTGTAGTCTCAGGGGTGCCTTGAACTCTCAGTGATCCTCCTACCTCTGCCTCTCGAGTGCTGGGATTAAAGGCGTGTGCCACCACGCCTGGCTTGTGAATGCTTTTCTTAATGTTCATACCTATATATTAATGCTACTCTCACTTTTGGTTAGAGAAGCTTCTCTTTTCAGATGGCAGTGACCTTGGGATGACTCAGAAGGCACCATAGTGCTGAAAAGAAGTGACAGAGGAGTGCTCAGCACTGAGGTATCTTTATTACACCTTCCAAAGCTCAGGGTCCATTGTGGAAGAAGTGGTGGAAAGAATGTAAGAGCCAAAGGAATGGTACGTAGGACACAATTTGGCTTGAATACCCATGACCACTCAGTGCCTAGGACTCCTTACACAAGACCCTCATAATAGGAGGAAAAGATGATGACAGCAAAATAAAAGAGAGACTAATTTAAAGGGGAGGGGACATGGTGAAGAGTGGATTTGTAAAGGAGATGGGGGGGAAAGAGAGGCAATTATCATGGTTTAGTGTCTATAATTGTGGAAGTTTTCAATAAAAGTTTAAAAAGTAAATCTATTCAGCAATATGTCAACAAATTCACCTACATCAACAGACACAGCAGCCAGACTTGGTGGTGCAGACCTGTAATCCCAGCACATGAGAGGCAGAAACAAGAGAATTGGAGTTTGAGGTCAGCCTGGGATGCATAGCAGGAAACATTGTCTCAAAAAACACAATATAGCAAAACAAAACATAACATGAAAGAAAAGATAAGCAATACACAAGGAAAGTGGGCAAAGAATATGCAAAAGCAAGTAACAAAATAAGAAACTAATGGCCATAAAAAAGTTTTGAAAAGATTTCATAGCCTCAAGAAAAAAGAAATTAAAATGACGAGAAACCATGTTTTGTTCAATCAGAAAAGTGAAATAGGAAGTTTGCCTCCAGGACTGGGGAGATAGCTGTTTCTAGTATAGCATTTGCTGCTTAGCATGAGATACCTGAGCATGGATCCCCAACATCAATGTAAAAACAGCATGTGGTGGTGCACGTCTGTAAGCCCTGTCCTGGAAATATGGAGATGGGAATTTCTGAGATTTCCTGGCTAGTTCTCATCTAGTTCAAACAATGAGCTAGCTAGCTAGATATAGAGACATAGAATTAGAGAATGGGAAGGCCAGGGCTTCTTGCTGCTGCAAATGAACTCCAGACACATGTGCTACTTCATGCATCTGGTTTATGTGGGTAATGGGGAATCAAACCTGGGCCAGCAGACTTTGTAAGCAAGTGTCTTTAACTGCTGAGCCATCTCCCCAGACCTGTGAGATGGATATTTTGTGCATCTCTCTACTCTCTCACCTCTCCTTGATCACACCCAGCTCATCACCTTGTTAACACTTAACTCCCCCCTCCCCCCACAAAAAAAATCAAGAATCAGGGCTGGGGATATGTAGATCAGTTACCTAGGGTGTTAGTTACTTTGTTGTTGCTGTAACTAAATATTTGGCAAGAAGCAAGGTTTGTTTTAGTTTATAGTCCATCATGGTTGGACACCATGGCAGCAGGAGCTTGAGGCAACTGGTCCAACATTCTGTCAGCTGTGAGGAAGCAGAGAGTGATGAATGCCAGTGCTCAGCTTCTTTTTCCTTTTAACAATATTTTATTGACTTCCGGTTAAGATGGCAGTGTAGGTACCACACCAAAGCAGCCTAGGGGGGAAAAAGACCAAAAACCTCAGCAAAATACACACTTTGACTAAAAAGCGAGGTGTATAGGAAATTGAAGCAGCAGCAGAGAAGTAGAAGAGATCCACAGCATCCAGAGCCCACACAGGCCAGCAGAAGCGGCCCCGGCAGGTCCACTGACCGCAGCGGTGGTGGCGGTGCACCAGGGCCACCAGGCTTGGCTCGAGCCACAGGAGAAGCCAGGTGAGGGGAGCTTCCACTCACACCAGAGCTCTCCGCAACTCAAGAAATGTGAAGGGAGAGTGGCAGTGAACGAAGGAGAAGCAGATCACAAGGTAGAAGAATACGTGGAACAGCAAGAGAAATAGAGCAGCTGCAGCTCCCTCTCCTCCCCCAGCGCCTGTGCCCAGCTCCAGCAAACAGAGCAGCGGTCCCAGGACCTAGCCACACCAACTTGAGCCGACAGCGGGACCCAAGCAGGAGCAGAGTCTGGCAGCAACATTAGTGGCTCTGGCACTAGTAACAGCAGCCCCAGCAGCAGTGGATCCAGTAGTGGCAGCCTCAGTGGAAGCAACAGCAGACCCAGCAGCAGCAGCTTCAGAGGCAGCAGTGACAGATCCAGCAGCAGCAGCTTCAGTGGCAGCAGCAGTGGCTCCAGCAGTGGCAGCTACAGCAGCAGCAGCAGAGGTAGCAGCAGCAGTGGACCCAGAAACAGCAGCAGCAGTAGCAGCAACAGCAACAGACCCAGCAGTGGCAGCTTTAGCAGCAGCAGTTCCAGCAGCAGGGGTGCTGATCTGCAGGGCCACACTTGCCAGGCTCGGTTTGCCCTGCAGGAAAAGCCAGTGCCCAGCTCGAGAAATCAGAACAGCAGCCCAACGACCCAGGCAGCAACTTGACTGTGATCAAAATCATCCAAGGTAACTGGGGATTGCACCAGGGAAGGGTCTCACTTGGTCACAAGCTGACTTGGATCCCTCAACAGACCAGAAATCTTAACCTCTTTGTTGATAGAGGATCTGGTTGTTATAATACCTACTCTTGCTTAAATACTTGGGGCGGTTTTTGATTGAATGTGTACAGAGTTTAGTTAAATTTTAGAATCTACCTGCATTTTATTCCACTCAGCCTACTTGAATACTCCCATAGCAGGCAAACTCAATCCCTAGGAACACCTTTGTAGATAATCTGAGAGTCTTAAGTGCCACACCTAACACCTTAAGCTCCTACCCTGAAGATATCTAACATCAGATCAATTAATACAGCTAAGAATACCCAGCTAGCTAGAAAATCCAAGTATTAACTTAATCCAAGATGCAAAAATATATACATTATAACACAAGAAACACTAAAAAGCAAAACAATATAAACCCACCTAAAAGTATTAATGCATCAGATATGACCTCCAGTGAGAACGAGTTAGAGGAAATGCCTGAGAAAGATTTCAAAAGAATGATTGTAAATATGTTCAAAGAAGGCAAAGAACAAATCAAAGGAATCAAAGAGGAAATCAGAGGGAGGGAATCACCATGGGATATTTTTTTATAATCATGGAAAATGCTAATAAAAATTTAAAAAAAAAAGAAGTAATCTGAAGATGTATACATTCAGGAAATGACAACGAAGTTATAGAGTATGTGACTCAAAAATCAATACAGTGTCCCTTTTGTTCCCAGTCTCCATATTGGGTAGTTCTGGGCCCCTGGTCCACCCTTTTCTTTGGTAACTGGATTAGCATCATCTGGAAATTTTCCCAGGGGTTCTTTATCCATGTGCAATTCTCCGGCTTCTTGAGAGGGCTGCTTCAGAGGCTCAGGTTTCCTCCTTGTGAATTCATTTTCTGCAGAGAGTGATGCCAAAAAGAGCATCTTGTCACCTTCACACCGAGGCCAAGAGTCAGCAAAGCGGGCCGGCGAGGCTTACAGCGCCCATGGTCATATTTTTTGCTTTTTCAAAGTAAGGTCTCAATCTAGCCCAGGCTGACCCTAAATTCACTCTGTAATTTCAGGGTGGTCTTGAACTCACAGCGATCCTCCTACCTATGCCTCCCAAGTGCTGGGATTAAAAGTGTGCGCCACTACACCTGGCATTAATAAATATTAAATGAACTTATAGCAAAAAAAAAAAAAATAGGAAATCAAAGGTATCAAAAAAGAGGCAGGACACCAATTTAATGAAATAAAGAAGGCAATACACGACATAAATAAGGAAATAGAAATGATAAAGAAAAACAGTCAGAACTACTAGCAATGAAGAGCACAGTTAATGAAATAAAAAAACTCTGTAGAAAATCTCACCAGTAGAATGGATGAAGGAGAGGACAGAATATCTAAGCTAGAACACCAGGTAGAAGATCTAATACAGTCAAACACAGAAAAAGACAGACTAATAGAAAAGTATGAATGGGAATTTCAAGACATTCGGGACACTATGAAAAGATCAAACATAAGAATTCAGGGCATAGTAGAAGGAGAACAATTTCACTCCAAAGGCACAGTAGGCATCTTCAACAAAATCACAGAAGAAAACTTCCCCCAAATTGGGAAGGAGGTACCAGTGCAGATACAGGGTCTTTAGAAACCCTGGCCAGCTAAAACGTGGAAAGAACCTCTCCTCACCAAATTATAATCAAACTACCAAACACACAAAACAAAGAAAAAATATTGAAAGCAGTTAGAGAGAAAAATTAAGTTACCTACAAAGGCAAGCACATCAGGATTACAGCAGATTATTCAACACAAACTTTAAAAGCCAGAAGGGCTTGGAGTGATATATTCCAAGTTCTGAAAGATAACAACTGTCAACCAAGGTTACTTTATCCTGCAAAGCCATCCATTCAAATACATGAAGAAATAAGGATATTCCATGACAAAAGCAAGTAAAAGGAGTATTTGAAGACAAAACCAGCTCTACAGGCAATACTTGATAGAATCCTCCATGCTGAAGACAAGGAAAAGCACACATATAAGGAACCTAGAAAAAACAAGCAATACTCAAATACTAGTTATCACAAGAGAGTAAATGTAGAACCGGAACCACAAAAAAAAAAAAAAAAGGCAAACATAAATACACACCTTTAAATAATATCTTTAAATAATATCTCTTAATATCAACAGCCTCAATGCCACAACGAAAAGACATAGGTTTGCAGACTGGGATACAAATTGGAAAGGAAGAGATCAAGTTATCATTATTTGCAGATGACATGAGTCTATACATAAAGGACCCTAAAGACTCCACTAGCAAACTGTTAGAGCTGTTAAAAACCTACAGCCATGTAGCAGGATACAAAATAAACACACAGAAATCAGTAGCCTTCACATATGCTAACAACAAACACACAGAGGATGAAATCAGAGAATAACCCTCACTCACAATTCTATCAAAAAAAAAAAAAATAAAGTACTTTGGAATAAACCTAACCAAGGTAGTAAAGAATCTCTACAATGAGAACTTCAAAGCACTCAAGTGAGAAATTGCAGAAGACACTATAAAGTGGAAAAACAACCCTTGTTCCTGGATGAGAGGAATCACTATTTTGAAAATGGCAATATTACCAAAAACAATCTACCCATTTCATGCAATCCCTATCAAAATTTAAAAAGGCATATTTCATGGAAATAGAAAAAACAATCCAAAATTTCATTTGGAATCACAAAAAACCTTGAATATCTAAAATAATACTGAGCAACAAAAATAATGCTGGTGGTATCACCATACCTGATTTTAACCTATACTACAGAGCCATAGTAACAAAAACAGCATGGTACTGGCACAAAACAGACATGTAGATCAGTGGAACAGAATAGAGGACCCAGATATAAGTCCAGGTAGCTGTAGCCACCTGATATTCGATAAAAATGCCAAAATTACTCTTTGGAGAAAAGACAGCCTCTTCAGCAAATGGTGTTGGGAAAACTGGATATATATCTGTAGAAGGATGAAAATAGATTCTTCTCTCTCTCCATGCACAAGAATTAAGTCCAAATGGATTAAAGACCTTAACATCAGACCTGAAACTCTGAAACTGCTAGAGGAAAAAGTAGGGGAATCCCTTCAACATATTGGTCTTGACAAAGACTTTCTGAATACAACTCCAATTGCTCAGGCAATAAAACCACAGATTAATCACTGGGACCTCATAAAATTACAAAGATTTTGCACTGAATAGGACACAGTGAAAAAAGCAAAGAGCCAACCTACAGAATGGGAAATAATCTTCGCCAGCTATACAAGCAAGCCAATCAAAAATGGGCTATGGAGCTAAATAGAGCATTCTCAAAGGAAGAAATATGATTGGCATATAAGCATCTAAAAAAGTGTTCTACATCACTAGTCATCAGGGAAATGCAGATTAAAACAACATTGAGATTCCATCACACTCCTGTCAGATGGGCTACCATCATGAAAACAAATGATCACAAATGTTGGCAGAGATGTGGAAAAAGAGGAACCCTTCTACACTGCTGGTGGGAATGCAATCTGGTCCAGCCATTGTGGAAATCAGTGTGGAGGTTCCTAAAACAGCTAAAGATTGATCTACCATATGACCCAGCTATAGCACTCCTAGGCATATATCTGAAGGACTCATCTCATTTCCTTAGAAGTACGTGCTCAACCATGTTTATTGCTGCTTCATTTATAATAGCTGGGAAATGGAACCAGCCTAGATGTCCCTCAACTGATGAGTGGATAATGAAGATGTGGCACATTTATACAATGGAGTTCTACTCAGCGGTAAAGAAAAATGAAGTTAAGAAATTTGCAGAAAAATGGATGGTCTGGAAAAGATTATACTAAGTGAGGTAACCCAGACCCAGAAAGCCAAGCGCCACATGTTCTCCCTCATATGTGGATCCTAGCTACAGATGATTGGGCTTCTGCGTGAGAAGGAAAATACTTAGTAGCAGAGGCCAGTGAGTTAAAAAGGAGATATAAAAGGAAGAGAAAGGACGGGAGGAGGGTACTTAATAGGTTGGTATTCTATATATGTAAGTACAATGATTGAGTTGTGGAAGTAATATGATGGAGAATGGAATTTCAAAGGGGAAAGTGCAGGGGTTGTTGGTTAGGGAGGGTGTTACCATGGATATTTTTTATAATCATGGAAAATCTTAATAAAAATTGGAAGAGAAAAAAAATTAAATTAAATAAGTTAAAAAAATTCCAAAAATAAATAAATGTATTCTTTCTCATCAATCTCTGTTACAGTGCGGCGGTAGTCCTCCACATGGGGATATTTAGCTATTTTAGAAACCAATTTGGCTCTTGTAATATAATATCTAGAAATCTGGTCCAGATAAGATGCAGCTTCACTCTCAACAGTTCTTAGCTCAGCAACTGTTTCTTCCTGAATAGACACCCCAAAAAAGAGAGGCAAGAGAAAGTGTATTTGGGCCATTCAATACAAAGTCCTTCTAGTTACTACCAGTTTTGTGGGGTGATAGGGACAGAAAGAGACTGGAAGGAGCACATGAAAATGGTAAAAGACAGGATTTAAAATAAATCTACCATGTGCCAAACATTGATTTAAGTATTCTACATCTACCAATCTATGCCATGGCCCTATGAAATATGCATAATTATTACCATGTTGTGATGGTTAATCTTAATGGACAACTGTACTGGATTTAGAGTCATCTAGGAAACACACCTCTGTGAGCATCTCTAAAAGCATTTCCAGAAAGGGTTCAATGAGCGGTTAGACCCTTTCTGAGTGTGAGTGGCACCATCCCATGGGCTAGAGCCCCAGACTCGATTAAAAGGAAAAGAGGAAAAACTGAGTGTTCATCTCTATCTGCTTCCGGAAGGAGGACGCAATGAGACTAGCAACTTCATGCCTCCACCTCATGTCTTCCCCGCTATTTGTACCCTCAAACCACATGCCAAAATACAGCCTTCCTTCCTTAAGTTGGTTTTCTCTAGTAATTGTCACAGCATGAGTAAAGTAACTACTAACTCGATTTACATATAATGAACAGACCTTGTAAGTTACTTGCCCAAAGTTACACAACTAGAACCAAGGCCCTGGGATTTGAACCCATACAAAAACAGAAGAACAATTCTTTGGGGAAGTCTCCTTGTAATTGGAGAGTGGATTAATTAAAATAGAGCCTCCGGCTCATCATATCAGAGCTGAGGAATCAATATGTCACTCTACATGACATGATCCTGAAAAATATTGAGAAGATCAAACAGCCTCGGAGCAGCAATGCAGAGACACTCTACTGAGGCCAGGGCCAGGGCCAGGGGGACTCTGCGAGTTTGGCTCAAGACCAACATTGCCTTGGTTTGTTACCTGACTATCGTGATGGGGAAACTGGATGGAAATAGTAATCACGCCTCTCTGTTTTTAGTTAGAGCCTAGTGAAACTCTCATCTAGTTCTGTGACGTGTTTACCTCTTTTTTCAGGCCTCAGGAACTCTTCTGTCTCCTTCCCTAATACCCCACACCCAGCCTGTCCTAATTTCTGGAGAACTCCAGGTTTGTGCAAGATACTGGCACAAGAATACTCATGTGTCCTCTTCCCCTCCTCTCCCTCCTCCCTGTGACTTAGGCTTTGTGTTGTTTTGTTTTTCCTTTTGATGACTAGCTGTTTAAAAGCTGGGGAAATACAGGGAAATTGCTAGGTGATTGTTAGAAACTGGGGTAATGGGTAGAGGAGACATCGCTGTGTTATAAGGCTAGTGTCTCTTGCTTCTGTGGGACATTGGACTCTCCCTGCCACAGTTGCCCTAGGTAATGACTTAGGACTTCCCATCTATATTCATCCCACCTTAAACTTGATTATGATAAGGAACACCTTAGGCCTTCAGCCAAGTCCCTAGCTCCTTAGAATGTTTTTATAATTTGGGTTTTCACATAGATATGTGTACCAAGTGTACACACATATAAGAACATACATGCCTCCTGATCCATTACCCAACATAACCCTCCTTTCCTTCCCTGTCACACACACACACACCTTTCAGCAGGTGATAGTTATCTTAGACATCATCCTCCCAGGCAAAAGTCCCAGGCTCATCCTCCTTTCTGATAATGTAGCCACTTGGTGCCCAAGGTAAGTTGGAGGAGAATCAGGAACCGAGAAGCAGAGGACTGACAAAGGCCTCCTCCTCTGTCACTCGGGGTCTTCGTGGTGGTATGCAAAGCTGGTCCTCTGACTCCTGCTTGCCTCTGCCAGGCCAGTGGGCTTTGGGGCCGGTTATGGGCAGCCGTGAGCTCCAGACGCTGCTGCTCCGTGTTGTGCTTTCCCTTTGGGAAGTCTTTTTCTTATTTATAGTACTGTGCTTCCAGGGAAAGCAGTAATTCGTGTATGCGTGTGCGTGTGTGCACATACCCAAGTGTGTATGTGTGTGTGTAAATATGCTGCGCAGGTCAAACCCTTAGAAGAGTTGCCGCCTTGAGACTACACAATGAATTCGAGGTAAGCCTTGGCTAGAGTGAGACTCTAAGTCGAACTCCCACCCCCACAAAAAAATTCATTATTGTGCAAGACTGCAGGTGCAGATAGTTGTTCTACCTTCCTGAAATCATTTCTTTGATTTTATGACCTTTCTTCTTCATCCCCTCCCCTGTCTCTCTGGCCATCCCTGCTCAGTGTGCTTTTCTGCCTTCTCTCCTTGGCCTCCATGTTGGTGTCCCCTGGCATTGTCCTGGACATTCTAGTTGTATTACCTCTCTGGGTGATTGATCACTATTTCTATTCTGAGAATTCTCATCTTTCTATTATATTCCTATCACTCATTGAGACTCCAAACTCATGTAGTTGGCCTATCTGACATCTCAAGCAGACAACTCAACTTTCTAAGTTCTGAAAGTTCAGCCCCCAGCCCCGTCTTCTCTAAATCAAAGAGTTAACCACTCTGCTCATTCTGTCAAAAACCCAGAATAATTCATTGTCCCTTTATCCTGTTTGTTCTCCCATCCCAACTATCATTAGGCTTTACAATTTATTTTGAAACTGTTCACTTCTTCTCTCTCTATGTTAGCTTCCCTGTTCTTAGCCTCCATAACCACTTATTTGGATATCTTCAACATTTTCCTAGCTTGCCTCAAAATAGCAAGCTGAGTAATATTATAAAGTACAAGCCATTGCTCCAACCCTCTAATAACTTCTGATTGCACTGAAGATGAACCTCTCCTCTTGGCTGGCCTCCACAGCTCTCCAACAAGCAGCCTCCCCAGGATCTCTAGTGCTCCTCTTGGGAGCACTGCCTGTCAATGCTTCCTCTTAGTCTTTCCTACTGTCGCTCTGTCTGGGTGCTCTTCTTCTAGTCTTGTGGGTAGATGGCTTCAGGCCTCATCTCATGTCTCTTCCCATTATGGTCACCTCTCCTCTTCACTACAGCTCAGTTGAGCATATCATCTCATTTATTTCCATCACAATGCTTTCACAATCAAGATTTAATTAATTATCTTTCTCCCCTTTATACACTTGATAGAGAAACAGAACTAATAGAATGGATATGTATTATAAGGAGATTTACTAGATTAGTTTACAGGATACTGGCCAGACAGGACTTCCTTCTTCAGTTAATCCTTCCTGGAAATACCTTCTGTCCCAGAGATGTATCTCTTACTCGACTCCTAAGCTGATCGAGTGGGCAACAAAATTTAACCATCATCAGGGCTATTTGTGCCAAACAAAAGTGCGAGTGAATTTTGGCAAAATAGAGACCCTTGTGAATTGTTGAGGGGGTGTAGAATGGTATGGCCTCTGTGGGAAACAGCTTGGCAGTTCCTCAAAAAGTTAAACATAGGTGCTGGAGAGATGTCTTAGCAATTAAGGCACTTGCTTTCAAAGCCAAAGGACCCAGGTTCAATTCCTCAGAACCTACGTAAGCCAGATGCACAAGGTGGCATACACAGCTTAGTTCATTTGCAGTGGTTGGAGGCCCTGGTGTGCCCATTCTATCTCTCTTCAATAAAATGTTAAAAGAAGCTAAACATAGAATTACCTTATGATCCAGCAAGTCTGTCTTTGGTGTGTATTGCCCCCAAAAGAATTATTGAAAGAAGGATTCAGACATATAATTATACAATGTTAATTGCAACATTACTCACAACAGCCAACAGGTAAAAATAGCCTAAATGTCCATCACAGATTAGCAGACAATACATGCACAGGAAATAAGACAGCAAAGCAATAAAGCAGGACCCCTAAGACCTCCTCTGCAGTCTGCATGCATGCACACAGGACAGCCTTCCATACACAAGAGAGAACAAGAGTGGTCCCTCTTCTCCTTTTCTCTCCTCCCCATTTTCACGTCTTACCATATGAGCCCTCCTTTTACAGCCCCTCCATGATGCCATCCACCATGTTTGTAACCTAGCCAAGAGGGCCTTCATTAGAGGCCAAATCGCAGGACTATCCAATCTTTTGTTTTCAACCTCCACAACTGAGAGCTAAATAAACTTTTTTTCTTTACAAACCACTCAGGGTTAGGTATTTCATTATATAGTAACATACTACCTACTAATGCACCACTCCACACAGATGAAGGAATTCCTTATCTTTCTCCCTGTAACACAATGGAAACCACCTAGTTTATAAGGCTAGATTAAATATACAACTTATTTTCAAAGACACCATCATCCCCAGTTAGCACTAAAATGAAGGAAACGGCATCTGGCGCTAGGAGAAGGCAGCCACCAGCCTCTGCATATTGGATTTAGCATGCTATTAGTTCAAGCAAGCTTCACTCACTTTCAGGAGCTCCATGAGATTCAGAGCCTCAGCAGTTCATGCTTCCTTGTGCCCATCAGTGTCCCTGTTATGCACAGACAGCAAAACTTGCCAGCAAATAGGAAATGGCAGAGTGGTGTGTGGGGAATTCATTTGCCAATTAGCTGCCTGTCTCTGCCCAGTCTCTGGCCTCCACATGTCCAGGTTAGTTTAAGTCTGCCCCATGCAGCTGGGCCTTGCATCAAGATCTGCCAGGCAGGCTTTGCAAGCTAAACCACAGTAAACTGTCCTTGACTTTACACAGCCCAGATTGTCAGGCCACATCTTCTGCCCATCCCCATATGCTTGAGGAAATGCATGAGCAATCAATCAAACTAACTTCACAAAGTGTTCCCTCTCCTAATGGAGCACATGTCTTCTGTCAAAAATGGTGATGGGGGGCTGGAGAGATGGCTTAGCGGTTAAGCGCTTGCCTGTGAAGCCTAAGGATCCCGGTTCGAGGCTCGGTTCCCCAGGTCCCACGTTAGCCAGATGCACAAGGGGGCGCACGCATCTGGAGTTCGTTTGCAGAGGCTGGAAGCCCTGGTGCGCCCATTCTCTCTCTCTCCCTCTATCTGTCTTTTTCTCTGTGTCTGTCGCTCTCAAATAAATAAATAAAAATAATTTTAAAAAAAAGTTAGAAAAGAACTCTGTCTAAATAAAACAAAACAAAGAAGGAAAATGAAGAAGGGCTGGGAAGATAGCTCAGCAGTTAGGAGCACATGCTTGCAAAGCCCATTTGCCTAGTTCACAGATAAAGCCAGACGTATAAACTGGCACATGCATCTGGAGTTAGTCTGCAGTAGCAAGAGGCCCTGGTGCACCCACTCTGTCTCCCTTTCTCTTTCTGTCTCTACCGCCATGCTTCTCAAATAAATATAATAAAATATTTAAAAAAATGGTGATGGGGCAATGGACTTCTAAGTGTGTCTCATTTCCTCATTGATTTTCAGTCTAAAATTGGGAATGAGGCCTTTTTGGAGAAAAAAGTAACTGGCCATCTAGATGTGACTTTTGAAAATCATGCTTGAGGGTGCAGAAAATCTTAACATATGATATATGAGGGAATATAGACATTGGAAGAAACCACAAAGAAACAAGTCATGAGTGTTTAAGTCTCATGGATATAGCAAAGAAAAGGAAATAGAATGCAACAGAGTATCAGGAATCGTGGCACATCACATTGTACATCCTCTTTGTCCTCAGTGTTAGCCCTGGCAGGCCTGGGGAGCCAGGGATGTGACTTGGGCACTGCTGTGGTTTGTCGTCCCGGGCTGGGAGCCTGGTCCACATCATGTCTGTCAGGGGTGAGGTGGTGGAACCTTTAAGAGGTGGGTTCTAATAAAGGGTTCTTTGGTCATGGGGACTGGACCCTCATGAGTCTATTAATACTATTTTGAGCCAGTGGGTGGGGTCTCTGGGACTGGGTTCTTACAAGTCAACTTGAGAGTATCTGTTAACTTCTTGTATACATCTCACTCCCTTTCAGCTTCTGAATCACATGGGAAAGAAGCCAGGGGACTTCACAGGGAGCCAGGGCCATGTTGTTTGGCCAATCCAGAAATCAGAATTGTGAGCCAAATAAATATATCATTTATTTAATTATTTTTTTTTCAAGGTAGGGTCTCACTTTGGCCCAGGCTGACCTAGAATTCACAATGTAGTATCAGGGTGGCCTTGAACTCATGGTGATCCTCTTACCTCTGCCTCCTGAGTGCTGGGATTAAAGGCGTGTGCCACCACACCCAGCTCCTATTTATTTATTTGAGAGAGAGAAAGAACGAGAGTATGGGTACAGCAGGGTCTCATGCGATGACTACAAGAAAATTCCAGACACATGCACCACTTTGTGTGTCTAGCTTTACATGGGTACTGGAGAACTAAACCTGGGCCACCAGGCTTTGAAAGCAAGTGACTTTAAACACTAAATCATCTCAACAACCAACAAGTACAATTTTAAAATTTATGTTACCTAGCCTCAGGTAATTTGTTACACCAATATAAAACAGATTAAGATAAATACCTACTGTCTTTAAATGTCTTCCTCATAAACTGATTCTTGGCATTCCCCCCATCAATTTTCCATTTTGCCATAAAATAGTTGAGAAATACTTCATCGATTTACTCATTCAACACATTTTTCTTATAAAATTTTTAAAAATTTTGTTAGGTAATAGTAACTGTATCAGATGGTGGATTTCATTATGGTATGTTCATACATGTAAAGAACATAACATACTTTGGACATATCCAACCCCCATGATATTCTCTCTTGACCTGTTTCCCCATCTGGCTGTGTCTCTTCCTCTGCCCAAATAGTCCCCCTCCTACTTTGATGTCTTCTTGTTTATTTTTGGTCTTAATTTAGATTACACTTATCAGAGAACATAAGCATTATTTATTTTCAACATGTATTTATTGAACACCATGAAAAGCCATTTGGAGACTACTGGGGTAAGAACAGAATCTTCCTTGCCTTCACAGAGCATATAGTCTGTCACATTTCAGGTTAAGTTACCATGCAATGTACACTATTATATGTTATTACATATTATACATGTGTGCATAAGTAACTTAGAAATACTCTGTGTTTGGTTCCAGACAACAAAATAAAAGCAAACATGACAATAAAATTGTAGTTTAGCTAGGCATGGTAGCCCACACCTTTAATCCCAGCACTAGGGAGGCAGAGGTAAGAAGATTACTGTGAGTTCGAGGCCACCCTGAGGCTACATAGTGAATTCCAAGTCAGCTTGGACTAAAGTGAGACCTTACCTGGAAAAAACAACAAAAAAATTATAATCTATGAAATAAGCTATAACATATGTTCAAGAAATATATAGAACTTAATGAAAAGTGTGGACAAAAAATGAGATGATATGTAACTGTCATCCAATCCTATGGTGAGTCAGAACCTTTGGAAGGCCTCTGTGTGGATAGCTGCTGACCCTCGGGCTAGTGGCTAAGGCTGTAAAAATTTCCCAACATAGACAATGAAATTTATTGCATCCATGGAGTCTTCTTTGCCCAGAGGATTTCTCCATAGAATTCAAGGCTGCTTGACATTTTACCCACAGTAGAACTTTTTATTGTTTGTTTACAAAACTTGAGTTAATCCTCATATACCCTGCTGCTGCTATGGCAAATGAGTGTATGTGATAGTCTAGGTCTTTTGTTATCATGACCACAGTGCTCACAGCATCTTCCGCTGGAGCACTTTCCACTCTAAGAAGCTACTTTCTTTGCCCATGCATAAAAATCAACTCCTGGGAGCTGAGGAGATGGTTCAGAGGTTAAAGGCACTTGCTTGCAAAGCCTGAAGGCCCAGATTCAATTTCTCAGTACCCATATAAAGCCAGACCCACAGAGTGGTACATGCATCTGGAATTCCTTTGCAGTGGGCAAGAGGTCTTGGCATGCCCATTCTCTCTCTCTCTCCCTTTGTCTCTCCCCCATCTCTATCTCTCCTCCTCTTTCTCCCTCAAATAAATAAATAAGTGTTTTAGAAACATTAACTCCTTAGTATTGGTTTTATTGTGAAGTCACAATGGTCATGCTATACTGCAATTTCAAGGTTCACTTTGAACTCATTTTCCTACTATTTCCTCCACATCTGTGGCTACTTCCTCCATTGAAGGCTTGAACCCCTCAAAGTCATCTACGAGTCAACTTCTTCCAAACTCCTATTAATGTTGAATTTTGACCTCCTCCCATGACTCAATATTCTTCATAACATCTAGAATTGTATGACTCTTTCCACAAGATTTTAATTTACTTTGCCTACATCCATCAGAGGAATGGCTATTTATGGCAGATATGACTTTTTGAATGATGTTTTTGCAATCATAAGGCTTAGAAGGAACAATTACTCTTAGATCTATGGGCTGCAGAATGGACAGCTGTTGTTAGCAGGCATGAGAACATTGATCTATCTGTACAACTCCACCAGAGCTGTTGGTGACCAGGTCTTTTGTCAATAAGTAAAAATATTTTGAAAGGAATCTTTTTTCTCTTTTCTAAGCATTAACTTTGAACAGTGGCCTTAAAATATTCATCAAGTCATACTGTAAACAGATGTGCTATCCTCCAGCTATAGAACACAGGCAGGGTACTTCCAGTGCAATTCTTATGTGCCTTAGCATGTGTGGATGATTAATGTGTATCGGTTTCACTCAAAGTCAATAGTTGCATTAGTCCTTAATGAAAGAGCCAGACTAGACTTTGACACTTTGAAGCCAGACACTGACTTCATCTTCTCCCATAGATAATGCTGTTTCCTTTACACTGACAGTCTGTTTCAGGTTAGTTAATTTCATCAGTTCTCTTACACAGATCTGGACAACTTGCTTCTATTTCAACACCTGCTGTATCCCTTTGCATCTGATGTAAGGAGGCAGTTTCTTTATACCTCACAGACCAGCCTGAGTCCACTCTTGATCTGGACTGGCTGAGGGGCAGGTGACTGACTGGTCTCCTGTCAGTAATAACCTTCTCCCTATCAGTAATAAGGTTGTTTTGCTTTCTGACCTGCTACGAGTTTGTTGTTGGAAGACGACTTTTAGTTTCCTTCAAGAACTTTTCCTTAGTATTCACAGAACAGATAACTGTTTAGGGGGAGAGACCTAGCTTTCAGCCTGTTTCAACTTTCTTGTTTTTTTCTTTTTTAATTTAAGAAAGAGAGAGAGAATTGGTGTGCCCGGGCCTCTAGTCACTGCAAATTAACTCCAGACAGGTGTGCCACCTTGTGTGCATGTGTCACCTTGTGCATCTGGCTTATGTGGGTTCTGGGGAGTCAAACCTAGGTCCTTAGGTTTTGTAGGTAAGTGCCTTAACCACTAAGCCATCTCTCTAGCCCCTGTCTCAACTTTAAACCTGCCTTCCTCACTAAGCTAACTCATTTCCAGCTTTTGATTTAAAGCAAAGGTTGGGTGACTCTTCCATTTGACTGTGAATTTAGAGGCCATTTTAAGGCTCTTAAATTGCCTAATTTCAACACTGTTAGCCTTTGCAAATGGAAAGGCTTGAGCAGAGACTAAGAGAATTAGGGAATAGCCAGTCAGTGGAGTAGTTTGAGCACATGACATTTATTGGTGGTGTTTGCTGTCCATAAGGGTGTGGTTCATGGTGTCCCAAAATATTATAATCGTGGGACTTGGAGAGAGTCCTCAGACAGTAAAGTGCTTGCTGTGAAAGCATGAGGACCCAAGTTCATTCCTCAGCACTTATGTAAAAGCTGAGCATGATGGTGTGCATCTGTAATCCCAGCTCTGGGGAAATGGAGATAGGCAGATTCCTGAGGCTTGCTGACTAGCTAGTCTAGCTGAGTCAGTGAGCTCTAGGTTCAGGAGACTCTGTCTCAAAAAATAAGATGGAGAATTACTGAGGAAGACATCCAATGTTGACCTCTGGCTTCCATATATACATGCACACACATGCATACACATCTGCACCTGCACACACAAATATGCAAACAGATGGACATGCACACTATATGCATATATATGCAAAAAGTAATTATAATAGTAAAATCAAAGTTCACTGACTGCCCTATATGTGGGGCACAGCCCTGAATTAGAGAAGTTAGAGGAGACTAACCTCTGGAACTTTCTTATCCAGAAGGGGGCAAACTGCATTTAGGAGCACAGCCTCAGAACTGGGAGAGCTAACTCTGGTATATCCAGCTCAGGAGTGGGATAGCTGCCTCTAGCAGCAGCCCGAGGAAAATTGAAACTGTTTAAGCCATTAGTAAACCTGCTGTACTGGCCTTCTGATGTTACTAGGGCTGTGGCTTCTTCTGAATACAGATGCTTGTGGCATTTTTATTGAGCAGTGAAAAAAAAAAACAGTAATAAATGAACAATAGTACATTGTATGAGCAAAGGGTATGGAACTTTCAACCTTGGATAATCCTTAAACATTTGTTAAAGGAAGGGGTTTAGGGGTATGATCTGCTGGACTTTGCTGATCCAGAACACACATATACTTTGATCACAAGAGCAATCACACTAAGCCTACCTTTTGCCTTCAGCAGATCTGTGGGCTCTTAGTTACTGACCTGTTGTCTTCAGTACTATGGTTAGCACTTCTTAGGCATGTATGCTTGTTCTGAGTACAGAGTCTAATCAGGTCACTGTAGAAATTGGGCAAAGAGCGCAGCTTAAGATCAGTCAGTGTCTCCAAACATCGCTTGTCAATATTGGGCATCTGTGCTGTTCAGGCTACAGTTACACCAGGGCAGAGGAAACCTAGTCACATTTGTTTAAGTGGGTAGATCATACAGTTGTAAGATTAACTTTATGGCAAGTTATAAGAATTTATAAGAAGTTAGCCTCTCATATCAAAAATCTCAGGATATTTGTAAGGTCCATATGAAATAGTCCCACAGTTCTTTCCCATACTTCCTCCCCACATTTCATTCTTTTTTTTTTAATTTTTATTAACATTTTCCATGATTATAAAATATATCCCATGGTAATTCCCTCCCTCCTCACCCCCACACTTTCCCATTTGAAATTCCATTCTCCATCATATTACCTCCCCATTACAATCATTGTAATTACATATATACAATATCAACCTATTAAGTATCCTCTCCCCTTCCTTTCTCTACCCTTTATGTCTCCGTTTTAACTTACTGGCCTCTGCTACTAAGTATTTTCATTCTCACGCAGAAGCCCAGTCATCTGTAGCTAGGATCCACATATGAGAGAGAACATGTGGCGCTTGGCTTTCTGGGTCTGGGTTACCTCACTTAGTATAATACTTTCCAGGTCCATCCATTTTTCTGCAAATTTCATAACTTCATTTTTCTTTACCGCTGAGTAGAACTCCATTGTATAAATGTGCCACATCTTCATTATCCACTCATCTGTTGATGGACATCTAGGCTGGTTCCATTTCCCAGCTATTATAAATTGAGCAGCAATAAACATGGTTGAGCACGTACTTCTAAGAAAATGAGATGAGTCCTTCAGATATATGCCTAGGAGTGCTATAGCTGGGTCATATGGTAGATCAATCTCTAGCTGTTTTAGGAACCTCCACACTGTTTTCCACAATGGCTGGGCCAGATTGCATTCCCACCAGCAGTGCAGAACGGTTCCTTTTTTTCCACATCCCCGCCAACATTTATGATCATTTGTTTTCATGATGGTGGCCAATCTGACAGGAGTGAGATGGAATCTCAATGTAGTTTTAATCTGCATTTCTCTGATGACTAGTGACATAGAACATTTTTTTAGATGCTTATATGCCATTTGTATTTCTTCCTTTGAGAACTCTCTATTTAGCTCCATAGCCCCCTTTTTTTTTATTATTTTTAACATATGTATTTATTTTTGTTTATTTATTTGAGAGAGGGGGAAAGAATGGGCACGCCAGGGCAAACGAACTCTAGAAGCATGCACCACCTTGTGCATCTGGTTTACATGGGTACTGGGAATCGAACCTGGATCCTTTGGCTTTGGAGGCAAGCACCTTAGCCGTTAAGCCATCTCTCCAGCCCCCATAGCCCATTTTTTGATTGGCTTGTTTGATTCCTTATTATTTAACTTTTTGAGTTCTTTGTATATCCTAGATATTAATCCTTTATCAGATATATAGCTGGCGAAGATTTTTTCCCATTCTGTAGGTTGCCTCTTTGCTTTTTTCACTGTGTCCTTTGTGGTGCAAAATCTTTGTAATTTCATTAGGTCCCAGTGGTTAATCTGTGGTTTTATTGCCTGAGCAATTGGGGTTGTATTCAGAAAGTCTTTGCCAAGACCAATACATTGAAGGGTTTCCGCTACTTTTTCCTCTAGCAGTTTCAGAGTTTCTGGTCTGATATTAAGGTCTTTAATCCATTTGGACTTAATTCTTGTGCATGGCGAGAGAGAAGAATCTATTTTCATCCTTCTGCAGATATATATCCAGTTTTCAAAACACCATTTGCTAAAGAGGCTATCTCTTCTCCAATGAGTATTTTTGGCATTTTTATCGAATATCAGGTGGCTATAGCTACTTGGGCTTACATCTGGGTCCTCTATTCTGTTCCACTGATCTACATGTCTGTTTTTGTGCCAGTACCATGCTGTTTTTGTTACTATGGCTCTGTAGTATAGGTTAAAATCAGGTATGGTGATACCACCAGCCTCTTTTTTGTTGCTCAGTATTATTTTAGATAATCGAGGTTTTTTGTGATTCCAAATGAATTTTTGGATTTTTTTTTCTATTTCCATGAAGAAAGCCTTTGGAATTTTGATAGGGATTGCATTAAATGTGTAGATTGCTTTAGGTAAGATTGCCATTTTCACAATATTGATTCTTCCAATCCAGGAACAAGGGATGTTCCTTCACTTTCTAGTGTCTTCTGCAATTTCTCGCTTGAGTGTTTTAAAGTTCTCATTGTAGAGATTCTTTACTTCCTTGGTTAGGTTTATTCCAAGGTACTTTACTTTTTTTGATGCAATTATGAATGGGAGTGATTTTCTGATTTCATCCTCTGTGTGTTTGTTGTTAGCATATATGAAGGCTACTGATTTCTGTGTATTTATTTTGTATCCTGCTACATTGCTGTAGGTTTTGATCAGCTCTAACAGCTTGCTAGTAGAGTCTCTAGGGTCCTTTATGTATAGAATCATGTCATCTGCAAATAATGATAACTTGATTTCTTCCTTTCCAATTTGTATCCCTTTTATGTGTGTCTCTTGCCTTATTGCTATGGCTAAGACTTCCAAAACTATATTAAATAAAAGTGGGGACAGTGAACACCCTTGTCTTGTTCCTGATTTTAGTGGGAAAGCTTCCAGTTTTTCCCCATTTAGTAATATGTTGGCTGTAGGCTTGTCATAAATAGCCTTTATTATATTGAGATATGTTCCTTCTATTCCCAGTCTCTGTAGGACTTTTATCATGAAGGGATGTTGGATTTTGTCAAATGCTTTCTCTGTGTCCAATGAGATGATCATGTGATTTTTGTCCTTCAACCCGTTTATGTAATGTATTACATTTATAGATTTGCGTATGTTGAACCATCCCTGCATCTCTGGGATAAAGCCTACTTGGTCAGGGTGAATGATCTTTTTGATATATTCTGGTATTCTGTTTGCCAATATTTTGTTGAGAATTTTTGCATCTATGTTCATGAGGGAGATTGGTCTGTAATTTTCTTTTTTTTGTTCTATCTTTGCCTGGTTTTGGTATCAGGGTGATGCTGGCCTCATAGAAGGAGTTTGGTAGAATTCCTTCTTTTTCTATTTCCTGGAAAAGCTTAAGAAGCAATGGTGTTAGCTCTTCCTTAAAAGTCTGGTAAAATTCAGCAGTGAATTCGTCCGGGCCTGGGCTTTTTTTAGTTGGGAGATTATTGATAACTGTTCGGATCTCCATGTTTGTGATAGGTCTATTTAAGTGATTAATCTAATTTTGATTTAATTTAGGTAGGTCATATAGATCAAGGAAATCATCCATTTCTTTCAGATTTTCATACTTTGTGGAGTATATGCTTTTATAGTATGTCCCTATGATTTTTTGATTTCTCTGGAATCTGTTGTGATGTTACCTTTTTCATCTCTGATTTTACTAATTTGTGTCTCTTCTCTCTTTCTTTTGGTCAGATTTGCTAAGGGTTTATCAATCTTGTTTATCCTTTCAAAGAACCAACTCTTTGTTTCATTAATTCTTTGGATTGTTCTTTTTGTTTCTATTTCATTAATTTCTGCCCTAATATTTATTATTTCTTCCTGTCTACTGATTTTTGGTTTGCCTTATACTTCTTTTTCCAAAGCTTTAAGGCGAAGCATTAGGTCGTTTACTTGCGACCTTTCTAATTTCTTAATATAGGCACTCAAGGCTATAAATTTACCTCTTAGAACTGCCTTCATTGTGTCCCAGAGATTTTGGTATGTTGTGTTCTCATTATCATTTGACTCTATAAATTTTTTGATTTCCTTCTTGATTTCTTCATTGACCCATTCATCATTTAGTAGTGTATTGTTTAGTTTCTATGATTTTGTGTATGCTCTATAGCCTTTCTTGCTACTGATTTGTAGTTTAATTCCATTGTGGTCAGATAGAATGCATGGAATTATTTCAATTTTCCTGAATTTGTTAATATTTGCTTTGTGTCCTAATATATGGTCTATTTTAGAGAATGTTCCATGTGCTGCTGAAAAGAATGTATATTCTGCAGCCTTTGGATGAAATGTCCTGTATATATCTGTTAGGTCCATTCCTTCTATGACCTCATTTAGTCCAGATGCCTCTCTGTTTATTCTTTCACGGGATGACCTGTCAATTGATGAGAGTGGGGTGTTAAAGTCACCCACCACCACTGTGTTTGGTGTTATCTGTGACCTTAGTTCTAATAGTGTTTGTTTGACGAATTTGGGAGCCCCCATGTTAGGTGCATATATGTTTAGGATTGTAATGTCCTCCTGTTGGAGTGTGCCCTTAATCAATATAAAGTGACCTTCCTTATCTTTCTTGACTAACATCGGACTAAAGTCCACCCTGGTTGATATTAAGATAGCAACCCCTGCTTGTTTTCTAGGCCCATTTGCTTGAAACACCATCTTCCAACCTTTCACCCTAAGATAATGTCTATCCTTTGTAGAAAGGTGAGTTTCTTGGAGACAAAAAATTGTAGGATCCTGCTTTTTAACCCAGTCTGCAAACCTATGTCTTTTCGTTGGGGCATTGAGGCCGTTGATATTAACAGATATTATTGAAAGGTGTGTATTTTTGGGTTTGCCATTTGTGTGTGTGTGTGTGTGTGTTTCTGGTTCTACCTGTACTCTCTTCTGTTAACTAGTATTTGAGTATTGCTTGTTTTTTTCTAGGTTCCTTATATGTGTGCTTTTCCTTTTCTTCAGCATGGAGGATTCTATCAAGTATTTTCTGTAGAGCTGGTTTTGTCTTCAAATACTCCTTTAACCTGCTTTTGTCATGGAATGTCTTTATTTCTCCATCTATTTGAATGGATAACTTTGCAGGATAAAGTAACCTTGGTTGACAGTTGTTATCTTTCAGAACTTGGAATATATCACTCCAAGCCCTTCTGGCTTTTAAAGTTTGTGTTGAATAATCTGCTGTAATCCTGATGGGCTTGCTTTTGTAGGTAACTTGATTTTTCTCTCTAACTGCTTTCAATATTTTTTCTTTGGTGTGTGTTTGGAAGTTTGATTATAATATGGCGAGGAGAGGTTCTTTCTGGGTTTTGTCTGGCTGGGGTTCTAAAGGCTTCCTGTATCTGCATTGCCACCTCTTTCACAATTTGGGGAAAATTTCTTCTATGATTTTGTTGAAGACACCTACTATGCCTCTGGAGTGGAGTTCTTCTCCTTCTACTTTGCCCTGAATTCTTATATTGGATCTTTTCATAGTGTCCCGAATATCTTGAAATTCCCACTCATACTTTTCTATAAGTTTGTCTTTCTCTTTGTTGGACTGCATTTGGTCTGCCACCTGGTCTTCTAGCTTAGATATTCTGTCCTCTCCCTCATCCATCCTACTGGTGAGAGTTTCTACAGAGTTTTTTATTTCATTAACTGTGTTCTTCATTGCTAGTAATTCTGACTGGTTTTTCTTTATTATTTCTATTTCCTTATTTATGTCTTGTATTGCCTTCTCTATTTCATGAAATTGGTGTCCTGCATCTTCTTTGATTCCTTTGATTTCCTCTTTAAGTTCCTCTTTGACTCCTGTGATTTGTTCTCTGACTTCTTTGAACATATTTACAATCATTCTTTTGAACTCTTTCTCAGGCATTTCCTCTCTTTCTCACTGGAGGACATTTCTGGTGCATTAATACTTTTAGGTGGGTTTATATCGTCTTGCTTTTTAGTGTTTCTTGTGTTATAATGTATATATTTTTGCATCTTGGATTAAGTTAATGCTTGGATTTTCTAGCTAGCTGGGTATTCTTAGCTGTATCAATTGATCTGGTTTATATATCTTCAGGGTAGGAGCTTAAGGTGTTAGGTGTGGCTCTTAAGACTCTCAGAGTATCTACAAAGGTGTTCTTAGGGGTTGAGTTTCCCTACTATAGGAGTATTCAAGCAGGCTGAGTGGAATAAAATACAGGTAGATTCTAAAATTTAACTAAACACTGTACACATTCAATCAAAAAACAGCCCCAAGTATGTATGCAAGAGTAGTTATTATAACGACCAGATCCTCTATCAACAAAGAGGTTAAGATTTCTGGTCTGTTGAGGGATCCAAGTCAGCTTGCGACCAAGTGAGACCCTTCCCTGGTGCAATCCCAGTTACCTTGGATGATTTTGGTCTCAGTCAAGTTGCTGCCTGGGCCATCGGGCTGCTGTTCTGATTTCTGGAGCTGGGCACATGCTTTTCCTGTGGGCCAAACCAAGCCTGGCAAGTGTGGCCCTGCAGATCAGCACCCCTGCTGCTGGAACTGCTGCTGCTCAAGCTGCCCCTGCTGGGACTGTAGCCACTGCTGCTGAAGGTGTTGCTGCTGGACCCACTGCTGCTGCTGCCTCTGCTGCTGCTGTAGCTGCCACTGCTGGAGCCATCACTGCTGCTGAAGCTGCTACTGCTGTGTCTACTGCCGCTGCTCCCCCTGAAGCTGCTGCTGCCGAGTCTGCCGCTGCTGCCACTCCTTGGTCTGCTGCTGCTGGGGCCGCTGTTACCGGTGCTGGAGTCGCTGATGTTGCTGCCGAACTCTGCTCCTTCTTGGGTCCCGCTGTTGGCGTGGCTGGGTCCCGGGCTGCTGCTCTGTTCCCCGGAGCTGGGCTCAGGTGGTGGGGGAGGGGAGGGAGCCGCAGCTGCTCTGGTTCTCTCGCTGCTCCAAGCGTTCTTCTACCTCGCGGTCTGCTCCTCCGTTGCTCACTGCCGCTCTCCCCTCACGTTTCCCGAGTTGCGGAGAGCACCGGTGTGAGGGAAAGCTCCGGCACCTGGCTTTTCCTGTGGCTCGAGCCGAGTCTGGTGGCTTTCTGGTGCGCCGTGGCCACCGTGGTTGGCCAAGCTGCCGGAGCCGCTTTTCCTGCCTGTGCAGGCTCTGGATGCTCTGGAACTCTTCTACTTCTCTGCTGCCGCCTCAATTTCCTATACACCTCACTTTTTAGTAAAAGTGTGTGTTTTGCTGAGTTTTTTTGGTCTTTTTTCCCCCCTAGGCTGCTTTGGCGTGGTACCTACGCCGCCATCTTAACTGGAAGTCCACATTTCATCCTTATTGTTCATCCCCCATAGCTGATCACACACCGTCATGACAGATATGATGGAAAAGTTTGAGACGCTGCAAGTTTTAGCAGAACGTGGCACAGTGACAAGCAGTGAGCACATGCTACTAATGAAATAGCTCCTGCTTAAAGCAGAGTCACCACAGACCTTCAATTTGCAAATGACACATTTTCATGAAGTGTGACAAAGTAATGTATCACAAAATGAGACATGCTTATCTGTACTTTATATATCTACATTATAAAGAAGAAAGTAGGTCAGTATGAGGAACATACAATGAGAGGAACATGGTCCTGAGAAGGCTGAAGAGAGGAAGCAGAGTATAGACTGGAGTCTGAGATGCTCATCCATTCATTCTCTTTGTAGGTCTCTGTGGAGGGTTAACTTTGTTCCAGGCATTGTTCTAGGCTATTAGGATCCTGTGGTAAACTGGATGACAATGTTCCTCTACCCTTGGGGCTTCCTTTTCATGGAAGTTAATGGGTGAGGTCAGAAGCCCTGTTCTGAGAGCAGGAGTGAAGGGCTAAGACAGGAACAAACATGGGGCCCTGAAAGTTGAGACTGGAACTACCAGGTTGAAACCCAGAGAGGAAGGACAAGGCAACTCCAGATGAAGCTGGCCTGGTAGACAGCAGCCCCCACCAGTGTCTTGTGACTCCCAATGCCAAGATCACCATCATGCAAATGCCACTACATTGAGTAGTTTCCACATGTGGTCCTTGGTTTGTACAGTGCTGATGTACAGCGTCTGGCTGGGCCCGCACTGACGGTGGTCAGACACCTGACAGGCTGGGGCTTGCTCTCCAGTGTGCCTGCATCACGAATGCCAGTGATCCACTAGCCAGCCACCACAGGATGGACCCACAGAGCAGCCACACACCATATTCTATTTTGCTATCATGTTCCTCTGAGGGCCTTTTCACTTGATTTGACAATGTTACTTAGGAACATTGCACAGCGGTGGGTTGTGGGGAGAACAAACTGCATAACCACTGGTAGCCCAAGACTCTTACATCATGTGGGGCATAGCAATACCTCCATGTGGGGCTCTTGCAATGACTCCTCAAGTTAAATGCAAAAATGAATGTGAAATTGCACGGCATAGTACCCAGGAATCAGCAGAAATGCCTCACTAGTAATATTTCCTTTCATTTGCCCCTTATTCAATTTAGAGTTCTGTTAAGTGAATTTCTGTTAAGCAAGGGATGTGTGTTCTCAAATTACAGTAACTACTGCTTTCCGGGGCAAGGCAGTGTTAGTAAGCCTTCCTGTTGCAGAGGGTGAGGAATGGCCATAGCAATGGTGGGGAGAAGGTCCTTTGAGCTGTTAAGGTGAGAGTCCATGCTGGAACAAAGAGACAACAATGAGAAAGCCCTGGGCCTTTGTCTTGTCTCTTTGGCAAGGACCAAAGTCATGTGCGTGGATATATGTGAGAGCCCCTCACGTGACCTCACCAGCACTTTAAAGCTGGTGCCTTGGAGCTGGTCTCAAAACAAAATAATTGCATGCAGACATTCCTTTTGATCACATTCTAATGCCGATTTACAGCTCCGTTTCCTTGTAACCCCAAAGAAAGCCCTAATCATGGAGTGCCTAGCAAAGCTTAGAATTTTGCATGCATGGGAGTGGGTGTCTGCAAGGGTGGGTTTGCACAGGGGGCTGTGGACGTGGATTACTTATTTCAGTCCCCCTTCCCCAAATTAAGCTCTGTTTGTGGCTGCGGGGGTATTTTCATCTGAATGGCCCTGTTGAGCACTGGGGGCAGAAGACAATTTTTTTGTGGTTTGCTGGAGGCCAGGCAGTTTTTCCATTCTGTTCTTTTACTATGATCATGATTACTTCATTACCGACCCCTGACAGGGTTTCTTTAGGTCCCAGTCTGTTTTTAATAAAAAGCAGACTAAAAACAAAGTTTCGGTTGTGTTTGAAATCTTCAGCTTTTTTCCTGAAATAATAGGTTAAAGAATTTTATTTGTCTTTTGAGGTTCTGAGGTTTGTTCAGAAATTTTCTTACCCAAGGCTTGGGACAGCAGACAAGTGGTACTTGGTACTTGGATTGCAGCAGTGAAAGGCAGATTTCTGGGCTCCACCTCCATCAACCAAATCTGAGGCACTGAGGCGAGGCCCAGGAACATGCACTTTCAGCAAATACTCCAGGTGGCTCTTGTGAACAAGAAAAAAAACTAGTTTAAAGTTTGAGAACAGTATAGAGGAGTAGGAAAAATCCGTCAGTCAATATTTCTTTTATGTAACAATACAATTCAACTCAAATGTCATAAAATTCACTATTTTAAAGTATACAGTTAAATGGTTTTAATATAGTCAGAAGATTGTGTAACATCACCACTACCCAATTCTCCAACATTTCTTTTTTTTTTTTTTTTTTTTTTTTTTTTAGTTTTTTGAGGTAGAGTCTCATTCTAGCCCAGGCTGACCTGGAATTCACTACAGAGTCTCAGGGTGGCCTTGAACTCATGGCGATCCTCCTACCTCTGCCTCCTGAGTGCTGGGATTAAAGGCATGCGCCACCACGCCCGGCTTCTCCAACATTTCTATTCTCCTCCAAAGAAACCTCATACCCAATAGCAATTAGTTCTTCCTCCTCTCCCCCTCAAACCTAGCAACCACTAATCTCTCTGTGTCTATGGGTTTGCCCATTCTGGACAGTCCTCATGAATACACAATATATGACTTTTTATGTCCAGCCTCTTTCACTTAGGATAGCTATGTCTCCATGGTCTACCCATATATCAGTTGCTCTAGCATGTTTCAGTACTTCATTCCTTTCTGTGGCTGAATAGCATTGCATGATATAGTCATCCATATACCAGCTTTTAAAAAAATTTTGTATTTTATTTTTATTTATATTTGAGAGAGGGGGAGGGGAACAGGCAGCTAGAGAGACAGAAAGAATGGATGTAATAGGGCCTTTAGCTTCTGCAAATGAACTCTAGAAGCATGCTCCACCTTGTGCATATGGCTTATGTGGGTTCTGGGTAATCAAACCTAGGTCATTTTGCTTTGCAGGCAAGCACCTTAACTGCTAAGCCATTCCTCCAGCCCAATATACATCTTTTTCTTCAGTCATCAGCTGATTATTGACATTTACTTACTGATATTGTTTATATGCAAATAGGCTGGTGGGCTGCTCAGGGATGGAGAAGGACATGCTATCCACCAGTGCAGGGGTCAGGAGGGAATGGAAAATACAGTCTGGCTCAAAGCTGAATGAATAAATGAGTGAATAAATGAGTGAGTGAGGAGTGACTGGCTGCATACACAGGAGAAAGAGCCAATATGGAGAGGGAGTATAGCTATTGCCCAATGTTGTAGTGGGTAACATTTACCTAGCTCAGGATTAGCAGTGGTAGTCACCCCAGTGCGACCTCTAGGGAAGGCTGGAGCTGGGTCCTGGAGTGGCCAGAGGCTAATCAGACATGGTCTACTCTCTGGAGTTCACAGACTCTAAGAAAGTAAAACATGAGGGAAGTTTTGGGAGATGGCAATGGTATGTGGTTGGGAGAGCAATCCCTTCCAGTTCAGGCAACACACAATAGCAACAAACTGACAGAACACTGGGACAGAAGCATAACATGAGCTTAGGGAAAGAGGTCCAGGACACCTACTGTACTTAGCTCAGTCTTTCTCTACCCTGGCTATGTGTCGGAATCATACAGTCAAGGGGTATACAAAAATGCTAAAGCATGGCCCCACTTTGAGAGCTCTTTTAATTTGCTTGTTGTGAGGGGGGGGGTGAGCTGACATAGTAGTATTCATTTAAATATCCTCAAGGGATTCCCACAATGAGTCAGAGTTCAGAACCACCAACTCTGAGGACCAAGGTGAGATGAGAGGACATTAGCCTGTAGCATCAGGCTAGAAGGGGATCATGGAAACACAAGTTTACCATATCAGTTATTGTCAAACTGAGACACCTTTTGCACAAAAGGGGTACTATTCGTTATAACTCTAGGACAGTAAGCAGAAACCAGGCCCTCCAAACAGGTGGGCTGGATATTAACCATGAAAGACCGTGAGAGCAGGCTATAGAATTTGAATTTCATTTCATCATGAGGTGGTGTCACTGAAGATTCTGGGACAAACCAGTCATCAAACACAACTGGAAGTGAGAAGGCAGAGGAATATTGGAAGAGCTGAAATGAGGAGGTGCAGAGGCAAGAGACTCTGTGACAATGAGAAGTGCTCTCCTAAAATGACCCCAAATAACCTTTCAGCTTAGATAAAAATGGTGCACCTGCTAGGCAGATATTGTTTCTGATGAATCCATTGGCCCTGTCATTCTGACATGACAATTCTCTAGCTACCAGGGCAAAAAGAAGCGAAGGTGCCTTAAGCCTTGCTTATCTGTGATCTGTCAAAACTCCAGGTGGGCTGTGGAGAGACTGAAGAGGAGAACTTCATGTTCTTGGTGTCTTACTCTGGGAATATGGCTGGCTCAGCTGGCCATATTCAGACCGCTTCCTTGGGAGTTTCTACCTCTTGGAGGAACTTTTCTTCTTGCTCCTTCTCCAGATTTGGAATCACCGTAAGGTGCCACTGTCATCAATACTTCCTTTCCTTTGCTTTTGCCTAGCAGAGCTTGTCAGGTGATATAGATGCTGGTCCTTCACAGCCCAGGGCCAGAAAATTGCATGTGTGTGTTCTGAACAAGAGTGTATGGACCAGCCCTAGTGCATAGGCACTTCTCTTCCCAGGGTCCAGGACCTGGCTGGTGGCATTGGGTCAGATCTGCCCATGGTTGATGGGCTTTGGTCCCTCATGACCCCTGACCCATGGCATGAAAAGTATTGTTCTCAGGGTTGGAGTTGTAGAAGAGAAGGTACAGATGGTTCTCTGATCCCCATCCAGCAGAATGTGGGGGCACAGAGACATACCCATGGAAAAGGAAAGAAGCTGGAGAAAATAATGGTCATCTCCCAAGGAAATTACCCCTTTATTTCCCTTTTAGTTCCTTTTGGGAAACTATGCTTACATGTTTCACGTGCGTTCATAAGATTTCCACCTAAATATATACCAAGCCATCCATCCCTGTGTTCCTAGTGGTCATGGAGGGCTCTGACTTCAGGCCCTCACTATTCTATATGGCCTGGGGGCTGGAGGCTAGAGGCTGGGGATAAAGAGAAGGAGGCCTTGGTCCCCTGGCAAGACAGGAGCTCCCAGTGCAGCAAAGAACTAATCGTAAGCCAGGTGTGGTATCACACACCTTTAATCCCAGCACTCAGGAGGCAGAAGTAGGAGGATCGCTGAGAGTTTGAGGCCACCCTGAGACTACATAGTGAATTCCAGGTCAGCCTGAGCTAGCCTGAGACCCTACCTCGAAAAACCAAAAAAAAAAAAAAAAAGAACTGATCGTAATGAAGCCTTCATTACTGGAGCCTGGGGACTTCCACCTCTTGGGAAGCAAGCTGACCCAAGCCCAATGATATGCTTATTTGGGAGGCTGAGGCAGGAGGATCACAAGCTCAAGGCCTAAGTAGGCTACATAGCAGAACCTTTTCTCAAAGAGGGGGGAAGGATGGGTCACCTGGAGAATGAGCTAACCACCAAGTCACTATTCCCAGGAAACATGGAAAATCCACTTTCTTTGTAGTGAGTTGCCACCTGTTCCTTAAGTACTACTAACACTTTTGCCGAGGGAAGTGTCTTTGGAGTCCCTTCCTGTTAATTTACGAATCAGGCGAGGAGGACAGGGTGGTGCAGGGCCTGTCAGCATCCCTAGATCTCTTCGTGAAGATCATCGACTTGGAGCCAAGGAAAAGAAGGATGGAGACAAAGATTCCTTTCACACTGAAGCTGTAATTTCTCCCCTGAAGACTGGGACACTTCAGCGTCCCAACAAGAGAGGTCCTGTGGTCCTCAAAGGGATGATCTCAGAAGGAAAAGGGTCAGAATTGGACACCCGAGCCTCCATGTGCCTAATAATGAAGCTTCCTGAGCATGGCTTCCTCAGTCATGATTGTACTATCTGCGGACTTGACAAACCCAGAATTATGAGCTTGAAGAGCAGAGCCTTGGGGCCCAATGCTAAGGAACCTCTGTGGAGCAGACGAGGCCAGGACCAGCAAGGCAGACAATTTTCATACACACCATGGCTGTCCCAGAAGCAGTGGGAAGCAGGGCAGGTTCTCCAGCTTGTCCAGCTTCTCTCTGGATTGCTATGTGCAATCAAAATTACTGTGAAGGCTGAGAACCCCCCACTTTTCTGACAGAGTATTGTAGGTACTTTCCTCATCACTGATAAAGTAAGCAACTTCAGGAAAGATTGGTTTGACTCACAGTTGGAGGGCTCCCGTCCATCATGGTGAGGAAGGCATGGTGGCAAAGCCAGTGCCTGCTCTTGGTGGCAGAGAGAGGCTGAGGCTGCTTGCTGACATCTCCGTGAATCGTGAAGCAGAGAGTTTGACATAAATGTCTCAGGACTGTCCTTCCAGTGACCCACCTTCTCTAGCTAAAGGTTCTACAGCCTCCCATATTAGCACCACCAGCTGGGGACCAAGTGCTCAAACACATGAGCCTGTGGGGAACGTTTCACATTCAAATTATAACAACATGGTGGAGAATAAATGGCATAGATGAATGTGACTGCTAATGTGGGCACTTAGGAGCCCAAGCTATTATTAAATAAATAAGAGTTTGAATTTATGCACCAATCTGGGGACACCTGTTTGCATAGAAAAAAAAAGTCCAAAAGGTTATATAACAGAAGTCATTAGTCACTGCCTCTGGCAGGCAGGATCTCAGGTGACGCCATTCTTCTCATTTATCTGTATTTTCTATTTTTTTCTACAGAGATCATGTAATTACTTGAGTTATTAAAAACACTTTACTATGACTCAAAAAATAATTGGTATCCAGGGGCCCCAAGAAAAGGCTATGTCTGTTTTCACTTAGTTCAGGAGGTGAAGGGGAATATATTATGTTTTGGAAAGATTTTTCTTAATCCCAAATGATTAAAATAGAAAAGCTAGGTACCTTCTGGAGTGTGTTCAGTTGTCTGGAAAAAATCAACTGCATAGCACAGTTTGAGCTGTGGATGAGAGAGACAGAGTCACAGGAGCTGAGATGATAGAGGTGGCGACATGTGGGCATGGTCTATAAGGGACCTGACTTGGGATGAAGGACTCTAAGCTGCTGATGTGCACAGGTTAAAAGGGACCAAGCCTCAGGCTGGCCATATAAGGGAGGTGTTTCCCAGCAGCCTGGCAGGCATATCTCTGTATGTATATCTTAGGAGATGCTGTAATGAAGTGACCTCAAGTTTCTATCAACAAAGGTGTTTGTCTATTGGTTATGATGTCATATTCAACATGAAGGGATAATTTGTGAGAATGAAGAATAAAGAAGGAAAAGATGGGATATCTGATATAATGAAGAGGCTTCAAAGAAAAAAGAGAAGGACTCTTGGGGCTGCTCTGCTGGTACATACTAAGTCTCTCTACCTGATGGTGAACCTGGGTTTGATCCATACACCTGGGCATGATGACCAGCACCACAAAGGCTCCAAGGGTCCCAGCAAAAGCCACAGAGGACAAAGAAGTGACAAGAACAGAGGAAACCAGAAGAGCCATCAGACCCTAAGCTCTACCCTTTTCTCTTAGATGACACTAGATGGCTCCCTCATGGGGGTCCCCACTAAGACTAACCTGGGCAACGCAGGGGCTACAAAAACAGGTGAGTGCTGGTCTGTCACCTGTTGGATGGGTGGGTCCATTGAGCATGGATATAAGGAGATTGGGGAGGTCTGACTAGAAGCAGGTCCAGATTAGAATCAGAGGAACCTTGGAGAAGAGGGCTGTGATATGCAAGCACCAGTCCATATAATACATATGTGCAAATTAGAAAAAGGTGCCCAGCTGGGTTAATGCCTCTTGGCACTAGGGGATGTGGGTGAGTGGAATGTAAACTAGATGACATTCTTTCACTTGCTTCTTCAACCAGTTGCCCTTGCTCAGCAGACAGCCTGCACATATGTCCAGGGGGCCTGGGCAGCTGCCTCAGTTAGAGTTTTCTAGTGACTTCAACTAACAGCTAGGGTTCAGAAGTGGGATGTGGCATCCCTGAGAAGATACTAGGTTTATACATGGCAATGCAACAGGACCCAGGTAAGTGGGCTAAGGTCCAAGTCAGAGTTCTAAGACAAAGGATGAGATGGAGAATGAGGCAGGGAAACTGAGGCAGAATCCTATTTACATAGGCAGAGGAAGGGTTGCAGGCACATGGACAACTATGGGGTTGTCCACACCTTCAGAGCTCCAGTTTGGCCTTGATATTCATGCCAGGTATTTTGGAAGATTCTGTTTGTAGAGTTCTGGGGACCACAACATGAATAAGAAGGGCAGGCCTTTGGGAGCATTGGGGAGCCTCTGAGGTCTGGACCAGCAGGGGTTGACCAGGTATAAGATTTCCCAAGTGTTTTACCATCCTTTATGAAAGTGTTTTTCAAATTTGAACAAGAGCTAGAATCAGTGGGAAGGTTCACAGGCCTGATTCAGCAGGGCTTTCCCAACTTAGGGTGGCAGGGAGGGTTATTTCTCTGGTCGCTGTGGCCAAGTACCTGACAAGAAGCAACTACAGGGAGAAAGTGCTTATTTTGGTTTACAGTTTAAGAAGGGATACAGTGCAACAGGGCAGGGAGGGTACAGCAGCTGGTCTCATCATGTCCAGAGTCAGGAAGCAGAGAGTAGACAGGAAGTCTCAAGGCTCATCATCAGGAACATTTCCGCTATCAAGGCTCCCTCCACTTCCTAAAGGTTCTAGAACTTTTCAAAACAGTGCAATCAACTGGTGAACCAACTTTTCAAACACATGAGCCTATGGAAGACATTTCCCATTCAAACCACCACAGAGAAGGGAGGCAATCAGACTTCCTGCTACTCTGCTCCTTGGCTCCCCAAGAGTCTAGTCCTTGGCTTTCAGTGTCCTGCCCACCAGGCATAAGGGGTAGACAGCAGAGCAGCAGTCAGTCCCCCTGAAATCCCAGTTGAATGCTTAATGAGTCACAGCATCTGAGAAGAAACTCCTCTCTTCTCAGAGTCTGTTTCTCTTATAGTAGGCCACCCTAGATGCTCTCCTCCTATGAAGATCCTTCCCAGCTCTGAGGAGGATGACGGATCAGAGAAAAGAGGTTTGCTGGGGAAGGGGTGGGAGTGAAGGTGACATCATTGTGGTGAGCTGGGCTGGAAGTTCAGCATGAGTCACACATGACAAGGGGGCAAGGGAGGCTTGACTGGGGAGTCATGCGGTCAGACCATTGGCCAGAAGGCTGGGGCTGGCAGGCCTGGGATTGAGACTGAGAGGTTCCCTAATGATGCCATTTAATCTCAGGCTCAAGGGAAGGAGAGGCAGTCAATGGACTACTCTATGGTTTTGGAAAAGAGTGAGTCCTTGTCCTTGCTGGGAATGGTCACACTGAAGAGATGGCTGCTTCTGGCCTTGGCCTGGTGCCATATAGTATGTGATTTATTGGAGGTCTTTATGCACTAGTCCCACTGGAAAGGCCCCATTCCATGAAGCCTGCCAAGCCTGGTTCCACCCTGACCCCTGAGCTCCTGTTTCAGTCCTGGGGCTGTCTCCCACATGTGTCCCTGCTCATCTGCTGACTTCTTAGTACTTCACAGACAGAGACCAGCACTCACCTGTTTTTGTAGCCCCTGCGTTGCCCAGGTTAGTCTTAGTGGGGACCCCCATGAGGGAGTCATCTAGTGTCATCTAAGAGAAAAGGGTAGAGCTTAGGGTCTGATGGCTCTTCCGGTTTCCTCTGTTCTTGTGACTTCTCTGTCCTCTGTGGCTTTTGCTGGGAGCCTTGGAGCCTTTGTGGTGCTGGTCATCATGCCCAGATGTATGGATCAAACCCAGGTTCACCATCAGGTAGAGAGACTTAGTATGTACCAGCAGAGCAGCCCCAAGAGTCCTTTGCTTGTGTTTCTAGGGAGGGCCCCGGATACATGGCTGACAAGTGTTGCTGGTTCAGACTCAGCTGCCATGTGCTCTCAATGTCCTCTTCCCCAGCATTGGCGTCTTTATTATAAAAGGGCAGCTGTTACCCTTGAGCTACCAGATTCCCTGACACAGGGTGCTGCTCCATCAATAAATCTATTGTTGTCTTATTAAAAATCATCTCAGGGGGTCTGGGGAGGTGGATCAGTGGTTAAAGGCCCTCGCTTGCAAAGCCGGAATGCTACGGTTCAATTCCCCAGTTCACACGTAAAGCCAAATACACAAAGTGGCACATGCATCTGGAGTTTACTTGCAGTGGCAAGAGGTACTGGTGGGCTCACACTCACTATGTCTCATAAACAAATAAAAGTATGTTTTAAATTACATCAGTAGCTCGGTGGTTAAAGGTGTTTGCTCCACAAACCTGCCTACAGACTTTAGAGCCCCAGGACCTATACAAAGCCAGACACAAAGTGACACACACATATCTGTAATCCCAATGATCCTAGGGCAATGACAAGGAGAATTAGGAGAACTCCAGTGCTAGTCTGGACTTCCCAAAATCAAAACAAGAGAGACCCTGTCTCAAAAAAAGTAGAAGGAGAGGACCAACACCCTGAGGCTATTCTCTGACCTCCACGTATATGGAACGTTATGTGTGTGACCCTACACACTCAAAAGCATAATAATAACAACAACAATAAGTAGCATCAAAATCATCTTGGTCAGGGACAATGGCACCCCAGTGCCTCCCCTTTTCCAGTGCTGGTGCTGTGTTGAGCTGGCTGGAGCCCGAGGAGAGATTTGGTGGGTATGCAGGCATCTTTGGCCTCCAGGGAATACAAGGGGCTCCTAGTCTAGTTCGGGGTTGGGGGCAGGCAGGCCCCTCAGCAAGGGTCCTGGTCAGGTTAGGGCTGGTTTGGGAGGTTATATGAAGGTACAGGAAATATCTGGAATCTATGGGAATGGGAATGCAGGTCAGAGGTCACCTCAAATTAAAATTGAAAAAGCCCCTTGTGTGAAGGGAATCAAAGGAGGAGAGGACATGTGCTCTTCCGGAGGCCAGATGTTAGCAGTTAAAATTCTTGTGGGGCCTACAGTGAGCACGGGAGCAGCCCTTGGGGTCCCTCAGGGCAGGAGCACAGGGAACAGAAAGTCACTCCTCAGTCCCTCTAAGAGACTGAGCCTGGGGTTGACTGAGCACAGAGAGACTTGGTCCATAAAGCAGGGTGCTGGTGGGGGATGTGCAGTCTTGGGTTATGACCCTCTGGGACCCTCACTCACTCAGACAGGCTGACCCCTGAGAGGAACAGGATCTTGGGTCCCTGCTCCACTCACAGCCAGGACAGCTCGTTAGCTGGAGTGCCGAGTCCTTCAGATTTATGGTGTGGCGCCCCTGCATGTGAGGGCTGAGGCCTTTTGATCTGAGCCAGGTTCCTAGCAGGGGACTCAGTGAGGTTGATGCTCCCCAGGACTCCCAAAGCCCCTGCCCCTGCCTCAGCCCCTCAGGCCGATGTTCACTAGGGTGGTGGAAAAATAGGTCTTGTTCTAGGTCCTCCTGGACAAAAAGAGCAGTGTGTTGGGGGGAGTGTTAATAGCCCTTCTCCAGCCTTGACCCGTCCCTGACCCCACTCATACCTTCCCGCCCCCAGGGCCTGGCCCTGTGCTGGACACTGTGAGAACCTGAGGCAGGTCTAGCAGAAATGCAAGATGCATTCATTGCTGGAAATAATGGACACAATTATAGCCTGCGTTTTTGAAGGGTCAGACTTGCTCAGCCCATGGCATCCGTTTGCATGTGCCTGTTTCTGTGATTGGTTCTTGTTTTCTGGCTGAAGCAGGAGGGAGACATAAATATATATATTTAACAGAAGAACACTGAGAAAGGGAAGGCAGGAGAGGGAGGGAGCAGACACAGAGGAAGACGAGCAGAGAGACCAGGAGGCCTAAGGCAGAGAGCAGGCCAGCAAAGGAAAGGAGAGGAGAGACTCTAGTTCTCCATCCTGAGACCAGTGGTGTCTGTCTAGCTGACCCAGTCCAGACCTTGTAAGTGTAAATTCCTTCAAAGTCCCATGGACTTGAATGGGGCTGGGTTGGTCCAGCCTCTGCACTGGAAGTGACAAGTATCCACGAGTGGCTGAATTCATGCATGTTGGATATTTATTGTGAAACATGAAAAGACTATTCTACCCTAGAGTTCCAGGGAGGAGACATGGGGAAGGAGAGAAAACAAGGCAGTCAGTGGCAGAGACGATACTGCAGAGTGATAGCAGCAGGAGGATGCTTTCATTCCACGGCAGGAAGGCAAAGGAGGCAGGACAGGGTTGGCGGGAGGAGGCAGGGGCAGGAAGACCAGGCCACAGAAAATAGAACAGTCTTCCGTTGGCAGCCTGTAGAATGTGCTGGAATCAAGGAGAAAACCTAGGATAAGCAAGTTACCCATGTGTATCTGGGAGTGTCTTCTTAAGCTGAGACAGAAAAGGTAAAATAGTATGTGATTAAAGGGCAGCTTTTTGATATTCATAACAGACAGATGAGTTTCCTCCAGGTACATCCTGTAATGAGACTGTCAGACAGGGAGGGAGGAAGGGTGATACAGACCAGAAGGCTGCTACAACTGAAGTCTGGTTAAGGCCAACTCCTCTGTGGTGCCCCAATGTGAACTGTTTCAAATCCTCTTTCTTCTCCTGGGTCACTCAAGCTCTTTTTCCTTAGTGGATGTGTGGATGTGTGTGTGTCTGTGTGTGTATGTTGCACAGACACACTTTTTCATGTGCATATGGAGGCTTTAGATGTTGGTCTCTCATTGCCTTAGAGTTTGCCAATTAGCCTAGAGTGGCTAGCCAGCAAGCACCAGGAATTCTCCTGCCTCTGCCTCCCCAGCACTAGGATTACAAGTTCTTGCCACCTCACCTGCCATTTTTAATGTAAGTTTTGAGGATCAAATTCAGGTCTTCACGTTTGTGAGGTCAGCACTTTAGTGACTGAGCTATTGTCCCTGCCCTCTTACTTCTTTTAGGGACTGGACATTTCCTATAAATTCTGAAGAAGTCAGTCAAGGTAAAGCCCACATCATTGGTCATGTTTCCTTTCTTTCTTTTTTTTTTTCAAATATACTTAATTAATTTATTTATTTGAGAGCGGGGAGGAGAGAATGGGCACGCCAGGGCCTCTAGCCACTGCAAACGAACTCCAGATGCATGCACCACCTTGTGCATCTGGCTTATATGGGTTCTGGAGAAATGAACCAAGGTCCTTTAGCTTTGCAGGCAAGTGCCTTAATACTAAGCCATCTCTCCAGCCCAGGTCATGTTTTACTGAAGAGAGACCTTCCCTGCCAAGACTACTAAGGTTTATGTGTGGGAGTTTGATTAGCTCCACTAGATGGAAACAAGTGTGTAACTGCCACCAAATAAGGCAGGGTACCCCCACCCCACAAAGATCCGTTGCCGACCACCAACTCACACTTTCAGCCTCCCTCTCACAAGGCCTGTACTGCATTCTGAGGCTGCAATAGTGCCCTTTCTAGCATGTGTGCAGGTTGAGATTGTGTCTGGTGGCCTTGTGTCTTCTTTCTGCTGCTTGTTAGCTTTGTGTGTTCTCCAGGCTACTTCGGCTTGCTACTACTATGTTTTTTAAGCAGAGAATCACCCTGTTTTCCCAGCCCATGGATGCCCACAGGTTACCTGTTCACCAATAGTGAGTGTTCATTCCAGTTTTAAAGGTGATGAGTCAAGTGAAGAGGGAGGGTGTGTCTCTACTTAGGGGACTCCTTCCCTCTCACCCTGCCCTGACCCCATAGCATGGGAAGGTAACCCTACAGAAAGGTGGGGCTTGGGAACTTGCAGGTTGGAGTATCACAAGGGACTTCCTTTACAGCTTTGGTAACAACCGATATGATTTGAGAGCCTGCTGGGAGCCCCATCTCTGATCCTCACAGGGGAGAGACATATACCTCTCTCTGCAGCCTGAGGAAAACCACTCACAAAGCCATGTCACTTACTCAGGGTTGCAAAGCTATTAGAAGCCCATTAGGATTCAGTCCCAGTTTGTGTGTCTCTGTCCCCTTCCCATCCTGTCTTCCTGGAGCAGGCAGCCTTGTTCCAAGTTTACCAACAATGAGATCTACTGGGAGGGCATAAATGTCCTTCCCAGAGCACTGGGAGGGCACAGGTAGGCTATTTGGAGGCCCTCTATCTCTGAGTAAGGAATATTCTCCAGTATTTTACCTGAGCTGAGTAGCAGCTATATAGGAATCAAGGCCCTATAGGTGAGTTGCCCAGGGCCAGGAACTGATCTGGGAGCGCCCTGCTATCCCAGGATCACCAGTAGGACAGCGGACTCTGGGGGCTTTACTACTCCAATGCTATATCACGACCAAGGCATCATACTGGAACAATTATGTTTATTCAAACCAGCCCACAAAGTCCCAGAGTGCTCTGCCTCTGTTTCTGACTCTTTCCATGCCAGTCTAGAAGACACAGAGGAGCAAGGATGGGTTGGGCACCTAGAAACCAGGGTGAGGTCTTGGTTCTGTTACTGGCTTTGTGAATGTTCCCCTCCTCTTTCTGGTCTCAGTTTCTCCATCTGTTACATAAAGAACTTTTACAGATGACTCAGGTTTCCATCAGGACCAATTCTAGGCCTTTCAGAGGCTAATGGTGACTCAGGGGCCTGAGAACCTTCGGGGAATGCAGTGTGCTGCTGGCTCTGCTTTTTGGCATAAGAGAAAAATCTTCTCAGGCTTTTCTTCAGTCTCCATTAGCTGTTCAGAAATGGCTGTTCTTAGTCTTAGTTCCTAACCCAGACCTTGGAAGACACTTTATTGGCTCTCAGAAGTAGGATAGTGGGCAGGAGTAGCACAGTGGGTGATGGGGGAAGACCAAGGGTCTGGGTTTAGTTTCTGGGACCCTCTGGGCGTCTCCTGACAATAGCCCTCCTGGGGAAAGGGCTTGTCCTGTGGTATCTCAGAGCAACTTTATTCTGGGCCTTGACAAAGGCCTGGGCAGATGAGCAGGGAAGGGAGGGGAAGAGGCCACAGAGACAGGCCTGGTGGAGCAGGGCCACTCCACCGAAACCAGGTCAGCCTCTTGCTGTTCCTGACTAGTATCCCAGTGAAACTGGCCAAGCACACACCTGAGGCCATTTGCTCAGCGTCTGGGGTTTTACGATCAGAGCAGTCTGAGAAGAGGAAAGGATGAGTTCATCCCTGTGCCCCCGCCTCCCTCCCGGGGTCCATGCCAGGCCCCGAGGCTTCTACAGGTTGGCCGGGGGCGCCGGACCCATGGAATGTAGCAAAGTTGTCTCTTCACCACGCAGAACTACCAACCTGGGCCCCTGGGTGTGGTTAATGCAGAGAGGCTGCCAGCACCCCATCCAGCAGTGCAGGGTAGGCTGGAAACCCTGTGGAAGTTGAGGCAGATGGAAAGTAGACCCCCCCCCCCCGGGCCCCCTCAGGACCTATCGAGGCTGAGAACACAGGCACTTTACTTCACAGATTGCTTGCTTCACTGAACATGTTTGCCACCCAGAAAGTGAGCTCCTACTCTTTCTCCACATGCGTCTCCTTCCTTTGGACCCTGGTCCCCGTTTACTGCATCCAGTAGGCGATACTACAGGACAGATAGGCTGTGGGAAGCATTGCCTGGTTCTTCAGCCTTGTGCACATCCTGGCTCAGAAAGTGACTCAGTGATCACTCAGAGTAGCCTCTGCAGGGCCAGGTCATAGCTGCTCCCATGGTGGACCTGGGTGCAGGGCTCCAGGCCTCTTCAGAGGACCAGCTCTGCCAGAGGTCACCCAAACCTGACTGCAGACTTCTGACCCTTTGTGGCATGGAGTACACCCTTCCTGAGGCTGCTCTACAGTTTTCAACAGTTAACCCAATATACTTGTCTTTAGCTTTGGGCCCTCAGCCAGACTGTGGGAGAGGCTTTCTGGCCCCAAGGCCTGGAATAGTAAGCTAGAGGCAGCAAGGTTAAACGGGTGGGTTAGGACCAAGGCTCAGGGTCTGGTTCCCACAGTGAGAGGTGGGCAGGGTTGAAAGTAAAGGGATCAGCCAAGATGCTTTGGGAGCCATGGTCCCTGGGAAAGAATTTTTGTTTGTTTTTATTTATTTATTGGAGGGTGACAGAGAGAGAGAGAAAGAGAGAGAGAGAGAGAGAGAGAGAGAGAGAGAGAGAGAGAGAATATGAATGAATGAATGGGTACATCAGGGCCTCCAGCCACTGCAAACAAACTGTGCATCTGGCTTACGTGGGTACTGGGGAATCGAACCTCAAACCAGGATCCTTAGACTTCATAGGCAACCGTGTAACCGCTAAGCCATCTCTGCAGGCCCCAGGGAAAGAATTTAAGTGCAGGAGGGATGGTGGCTGGGGAGCTGAGTCTAGCTTTTACCCTCCCCTGACCCTGCTGGCTTAGAAGTGCATGGGCAACTTGGCTTACCCAGGCCTGCTCTCCCAGCTTCAGCGTTGGGCTTGACAATGAACTCCACTCCATCCCTGTTCCCTCCTCCTGTTCACAATATTATGCTAGTCTCCCTCATGTTTTGCAAACAATTCCCATGCTGTAGAATTCCCGTATTTGAGCTCCTCCCAGTTAAGGGAGAAGCCAGAATTGGCTCCCCAGCCTCCTTAGGAGGATCACTGTGACCAGGTCCTGCTGTCTAAATATCCTTAATTGAGACATGCAGGGGTCCTTGTTAGAGACTGTGGTGTGAAATCTGGTACCCTTCAGGGCAACACTGGCAAAATCTGGGGTCCCTACTCCAGTAGAGCTCTGTCTGCGGAGGGGCAGCTCCCGTCTGCTGGCTTGGGTATTCTTGGCTTTATGACATCCAAGTCTACCTCTGATCTCCTAGGGACTCTCTGACTCCTTTTACCAGCAGCTAGAGTAGGTTGTGTGTGAGACACCTCCCTCTCTGCAGAGGCTCTGGCACTCAGAAAAACTCACTGGGCTGAAGGAGATGGGAAAAAAAAAAAAAAAACCAACAACAAAAAACCCCCCCAAAAACAACCTCCCAACACCACCATTACTTAGTCATTAGAAAGGCTAGGAATATAGCTGGGTCTCGGAGTGCCTGTCTAACCGGTGGACTCTGGGTTCCATCCCCAACACTGAGGAAAACCAAACAAAATTTCTTGTATAATAGTCCTTCAGATTGCTCGTGTTTTTATGAAACATGTCCACACCCATCATCTTAGTTTCTCCATGTGTGTCCCACAGTTGAGTTAGTAGGGTGCTTTCTAAGACGCCAATGTTATGGGATCACAAGCTGATCATTTAAACATACTGAACAGTGAATTCTCGTGCATGAGGTGAATATACCAAAATGCCTTCAGGGGCCCATGAAGAGTGCTAAGCTTATTCGGGTCTCTTCTGTCTTCAGTGTTCTGTTTCTCAAAGTTTCTACTCTTCCATATACCACCCTTTTTGCCCTATATCATTCCCATCAGATGCCCTGAGGTCCTTTATACCCTAAAGGATGCTACCACAAGCTGGACACATCACATAAGGCTGAAATCTGGGAACAAGAATGGAGGAGAGGAAGTGACATCAAAAATAGCACAGCATACAATCCTTTTTCTTTTAACTTAAAAAAGTTAAAATAGCCGGGCGTGGTGGCGCACGCCTTTAATCCCAGCACTCGGGAGGCAGAGGTAGGAGGATTGCCATGAGTTCGAGGCCACCCTGAGACTCCATAGTGAATTCGAGGTCAGCCTGGGCTAGAGTGAGAACCTACCTCGAAAAATCAAAAAACCAAAAACCAAAAATTAAAATAAATTATTTATGTGTTTTGAGAGAGAGAGAGAGAGGGAGGGAGGGAGGGAGGGAGGGAGGGAGGGAGGGAGGGAGGGAACATTGTCAGAACCTCTAGCCACTGCAAATGAACTCCAGATGCATGCACCCCCTGTACATCTGAATTATGTGGGTACTGGGGAATTGAATCTGGGTCCATAAGCTTTGCAGGCAAACACCTTAACCTCTAAGCCATCTCTCCAGTCCTAAATTTTAAAAATATTTCTATTTGAGGGAGGGTGGTAGGGCATGCCAGGCTCTCTTGCCACTGCAAAGGAACTTCAGAGGAATGAACCACACTGTATATTTGGCTTTACGTCGGTCCTGGAGAATTGAATCCAGCCATGCAGTCTTTTCAAGCAAGTGCCTTTATCTGTGGAGCCATCAGCCCAGCCCTTTTTAAATTTTTTATTGTAAAATGTAACACATATACAGAAAAGTGCATAGAACACAAAGATACACTATAACAGTTCATTATAAAGTGGGTAATTTTATAACAATCACTTAGGTTAAAGAAAAGATGCCTCCTATGTGCCAGTTGTATACAATTTTGGTTTAGGTGGTCTCATGTACTGCATCTTTCCCTCTAGTCAGTTTGGATTAAGACCTCCCCCTGTCATTTCTTTGAGAAAGGTTGCCTAGAAGGGCATTTTCTTGAGATTCTACTCAGCATGCTTTATAAGTGTTCCCTCCAAAGTGAAACATTCCCTTACAGCTCAGGAAGTAAACAAAACTTACAAGTTTTAGGAAGTTCCTGAAACTCAAGATTCACAAGACCCCTCCCCAAGATTTTGTACATGGTGACAGCTGCCAAAGGGGAGACGGCCGGCTGAGCGCTGCAGGCTGTACCAAGGGGGCTGCAGGGATGCAGCTTTACTGCTTTGTCGCTGGTGAGGGCGCTTCCGTGTGCAGCTGCCCTTGACTTCCACATGCTCCTGTGTGGAACCCCAGTAAACTCACGGGGTCGTTAAGCTAGGCCTCCTTAGTCTGTCGTCAGTCCCTATCTGAGGTGAATAGACCTTTGCTCATATCTCCCTTAGAAAAATCAGACGATAACGCACAGCCTCTCTCCTCGCCCCTTTTAAAGCTTGTGGAATTCTTTGTCCCTGATTGGCTGCAGTTTTCCAATGATATGCTTGGCAGGGGCCTATTTTTATTCCTTGCCAGGGCTTGCTCACTCGTGCTCTCTCTGTTTTCCTATAATTTCTGTGGTTTCAATATTACATCTGGATAAATCTTCAATATTTTAAATCTTTCTGTCTCCTGCTTTCTACCTTGATTTTTTTCTTCCTAATTTCTAGATTTCCTCAACTTTTTCTTCCATACCTTCTATTGCTACTGCTGTGGCTTTTCTTGCCAAGGGTGTTTCACTTTTATTCTTGGCATATTGATTTTTTTATATCATTCTAAGGTGGGGTTTGCCAAACACTGAGTGAGCTGGGGAGGGAGTGTCCTGAGTGTGACTTGCCAGGGAATTCCCAGCACAGGTCTGTGGGTTTTCCACCTGAGCCGGCCAGATTTTCCAGAAATCTTTCTAATCTGCTGCCTCCAGGGTAGAGCTATGTGGTGCAGTGAGTGCTTAGTGGAAAGTGTTGGGGTGGGGTCCCCACGTGCACATGCTCCTCAGCCTTCTGCAGTACCCATCCTCAGCTGAGTCTAGTAGGCCAGCAGGGTGGGGGAGGAAGAACAGATCTAGGAATTAACAATTCTCCTCCATTGTCCTTTGGCTGGAACCGGGGTTTGGCACTGGACAGGCAAGTGCTGTACCACTGAGTCACATCCCAGACCCTAAACTGCTTCTTCAACACCTTTCAGACTCCCCTCCGTTTTAACTCTTCCCTCTCTCCCTGCGGCAGAGGTGGACCACATTGAGCCCCTGAGACTTTGAGATTGTGTCCATTCGGAGCTCCCTAACCCTAGCGAGAACAGGCTTTTAATATTTCTTCTCCCGTTCTCTTCCTCAGTCTGTCTGTCTCCTTTGTTTTCCTCATCTTTGTAATTTGTGTTCTGGTTTGAAAGCTTGCTATTGTTACTCTAGTGAGGTTTGGGAGAAAGCGATTAGATGTGTTCTGAGCTGCCACTTGAATTGGAAACTTCAAGGAGTCCTCCTGCTCAAGTCAGCATTGGCATTCTGAGAGTGGGCACTTCCTGACTCCTGCTCTAAAGCACTGTGCTCCTTACTGTTGCTTGGGTGCCACAACTCAACATCCCAGTGACTTCATTTCTGACTTCCTCCCAGTTGCTTCATTGCTCGTCTGAGGCCTACACACAGTACAGGAAACTGGAACCGATGGAAACCTCCCGAGGGTCATCTTCTCCCATGGGGATACTTCGGGAGTCTAGCTGCTCCTGGCTGGCCTCCGGGTAAAGGCTTCTGAGCTTGGCTCAGATCTCACCAGACTAATTCGATATTCCTATTGTCCTGTGGTCCAATCCAGGACATGGAAAACAACAGAGTAGGAGCCCAGAGAAGGAGTGACTACCAGCAGAGGTGTCAGAGGAGGGCAGGATAAGCCAAAGAAGTGTCTTGAACAGAGCTGAGTTATAAAGAGTGAGTAGCTCTAGGGAGAGTGGAGAAAGGTGGGAAGTGGAGGGTGATTCCAGCAGGTCCTCTGTGGGCCCACACTGATGCTTCACGCTGAGCAAAAATGCCTCTCAGAGCGCATGCAGCTTGTGTACATGGCAGAGTGAACAGAACACAGCCAGCTCTGAGTTGCCCTGTAGCTTTTAAGTCAGTGCACCCCTAGACAGAGAGGCTGCTGGGCCAGGGCCCAGCATGACCCACAGGAGGTCACAGTAGCTTCCTCCTACACTAGTGAGCATGCTGCCTTCCAAGGCCAAGGGACCTTGTGGATGTGAGTAGGTTAAGTACACTGAGATGAAGTGAACCTGGATGGTTTGCGTAGCCCAGAGTAATCACAATGGTCCTTAGAAGAGGGAGGCAGGAGGGCCAAAGTGGGGAAAGTGTGATGGAGGCAGAGGTCAGATAGTAAGAGAGGCGAAGAAGTTGCTCTGTGGCTTTGAAGAGGGAGGGAGCCATAGCAAGGAAGCGGGCGGCACTTTGAGGCTCAGCAAGGCAAGGGAGTGGATTCTTCTTGGACCCTCCAGTACAATCATAGCCTTGCTTGTGCCTTTGCTTACCCCCAAGGGACTTCCAGAACCATAAGATAACAAGTTTATGATTTTGAGTTGTAATATAAGGCTATAATAATTGGCTGCCATTATAATAGGAACAATAAAAGAGCTGTGATGCTGCCAGGAAGGGGCGGAGGTACTTGGAGCCTAAGTGACATGGGTGGCATGGGGCAGAAGATGCCAGAAAGGTGGACAGGGATGACCAGCCCCCCTAAGTCACAGAGTGTTGGTTGGTTTAGGCTAAAGGCCCTCACTGAGTGAACTGGGCATGGTGTTTCTGTAGGGTCCCTGCTCTGGAAGATGGACTGCGGGCTGGAGTAACTAGAGGTTTAATGGCAAGGGAAGGGATTGTGGCAGGGCCTGGGAAAGCAGAGCCTGGAGACTCAAGATCTAGCAGAGGGCAAATTCTTCCTCTCTTTTCTTCTCCCCTTGTTCTTTTTCCTTTCCTGCCTCACCCAGCTATGGGGTCAAAGGCCCCAGAGGGCCACCTGAGATAAGGGAATGACTTTAGAGAGACAGCAGATTCTGGGAATGTTCCCAAGGTCTCAGCTGGTAAAGGGCAATTAGCTTCCTCTGTGTGCCAAGTACACACACACACACACACACACACACACACACACACACACACACACCTCTGGAGGAGTTCTAACATGCCTATGGCCTTTGTGCTCATTGGCTTATTCTCTCATGGGACCCAGGAAGGCTGCCCACTCCTGAGTCACAGGACTTCAAGCATGGCCCTTTGGGTTACACAGGCCAAGAAGCCAGGGGTGAGTTGCATGTCAGACCCCCAGGTATGCATATATAGCCAAGGGATTCTTCAGTCACACCTGTGGGCACTGCTGAGGGGAGAGAAACTGGTCCCTTCTGCTGGAAGGTGAAGAAAACGCAAGCTGGTCTGAAGCTCCAGCAGCTGGAGTGTGTCCACCCTGCACACAGCTCCATGTCTGCCTGCCTGGAGCCACTTGCAGTTCTCCCTTCTCTGTAAACACCTGACTTTCCTCTACTGTTCACCTTTCCTCCCCTATGTGCTGCCTGGTTATTGCCTCTGAACAGTCCAGGTTTCACATCAACAAACACCCATTCCTTGGGGACAGTCACAGGTCAAGTGCAAGACCCAGGGTCTGGTCAGATCTGCAGGTGGCAGCCCTGCTTGGTGCTTCACCACATGGGTGATCAGCTGGGGCACTAGGGAGGCAAGGGACAAGAAAGGCCAGCTGACCCAGCTGGCTCAAGCAGATGCATCTTACATGGGATTCTGATGCTGAGCCATTCCACGCCAGACCACAGGCAAGGCTCAGCCAGGACTCAGGTAACCCAAGCAAGGTGTCCTGCTTCCCGTCTGCACCCTCCACATTCACCTCCCCACTAACAGCCCCATTCTCACACATACTCTGTCCTGTGCTGTCAAAACAGCAAGTAGTTCCTAGGCAACATGCACTCATGTTACATATTCAAACTTAAATGTATATAAAACAAATACAAATAAGTTTAAATAAATCATGTAGTTATATAAAACATAAGCATATTTTTATAAAGTATAAGATAAATTCAAATTTAAATAGATAACAAACTCATATTTATAGTTAAAAGATAAAAGGGGAAAATGAATTGTTTTAAAATAAAGTGTTCTCCATCTCCTTTGCTTGCCTGGGACTTCTAGTGGGCAGAGGGCTGTGCTCATTGTAGATTAGAGGGAAAGCGTTAGAAACCCAAGCATTATCTTCTGATAAACAAACTGGATAAATTATGCAGAAGGTTAAAAAATGTGGAGCACTTTACCAGAGGAAGGGACTGCTATTCACAGCAAGGGTCCATGACCTCTCCTTCCTTTTTTTCTTCTTCTTTCCTCTTTCATTGTGTGTGTATAGTAGATATTCTGTGTGTGTCTGGTGTGGTGAGTGTATGCTTTATGCACATGTGTGTATGTGTGTAGATGTGTGCCCCTTCATGTGCTCATGGAGCCGAAGGAGAATCGTGGGTGTCTTCTTCTATTGCTTATGTATTTCCTTGAGACAAGTCTCACTGAATGTGGAACTGCTGTTTTTGGCCAGACTAGCTGACCAGTGAGTCCCAGTGATTTTCTGGTCATTCTTTTTTTAAATTTCTTTTCTTTTTCGAGGAAGGGTCTCACTCTTGCCCAGACTGACCTGTAATTCACTCTACATTCTCAGGGTGGCCGCAAACTCATGGTACCTCTTCCTACCTCTTCCCCCTAGTGCTGGGATCAGCTTCTGTGGTCATTCTTATCCACTGAAACATCTCCCCAGCACCCTTTGTAGATTTTTTCTCATGCTCATTCCCTACTTGCTCTGCTAACAGATTCCCTGCACCCTTTCCCTGTAGGCTGAATGGAGCTAGCCTGCTGGAGAGCTAGGCATACATCTCAGCCTGGCCAATCAGAGAACTCCATATCTCTCATCAGGCAGATTGGTTCAAAATTGGGTGTTTGACTTCAGCTATGCCAATGGGAGACCTCCAAGGCTTTTCTGGTGGTACTCTAACGAAAGACAAACATCTATTCTTGGGTTGACATATAAATAAAGATAGAGGCTGGAGAGATGGCTTAGCAGTTAAGGTGCTTGCCTGTGACGCCTAAGGACTCATGTTCAACTCTCCAGGTCCCATGTAAGCCAGATTCACAGTGATGTACAGGGTTGCAGCTGCGCACAAGATGATCCATGTGCCTGGAATTCAATTGCAGTGGCTGGAGGCCCTGGCACGCCAATTCCCTCTCTCACTTTCTCTCTCTTGCTCTTGCTCTCTTGTATTTTTTTTTTAAAAGCCAGTCTTTGAGGCTTGCCTCAAAAGAAAATATTTAAAAAGAAAAAAGAAATAGAGATTGAGTGCTCTTGGCATTCAATACTGCTTGAAGCCAAGCCCACCTTGAGCTCCATGAGCCAAAATATCATCTTTGTTTGCAGCCTGAAGAGCCCCAGTAGCTCATTGTCTCTCAAAACAAACAAATAAAATCTTTCCTCATTTCATTATTCCATGACTTTTAAAGACCTAGCTCGATTTTTCTTCTTCCAAAAAGTCTGCTCAGGGATGGAGGGATGGCTTGGCAGTTAAGGTGCTTGCCTGCAAAGCCAAAGGACCCAGGTTCAATCCCCCAGTACCCACGTAAGCCAGATGCACAGGTGGCACATGCATCTGGAGTTCATTTGTAATGGCTGGAGGCCCTGGTGCACCCATTCTCTCCCTCTCTCTGCTTCTTTCTCCTGTCAAATAAATAAATCAATAAAATGTCTTTTTTTTTTTTTTTTAAAAAAAAAGAAGTCTGCTCAGATCACCTCACCACATGTAATGCTAGCTCAGTTACATTCCCTCGTCCTGGTTTGTCTGTAAGATTATAATTGCATGTGTGGAGAATAGTGGATTTTTTTTTAAAGAAACTTTGTGGTCCTCCCAAGTAGCAGAGTAGTTACTGGTATTAGTAATGTATAGTATTTGCTGTGAGAATCTTTCTATTCAGAACAGCATCTGGGAAGGGTCGATAGGTGTGTGGGGTGTGCATGTGTATTTGTGTGGGATCAGACTGGAGGTAAAGTGCATGCCTGTGTGTGCAAGTGCAGGAGGACTGATCAGAAAGACAGGCTCTTCAGGTGGCAGGACCAGTTCAGGGACAAGTCCCTGCATGGCTGGTAGGAGCCCTGGAATCCAGGTGTGCTTAGTGGAGGACCCAGAGGTACACTCTGTGAGGTATGGAGGGCTTCAGGGGGTAGTTTTGAGCAGGGACCTCCTTTATCTTTACAGTTCCATTTTGTCTCTTTATTCTTTTTATTTTAGCCTCCCCAGTCCCTGGTACAGGCTATGGCATAATAGTTAGACCTAGGTATTAGTGCTAGAGGAATGAATGAAGGAACGAATAGCGCGTATCCAGAAGATGGCCTAGTAGAGTCCCCTCCCCTCCTCTAAGCAGCCTTCATGCAGTCTGGCAGATGGATGGTTTGTGAGTGAACTTTCCTCAGTCCTTGCACTGTGTTCCCTCTGTCTCCTTTCTTTGACCCTTTAAGAGTCCTTGCCAAGTACATAATCCTCCACCTCCTGTCCCTTCTCCACTAGACTTCAACTTGGACATAGGATTTCTAGGAAGCCTTGCTTTGGGCTGGTGTCCTGACAAGGTGTCCACTGGCCATTTGTGTAAGTGCTCTTCCAGTAGTGACATAAATGTGATGGTGGCCTCCCAGCCTATAATCTTAAGGTGAAACACCCATCACCTACAGTGTACATGGTCTGTATGGCCTATAGCATGCTGTGCGGCTAAGCTCTGATATTGAACAAAAAAAGATGTGTTAATGGCACTTTGGCTTATAACAGTTTCAACTTCCAGTGGATTTAAGGGGACATAACCCCCTTGTAAGGTGAGAAGCATCTGCATGTGCTAGGTCCTCCCTTCCTCAGTTTCTCATAAATTGAACTATGTTAAGCTGGGGACCATCAATACTTAGTTGAATTTATGAGCTGCCAGAAGTCTTGAGCGTGCTCCTGCCAGTTATCAAGACAGGAAAGACCAGGTTGGGGTGGAGACAGAAATGGAAAGTTCTACCTTATCTATGTTAATTCTGGATGTCTGATAGATAGCTGAAGGGAGGTGACAAGTTGATGTGAACCTGTAGCTCAGTAGGGAGGTCAGAGCTAGACACAAGTGTAGGAGGCATCGGCATGGGGTGACTTTGAAAGGGGCTGTGAGATCATCTAGGTGGAGGAGGCTGGAGGACAGTAGAGAGACTGTGACCAAAGCCTCAGAGAGATACTGATTCCAAAAAGGAGGAGGAGAAGAGGTGGGGGGAGGGAGATGGCTCCCCCATGAAACCCAAAGAACATTCTGGTTTTCACCAGACTTGGCAAACCAATCAGATGCTGCCAGCAGGTTGATAAGAAGCTTACACAGGCTTCCATAGCGTAACCATCTTTTGAGGCCATGACCACAGTGGTTTTAATGGAGTCAAAGCATTAAAAAGGTACTTGTGGTGGCTATGGAGAGAATGGGATCACAGAGGTAACAGTTGTGCTGTGTAGAGATGTGGTGGTCAGTGATAGACTACATAGGTGATGGTGGTCCCAAAGGATGATAATGGAGCTGAAAAATTCCTATTACCTAGTATTTTCTATGTAGATATATGCAGGTACTTTTCACTGTGTCCCAGTTACCTACAGTATTTAATATAACAGTGCGCTATGCAGGTTTGTATTGGAGCAGTGGGCTGTACATGTGTAATAGAATATACCATTGAGGCTGTAAGTACACCCTGGGATGTTCACACAGTGACAAAGTCACCTAACAATGTAGTTTTCAGAGGGTGTCCCCAATGCTAGTGACATGTGACTGCATGCAGAGATTATGAAAGAAGCCACCATAATGGAGAGCAAAGACTGGAGCAGAGACTGCTGGAGGGGAAAGGAGTCTAGGGGAGGTTTCTGTCTTGCTTATAAAGAGACAGGGGCCCCTAGACCAAGCATGCATGGTCATGGGAGAGCTCTTGGAGAGAAGAGCCTGACACGGTAGGAGGCTGGAGTCTGTGAGACAGGCTGACCTCAGGGGCAACTGAAGTGGAAATGAAGGGGATGCTTGTTCTGTGCTATTTCTCCGTGTAACCTCAGAACGAAAATGTCAGTGACATGTAGGAGGGAGGTAGTGTCAGCATGCTGTTTGTTTCTCCTCAGACATACTCAAATGAGGTCCTTGGACAACTAGAGCTGGGGCTTGATGGGTGTGTGGGGGCGGGGCTGGATCTGGTCTGTAGAAATATGGGGACTAAAGTGTTAGGCTGGGGCTTCCTGCTTTCTGGACCTGAACTGATGCTTCTGTGGTCCCTGCTGAACTCAGATTCACCAACTGAGAAGTCTGTGCAGGCCCAGGCAGCCCTTGGTGTGTCCGCCCTCACGTCACAGCAGCCCTTTCAGGGGCTAGAGGAACTTCCTGGGGTGAGCAAGAGCATGGGGATCATGAAATAGGGTGCCTGCTCCTGCACAGAGCCCTCTAGCATGACTGAAGGAGCACTCCCACACAGTGAACCTAGGAGCACAAAGATCACACAGTGGCAGACTGCGGCTCCAGCCCCAAATATGCTGAAAGAAAAACAACCTATCCCGGAGCCCAACCCAGTCACAAAGAGTGTCTCAGAAGGCAGTTTAATGGGGAGCATGTGTGGGTCTATCTTTTTCACCATCAGGCGCCCACTTGCCTCTAGCAAAAGGGCCTGTTCATTCTCACCTTAGTCATCTATCCATTCCTGAACAACAGCAGCTGGCCCTTTCCTCGGCTTACTCACCCCTTCCGGTGAATCCCAGCACAGATAGGTGCTCGGTAAATGCTTACTGGATAAAGGAACAAATGGGTCCATCAAAGCAACCACTCACCCAGGGAAGAAAACCCTTGCCTTTTCTGTAGCCTGGTTGTTACCTGTTGGTGGCAGGTGCAGTCTTTGGGGCACAGGCCTGCTCCTCACCAGCTGTGACTGACTGTAGGCTGAGTCCCCTCAGGAGAAAGGCCATCACTGCATGCTGAGCCACAAGGCTGCTGGCCATTGTTTATGTGGAGAAGGGCCTTCTGTTTCTTGAAGATTCCCCATTCTGGAGTATGCAGAGGAGAGCTGATGAAGGTTCTAGGGAGAGATGGGCCACCCAGCACTACTCCTCTTCCTCTCTCTGGCCCTGACTCTCCTGTCCTCAGCTGCTTCTCATTACTTTGGTCAGGTGGGTGAGAGAGGGAGACCCAGGCAGATTTCTGGAAGAAGCCTGAGATCCAATCTCAGTGAACACTGACTGAGCCCTCCAGGAACTGACTTTCATTCAGGCCCAGAGCTAGGAGGAAGCCTGAGGCCAAGCCAGTTGAGGGCCCAGAAAACAGAAAAGGAGCCCTGAGTCGGCTCCAGTCTTTCTGCTAGGCTACTGAGCAGAGAGAGGCCCAGAGTACCTTCCCGGGAGCTTGAGAAGTCCATGGCCTGGCTGTGGCTAGCCAGGAAGGATCCACCCAGACAATAATGGGGTGACTTGACACCACAAGTGAGCTCTTAGAGACTCACATGTCTCTATCAGAGAGATAGGCCCAAGGAAATAGCACCTGTAAGGAGGCCTTGAAGTCAAGCTGAGTGAGCTTGATAACTTCTTGGTGACTGTGTGCATCTCTTTGGACTCCAGTAATAGCAAGTGGGGCCTTTGAACAATAGAAATGCACTTACTTACAGCTATGGAGGCTGGAGGCCTATAATCCAGGCATCACAGTTCTGGGGGTTGGAGGCCTATGATCTAGGCATCAGCAGGTGAGGAATCTTCTGAGGCTGATCTCTTTGGCTCCACGACGTCCACAGTCTTCTTGTGTCCATCCTCATGTGGCCTTTCCTCTTATACAGAGAGCAGTCAGATGGGATGAAGACCCCACCCTAATGGCTTCATTTTAGCCTAATCATTTCTTTGAAGACTGTATCCCCAAATATAGCTATGTCCCAAGGTAGTAGAGGATTAGAGCTTCATGCATAAATTTTGGGAGGGACACATTTCATTTAATAACAGTGACTATGGGAGTGTTGTCCTAATAGTGACAGAGTGAGTTACACAATTAGCTGCTGGGCTCAAATAGTTTTAATGCCATCAGTAGAGTGCTAAGTCTTCCCTGTGTATGTGTGTGTATATATCTTCCTGTGTGTGCATGTTATGTATATACATGTGTATGGGAACTTTTATGCATATGTGTGTATGTGTGTGCATGACATATTCTGCTTTTTACCTGCTAGGTCCACTTGCTTGACTTTCCCCAGAACTGAGAAGGAAGATGGGCAGGAAGGAACTCAGATCCATAGCAGGCCGAGGATACTCTTGCCCTGGTGCCCCAGCATTTTGGACTCTCATGACTACTGCCTCAGTGCTCCAGCCAGGTCACACTTCAAGGATCTCATGGCCCAGCTGGAAGCCCTAAGCGGCCACCCATGGCCTCTCCCTGGGCATGTGAGAGGCTTTCCTGTTCCCCGGCAGGGACGTGATTCACAGGACCCTGGGTTTATAGCTCACTGTCTTATCTCCCCTGACTCACTTGGTTATCAGGCTCTGACAAGCTGAATGTTTTGTTCACAATCTGGCAGGTCCCAGCACTGAAGAAGGCAGGGCTCAGTCTCTGCTGGGACAAACCCCCTTGAGGTCTCATATAGCTCTCTTGAGCTGCCTGTAGCTGGCCCCTCAAGGCAAGGGACCCACTGGCCTGGGCTCTACCCTGACCTCTACTCTTCAGAGGGCTTTGGCCCTCTCATGCCAAAGGGGCTCATGATTCTGGCCCCTTTCTTTCCAGGCTCTTCTGCTTTGAACTGTCCTGCCTGGTCCCACCAGGAGGAGCATCTTGCCCAGTTGCTGACCGAGGCATTACTTGGGTTTCCAGTTGTAATGCTGCATCTAAATGCTCCTAAGATGGTTCATCTCCCAGGTATACCAACCCTGTGGTCGTGGCAGTGTGGGAGTCATAAGGGCAAGGTTTTCTTTTGTCTGGCTCTGGCAGGTGAGGAGCTGCAAGGATCTCTGGGTCCTGTAGAGCTCATTTTGGTTGCTGGACCTTCCAGAAAAGCCACCACTTACAGACACTAAAGCAGGGGCCTTAGAGTGTGTCCATGATGCTTCTCCTCCTTGACCACAGTGGCCAGTGACAGGATGAAAACTCATATTGCCTCAGTCTCCCTGACAGCCAGGTGGCTCTTTTCTATGTAGCTTCAGCATTCAGGCCCAACCTTATCTAGCCTTCATTAGAGGCTGGGAAATGGTAATAAGAGACCAGGCATGCTAAACCAAACAATTTCCTCACAAGCCCTCCTGTCCTCCACTGACTATGCATACCAGGCTGATAATGCACTTGACGGGAGCAAATGTCATTGCTGTCATGTCCCCAAATCAGCCCCAGCAGCCAATAGGTGGCAGACACCCAAACATATCTGTGCTTGATGATTGACTAAGTGGGCCCCAAGTGGTTCCATGTTCCCTCCCCCATTACCCCTGTAGGTTTTGGCCAAAGTTTTTTTTAAAATAATTTATTTATTTATTTATTTATTTATTTATTTATTTATTTATTTATTTAAGAGAGAGAGAGAGGGAGGGAGAGGGAGGGAGGGGGGGGAGAGAATGGGCACGCCAGGGCCTCCTGCTGCTGCAAACCAACTCTAGCCGCATGCGCCACCTTGTGGATACTGGGGAATTGAGCCTGGGTCCTTTGGCTTTGCAGGCCTTAAGTGCTAAACCATCTTTCCAGCCTCCTTGGTCACAGTTTTGCAGTTTAGTTTCTGGGTGCAGGTGGGTGAGCACTTCCTCGTCCACTAGGATCCGACAGGGGTCTGCCAGACTAGGAAGAGGCTTCAGGTCTGCCACTTGCTGCTTCAAGTGTAGGCCTTTCCAGGAAGAAGCATTGATGATGGATTTCTCTCCTTAGGGGCATGAAATGGACCGATTCTTCTCATATCTAATCCAAGGTGTCCAGGCTCAAGGCCGACCCTGCAGTGAGAGACACTAATTTGGCCTGGCCTGCTTCCAGCAAGAGTAGCGTGGGAACTGAGGCTTACCTAGGGGAGCTGCTGCACAGGGACAAACCCCGGGGTAACCTCTGATTAACACTTCCGGGCAAACCCAGCCTTGGTAGCTGCAGAACAGCCATTGCTTCTCCATCCTCCTTTCTGCATGATTTCCTTGGTGCGAGAGAGTGTTTAGTGTTCCCTCAGGCCCAACATGACAAGGACTAGGAGAATGGGTTCTCTTCATCTGCGGCCACGGCCTCCCTCCCAAGTACTGTAACACCTGTTTGGTTTAGAGAAGGTGCCCTTTAGAGGGCTTCATACCCCTGCATCTAACAATCTCAGCATTTCTTTCTACTGTGTCCCCTGGATAAGGTGGTTTCCTGGGCTTTAGTGCACTATAGGGGCTGTGAGTGGGAGGATGAAGGGTCGGGGTAGATGCTCACATCTCGGAAGAGCTGCTGCCCTTGAGTAGTAGGTTGCCCCATTCTGCCAGAAATTCTTAGGCTGGCCTGGTCCTGCACAGCCTGAGGGGACAGGAAACTTGCCTTTCCTGCCCCCCACGCCCACGGTGTCTCTTTCTCTCAGGTGAGGGCAGGCATTCTCACCAGCTCTCACTCAGCTCTAGGGTTGGGTCTCAGCAAAACAAGTCTGTCCCGTCCAGCTCGCCTCCTTTTCCTTCCCTACCTGGTATAGCCATAGTGGTAGGAAGTGTTAGAGTCTTGGATTTGAGTCTTACCTCAAATATCACCATTTATCAACCCAATGGATTTCTTGGACTCTAACCCAGGGGTCATGGTGTCTATCCTGGTCAGGTGGTTGTGAGAACCCCAGAGAAGATGTAGGTTTTGGGCCCCAGTGATGGGAGGATTCCCTGGACTTGCCTGTGCCTGGCTTGATCTTTTCAGACACTGGCCATGCCGCAAGTTGAAACTGGGCTTTGAGGACCTCTCCCTTGTTTCCTGCTCTGGCTTTCCTTGGAGCTTTGTGCTGATTTTGGTCTTGAGGGAAGTGAGTTGTCCTGCCTACTTCCCACCCCTGAAGCCCATCTTCCCTGCTCCCCCAGGCCCTTGTGTCCAGTCAGAGGCTTCCTCTTTGCTCAGGACACCCTCTCCCAGGTGGTTGCCACTGGCAAGAGGCTATACAGTCCTGGACTCATAACCCAGCTAGCTCAAGGCCATCGGCAAGACCTCGCCCAGAAGATCTGGCTGAATACATGGGTCTCATGGGCTAGGCTCTCCATACCCTGACCTGGCCGCCACAATCTTCCTGTCCTGTCCTTTGAGGGAGCCCAGCCAGTGACACTAGCATCATTATGCCATTCGTGTGCTGGCTACTGAGTACTTTATGCACAGGCCTCACAGTCACAGTGGGGTAGGTAGTAGTATCTCCACTCTCAGAGGAGGAAGGGAAGCTCAGAAAGGTTAAATGATATTCTTTAGGTCATGTGGCTACTGAATGGTAGAACAGGAACTTGACCCTAAGGTTCATTTACTTACTTCCATACCAAGCTGCATACTTCTAGAGGGAAGAAAGAGAGGGTGAGGAATGACTTTAGGGGCAGACATAGGAAAGGCCACTTCTCCAGAGTCTGGCTTTGTTGTCAGAATGGCCAGCCGCTAGCTTTGTGGAGACATCTTTGGACTTTGAGCAGTTAGTTTTTGGGGCCTGATTCCTGCCCTCTACAACTAAGTCTGGGGAAACATACAACCTCAGCTGGGCCCCCTGACAGCAGCCCCTCCCCCAGAAGGCTTATCCTCTATTCCTCCTCTGTGGCCCAAAGGGGACCAAAGTTAGGACAAAGACTGGATTATTTTGTGGACTCAGGGCCACATGTCATGGTCCAGGATAAACCAGAAACATGCCATGGTATCTAACGTGGAGTCTGCAGATAGTCAAAGTTCAGAGTGCCTCTAACATTTACTGGGATGACAAGAAAGTTCTTTAATTTCTCTGAGCCTCAGTTTCCTTTTCTGCAAAATGAGTTATTTAAGGGTTATGTACTAGTAATGAAAATAAATATATCAACTGGCATTGTTGCACACCTTTAGTCCCAGCACTTGGGGGGCAGTGGTAGGAGGATCACTTTGAGTTTGAGGCTACCCTGATACTATAGAGTGAATTCCAGGTCAGCCTGGGCCAAAATGAGACCCTACCCCCCAAAAGAAGAAAGAAAAAGAAATTTTGAATATTGAACTTGACCTGTGATATATGGTCAATGAATTTTCATAGCATAATATTGTGTGGCAAACATTCCTCCACGTCTGGGTCTTTTGGGTAGAACCACCAATTCAGCTATTATTGCCCTGCACTGAAGGCATGCAGGTGGGGTCCAGAGAGCAAGCACCATTCATGAAGTAAAGGAACCTTGGTGGGGCAAGAGGGATCACGCCAACATGTGCTACTGCAGAGGCAAGAGAAACAGCCCTCTTCCCTCAGCAGGAGCAGGGAGTAAGAGATGAGAGAGGCCAGAAGAAAGCCAGTGGCTGTCTTATACCCCAGGATGGCCAGAGCAATCTCTCACTCAAAGGACTCCCCTTCCCTGGGCCCCTCTCTGGCTGTCGCCTCTGTCTAGAGTCCCCTGAGCAAGGACTTTTAAAAGTGTGAGTTTCAAAAAAAAAAAAAAGCATGAGCTTCAAGGCCATAGCAAAGTGAGTTGCTGTGTGAGTTTTATGGAAGGTCACTGTTCAGATAAGGGTCCAGAAAGCTAAAAGAGGCCTTGGGTGCTGAGGGAAGGAGCCTATGCACTGTGTGAACTTTTTCTGAGGAGATTAAGAAATACCTACTTGTCCTAGATTGAGCACCAGTAGCAGACCATACTCAAGTCTAGCTTAGTGAACCACTAAGTTTACTCAGGGTTACTTACAGGAGCATAGGTCAAAGGCTACTTATAGGAACTTGGGCATTTCATGAGCCCAATAAGAAAATGTCTCTCAGCAACCTTTGCCACTTATATATCCTCAGGGAAGGGAGGGACCTTGTGAGCCCTCCACCCAACCTTGTGCAGGTCCAGTGTGGTTAATCATAGCTGCTGAGAGCTTTGGTTCAAGGAGGCCATGGCCATGGGAGGACATTATTACACAACACTGTGCTTCCTATAGCAGGAGCAGGGAGTAAGAGAGAGAATGAAGAAAGCCAATGGCTGGCTGGTTGGCTCAGGGAACCCTCAGAAAATGGAGGTAAATCATTGCCTAGAAGATCTTTCCACTTTATTTAAAAAAATGATTAATTAATGTAGTTAGTTATTTGAGAGGCAAGGGGTAGGAGGGGGATAGGCAGATAGAGAGAATGGGCACGCCAGGGCCTCCAGCCACTGTAAAGGAACTCCAGAGGCATGTGCCACCTTGTGCATCTGGCTTCCGTGGGTCCTGGGGGATAGAACCTGGGTCTTTAGGCACCTTAACTGCTAAGCCATCTCTGCAGCCTGGTTTTTCCACTTTCTATGAGCCACATCTCAGCAGCCACCTCTAGCAGGGCATTCCAGACTGGGCTGCAGTCAGAGCTGAATCACAAGGGAAATAAACCTGCCTATAGACTGGTCAGAGGCTCTAGACCCAGCACAGCCGTGCTTTCCAGGAGGAAAGCTCCTGCTTGATGGATTGATTGGTTTGACTGGATTCCTGGAGCTGCCAGACTTGTGACAGGGAGAACATTTCCTGGGGCTCCTGCTGACTCACAAACTTAAGGCAAAATGAACTCCAGTTTTTCCCTGCAGAATTCAAGCTGGCAAGGGGAGAATTTAAGATCTGTCTGCTGGTGGGCAGGGTCAAGGTTTCCGGCAAGCAGCCTGCTCCACAGGTGACCAGACATCCTCACTACATGCCCTTGAGGCTTTGCTGGCCACAGCATGGCAGCAAATTACATGTTATTAGAACAGTACGGATGGTGAAGTCACCATAGCCTTAATCCTCTTTATTTCAATGACAGTTTGGAAGAGTAGCAAATCTTGCTGCAAAACCGTGTTCCTTGTGACCAGTTCCCTGACGAAACTACCATCACAGTGACTGCAGGCAGGGGTCCTTGTGAAAGCCTCGGTGTGCCCTTTATGACCTCTTTTTTTTAGAGGGAAGTTCTTTTAGGAAAGCTTGCGCATGTTCAGACTGCCTCCACAAACTCTGCCATCTCTTCTTGGCATGCCTCCCATCTCAGTGGTTGGTGTCACCTCTCCTTGTATGTTGATGAAGCTCTGTGACTGCTTTGATAAGGAGAAGTTACCGAAGGGTCACGATGTGATTTCCAAAGCTAGGTAAGAAACTTGCCACACATATTCTCCTTGCTTTTTGTTCTCAGCACTGGCCACCATGCTGTGAAGAAGCCCACAACACAGGAAGAGGCCACATTTGTGTGCTCTGGCTAACAGTTCCCTTCAAGGCCCCAACTAGCTTCCAGTATCAACTTCAAGACATATGAATATGGCTACTTTTGAGGTGTTACCAGCACCCAGTGCTGAATTGCCTCACAGTCCCCATGTGAGAACTGCCCAGCCCAGCCTCGGCAGTGGGTAGAGCTCTAAGAAGGGTTAGGCAATCCTTAGTTGTTTTAAACTGCCGAGGCTTGGGGTGGGTCGTGACAGCAGCAAATCCTCATGGCACTGGCATATCTGTTATTAAAAAATGGAATCGGGGGACTAGAGAGATGGCTCAGCAGTTAAGGCACTTGCCTGCAAAGCCTACGGACCCAGGTTTAATTCCCCAGGACCCACGTAAGCCAGATACACAAGGTGGCACATGCATCTGGGTTTCATTTGCAGTGGCTGGAGGCCCTGGTATGCCCATTCTCTCTGTCTCTGTCTCTCTCTCAAATAAATAAAATACAAATTAAAAAAATATTTTTAAAAAAGGAAGTGGAACTGGAGTGATGGTTTAGTGGTTAAGGCATTTTCCTGCAAAGCCAAAGGACCCAGGTTCAATTACCTAGGACCCATGTAAGCCAGATGCACAAGGTGGCACATGCATCTGGAGTTCGTTTGCAGTGGCTGGAGGACCTGCCATGCCCATTCGCATATACTCTCTCTCAAATAAATAAATAAAAATAAGATTTTTTTTTTTTTTTTAGAAAATGGAAGTGTACTCCTTCCTCCTAAGCATTCCTTACCAGGCTCCGAAACTTCCTAATGTCTGGGTGATTCAGTCTCTCGAAGCAGATTTGAAAGCAGCAATTTACAGTTGTCAAAAGCTGTTAGCTGCTCTAACATTTCTAAGACAGGCAGTTATGGTGTACTAGAAAGTCCATGACTCAGCGTCAGGCTGACTCAGGTACAAGTTCCAATTCTGCCACCTCCTGGCACTGTGTCCTTGAATTAGTCACTTTACTTCTCTGTGTTTCAAGACCCTCTGTTATGAAACTGGACCACATGTGCCTACCTTGCTGAGTTGGAAGGCCACTAGATTCTTTTTAACTAGTATCCTTTGTCAAGAAGGGGTTTGAGTAGCTTATGATATGAAGAAACCAACTTGTGTCATCGTAATAACAAGCCCTTTGTATATGCAACTTATTTGATGGTCACACTGTTATTATTGTCTGAATTTTACAGATGGAGAAAGTGGAAATGTTAAATCACTTTCCCCAGGTTATACAATTAGTAAGACCTGGAATTTGAGCCCAGGAAGTTTCTCCTGGAGCCCACTGTGCCACACTGCCTGTAGGTAAACATTTAACTCTGAGTTAATGAGTGCAAATGGCATGAATGCCAAGCTCAGCCCTTTCCTGAAGAACTTTCTAGAGAGAGCAAATTCATGAACTAATGAGATCAATGACGTGCTAGCACCAAGGTGAGGCAGAGTAGGGGAACAGAGTGGGATGAATGTCATGCCCCTTGGCCTCAGGTCTCTATGGGGTTGGCGAGTCAACCCAGAGAGAAGGAGGCTTCTGAGAAGAGGGCTTTTTGCAGCATCAGGACAGTAGTACCTGTCTGGAGGCCCAGGGAAGCTGGAGAGAGGCAGCTATGGGGGTGTGCAGCATGAGGCAAGACGCTTGATATTGACCCCTTGCTTTTGTTGCACATCGTGTATGCAGGTTTCTGTGTGCGTGAGTGTCTCTCTCTGTGTGTGTAGGTGTGTGCCTATACACATGAAGGTATGAGGACATTCTTGGGCGTTATCCTTAGGGATGTGTACACCTCTTTTTGAGGCCAGCCTCTCATTGACCTGGAGCCCGTAAGTTAGGCTAGTTTCACTGTTGGGTGAGCTCCAGGATCCTCTGTCTCTAGCCCTCCAGCACTGGGATTATAGGCATTTGCTGCCATGCTTGGCATTATTATGTGGATACTAGGGATTGAGCTCAGGTGTTTGTGCTTACAAGGCCAAACACCTTACCCATAGAGCTCTCTCTCAACCCTGAACCTTGCCCTTTTCCCAGCCAAGGGATCCTGTGAACCATCTGCCTTCATCCCTAAAATGCTAGTAACTTGTGCAACCTCCCAGGTGAGACACACACAAAATGTTTGAGATCCAGAGATAGATGGCATAGCTAAGTTTTCTAGTTAGCAAAAGATGGATTCATTTAAGGTTCCTTAAATAATCCCTAGCTGTTTTTCAAGACTCTTTAAGAAGAGTCTCAAAGGGTTTTGGTCATTACTTAGCTTCTCTTCATGTCTCAGAGTTAATCATAAACCTCTATTTTATACTGAGTTGCAAAATAAGAGCAGGTTTGAGGGCACTGCCCTGTCGAGGGGTGGATTTTGCCCCTGTGCTGGGCAGTCCGAGGCTGCTGGGGATTTTCAGTCTGTAGGGTAGTGCTGTGTAGAGGAGCAGGCCCATCTGTAGGGTTGGCAGCTGTCACCTCTCAGGGTGATCAGAATGTTGGCTTAAAGTAGTTGAAAGACACCTTGACTTACTATTCCTGATCTACTTCTGATGTGTAAGCACATGCCAGAGGAGGGAGAAGTGTTTGCCAAGGCAGGATCGCTGAGCGTGGAGACTGAAGGGCTCGGCTCAGGGGAGATGTCTACAGCCTGCCACATGGATCTGGGCCTGTCCCTTCACAGGTCTCAAGAGCTCCACATGTGGAGCATATCTATGCAGTCGGTAACCTATTAGAGGCTTCTTCCATTTGTTTGTTTGTTTGTGTTGATCTGTTTCTCTGCCTTCCTGCCCTGGCTATTTGTTGCCATTGTCTAGGAATCTCAGGCTGGTAACCATGTGCCTCAAGAGGCAGAGGAGTAGGAGCTAACCTCTCTGTATCCCACCATGTGGCCTGAGAAGGACGCTGGTGCAGCTCCTTTCCTACCCTTCTCCCCTGCCCCTGGACCCACAGGATGAAGGTTTGGTCTTCATGGTCATCATTGGGGTGTAGAAATCAGGTTCTTTCCTGTGGTAGGTCCTCTACTAGGAGGATAATCAGGAATGCAGAGGCCACATGGGCTAGGGAGATAGCTAAGTCAGTACCTGAGATGCCCAGAACCCCCTGTAAAAAATGGTCTAGAGAGATGGTTCAGTGGTTAAGGCACTTGCCTGCAATGCCTAAGGATCCAAGTTCAATTCCCCAGTACCCACATAAGCCAGATGCACAAGGGGGCACATGCATCTGGAATTCATTTGCAGTGGCTAGAGGCCCTGCCATGGCCATTCTCAATCTCTCTCTCTCTGCCTCTTTTTCTAATTAATTAATTAATTAAAAAAAAACGGGGCATGGTGACATGCAAATTTATAATCCCAGTGTTGGATAGGCAGAGACATGCACATCCTTTGGGCCTCTTGGCCAGCCAGTCTAGCCTACTTAGTGAATTCCAAACGAGTAAGAGATCCTGTTTCAAAAAAAAAAAAAAAGGGTGGAGAGATGGCTTAGCGGTTAAGGCATTTGCCTGCAAAGCCAAAGAACCTCAGTTTGATTCCCCAGGACCCATGTAAGCCAGATGTACAAGGTGGCACATGTGTTTGGAGTTCATTTGCAGTAGCTAGAGGCCCTGGCACACCCATTCTCTCTCTCTCTCTTTGTCTTTCTCTCTCTCAAGTAAATAAATAATATATATATATTTTAAAGATGGACAGTGAGGAACAACACTCAAGGTTGTCCTCTGACCTCTACTCAAGCTGAAGCACATGCACCTACATGTACCTGTACACTATGCACCCCCCACACATGTGAACACACACACACACACACACACACACACACACACACAGAGAGAGAGAGAGAGAGAGAGAGAGAGAGAGAGAGAGAGACCCAATGAATGACAGATGATAAATGGGGGCAGAAGAAGAGGGTATAGGAAGGAAGTCATCAGATACCCATGAGGATGTGACATGGGATGGGGCCTTCCAAGAACATGGATGTGGTCAGGTTATAGAGACAAGGCCGCATACTGTAGGGCTGGCATAGGGAACTGCAGCGCCTCACGGAGAGCTTCCTTCCCCGAAGAGTCTGCTTCCAAATGAACAGGAAGTAGGGCCTGTCTTTCCTGGATAGGCATGCAAAGAAATCCCAAAGTACAAGATAACTCGGCTTCTTACCTTGCTCCCGCATGCTTTGAGTACATCATTAACTATATCAACTAGTAATTCGAAATTGGATATATCATGAAACCTAGAATCCAAATCTTGCACTTTGTAGCCCCAACAGGAGAGGTCTGTTTCGGTTAAGCTGGGCAATTGCTTCAGAATGTGCCCTTAGGTATGTGGATATGGGCCTCCCTGCTCCACCAGGAAAGCCCTGAAAGTAGAGGAGTGCTTTGAGGGCAGCAGATAAAGGTCAGGAGCTGTCTACAGACATTACTCATGCGGCTTCTGCCCAGGGGCTGAGACTGCTGCCGAGCTCAGGAAGACAGCAGCTCACGTGAGATCTCTGTGCGGAACTTGAGTTCGCTTAGAGTATCTTGGGAGCTCCCATAGGACCCAGACCACCTTAGGAACTACTGAGTTAGGAATTTTAAGTGACCTTTCATGCTCTTTCCTTCTTATCCAAAGAAACTGCACTGCAGGGTCCTTGTTCCTGGAAGGTTCTAGATGCCATTTATTATTATTTACAAATTCCTTCCCAACACTGGAAAGTAAGTGGAGTTTGGGACACTGGAGCTAGTAGGACCCTATGGAGTCTAGCCCAATCCTCTCATTTTGTATCATTTTACCTTATTTGTGTATATGTGCATTTATGTATGTTCATGTGTGGGAGGGTGAACATGCATGTGGGCACCAGAAGTGACACTGACTTCCTCAGCTGCTTTCTATTATTTTTGGGAGAAAGTCTCTCACTGAACCTAGTGGTTACTGATTTTGGCTAGACTAGCTAGCCAGCAAGCCCTAGAGATCCACCAGTCTTTGCCTCCCCAGGGCTGAGATTACAGTAACACACCATGTCTGGCATTTGGTGTGGGTGCTGCAGATCTGAACTCAGGTCTTTATGTTTGCACAGCAAGAACTTTATCTACTTAGCCATCTTCCCCGTTGAAGCTCAGATAATCCAACTTGGTCAATTTAATAACCATTGAGCCTCCATGATGTGACAAATAAAGTCAAGCAGAGTAAGGTGCCAGGGATCGATGGACTGGGTATTGTGTTATATAGGGTATCCAGGGAAAGTCTCTGCAAGTGGTGATTTTTAAGCGAAAGCCTGAAGGAGGTACAGACACTCAAGAGTCTCAAAGCAGAAAATCAGAGGCTGCTGAGAGTGAAGTACTAAGGACTTCCAACATGACCTCCAAGGCTCGGGAAACACTGCAGTAGAGGCCGAAAGATTGTAAGAACTGCAGGGCGGGAAGGAGTGTCCCGAGACATTGCCCCTCCCAGAGACCGAGCGGCTCAATTATGACCCCACGGTGAATACCAGCAACGTTAGTCTGCAGGACCCTCAGTGGAATGGACGTGGAGGAGGAGAAAGCATAATCATATAACCAGATGGGAATGTGACCAATATGCAATATGTCTATATAGTAAAATTATCAACTAAAGGAAACTAAAAAGCTCAAAGGAAGCCAGGAAGCAAATCATGTAACAGTTAGGGGAAAGGCTCCAGGCAGAGAGAAAAACAAAAGCAAAGATCCAGAAGTCTAAGGAGGCCTGGCAGGTGTAGGGAACGGGAAATCAGTGTGGTTGTGCCATGGGATATCAGGAGCCGTGGTAGGAACAGGAGGAGTACCCCAGAGGAGACAGGGAGATCCCATAGGGTCTACCAGGCCACTGTGAGGATTTGAATCTTGTTCTGAGCAAGACAGGACGTTGTTAAGGGCATTTTAAGTAGAGAAACCGCATGAACTCACTTAATTTTGGTTGCTGTATGCAGAGTAGGTCAAGGCAGGAGGACTAAGGTGTGCTATGGGGTGGAAGAGAACAAGAGATGCAATGTGACCAATACACTCTAAGTGTACGGGCAATGTCTACCGTGTTCAGGTAAGGGCGGACAATGCCAAAGGAGTGATTCCTTAGTTCCTGGTGAAGCATATAGATGCGAGACATTGATAAACTCAGCTCAGTGGGGCAGGAAGCAAACACCGAGCCCATCCAGGGCTGTTTGTGGATGGCAAGGGCGAGGGCAGAGATAGGTCTGCTTGGGACAGTCAAGACACCACCCTTTAGACTTTGGAGGAAAGTATAGCTCTTCCATTTTCTGCTTAAAGATTCAAAAGGATCTTACAATGGTATTGTTGTTGCCAGAGCAGGCGCCAAGCAATGGTGGAACCAGAAGATGGGCGAGAGATGTTTACCCAGTGAGCAGTGTCCACAGAGTGAGGGATGGCTGTGATGTGGTCCTTGAACAGCACACCCTGCCTGCCAGGGCCTGTTTCTACTCTTTTGCACACAGAGTATTCCAGGGTCATGAACCACTGACTATTTCAGTGTAGCATTGATCTTTGGGCTGGGGAAAGAAATGAGAACCAGAATGCCAAAAACTGTCACTTTAGAACATTCATTTTGGGGCTTTGGAGATTGCTCAGTCATTAAAGTGTTTGCTTTGCAAGCATGAGGACCTGAGTTCAATTGTCAAAACCCCATTGAAAAACAGCCAGGCATGGTGGCCTGCTCTTGTAATCCTAGCACTAGGAAGGTAGAGAAGAGCTGTTTCCTGGGCCTTGCATGTCAGGCAGTCTGTCCTACTTGGCTCCAGACCAGTGTCCAAAAGAGGTGGGTGTGTTCCTGAAAATGACACCCAAGGTTGTCCTCTGACCTTCACACACATGGACACATATGTATATATGAGTATATTCACACGCCCACATGAACATGCATACACATGCATATGCACATGCACACACAAATTTTTGTTTTCAGTTCCTGAATTTGTCCACAGACCTGTGGCCTATGTGACCATACTCTTGACCATCAGTTCTTAAAGTGGTCTGGCATCCCTTGGGGGTTCCCAAGAAGGTCTCAGGGACTCCCAAGGTTAAAATGTCTCTATAATAACATGCAGACTTCCTCTGGCCTTTTCAGTCTCACTGTCAGCGTACACGGAGTTTCCCAGTGGCTACAGGACCCAATATGGTAAGAGATTAGCAACAGAAGTATACACCAGAATCAGCTGTTTCATGCTAATCCAGATATTAAGGAGAGATTTGCAAATGTAAACTAGTGCCATTTTTGTTATCAATTTATTTCTTTTTTATATTTTATTTGTTTATTTATTTAAGAGAGAGAGAAAGACAATGGGCATGCAGGGACTCCAGCCACTGCAAACAAACTCCAGATGCGTGTGCCTCTTTGTGCATATGGCTTACGTGGGTCCTGGAGAATTGAACCGGGATCCTTTGGCTTGTAGGCAAAGGACTTAACTGCTAAGCCATGTCTCCAGCCCATCAATTTATTTCTATACAAATATTTTGCTGCTACAAAATGCTATTTTTTTTTCAAAATACTACTTTAAGTGACTTACAAATATTTTTTAAAAATTCTCTATGTTGACTTCTAACATTGAATAACTGGATAGAAGCTTTATCAACATAGTGTGCTCCCCAGTTTCTGGGAACGTGTATAGTAGGAAAGGACAAAACCTGTGTCCTGGGTAGGGTTGCTCATGGATTCAAAAGCCCTCTGCTGCTGGTCCTGCTCTGGGCCACCTCACCCACGGAACTCACTTGGTTCTGACTCAAGGTGAGTTCTGGCAGACACGGAGATGAGAAAAATGCCCCAAGAAGTAAGTTCACACAGGGTGGACGTTACACCGCCGTGACACACGAGGGCGCCCTTGCCAACCAGCAGACTTGTAGCTCCTGCTACTGATGAAAATATTCACTGCTTTGAAAAGAAAAGATTTGGAGTCGCTTGTCTGTGTTGATTTAATATTTACCTCTCTGTGTTAAATATGTTGTTAGGTCCGCCCTGTTCCATCATCCTGGCCTGGGGTGTGGCACTCTTTGGTCACATTTCACTGGCTCCTCAGGTGGTATCATGGAAAAGAACATCATGAAGCTGACATTGTCTCCCATAGTGGCTGCTGACTTACGTTCTGATAAAGATGAAGGCAACCTTTTAGGACATCAAACCTCCCCAGAGCAACAGTCCCACTCCCAGCTGTGGTTGATGTTTGACACATTATGTTATGATGCTTTTTGAAACCATCTCTTTTATGGCTCTTATCTCTGTCACCCTGGGGTTTCCCATGCCAGAGACATTCCCAGCGAGAAAAAAGACCTCGTCTGCAGCAGGAGGGTTAGGGCAGGAATGGCACCAAGAGGTGCTGGTTGTGTCAGGGCCTGGTTTTCATAAGTGACTACCCTCTCCAGCACCATCAGGCCCAGCACTTGTAGCTCTTGGGTATACAGGTTTTTATTTTTATTTTTTATGTTTTTAAAAAGTATGTATTTGGGTTGGAGAGATGGTTTAGCTGTTAAGGTACTTGCCTGCAAAGCCTAAGGGCTCAGGTTCAATTCCCCAGGACCCAGGTAAGCCAAATGCATAAGGCAGTGCATGTGTCTGGAGTTCGTTTGCAGTGGCTGGAGGCCCTGACACACCCATCTTCTCTCTGTGTTTCTCCTTCTCTCTCTGCTTCTTTTTCTGTCTCAAAAAATAAAAATAAAACATTTAAAAATAGTTATTTATTTATTTGTCGGGGGGGGGGCATGGGCACAAAAGACCTCTTGCCACTGCCAACAAACTCTAGATGCATGCATTCACCACTTTATGCATCTGGCTTTATGTGGATATTGGAAATTGAGCTCCAGGCCAGCAGGCTTTGCAAGAAAGTACCTTTAACTACTGAGCAATATCCTCAGTCACACTTTTGTTTTTTATCTTTTGAAAGGGAATTCTGCCTGGGTAAGTGGGCTGTTACGGGAGCCAGGTGACAAAGAGGTATGATGGGCATTGTCGACCATGATACCGAAGTCTGGGTGTTTTGGGAATTTTTTTTTAATCATTCCAGTTTTAGGAGAATATGGAAATTATAGGCTTTTAATAGAGAAAAGGTAAAGTCTATCACATGCTTTAGAAAGATTTTTCTGGTGGCTGGTGAAGGCAGTCTTTTTGCAGACATTAGGAGACAGCCAAAAGTAGCCAGGAAAAATGTTATGGAAGTGGATTGGGAAGATGGCTCAGTGAATAAGAATCCTTGCTGTGTGAGTAGCAGAACTTGAGTTCAATTCTCAATACCCATTTAATAAGCCAGGCATGGCCATACACACTGCAGCCCCAGTACTGAGGAGGGCAGCAACAGGAGGATTGTTGGGGGTCTCTGATCAGCCAATTTGGCCAAAAAATGGTGAAAGAACCTGTTCCAAGGAAATAAGGTGGAAGAGTGTGATAGAGGACACCTGACGCCCTTCTCTGGACCTCACACACGTGCCCACATACGCATACACAACTGTACACATGTGCACACACCACACATGCCACACCAAAAAAATAATGGTGAAAGCATGAAGACAGGTGATAGAACAGAAGGTGGGGCGGTGAGAGTCCCAAGACCAAATGGAGGTGACAGGGCAGGTTATTAGGCAGGAATGGGGAAAGGGCCACCTCAGAAAGAGCCAGGACAACCCCAGATTCATGGGGGGGGAAGCATGTCCTTCTGAATATCACTCAGCTTTTGAAGGTGGTACAGGCTTGGTGGCCAGCAGCTCCTCAGGGCTCTCTGAGGGCCTCAGTGGCTTCCTACAGGCCCTTCAGGGCAGCCAGGGTCCTCCTGACTCTGGGATAGGCATATGTTCCCACAAACAGGACTTTCGTCACTATAGTAAGTCAGTCCATGTACACAGACACACTTATAGCTGGTGGGACATACAGAATTAGGTCCAGTATGGTCTTCGTTTTAAAGGTGAAAAATTGTATCCTAGGAGCTACAGTTTGTTCCCTGCAACATTCATGTTGAAATTTAATTATGTGTAAAAATATTAAGGGGCTGGAGAGATGACTTAGTAGTTAAGCGCTTGCCTGTGAAGCCTAAGGACCCTAGTTTGAAGCTCGATTCCCCAGGACCCACGTTAGCCAGATGCACAAGGGGGTGCACGCATCTGGAGTTCGTTTGCAGTGGCTGGAAGCCCTGGAGCACCCATTCTCTCTCTTTCTTTGTTGTTCTCAAATAAATAAAAATAAACAAAAAATTAAAAAAAATATTAAGAAGTCATCTTCCCACATCCCTGTAAAAGCTAGACGTGGTTGGATACATTTGTAATCCCAGTGCTGAGGATGAAGAGAGACACAGCAGAGTTGGACTTTGTGAAATTTTTTAGTATTGTTAACCAAGAGATTTCAAAGTTGAGAGAAAGAGACAGAGATTCCGCTACATACAAACAAAGCAGAAATCAAATAGGCTTCGTATTTCCTACTAGCAACATTTTAAGAAAATGGAATAATATTTTCAATTCTAAAGGAAAATGATTTCCAACCTAAATTCCATACCCAGCCTAGTAATCAACTGCTGGGGTCAAACGAAGTCTTTTCCCGATTTGAAGTGTCCATAGAGTGACTTTCAATGCCCCTTTTCTTGGAAGCTACTGGAGGATGTGCTCCCTCAAAACCTGGGTGAAAGCTGAAGGGGAAGGCCAGGAGCATCAAGCTGGAAAAGGACGGTGACAGTCCCCTACACTAGTTATCCAGGGCCCAGGGGTCTGCAGGGGCTTTTGAGAACATGACAGACTTCACAACACCCTGAAAGGAGATATATATGCTTGAAAAATTCCGGCCTTTAATTAGTGATAGTACCCGAAAACCTACCAAAACAGACAACAAAACCAAGCAGCAAAACAAGACAATGAAGGAAAGACATAACATAAACAAGCAAGAGAACATCAGTGTAGCATATACTTCAACTATGAATGTCACTGATAGTGTAGTCATTTAAGTGGAAAATGTTGAGCTAATTAAAATTGTAATACTTAAAAGCATAGGACACATGTTTATGCATAATGAATTGCATTAAAAGTGGAAAGATCTCCTATGTTTAATGGCAGAATGCCTGTGATCCCAGTATTTGGAAAGCTAAGGTGGGAGAATCATGAGTCCAATGCCAGCCTAGGTTACATCATGAGCCTCTAACAAAACAAAAAAGTGAGAAAATCAATTAATAATATTAGCATGCTATTTAGAACTCACCATGGACATGTTTTTGGTGTGTGTATAGTATGCATGTGTGGATGTATGTTTGTGTGCATGTAAGCACTGTGTGTATGGTATGTGTACATGGGAAGGCCAGAGGTCAATGTTAGGTGTCTTTCTTTTTTTTTTTTTTCAGTTCATATAATTTATTGCAGTTAGCACACTTAGATGTCTTTCTCAATCACGTCACCACTTTATTTTTTTATTTTTTTTTTAAGGTATTTCATTTTTTAATTTTATTTTTAATTATTTGTGAGAGGAAAAGAAAGAATGAACATTCCAGAGCCTCTAGGCATTACAAACAAACTCCAGACCCATGCACCACCATGTGCATCTGGCTTACATGGGCCCTGTGGAATTCGAACCTGGGTCCTTAGGTTTCTCAAGCAAGTGTCTTAACCGCTAAGCCATCTCTCCTGCCCTAGTTGTGAGTTTTTTTTTGTTTTTTTTTTAAATTTTTATTAACATTTTTCATGATTATAAAATATATCCCATGGTAATTCCCTCCCTCCCCACCCCCACACTTTCCCGTTTGAAATTCCATTCTCCATCATATTACCTCCCCATTACAATCATTGTAATTACATATATACAATATCAACCTATTAAGTATCCTCCTCCCTTCCTTTCTCCACCCTTTATGTCTCCTTTTCAACTTACTGACCTCTGCTACTAAGTATTTTCATTCTCACGCAGAAGCCCAGTCATCTGTAGCTAGGATCCACATATGAGAGAGAACATGTGGCGCTTGGCTTTCTGGGCCTGGGTTACCTGACTTAGTATAATACTTTCCAGGTCCATCCATTTTTCTGCAAATTTCATAACTTCATTTTTCTTTACCGCTGAGTAGAACTCCATTGTATAAATGTACCACATCTTCATTATCCACTCATCTGTTGAGGGACATCTAGGCTGGTTCCATTTCCCAGCTATTATAAATTGAGCAGCAATAAACATGGTTGAGCATGTACTTCTAAGGAAATGAGATGAGTCCTTTGGATATATGCCTAGGAGCGCTATAGCTGGGTCATATGGTAAATCAATCTCTAGCTGTTTTAGGAACCTCCACACTGTTTTCCACAATGGCTGGACCAGATTGCATTCCCACCAGCAGTGAAGAAGGGTTCCTTTTTTTCCACATCCCCGCCAACATTTATGATCATTTGTTTTCATGATGGTGGCCAATCTGACAGGAGTGAGATGGAATCTCAATGTAGTTTTAATCTGCATTTCCCTGATGACTAGTGACGTAGAACATTTTTTTAGATGCTTATATGCCATTCGTATTTCTTCCTTTGAGAACTCTCTATTTAGCTCCATAGCCCCTTTTTTGATTGGCTTGTTTGATTCCTTATTATTTAACTTTTTGAGTTCTTTGTATATCCTAGATATTAATCCTCTATCAGAGATATAGCTGGCGAAGATTTTTTCCCATTCTGTAGGTTGCCTCTTTGCTTTTTTCACTGTGTCCTTTGCGGTGCAAAATCTTTGTAATTTCATTAGGTCCCAGTGGTTAATCTGTGGTTTTATTGCCTGAGCAATTGGGGTTGTATTCAGAAAGTCTTTGCCAAGACCAATATGTTGAAGGGTTTCCCCTACTTTTTCCTCTAACAGTTTCAAAGTTTCCGGTCTGATGTTAAGGTCTTTAATCCATTTGGACTTAATTCTTGTGCATGGCAAGAGAGAAGAATCTATTTTCATCCTTCTGCAGATATTTATCCAGTTTTCAAAACACCATTTGCTGAAGAGGCTGTCTCTTCTCCAATGAGTATTTTTGGCATTTTTATCGAATATCAGGTGGCTATAGCTACTTGGGCTTACATCTGGGTCCTCTATTCTGTTCCACTGATCTACATGTCTGTTTTTGTGCCAGTACCATGCTGTTTTTGTTACTTTGGCTCTGTAGTATAGGTTAAAATCAGGTATGGTGATACCACCAGCCTCTTTTTTGTTGCTCAGTATTATTTTAGATATTCGAGGTTTTTTGTGATTCCAAATGAATTTTTGGATTGTTTTTTCTATTTCCATGAAGAAAGCCTTTGGAATTTTGATAGGGATTGCATTAAATGTGTAGATTGCTTTAGGTAAGATTGTCATTTTCACAATATTGATTCTTCCAATCCAGGAACAAGGGATGTTTCTCCACTTTCTAGTGTCTTCTGCAATTTCTCGCTTGAGTGTTTTAAAGTTCTCATTGTATAGATTCTTTACTTCCTTGGTTAGGTTTATTCCAAGGTATTTTATTTTTTTTGATGCAATTTTGAATGGGAGTGATTCTCTGATTTCATCCTCTGTGTGTTTGTTGTTAGCATATACGAAGGCTACTGATTTCTGTGTATTTATTTCGTATCCTGCTACATTGCTGTAGGTTTTGATCAGCTCTAACAGCTTGCTAGTAGAGTCTCTAGGGTCCTTTATGTATAGAATCATGTCATCTGCAAATAATGATAACTTGATTTCTTCCTTTCCAATTTGTATCCCTTTTATGTGTGTCTCTTGCCTTATTGCTATGGCTAAGACTTCCAAAACTATATTAAATAAAAGTGGGGACAGTGGACACCCTTGTCTTGTTCCTGATTTTAGTGGAAAAGCTTCCAGTTTTTCCCCATTTAGTAATATGTTGGCTGTAGGCTTGTCATAAATAGCCTTTATTATATTGAGATATGTTCCTTCTATTCCCAGTCTCTGTAGGACTTTTATCATGAAGGGATGTTGGATTTTGTCAAATGCTTTCTCTGTGTCCAATGAGATGATCATGTGATTTTTGTCCTTCAACCCGTTTATGTAATGTATTACATTTATAGATTTGCGTATGTTGAACCATCCCTGCATCTCTGGGATAAAGCCTACTTGGTCAGGGTGAATGATCTTTTTGATATACTCTTGTATTCTGTTTGCCAATATTTTGTTGAGAATTTTTGCATCTATGTTCATGAGGGAGATTGGTCTGTAATTTTCTTTTTTTGTTCTATCTTTGCCTGGTTTTGGTATCAGGGTGATGCTGGCCTCATAGAAGGAGTTTGGAAGAATTCCTTCTTTTTCTATTTCCTGGAAAAGCTTAAGAAGCAATGGTGTTAGCTCTTCCTTAAAAGTCTGGTAAAATTCAGCAGTGAATCCATCTGGGCCTGGGCTTTTTTTAGTTGGGAGATTATTGATAACTGTTCGGATCTCCATGTTTGTTATAGGTCTATTTAAGTGATTAATCTCATTTTGATTTAATTTAGGTAGGTCATATAGATCAAGGAAATCATCCATTTCTTTCAGATTTTCATACTTTGTGGAGTATATGCTTTTGTAGTATGTCCCTATGATTTTTTGAATTTCTCTGGAATCTGTTGTGATGTTGCCTTGTTCATCTCTGATTTTATTAATTTGTGTCTCTTCTCTCTATCTTTTGGTCAGATTTGCTAAGGGTTTATCAATCTTGTTTATCCTTTCAAAGAACCAACTCTTTGTTTCATTAATTCTTTGGATTGTTCTTTTTGTTTCTATTTCATTAATTTCTGCCCTAATCTTTATTATTTCTTCCCGTCTACTAATTTTTGGTTTGCCTTGTTCTTCTTTTTCCAAGGCTTTAAGGCGAAGCATTAGGTCGTTTACTTGCGACCTTTCTAATTTCTTAATATCGGCACTCAAGGCTATAAATTTACCTCTTAGAACTGCCTTCATTGTGTCCCAGAGATTTTGGTATTTTGTGTTCTCATTATCATTTGACTCTATAAATTTTTTGATTTCCTTTTTGATTTCTTCATTGACCCACTCATCATTTAGTAGTGTATTGTTTAGTTTCCATGATTTTGTGTATGCTCTATAGCCTTTCTTGCTACTGATTTGTAGTTTAATTCCGTTGTGGTCAGATAGAATGCAAGGAATTATTTCAATTTTCCTGAATTTGTTAAGATTTGCTTTATGTCCTAATATATGGTCTATTTTAGAGAATGTTCCATGTGCTGCTGAAAAGAATGTATATTCTGCAGCCTTTGGATGAAATGTCCTGTATATATCCGTTAGGTCCATTCCTTCTATGACCTCATTTAGTCCAGATGCCTCTCTGTTTATTCTTTCCCTGGATGACCTGTCAATTGATGAGAGTGGGGTGTTAAAGTCACCCACCACCACTGTGTTTGGTGTTATCTGTGACCTCAGTTCTAATAGTGTTTGTTTGACGAATTTGGGAGCCCCCATGTTAGGTGCATATATGTTTAGAATTGTAATGTCCTCCTGTTGGAGTGTGCCCTTAATCAATATAAAGTGACCTTCCTTATCTTTCTTGACTAACGTCGGACTAAAGTCTACCCTGTCTGATATTAGGATAGCAACCCCTGCTTGTTTTCTAGGCCCATTTGCTTGAAACACCGTCTTCCAACCTTTCACCCTAAGATAATGTCTATCCTTTGTAGAAAGGTGAGTTTCTTGGAGACAACAAATTGTAGGATCCTGCTTTTTAACCCAGTCTGCAAATCTATGTCTTTTCGTTGGGGCATTGAGACCGTTGATATTAAGAGATATTATTGTAAGGTGTGTATTTATGTTTGCCATTTTTGTGTGTGTGTGTGTGTGTGTGTGTTACTGGTTCTACCTGTGCTCTCTTCTGTTAACTGGTATTTGAGTATAGCTGGTTTTTTCTAGGTTCCTTATATGTGTGCTTTTCCTTTTGTTCTGCATGGAGGATTCTATCAAGTATTTTCTGTAGAGCTGGTTTTGTCTTCAAATACTCTTTTAACCTGCTTTTGTCATGGAATGTCTTTATTTCTCCATCTATTTGAATGGATAACTTTGCAGGATAAAGTAACCTTGGTTGACAGTTGTTATCTTTCAGAACTTGGAATATATCACTCCAAGCCCTTCTGGCTTTAAAAGTTTGTGTTGAATAATCTGTTGTAATCCTGATGGGCTTGCTTTTGTAGGTAACTTGATTTTTCTCTCTAACTGCTTTCAATAATTTTTCTTTGGTTTGTGTGTTTGGAAGTTTGATTATAATATGGCAAGGGGAGGTTTTTTCTGGGTTTTGTCTGGCTGGGGTTCTAAAGGCTTCCTGTATCTGTATTGGCACCTCTTTCCCAATTTGGGGGAAATTTTTCTCTATGATTTTGTTGAAGATGCCTACTATGCCTCTGGAGTGGAGTTCTTCTCCTTCTACTATGCCCTGAATTCTTATATTGGATCTTTTCATAGTGTCCCGAATATCTTGAAATTCCCACTCATACTTTTCTATAAGTTTGTCTTTCTCTTTGTTGGACTGCATTAGGTCTGCCACCTGGTCTTCTAGCTTAGATATTCTGTCCTCTCCCTCATCCATCCTACTGGTGAGATTTTCTACAGAGTTTTTTATTTCATTAACTGTGTTCTTCATTGCTAGTAATTCTGACTGGTTTTTCTTTATTATTTCTATTTCCCTATTTATGTCTTGTATTGCCTTCTTTATTTCATTAAATTGGTGTCCTGCCTCTTCTTTGATTCCTTTGATTTCCTCTTTGATTTCTTCCTTGATTGTTTTCATGTGTTCTTTGACCTCTTTGAACATATTTACAATCATTCTTTTGAACTCTTTCTCAGGCATTTCCTCTAACTCTTTCTCTCTGGAGGACATTTCTGATGCATTAATACTTTTAGGTGGATTTATATCATCTTGTTTTTTAGTGTTTCTTGTGTTATATTGTATATATTTTTGCATCTTGCATTAAGTTTATGCTTGGATTTTCTAGCTAGCTGTGTATTCTTAGCTGTATCAATTGATTTGATGTAATATATTTTCAGGGTAGGACCTTAAGGTATTAGGTGTGGCTCTTAAGACTCTCAGAGTATCTACAAAGATGTTCTTAGGGGTTGAGATTCCCTGCTATAGGAGTATTCAAGCAGGCTGAGTGGAATAAAATACAGGTAGATTCTAAAATTTAACTAAACACTGTACACATTCAATCAAAAACAGCCCCCAGTATGTATGCAAGAGTAGTTATTATAATGACCAGATCTTCTATCAACAAAGAGGTTTAGATTTCTGGTCTGTTGAGGGATCCAAGTCAGCTTGTGACCAAGTGAGACCCTTCCCTGGTGCAATCCCAGTTTCCTTGGGTGATTTTGGTCTCAGTCAAGTTGTTGCCTGGGTCGTCGGGCTGCTGTTCTGATTTCTGGAGCTGGGCACTTGCTTTTCCTACGGGGCAAACCGAGCCGCTGCTGCTGCCTCTGCTGCTCCTATAGCTGCCACCACTGGAGCCACCACTGCTGCTGAAGCTGCCGCTGCCGTGACCACCGCCGCTGCTCCCCCCGAAGCCGCTGCTGCGGGATCTGCCGCCACTGCCGCTCTTGTGTCCGCTGCTGCTGGGGCCGCTGGTACCGGTGCTGGAGCCGCTGAAGTTGCTGCCGAACTCTGCTCCTGATTGGGTCCCGCTGTCAGCCCAAGTTGGCGTGGCCGGTCACGGGCCGCTGCTGTGTTCGCTGGAGCTGGGTTCAGGCGGTGGGGGAGGGGAGGGAGCCGCGGCTGCTCTGCTTGTCTCGCTGCTCCACGTGTTCTACCTCGCGGTCTTCTCCTCCCCTGCTCGCTGCCGCTCTCTCCTCACGTTTCCCGAGTTGCGGAGAGCGCGGTGTGAGGGGAAAATCCCGCACCTGGCTTTACCACTTTATTTTTATTAGGCAGGCCTCTCATTGAACCTGGAACTCACAATTTGACGAAAGAAGGTAGTGAGCAGACCCTGCCCATCCCCAGTCTCTGCCTCTCCAGAGCTGTGATTAGAGATGTGTGCTGCCACACCTGGCTCTTGAGGGAGTGTGGGGACCTGAGCTCAGGGCCTCATGCTTGCACAGCGGACACTTTACCCATAGAGCCATCTCTCCAGACCATGGACACTTAAGAACTGGCCTGGTTGACTACAGAAACACAAACCCTGAAACGCAAACCCTAGACTACGAAAGCTTCTGGTTGACTTTCTCCTGCCTCAAGACCAGAAGACCTTGCTTGCTTCCTCTGCTGGGCTCATGAGCACGCTCTCTCTGGAATGCTCTTAGTTGCTTGCTGGACCCATACTGCCCTGCCCAGTTCCCATGCTGGTCATCAGATCCTTGTTAAAAGGCAAGGTTGGTACAGGAGTCAGATTTCCTGGGAAAGTAGAGGGGGAACCCATTGAGATATTGCTATGTGTTCTCCCGGTGTTAGCTCCTTCCCATTGTGATCAGGCAGCTAGCCTTTAGGTTTATTCCTGCCAGAGGCACTTTTAGAAAGTAGTCTTGGCTTGTCTAAATTAAAAGAAATAAAGAAAGAAAATTAAAATTTAAATTTAAAAAAGGCCCAGCCAGGTGAGTGCCGCACCTTTAATCCCAGCACTCGGGAAGCAGAGGTAGGAGGACCATTGTTAGTTCGAGGCCACCCTGAGAATACATTGTGAATTCCAAGTCAGCCTGAGCTAGAGTGAGACCCTACCATGGAAAACAAAACAACAAACAACCAAACAAAACAACCAACTGCAAACTCAAAGCTCTTGGGAAAGATGGTGCTAATGTCCTGCAGGGGGCGCCTTTAAGAGGCGTATGAAAAGATTTTCTTTTAGCCTGGAGAGGGCTGGGAAGACTGAATAAAAGGCAGAGCCATGGTGCACCTGGGTCACCTAGTTCCCAGAGCACCAGCCTTGCCAGATACTACTGCGCAAGAAATGTCACATAATACCACAAACCCACCAGACTGGAGGGCTGGAGCCAGGCTGCCTCCTTCAGCACATTGGAGCTCCATAAGCTAAATTCAAGATGACCTCAAAGAATGGAGGAACTTCACTTTTCAGATGGCAGTGACCCCTGGGGTGACTCAAAACTCACCAAAGTGCTGAGAAGAACTGGCAGTGGAGTGTTCAGTACTAAACAATATATCTCTGTCATACCCTTTAAGGCTTAGGGACCATTGGAGAAGAGGTGGTGGAAAGAAGGTAAGAGCCAAAGGAATGGGAGGACTAACTACGACACTGTCTTCCAGACACAGTGGCCTTGATATTATAACCTCTCAGTGGCTGGCATAATAGGAAGGAAAAATGTCGACACTGAAATAGGAAAGATTTGTTAGAAAGAAGAGATTCAGTGGAGAGGGGATTTGGGAGGGGAATTGGGAGGGGACTATGACCATGATATATTGTCTCTATGTGTGGAAGTTGTCAAAAAAAGTTAAAAAGAAAAATGAATGGAAGCTCAGATTCAGTAGAGCACCTGTGGGTCTCGGATCCCATGGCTCCTCTGTGGAGTCTGAGCTGAGTGCATGCACAAGGCTCTGCTGCTGGTGCGAAAGGCTTTTGTTCCTGGCATTCCTTTAATACCATGGAGCGGCCACACTACACCGAAGCCTGAGCTGAGAATGGCATAGACTTGCTGGCTGGGGGAAGGAATGACCTTGAATGGTTTGGGCTGGTTGGGAGTCATCTTTAGTCCAAGGTGGAGTCCTTGGCTTCATAGGTATCTGGTACCTGAACATGACTAGAAGTAAATCCCCACTGCTTGCATGATGCCTGCTGCATGGGATCCCACTTGCAGGGATTCTGAGGTGTGCTCTGTCATACATTAAGCTAAAAGAAAGGTAGGACCTGGTGAGGTGGCTCAGGGGACACAGGGCTTCTGCACAAGCATAAGGACATGGGTTTGAATCCCCAGAGCCATATAAAATGTCAGCTATAGTGTTGTGTACTTAATCGCAGTGCTGGGAAGGTGGAGACAGAATCCCCAGAGCTCACTGGCTAGATAGCTTAGTGAATTGGTAAACTCTAGGTTCAGTGAGAGACACTGTCCTAAACAGTTAAGTGGAAAAGGACTAAGAAACACAAATACAAACACACACATATACATGCACACCACACAAACAAACAAGCAAAAAGTACATACATGTGCACAGCACACACACACACAAAGATGCATAGACATACACACTACACACACACACACACACACGCAACAAACAAGGAAGGCAGGGTGCAGAAGGCTCCATCCTGGTCTGTTCTCGGGTGATAAAAATAGCTCAGGGTGAGAAGCCTTGCTGTCCCTGAGCTTGTGTGGGCCTGTCCACAGAAATCTGTAGACACAGAGCTTCTTTGAAAAGTACTTGAGTATGGGGCAAGATGTGCCCTCAAGAAGAAGCCAGCCATGATCAGTTTGAACCAACGAAAATTTCCAGCCTTGAAAATGAGGAATGGCTGAAGGTTCTCAGTGTCCATTACCCAGATTTACTTCTGCACCTGGGACTCTGTTGTCTTACCTGAGTTTGGACCATAATTAGGTAAAGGAATGAGTGCCTGCCTTAAAGCTTGGGAGGTCCTAGGGCTGGGCATAGTGTAGCACTTTTCAGATAATGTGGCTCTGAGGGTACCTGAGAATACACATAGTGTCTTCTCATGTCCTCTTGTCGGGAGACCCACTCACCGTCCTAGAGGAGTTCTAGATCCACCTTTCTCAATGGTGGCTAAGTTTCCTAGTGATTAAAGTGGCACCTGGGGGCTGGTGAGATGGCTTAGTGGTTAAGGTGCTTGCCTGTGAAATCCACAGACCCAGTTTCAATTCCCCAGAACCCATGTAAGCCAAATGGACATGGTAGCACATGGGTTGAAGTTCGGTTGCAGTGGTTAGAGGCCCTGGCACACCCATTCCTTTCTGTCTCTCAAGTAAATAAATAAAGTCTCACCTGGTAAATGTTGCAGAGCCAGGTGGGGGGTGACAGCAGACTTCAGGTGGGTCATGGAATCACAGTCCTCCAGAGTCACTCTGTAAAGACAGCAGCCCCGCCTCACAGAGCAGGTACCTTTGTGAGAATTAGCACAGACCCCATCTGAGCAGGGTTACTATGGGAAGTCATTGTCCCTCTGATCTAAACAGGGCGTGATAACAGGGCTCTGGCCCAAGGCTAATGGCCTGGACATGAAGGAAAAAGGAAGGCCAGGTGTGCAGAGATGAAACTGGAGGGTTTCCCGGGAGGGGTGAGGGCACTGAATTATCCCTACTAGAGCAAACATTCTTAAAATTCAGAAAACTGTATGGAAGAAAATCCCTGTCACCTCAGCATTTGAACTTCAAGCTTCTGAAAGTTAAATGTAGAGGTCACTGGACCCAGAGATCATCTAAAATCCCTCCTTTGGGTGTTGCTGGGGGTCCTGCTGGCCAAAGGAAACTGGGTGTCCCTCAGCTGCTGGAGCCAGCTGCTTCCTCACTAGCCTGAGGCCAGGCCCAGGGACAGACTGCTCACACAGCCAGACCCATGGGTGGGGGGATTCCTTTCTTCTTCCTAAGATTCAGCAAGGAGCTTTTCTTGGCTCCTAGCCCCTGGAACTCCTTCAGGCTCCAAGTAATTGTTCATGGAGTCACACTCTTTTGAAAATGTTTCTTGAAACTTTTTTCTGTCTCATCCTTAAACTTCAGTGGGGTGGGGCGGGGATGGGGGCGGGAGGCAGGGGTGGACATAAGTCTGTAAGAAGAAGAAAACAAGCCCGTGAAATGTCTCCCTGCTCCCATAGTTGGGCCAGTTCTCTTAATCCCCAACAGCTGTCTCTCCTGTGCAAAACCTAGCCTCCTTTTGGCCACAGCCTCCTCTGGACAGCAGCTGCTTCCTGCCTGCCTGCCAGAGGTCTGTTGTAGGTTCCTTCTTTCCTCAGCCATTCCCAGTGGAGTTCAACAACACTCCTACACGTTAGTGTTCCAACCCTTAACAGAAAGTGACCTATTGGGATGGGTGTGGGTCAGTTAAAGCTTCAAGAGTCTGAAGAGGTCATGAGGCACTAAAGATGGAAGTGGCAGAGGAGGATCTTTTAGGCTCAGATGGCAACATGTGCCAAGAAGGGAAGGATAAGCCAATTGAAACATCACAACATCATGTGCTTTCAAACATCACAGCCTGCCGCCTCATACCTCCATACTGGGAACACCTCAAACTGAACCCAGAACTTTATCCTTTCCCTAAGTGGGGAAGCGAATGCAAACAGCTTCTGACCCCACACATGGAGGTTAATTATCCTTTAGGGAAAATTCTTTCTCCTTCTCTCCTTTCCTTCAACATCAAAAGAAATCTTTTGGTGCACACCTTTAATCCCAGCTCTCAGGAGGCAGAGTAGGAGGATCAAAGCCAGGCTGGAACTACAGAGAGTTCCAGCTCAGCCTGGGCTATCGTGAGTCTCTACCTTGTAGTAAGATCTCTACCTTGCAAAAAAAAAAAAAGAGCCTTTGAGTCCCCAAAATAAAATGTAATCATTGGTCTTGTTTCTTGTGGTAAATAGTAAAGAATTGTGTATAGATAAGAATTATATATAGATGCTCTAAGCTGTCATCTGGGTTTCTGGGATTCATGGGGTAGAATGCAGAAGAAGGGAAGCAGAGAGCTCTGAGAGCAGTAGATGGTGACAATACTGTGTCCTAACTGTTGTTTGTTCCTGGGGTGACGGGGAATTGCTGGTCAGAAATATTGAACCAGACAACCTGCCTTTTTTCTTCAGTAATACGAAAATATCTAATTATATATTTACCTTGGATAACTACATAATATTATTTTTGAAGTACAAGGACTGTTTCTAAAAAGTAAAGATATCGGGGCTGGAGAGATGGCTTAGTGGTTAAGCACTTGCCTGTGAAGCCTAAGGACCCTGGTTCAAGGCTCGATTCCCCAGGACCCACATTACCCAGATGCACAAGGGGGCGCACACATCTGGAGTTCATTTGCAGTGGCTGGAGGCCCTGGCATGCCCATTCTCTCTCTCTCTCTCTCTCTCTCTCTCTCTCTCTCTCTGTCTGTCTCTCTCTGCCTCTTTCTCTCTATGTCACTCTCAAATAAATAAATAAAAATGAATAAACATTTTTTTAAAGAGTAAAGATATCATGAACACTGCATAATCAAAGTCCAAGTCCATAGCTGGGATGCACTAAGTAGACATCAGTGGGCTACATGCATGTCACCCCTCTGCAAGCTGGCCCTCTGGCATACTGCTAGAACTACACACAACTGACAACCCCAGGTGGGGAAAGGTTGTGATGCATCAGGATGAGGAGGCTAAGTGGGTGCTCCCATGAGAGTTTCTTTGGGATGCAGGCTCTCCCTTGCTGTCATTGAGACAGAAAGGATCCTTGCTACCCAGATGTAGGCAATGGGCTTTGGTGGCTTTCTGAGATTTCTTCAGACAACTTGGCTAAAGTAGTAGGCCCTGGCTGGGGGAGCCAGAATGAAACCCCCAGGAGTACCAGGACATTCACAGAGGACCACTGCACTGGAGAACTAGTTGCTCTTACTGTGATTTAGATGTGAAATGTCCCCTACCTCATAGGCTTGTGTATTTGAACACTTAGTCTCCAGTTAGTGGTGGTGATTTTGGTCATGCAACTTTGTTCTGGAGGAATGTAGTTGTCTTGGGCTTGTTTTTGAGGGTTATAGCCCAGCCCACTTCCAGCCCAAGTTCTCCTTATCTCCAGATCTTCCAGGATATAGCAAGCTCATACCTCATATGTACCTCATACTCCTACCCTAGAGGAAGAAGCCTGGCCTGAGGCTCTGCCACCTCTGAGTCTCTTCACCTCCTCACCATAATATCTCTGACCTGTGAACCAAAATAAACCTCTTCTCTCCTAAGTTGCTTTGTCAAGTCACAGAGGCAAGACAAGTAACCAATGGATTCCCAGAGAAATGACCAAGAAAACAAATGCATTATAATGCACAGGGACCAAAGATCTGCCTTATGTTGGCCATGACTCCAGTTCATTGGTGTTTGGAGTTCCAGTCCAAAGGAATCACTTCAATGCTCTGTGTTGGTAAAAATGGGAAGTAGGGCTGGAGAGATGGCTTAGCAGTTAAGGTGCTTTCATGTGAAGCCTAAGGACCCACATTCAATCTCTTTCCAGATCCCATGTAAGCCAGACACACAAAGGTGAGGCAAGCACAAGATCACACATGCCCACTAGGTGTTGCAAGTGTCTGGAGTTCAATTGCAGGGGCTGAGGCCCTGGCATGCTGATTTTCTCTCACTCTCTCTCTAAATAGGGAGAAGTAGCAACATATGTGTTTACATGCATGCACATTTATGTGTACACATACATATCATGTGGTCACACAACTGTTCACTTGCTCATACCTCCAGACACATGGGAAGTGTCTCTCTCATCTCTGAGGTCACAGAATACTCTCTGGGCTCAATGGTCCCCAGGGGAGCCTGGGGTTCTGTTTTGGCTGCACAACTCCAGGTGCCCATTGAGGGAAAAACCACTGGGAGAGGGTGCTTTCCAGTTTTGCTCCTAGCTTGTGGACTAAAGAGGACATGTATTTTCATAGTTGTGAATGTGTTCCAGGTGTCCAGGGGTGCTGCTTCTCATATCCCTTAGGATGTCCAGGGAGACCCTAACCTATCTGAATGTCAGGTCAGACACATGAGGGGAAATATGCTCTCTTAATTCACCAGACTGTGCAAGTACAGTTTTCTCCAGACATAGTGATGAGGAGCTGCTACTTTTGATCTTCCAGCCTAGATTTACTCACCTGGACAGTGATGGTATTGACTTGGCAGTGCCATGGATGGTTAGCAGAATATCTGGCTAAAGGTTGCTCTGGATGCTTCTGTGAAGATGCCTTTGAATAAGATCTGTGTTTAAGTCAGAGGACTTGAAGGGAGAAGAATGCACTTGATTATGAGTGGAGCAAAGACCAGCCTCTCCTGAGAAAGAGGAATTCTGCCAGCAGAGACCTTCAGTCCTGGATTTTCAACAATGGTGGCTCCTATCTGGGGTCTCTAAATGACCATCCTGTCCTGAAGATTTGTGTGTGTGTGTGCACGCGTGCACATGTATGCAAATGTGCGTGTTGTGGAATGTGTAGTTTGTGCAGGTCAAATGCCCCATGCACACACACACGTGAGGAGGCCAGAGAGGATGCTGGGTGCTCTCCCTGCCATTCATTTGCTTTAACACCTTGAGGTGCTTACCAGGGAGCCTCAGCAATTTTCCTGTCTCTACTCACTGCAGGGCTGGGGTTTCAAAAGAGTGTGCCATGCCCAACTTTTATATGGGTGTTGGGGAAAAAATTCAGGCCATTTCAGGTCATCACCCCATATCCTAAGGATTTTGAACATGCTGGCCTTCATGAGGAAATTCCTTAACAGAGATCTCTTTATGTATACCCACCCTATTGGCTATATTTCTTTGGAACACCCTGGCTCATACAAACAGGGCTGTATGTGAGAACACAACATGCCATGAGTCCTGGAAGTGAATGGAGCTTGTCCCATCCTCTTACATACTTGGTGTCATTGCCATAGAAGGTACAACCAGTGAGCTCATAGGTCAGTCATTCAGCAAGCAAAGAATGTGTGTACTTCGTGACTCTAAGTAGTGATTATATTTCAGAGAAGGAAGTATGCCTGAATTTCTTTTATATGCCTTAAATTGACTAGACAGTGTCTGCTTTTGTACGCTGGGATATGCATATGCTTTCTTTCAACAAGTTGAAATAAGGAACCATGGTCTGTAAAATTGAGGGACACATCTCTACTTCTTTATGAGGGACACATATCTGTGTATTTATGACTTCAGGGCGTGACCTCCCCTCAAATTCCTTGGGTGATTTGCATTCCAGGACTATGTGGGACAAAAATAGAACCTCTTGACTAACTAGATCCAAACCAGGGAGACCAAGTGCTTGCATGGGGTAATAGTGAAAAAGCAGATGAACTAGGTGGGTAAGATATTATGATGATGCCTCACCATTTCTGTAGTCTGCACTGAGCTGGTGGGTACCTCCAGGAGACATGCCTTATGCTCGTTAGAGTCAAGGACCCACCACCCTTAAGGCACTATCTCAGATATCTGAAATCTTCACAGTAGAACTACTATGGAAACAGACTACTGCAAGGATTGGGTACAGATGGGACTCACCATGAGGGATCCAAAACACATATTGTATTTTCTCTGATGTAAATGTAAGTGGCTAGAATGAGATTCCATTAGGATCAGAGGACACTTGACACATGGTCTCCAAACTGTAGAATGGCCTCAAAACCATGTTGAGGGTTGGCTAAAATAAAGGTTATTGGGTCCTACCTTGGAGTTTTTGATTGAGGAGGTCTGCAGTGGAGTTGGATAAAGTTTTCAAGTGAGGCTGATGTTGCTGGTCTGGTGACCACATATCAAGAACCACTTCCCAAGAAGACTAATGTCACCTGACTGACTTCCAAGTCTATCAGAGAGCTCTAAGCTCTGTGTTTAGTCAGCTTTATGGTGCTGTAACTAAATATACAAGATCAGTCAACTTAAAAAGAGAAAAGGTTTATTTTAGCTCATGGTTTCAGTTTTAGCTTATGGTCAGTAGGGCTTTCTGGTAAAGCAGTACCACATGGTGGGGCATGTTACAGAGAGGAAGCTGCTTTCTTCATGACAACTGGGAGGTAAAGAGACATGGGCCTTAACACCCCTCAAACTGTATGCTCTCAGTGATGTGACTTCTCCCCACTGGCCCCACCCCTTATGGGTTCTAGCACCTCCTGATAGCACTATGGACTGCAGATCAAGCCTTTAACATGCAAGTTGCTTAAAATAGTGCTTTATATATTTAGTTAAATCTTTTTTCATTTATTTGTCTGAGAAAGACAGAGAAAGAAGGAGAAAGAGAGAGAGAGAGAGAGAGGCAGATAGAGAGATAATGGGCATGCCAAGGCCTCCAGACACTGCAAATGAACTCCAGACACATGCACTTGTGCATCTGACTTATATGTCTTGTAACATATTTATTTGCAGAGAGAGAACAAGAAAGAGAGAGAGAAAGGGTATATAGGTGCACCAGGGCCTCTAGCCACTGTAAATATACTCCAGATGCAAGTGCCCTTTTGTGCATCTGGCTTAAGTGAGTACTGAGGAACTGAACCTAGATTGGCATGCTTTGCAAGCAAGCACCATTAATCACTGAGCCATCTCCCAGCCCAACATGTAAGTTCTTAGAAAGTTGTTTTAAGGGTACAGATTCTTGGGCTCCTCCACCATGCTTAAGGCCAGTGTATCTTACACAGGGGTTGGTATGCTCTTCCAGGGGCTTCTAGGCAGCAGTTCAGTTAAGGTTTTGATTTGAGAAACTATATTCTAGTTTTGTGGTTCATCATTTCCATGACATCATGGATCCTTTGATAACAGGGCTGGGGAGATGGCTCAGTGGTTAAAGGCACGTGCTCCCACAGCCTACCATCCCAGGTTCAATATCCTAGTGCCCACATAGAGACTGATGCACAATGTGGCACATGTGTCTGGAGTTAATTTGCAATTGCAGGAGGCCATGGTATACTCATATTCATTCATTCTTTCTCTTCCTCTCTCTCTCTTACTCTCTCTGTCTGCAAATAAACGAAGTATGTTTTAAAAATTGAAAATAAGGGCTAGAGAGATGGCTCAGCAGTTCTTCTCAAATTATTATTTCTATGAAGCTAATATTACTCTAATTCCTAAACCAGAGCCACAAACAAAAGAAAGAAGGAAAGAAAGAAAATTATAGACTGATATCCCTAAGGAATTCTCAATAAAATCCTCAAAAACCAAATTCAAAAACATCATCCACTTCAACCAAGTAGGTTTCATCCCAAGGATGGTTCGTCATATGGAAATTGATAAATGTAACTCACCACAAATAAACTTAACCACAAGAATCACTTGAGTATTTCAATAGATGCAGAAAAGACCTTTGACAAAATACAGCACCCTGTCATGATTAAAACACTAGAGAGACTAGGATGGAGGGATCATATCTCAACATACTAAAGGCTATTTATAATGTACCTAAGACCCAGATCATACTAAATGGGAAAAACCTCAAAGTGTTTCCATTAAGATCAGTAACAAGATAGGGGTGCCCACACTTACCATTGTTTTCAATATAGTACTTGAAGTCTTGGCTCAAGCAATAAGATAAGAGAAATAAAAGGATACAAGTTGGTAAGGAAGAACTCAAACTAGTCCTATTTTCAGATAACGTGATTTTATCTATAAGTGCATGTAAAAGAGTCCACACACACACATACACTAAAAGCTCCGAAAGGCAATAAATTCTTCAGTGAAGTGGCAGGATAAAAAAAATCAATACACAAAAATCAGTAGCTTTCCTATATGCCAAAAATAAACACATGAAGAAAGAGATAAGTGATGCTATCCCATTTTCAATAGCCAAATCTTGGAATATCACTAACCAAGAAAGTGAAATACCTACATAAAGAAAACATACAAACACTAAAGAGGACTGGAGAAATGGCTTAGTGTTTAAGGCTCTTGCTTGCAAAGCCAATGGACCCAGGTTCGATTCCCCAGGACCCATGTAAGCCAGATTCACAAGTGGGCACATGTATCCAGAGTTCATTTGCAGTGGCTGAAGGACCTGGCATGCCCATTCTCTCTCTCTCTCTTTCTCTCCATGCCTATTTCTGTCTCTCAAATAAATAAAGAAAAATAAAATATTTTTAAAACACTAAAGATAGAAATTGAGAAGGACATGTGATGATGGAAAGACTTCCCAAGTTCATGGATGGGAAGAATTAACATTGTGAAAATGAACATCCTACCAAAAGTATCATACAGATTTGATGCAACTCCAATAAAACTTTCAGCAATGTTCTTCAATGGGATAGAAAAAGTAGTCTCAAAATTCATATGGAAGAACAGAAGGCCTCTGATATCCAAAAAATATTCTTTTTTTTTTTTATAAGGTGTGTATTTATTTATTTTTTTTTAAATATTTTATTTATTTATTTGAGAGCGACAGAGACAGAGAGAAAGACAGATAGAGGGAGAGAGAGAGAATGGGCGCGCCAGGGCTTCCAGCCTCTGCAAACGAACTCCAGACGCGTGCGCCCCCTTGTGCATCTGGCTAACGTGGGACCTGGGGAACCGAGCCTCGAACCGGGGTCCTTAGGCTTCACAGGCGAGCGCTTAACCGCTAAGCCATCTCTCCAGCCCCCAAAAAATATTCTTAATAGCAACAAAAATATCTGGAGGTATCTTCATACCTGATTTCAAGATATACTACAAAGCCATATTAACTAAAACAGCATGGTACTAGCACAAAAACAGGTATCAGATCAATGGAATAGAATAGAAGATCTATTTCTGAATTCAAGAAACTATAGTTACTTGATCTTTGACAAAGGGGCCAAAAATACACACTGGAGAAAAGACTGCATCTTCAACAAATGGTGCTGGAGAAATTAGATAACCACATGGAGAAGAATGAAATTAAATCCACTTCTCTCACCCTGCACAAAAGTCAACTCTAAATGGATTAAGAACCTTAATATATAAGACCTGAAGCTCTGAAACAATCAGAAGAAAAAGTAGGGAGAACACTCCACAATTTATAAGCACAGGGAAAGATTTCCTGAATAAGACCCCAGTAGCAAAGGAAATTAGACCAGCACTCAACCACTGGACCTTCATGAAACTAAAAAGCTACTGTACAGACAACCAAATCATCAGCAGTCAATAGACAACCCACAGAGCAAATGCTGGCAAGGCTGTGAGGAAAGAAGAATTCTTACCCATTACTGGTGAGAATGCAAACTGGTACAACCACTGTGGAAATCAGTATGAAGACTCCTGAAAAAGATGAAAATAGAGCTACCAATTGACCCAGCTGTTCCTTTATTGTGCTTCTACCCTAAAGACTCCACTCTTTACTGTTGGAGACCATTGTTATATCTCAGTGTTGCTGACAGCATAATTGTGCGAAAGTAAACATGTATGCCAATGCAAGTGGAGGAATGCAGCTGCTCCTGCTGCAAATTAGATAAAATAAGTTACATTTTCACAATGCCCCCATGCTCTGTTTACCTTAGCCAAATACTTTCCTAGCAAATAAACTGTTATCTTAAAGCTACATGCCATAAAAATCAACGAATTTCTCTCAAGACAGTTTGTACTATGTCAGTCATTATCTATAATGCATATATAAGCTATTTGTGATACATATATAAGCCTAAAAATGAAAACACTGTGGGCCAAGATTCAGTGCCTCTGATCCAAGTTGGGACAGAGAGCCCCTTGGCTCCCCCACTTCTGTATGTCTAATTGAATGTTGTGAGTTTCTTTGTCTATACACTGTGTCTCCTTTCTAGGACCTGAAGTGCTAGCCGTAGCCCTTTACTATAGAGGTACATGCTCAGCCATGTTTGTTGCTGCTCTTTTCACAATAGCTAGGAACTGGAATCAGCCCAGGTGTCCATCAGCTGACTAATGAGTAAGAAGATGTGGTACATATACACAATGGACTTCTACTCAGCAGTAAGGAAAAATAAAATAATGAAATTTGTAGGAAAATGGATGGAGTTGGAAAAAATCATTCTAAGTGAGATCATGCAGACACAAAAATCAAACACCACATGTTCTCTCTCACCTGTGGTCCTTAACAGGGATCAATTAGAGATGAGTACAAATGGTGGTCAGCACCAGGACTTGAGACATAAACCTAGAATGAGACCAGGAGAAAGAATAAAGGAGTTAACAGGTTGGAGAAAGACAAATTATCTAGGGTGGGAAGGAAGGGGTTAGAGGGTTGGGAGGGTGGGGAGGAAATTGCACACAAGTTAAGACAACAGGAATCAGTTCCATAGAAACCCTTATTTTGGAAATCATTGTACAAGATATAACCACCAATAAAGGGGGAGAGGGAGCAGGCTGGACAGAAGGGGGAAAAAGCTTAACCTTAAAACTGTGGACTCCAGACAGTGAGACAGGCACAGAATAGGGCAGTCACAGAGCATCAGGATATAATGCTAGAACCAAAAGGGAAAGTTGTGCAATAGTGGGTAACCAACTGTTCTCTGATTGGACATGAGGCCTGCTCAGTGGGAGAGAACTCATATCTGGTACTAGAAACCAACTTAGAATCCTATGGTCAGGAAACTTCCACTGCTCTCTGGAGAAGAAGAGTGGGCTTGCACACTAAAAAGTCTCTCAAGGGCTGGAGACATGGCTTAACAGTTAAGCGCTTGTCTGTGAGGCCTAAGGACCTCGATTCGAGGCTCAATTACTCAGGACCCATGTTAGCCAGATGCACAAGGGGGTTCATGCATCTGGAGTTCCTTTGCAGTGGCTGGAGGCGCTGGTGCACCCATTCTCTCTCTCTCTCCCTCCATCTCTCTCTCTCTCTCTCTCTCTCTCTCTCTGTTGCTCTCAAATAAATAAAATATTTTTTAAAAGTCTCTCAAATAATTTTGCGTAATTTCTCTAACCCAAGTTGCTCTCACTCTTGTTTGGAGAATCTATTTTATTTTACAGATGTCAGAGAAAACAGAGGAGAAGCAAGCTCTATTGATAAGACAAGATGATAGCCAACTATCCTCTACTAGATGTGCCACCTCTACCACATCTGCCAGGGTCCAGGAGACATTGCAGAGGAAGCTATGACATTAATACTGCTCTTACTGGTAGCCTGACAACCAGCACCACTGTGATGGTGACAAACATGGTGATCAATAAAAGCAGAAATACAGAGGCTTCAGAGAATTCAACATTAAATTGGACTGCCATGGTTCAGGGAACATTACAGAAAGCTTTTCAGAGTCACAGAGAGGGTAGAAATACCCTGAGGCATGGTTCCCATCCCCCCACTACCCCACAGGGACTGACGAGGCTTTCATGACCCTACAGTGAATACCATAACCCTACTTAGGAGGGTCCCAGGGAAATAAGAGCAGGGGTGAAGGGATAAAATAGTATAACCTGTAATAATATAGATAAGATTAAAAAAAAAAACAGTGAAAGAATTGAAAATAGGGGCTACAGAAATGGCTAAATGACCTCGGGAAAAAAAAAAAGGAAGGCCATACTTTGAACAGATTTCAAAAGTTCGTTGCTGCAGAAAATATAAGTTTGAGCCTAAGTAAAAGCTAATTAAGCTCATTTACTGACATAAAAAAATGTATTAATTGTGCAGGAAGTATGGCTCATCAGTTTAGGATTTTTTTTTTTTTTTGCAAAGCCTGATGGCCTGTGTTAATTTCTCTAGTAACACATGAAGCCAAATGTATAAAGTCATGCATGTGTTTGGAGTTTGTTAACAATAGCAGCTGGCTCTGGTTCACCCATACTCCTCCTCTCTGTGTCTGCCTTTTTCTTCCCATCTCTGCCTTAAATAAATAAAACAAAAATTAAAAATGTATTTATTAATTTGCTTACAATTACTTAAATAACAGTTATTTCAGAATTATATGTTTAGCAGCTGACAAGTATTATTGATACTTGTTATGAAACTTGAAAATAAATTGTTAATAAATTAAAAAAAAAAAGAAAGAAATAGCTAAATGATTAAGTGTGCTTCCTGTGAAAACATGAAAACCCGAGGGGCCCTGAGACTGCTCAAGTTTGAATTCCCAGAAATCCACATAAACAGCTGGGTCTGTCCACACACACTTATATCCCTAGGCCTGTGGGGAGTAGAGACTAGAAAATTGCTGGGGCTTGGAATTGGCAAGCTCCAGAATCTGTAAGAGACTCTGTTGCAAGGAAAAACAGGTGGGTGAGTGATGGAAGGGGGCCATTGATGTTCTTTGGTCTCTGCAGGAAAGCTCAATGGGAGCCATATCAGGGCATTCAGTGCATAACCACTCACACAACATACACACTCCCATATACCACCATATACACAATGACCCTTCTTTCCTTCCCAAACTACATATAAGCACAGACAGAGACTTCTGCACAAACTAAGAGTCCGTGGCTTCTGAAACTTATCCATGGATCCCAGCAGAAGAGAGCAAAACTGGTAATCCTGATTTTAATTTAACAATTAAACTTTAGAGGGCAGTTGTTTTTGTTGTAGTGCTAATGTGTCCTAGGGGAAGTGGCACGTGACACAGAAGTACTTTTAACATCTACCAGAAAAGTCCTTTCCCTACCAGCCAGGTCACTTGATCCCCAATCTGTGTGTCATACTTCCCACTACAATAAGAATTTCTTTAACCAGAGTGAATCCAACAACAAAAACTTATTTTCAAAAACAAACAGGCTATCTTATTCCAAAGACTGTAGGCACAACCTCCTTCCATTATACTGCACATACCAAGCTAGGCAGATCTATAGTTATTTAACAACTATGATTAAATTGTTGAACTATAATCAAGGATGTAATTTATAAACAAAATTACTGTATTTACATTCCCAGCACTGTACTGAAGGGAAAGTCAGAGAAAGAACCCTGTATTCCTGCTAGGGGAAAGGCTTCCCAGTCTGGGGCAATCAGCGACAATGGAGAGAATCACAGCTTGCTTCCTGCAGGGATGGGGCTTGCTTTTTCCGCTGGAGTGGTCACTTTAATCTCCTTCCCCATCCCCTCTTTTGGCATGTGGTATGTGGCATGTGGTGTGCATGTACGTGTACGTGTGTGTGCATATTTGCAAGTGTGTGGGCATCTCTCACTCTCTCTCTCTATGTATGTGAGCATGTGCTTATGGAGGCCAGAAGTTGACATTGGGTGTCTGTTTTGCTTGCTCTGCACCTTGTTCACTGGAACAAGGACTCTTATTTGAATCTAGAGCTAGTGGATCTATCCAGCTTGCCAGGGCTGGGGATCTGAACTTTCTCCTTTATGCTTGGGTCGCAAGTGCTCTTTACCCACTGAACCACCCCCCTAGCCCCATGTCCTGTCCCTCTTGCCAAGTCTGAAGTTTCTGTGAAGCAATAATGGGGTAAGAGCAAATCCTCCTAAGGCCTCTCCAGCTCTAAGGTCTGTGACCATTCTAAAGGACACCACCAGCAAAAGCCTAAGGCTGAATTGGTCCACAATGGAGTCTTTTGTCTACCAGTCTGGTCTGCTCTGAGCAGTGACTGCATTCCAGAGGATTAGAGAGGAAAGATTAAAGACTCCCAAGATGCTGAAAAGACTGAACTTGCTGTTGTGGTCAGTGGGAGTAACTGAAGACCCTGGAGGAAAGAGGTAATCATGTGATTAATCCCAGCTGCTGAGGACAGAGTGAGGTGTGGATACAAATCTGTAAACTGGCAATGTTGAACCTTTTTTGCTTGTCTCTCTGCCCAGATCTATTGTCTGCCCTGCTCTATATCAAGGGCCCTTGGAGTACTCTCTACCAAAGGAATGTTCTCTTGCTAAAGGGAGGCCCAGCAGGAGATCAGAGGTGGGGAGAAAATGAGATGGAGTAATTACTACTTCCCTCCTCTTCCTCCACCTTGCTGGGCTATGGTGCTGGCTGCATTCTTCTGTCTAAAGATAACCTTATTCCCTACAGTTAGTTTCCTGCAGTTAGTGTTTGGCCATCACCTCTCCAGGTTTAGCTTCCTGACATGGTCACTCCTTGGAGTCTTCATTTGGTGTTGCCAGGAAGACAGTACAGGATGCCTTATTAAGTTTGCATTTCAGATAATAGTGAATAAGTTTTTAGTATAAACCTGTTCCAAATATTGTCTTTTAAAAAATTATTCATTGTCTATATGAAATACAAATCTAACTTGCCACTCCGTGTGTATCCATTTTTCTTTGCCAATCAGATAACCTTAATCAGTCCCTCCATTAAACCCTTTCAGTGGAGCCCTTTGACAGGTCTTCCATTTCATGCCATTTCCAACTCAGACTTCATAGTGAAATTTCTAATTCCCACTGGGTTCTCATTGTTATATAGGAAGCTGAGTACTGACCAGTCCCAGGTGCACAGGTCTGCTAGCATGTACCCCTCTCCAGTGCATAATGCCCAGAGGCATCTAGCAGAGATCCACGTGCAAATTAGGAGATACTGGTGGGCTCTCTGCACATGTTGCATTGTGCCTGAGAATCAATAAATCTGTCATGACCTACCTAATGAGCCTCAATGAGGATGGAGACCATAAACACCAAAGCATTCCCACTAGAAGCAGCACAGGGCTTTGCCAGAGGGCAGCATTACATGGACTCTGGGCCCTGACTCTCTCTGGCTAGTGGCTCTGAGCTTAAGTTTCTGTACCAATAACTTGGACCTAGACTTACTACTTCTTCTGGTTCTTGGGAGGAATAGAGATAATCTGTGTAAACATTTGGCACATAGAAGACATTCCCCAAACAATGATGATTGTAATTGCAATGTTGTAGTCTGTCTCCCCTGTGAGGCTGAGCTCCTCAGGGTGAGGTTGGCAGAAGTCTTTTCCACTTCTGTCTTCTTGGTGTCTGTCCCTCTGGTTGGGCCAGGGCACTATTCTGAAATCTCAGTGGAGTGGAGCTAAACAGAGTTGACCATTTGACATGGGTCTCTATGAGCTGAGCTTCTCAAAGGGAAGAGCTCATTGTCAGAAGACAGATTCAAACTTTCAAAGGCCCTGTGGGGGCCCCAGAGCATAAGTGCACATTTCCAAAGACTTAGCATGATTGTCTTGATTCTATTTTTAGCCATCCCTTCAGCATCTTCTATGCAGGTGGCCAACCCTCGGTGGAGGCTTTAGTGTAAGAGTCATTGTTGTGTGGTCTGGCACGAGAGGCAGAGTAGGACAGGGAACTCCTGGGGCAGGGGCTTCCCTCCAGATGGCATTCAGGCCTACACATAGCCATCCACACCTTCAGCTTCTTAGAAGTTCTGGAATTGCCCCTCCAATCATCAGCTCTGGGATGCCTTGGCCTGCAGCCCAGGAGTTTTGTGATACATTGCAGAAGGACTGGCGGTGAAATGACTCATTTAGGAAGCTCCAAAGTGCGGCTTAGGCACCCCTACTCCCAGGTGACAAGGGGCTTCTGAGGACCCCATGCCTGCCACCAAGGCTAGCTAATTCCTGCTTTGGTATAGGGCTGGGTATGGCCCCTTTCCCAGGCCACCCAGCCAGTTCTCCTCTGGACTTTGCAAATAAACACACCAGCACCTGGACACACAGTGACCAGAGCCTCTCCTGTCCTCACAGCTCCAGGACACCCCGTATTCTCACCTCACTGAAGTCAAAGACTTAGAGGCAGGTCAGAGTAAACCAGGGAAGCCCAGGAGGATCAGAACTGCCCAGAGATTCAAGAGCCCATCCAGCCCTCAATCATGGAGATGCAAAGCTTCCTGGAGGCCAGCCGGAGGATGGATGGAATGGTATGCGAGACCAAGCTGTCTGAAGAATCCATTTGCTGCTGCTATTTAAAAATAAGAATATTGTCTAGAGGACTAATTTAAACTCATGTGCAGGATGATTTCCTGAACGGACTAGAGGCACTTTGCTTTTGTTTCTGCTCAATGGTAAGCAGCTTGCTAGGGAAAACAGATCAACCCCACACAAAAATTTAAAAGCCCCTTTGTACTTTTGAAATGTATGTATGTATGTGTGTATGTGTGTATATATGTGTGTATGTATGTATGTATGTATGTATGTACGTATGTACGTATGTGGATGGATGGATGGATGGATGGATGGATGTATTGGGCATGCCAGGGTCTCTTGTCACTTCAAATGAACTTCAGACACATGTGGCACATAATGTCCTGCTTTATGTGGATGTCAGGAAGTTGAATCTGGGCAAGCAGACTTCGCAAGCAAGTGCCTGTAACTGCTGAGCCATTTATCTTAAAAACTCTTTTTGTTGTATGTTTGAGTTGAATAGATTAATGTGAGACTGGTAAACTGAGAAAGTTTTTCAATAAAGCATTTCAAGGTCATAGATTGACTTATTTCGTCCACTGCTTATTAGAATTTTAAACTCGAGTCTCTTTCAGGATGACTTTTTAATTTTTTTTTTTTTTTTTTTTTTGAGGTAGGGTCTCACACTAGCTCAGGCTGACCTGAAATTCACTATGTAGTCTCAGGGTAGCTTTGAACTCATAGCGATCTTCCTACCTCTGCCTCCCAAGTGCCTTACTCACTGGTCAGTACAAGTGTAATGAAAGAATAAGGGAGTAGGTGAGTGAGTGATAAGTTTCCACTTTGTAGATGAGACAACTAAACCACGTTTGGATCTGCAGGTTGACATTTTCTAGATGTTTACTGAATATGTATTACAAAACAGCCCTCAAGTTGAATCTGTCAAGAGCAAGTCAAAAAATTCACTCAAACACTTTCACTTGACGTTCCTGAAAACCAGTAGGAAGCAGACATGGAGGACAGTCAATGTTTGGGGAACTTGTCCCCCTCATAGGCCTCTGCTTTGCAGAGTGAACTAAGTGAAAGGAGCTGTCCAGCTAGGTAAACTACATTGCCATGAATCTGTCATACACTTTGCCATTATATCATGCTAGGACCCAACTAGAGTTCTTACTGGAGGCTGGCACCATGCGCTTGGATTTCCTGAAGTTATTTTTTCCTTACAACTTACCTATATATGTATTCTAAGATATAATCTTTCAATAGATTGATTGATGCCCACCCACACTGGGGAGGGATATCTGCATTACCCATTCCACCAATTTCAGTGCTAAACTCTGCTAGAAAAGTCCTCAGACATATCCAGAAATAATGATGAGTCATCTCTCCGGGCCTTCCGGTCAAGGTGACATGTCAAATTAATCATCACAATAGGAATGGGATGATTTGGAAATGAGTAGGTATACAGGATAGAGGGCAGATAACAGGTCTTTCTCCTTATTTCAAAGCCTGACTGATTAGGCACCTTCCGAGAAGCTGGTAACAAAAGTAGGACACTTCATGTTTTTTGCTTTTTTTTTCTGTAGATGTCTGAACTTTTGTACCCAAGGAAATCCTGCTCCAGCTAGTTAAGAATGAGCTTCAGGTGTAGGCTTGTATGTTAGACAGAATTCTCTCTAGGAACAGATGCTATAGAATGCATGGATATATTATAGAAGTGAATTATTGGATTGTCTTCCATGACAGGGGCTGGGTCATCCAACAATGGCTATGTATATGCTGGAGAGGCACACAGAGAACCATATATCTGACCAGTCCAAGAGGCTGGACACCTGAGAAATCCCAATCCTGTACTAAAGACCTGGAAGTTCCCTGCAGAGCTGCTGGTATTGAGTCCATACTGAAAGGCCAGAGAAGCTGCAGAGGCTGGAGGCCCTGGTGCTCCCATTCTCTTCATCTGTTTCTACTCTATCTCTCTCTGCTTGCAAATAAATTGAAAAAATATTTTAAAAACAGAATAAAGCCAGACATAATGGTACATGCCTTTAATCCCAGCATTTGGGAGGTGGAGATAGAAGGATAACCATGAGTCTGAGGCCAGTTTAGGACTACAGAATAAGTGCCAGGTAATCCTGGACTAGAGTGAGACCTTATGTTGAAAAAAGAGCTTCACAAAGCACACCTTTGGGAGTATCTTTGATGGAATGTCTGAATTAGAACGTGAAGGCCTAACACAGTGAATGGTTTAATCTTTATGGATTCATAGTAAGATGGCTTCACTGGGAATTGGCAAAGCTAGGAGATAGGGCTTAGATGGAGGAAGTGACTAATGTACTTGGGGGCCATATTTTATTCTTTCTCCTTCCTGTCATCCCTTTCCTCTGCTTCCTGTTACTATACTGTGAACTTCTCTGTTCTGCAATGTCCTCCCACCATGCTGGATGGACACCCCTGAAACTGTAAGCCAAAACAAATCATCCTCTCATTAGGTTGCTTTCAAGTATTTTGGTGGGCTGGAGAGATGGCTTAGCGGTTAAGCACTTGCCTGTGAAGCCTAAGGACTCCAGTTGGAGGCTCAATTCGCCAGGACCCACATTAGCCAGATGCACAAGGGGGCTCACACGTCTGGAGTTCGTTTGCAGTAGCTGGAGGCCCTGGTGCACCCACTTTCTCTCTCTCCCTCTTTCTCTCTCTGTCTGTTGCTCTCAAATAAGTAAATAAAAATACCAAAAAAAAGTATTTTGGTGATTGTGACACAGAAGTATATAACACAAGAGTGGATCCATGATTTATTAAGATGAAGAAATGTCACATTCTCAGAGTCATTAAAGCATGTGTTCAAAGCAGTTGCTGGTCTTCTGTTCTAACACTCTTGAATAAATAGTACTCACAAGACATGCAAAAGTATAAAAGATTAGAGGAGAATTTTCTCCCAAGCATACACATTGGTTCTATTTTCCAAGTCTTTAGTTTTTTGTGCTTGGGTTACATGATGGAGGAATATTGAAATCTCCCATTGTGGTGGATGTTGTAATTTCTATTAGTCTCTTGTCTTTGCTATGTATATATTGAGACTATAAAGATAGATTTTATCCAGCTGAATTGAATCTTTGCTTTTATATTGTGATCTTCTTTAACTCTAGGAATGTTTTCAAAATCTATTTTATCTGAGGTCAAATTATTTGATTGTTATTTGCCTAGTCTATATTTTATTTTTTGATTTTCAATTTTTTATACTGTTCTGGATGTGTCTTATGTAACCAGCACATAACTGAGTTTTTAGAAAAATCTAAGCCAATAATATTGATTTCCTAATAGGAAAATTAAGAAAACTAATTTTTTAAAAAAATTTTCAAGGCAAGCCCAACAGAATGGCCTTTTTTAAAAAACAAAAATTATTTTTGCTGGGTGTGGTGGCCCATGTCTTTAATCCCAGCGCTCGGGAGGTAGAGGTAGGAGGATCACTGTGAGTTTGAGGCCACCCTGAGAATACAGAGTGAATTCCATGTTAGCCTGGACTAGAGTGAAACCCTATCTCAAACCCACCCCAAATATTTTATTCTTTTTTATTTATTTGAGAGAGGGAAAGATGGAGGAGGGGTAAAGATGGAGAGAGAGAGAGGGAAAGATGAAGAGAGAGAGAGAGAGAGAGAATGGGCATGCTAGGGCTTCCAGCCACTGCAAACGAACTCCAGATACATGTGCCACCTTGTGCTTCTGGCTTATGTGGGTCCTGGGGAATTGAACCAAGATCCTTTAGCTTTGCAGGCACGCACCTTAACCACTAAGCCATCTCTCCAGGCCCCTTTCTGTTTTTTTTTCTTTTTTTTGAGGCAGGGTCTCACCTCTAGTCAAGATTGACCTGGAACTTACTCTGCAGCTCCAGGCTGGCCTCAAATTCACAACAGTCCTCCTACTTCTGCCTTGTGAGTGCTGGGACTAAAGGCATGCACCGTCATGTCTGGCTCAAGAAAAATTGAATTTATTAGGATTTTAATAAATTTAGATTTGCTTTTTCCTTTTTATTTATTTTTACTTTTTACAAGGAGAGAGAGAAAAAGAGAGAGAAGGAATGGGCATGCCATGGCATCCTGCCACTGCAAATGAACTCCAAACAAATTGGCACTTTGTTTATGTGATTTTATATGTATACTGGGGAATCAAACCCAGGTTATAAGGCTTTGCAAGTAAGTGCCTTTAGCCACTAAGCCACACCTCTAGGCTACTTTTTTCTTTTTTAAATTATAAGTTTAGTCATCTTGTTTTGTGATATCTGCCCAATTCTTCTGTTTTTATTTTGCTTTCTCATTTTATGTGTGATGGCTTCTTTATATCTATTTTAGAGATTGGAATGAAAATTCCAAAGTAGGAATTGGAGTGAAGGGACATTGGACATAATGATTACCAAGAAGAAAAGAAGAGAGGCTGGGGAGAAGTAGTTTAAGGTGCTTATTCTCAAAGCCTGCTGGCCTGGGATTCAATTTCCCAGCACCCATGCAAAGCCAGAGGCAGACAGCAAGGGTTTAGTGGGCACCAACTTTGTGTAAATAGAGATCTGAGTCACAGTTTCAAATGAAGTTACTGCCTGCCTAGAGCATCCATGCTAAGGGAAAGAAAGACAATTACTAGATAAGGCTGATTTCTGTGTAAGATTAAGTTCAATAAGTAAATTAAAGAGGGTGATACTATTGAAAGGCCAGACTGGGCCCAGGTGAGGAAGCTACTATAGGGGATGGTAAAAGATGGTTTGTCTGAGGTGAGATTTTTGGGCTAAGGAGGAACTATTGGGAAGAATCAGGAGAAAGAGGTGAAGATGATCCAGGCCCACCCCATGCAATAGGCTGAAAGCCACAGTAATGCCAGCAGAGTGGAAGCAGGACAGCTGAAAGGGAAGGAGTGAGGTGGAGGACTGAACCAGCAGAATGCGGAACAGAGTGGGCAGGGTCAGGAGGCCATGGAAAGGTGTTTACAATTTGAATAAGGGGTACATCATGATCTGATCTCACAAAGCATTACCACTGTGTGAGGTGAACAACAGATTCCAGATTGCTTAGATCTTGCTCAGTTTTAACATTAAGTCCTGTGTCCCATGAGACATGTGGGACAACTGGTCACCCTGAATGTATAATAGGTATAAATAGTGATTGTTGTGGTTTGAATGAAATGTTTTCCAGTGTCTTATGTTTTGAATACTTGGTTCCCAGTTGGTGACAATTTGGGAAAGCTGTGGGTGTCTTTTGGGAAGTGGAGACTTGCTAAAGGAGGTATGTTGCTAGGTGTGGGCTTTGGGGTAATTTAGCCAGCTTCAAGTCCAGTAGTAAGACTGTTTCCTCTCTGCTGATGTGGGGATGTGACCCAGAGTTTCTGTTTGTGCTGTTCTTTCCCTGCCATGATGAAACTTCCCCTTGCAACTGTAAGTTAAAATAAACTCTTTCCTGGTTAAGTGTTTTGTCCCAGCAATAAGAAGATAACTGCTACAGTGGTTCACTTTTACATCTCTAGGAAACATCATCTTACAACTGGTATCTCAGTCTAATTCTGCCTTAGGCACCTTCTGACCTTGAAGGCTATTATTGAGATTTTGTTAATTTTACATCCATCCCTGTGACAAAATACCTGACATAAATAATTTGAATGAAGGAATTACTTATTTTGGTTCATAATTTCATAAGTGTATCAGACAGATTCAGGTTCACTGAGATAAACTTCCAGATCAGGCACAGTTATGGAGGAAGAGATTTATTGAAGCTTACAGATCCAGGGGAAGTTCCATAATGGCAGAAGAAGCTGGCCTGCCTTCACAGGCCAAACACAGAGAGAGAAGTATAAGCCTAAAGGTCAAAAGCCACACAGCACACTTCAGGAACTCCAGCTAGGCACACTTTGCATATCTTTAGATTGAAATCTGAAACCCACCACCACAACTTAAGATCCACCCAGTGACATTGCCTCCAGCCAGGTAGCCAGCAGATGCAAACTACAAACAAACAACTAAATATATTGGGGGCCATCTATTCAAACCACTACAATAGTTCTTAGTCCATAGTCCTTGGGTCTGTGGTAAGACAAAGCACCATAGTTGGTAAGACCATGTGGTATAAGCTAGACACCTTAAGGCAGACAGGCAGCAGAGGGAGAGGAAGGTCTGGTGCCTAGGTCTAATCCTCTATGGCACATCTTTAGTGATTTACCTTCTCCAGCTAGGTCCCATCTCCTACATCCTCCACCACCTCTCAAAATAGCACCACCCCCTAGGTACCAAGAATTAAGTACATGAGCCTGTGAGGGAAACTTTATAATCAAACCATAACAGCGACTCCTCTTCCCTTCAGGATCACAAGGGAATCATTACTTGGCACTCATAAACAAGGTGAGTTACTACTTGTTGGTATGTTTATACCAGGTGTCCTGACTGATAAAGACTAGCATTATTCTATGACTGCCTTGGCTACAAGCAGAGTCTTCCCCTTTCTTGGCTCTCCAGCATGCTCCCTGATCTGGGTACCTCAAAGGTTTATTTCCTAAGCCTGGGCCAGGTTCCTCAGTGCTTTCAGGAGTCAGAATATTCTCTTTCCTCAGGCTGGGACAGTCTCAGCTTGACCCTGCTGCTGTATCTAGGCTCACATTCTATCTTCTCCTTGCATCCTCCAGGTCACCTAGCAAAAAGCCATCTCTGATTTGGGCTTCTGTAAGTGCACAGACATCATAATGGCAGTTTTATAGCCTGCCTGTAATTCCAGAAATGGAGGACGAGAAGTTCAAGTTTATCAACAAGTTCAAGGCCAGCCTGATGGTGGTTCATGCCTTTAATCTGAGGTTAGGTAGGAGGATCACTGTGAGTTAAAGGCCAGCCTTGAGTGAAACCCTGCCTCAAACAAATAAACAGGAACAAAAGAAGATAAGGGAAGGGAAGAAGGAAGCTAACTTGTGGGGTACTGCAGCTTATCCTCATGATGGACAGCGGGAGGAAAGGGATGCTCTGTGTAGGCATGTCTGCACTCTGGGGTCAGGATATGGGATTTATAGGAGGAGTTGTAGGAATGTGAATCCAGGACCAGGACCAGCTTCTTTCAGTGTTTTGAGTAACAACCTAAACATCTTTATCAGTGTCTGGGATGTTCAAGGTCCTGGCTTGGCTCAAGCCTGCTGGGAAAGCCTGCAGCTGGCTGGCTGCAGAGCAATCAGGCACTGTGATTTTTCAATCATGGCAGAAAAAAAGAGGGACAACTGGCAGACCTGGCACTCTATTCCAAGAGAGACACTGACATAAATGCCACACTGTCAGTTTCCTGTCTTTTAAAGTCAAGGGCCCTCAGTGGCTTTTATCTTTTAGAATGAGCTTTATTGCAACATCATGTGAGAGAAGGTACGAACTGTGCTTTCTCCACACTACACAAACACACACTTAAGCTTCTGAAAAGAGGACAGGAAATAAAAAGAATTTAGTTTTAGGTTACTTTTTTTTAAAGGCTACTACATTTTTAAAGATACCCATGAGACAGATTCCTTTATTAACCTTTTCTTTGATATTAAGCAGGAGTCAGCAGTTGAATCTTTACAGGATCCTAAATCATGACATACTAATTTTCTGGGAGGAGGGAAAGGAAAACAATGAACTGAAGAATTTTCTTACCCTCCAAATAAGAAACTCCTACTAAGTAAACAAAAATCTAAAGACCACCTTCAGAATATGCCATGGATCAAGAGAGTTAGAAGGTGTTTGTCTTGGATTTTCAATTCTGTAAAAGGTCACCAAACCATGGTGATGGACAGGTGCTAGGACTAGATTAAGAAAGAGGGAAAGATCCAGGCTGGAGCTTGGGGGAAAGTCCGGGGGGAGGGGGAAATAAGAGAGGGAGGGAAAGTGGTAGAGCCTGGGAAAGAGGACTGAGAGTTGGAAGTATTTGGTATTACACAGTGAATGTCAGCATGCTCTTAACCACTGCCATCTGTGGAGCCTGAATTGCAACACTTGGTGCTTTTCTTTCTCTTTTCTTTTTTCCTTCAAATGAAAGTTCTATTACTGGGTAACCAGAATCTTAAAGAGCTGGAAGGCAGCTGAGGTTCACTTGTCTCTCCCCACCTCACACCACCATTGCAGGAATTTCCTTCCTTGGAGGAATAGGTCTCTGTACATAGTTCTGCAATCCTAGAAGGTCAGGGCCAAGACTAGTCTCTAATCACAAAGAAGGTTCCATGGGGAAGGTTCAGGGCCTGGGGACATATGCCATTGTCCCTGTCCTCTGCCAAGAAGCACACAGCCTGGACTTTACGACAAAGTAAAAGGGGCTGCATGGCTCAGCCTCACTGTGTCTTCCAACCCCTTCTCTCTCCCTCATACAAGCTCCAGCCTTGTTTTCTCTGGACCCTGGCATAAGTCATCAAGCGCTCAACAAAGGGCTAGATTTCACACTTGGCTCTTGCCCATGTTACTTCAGAGTACATCTTTGGCTGCCATCCCTGCTTATCCAGTCATCACTGTCTTTGTTCCAAATGGCTGTCCCCATCCTGCAGCTATTGAGTGCAAAGGCTGAGACCTATTGCTGAGAGGTGGAGCTGGGATGTCAAGCAAGTCTACTTCCGCAATGCCTACTGCTGGCATCTCAGTTCTCTTTTTACTAAGCAACTTCTTCCTTCCCTGTTGCAATTTACTACAACCATAATAAATACATAATTACTTTCTAAGAAATAGGCTACAGTGGTAATATATTTTCCATGTTGTTTTATATGTAACATTTTTCGCTCAATATGTCTTGGAGACAGATTCATCTTATTACATATAATATAAGGCTATCTTTCTTTTTCTTTACTTTTTTCTTTTTAAAGAAAAGTGTCTGAAGCCGGGCGTGGTGGCACATGCCTTTAATCCCAGCACTTGGGAGGCAGAGGTCAGAGGATCGCCATGAGTTAGAGGCCACCCTGAGACTACATAGTGAGTTCCAGGTCAGCCTGGGCTAGAGTGAGACCCTACCTCGAAAAAAAAATTTTTTTTTTAATTTATTTATGAGAGAGAGGGAAAGAGATTGGGCATGTCAGGGCCTCTAGCCAATGCAAATGAACCCCAGATACATGCTTCATCTTGTGCATCTGGTTTATTGGGGTCCGGGAGAATCAAACCTAAGTTCTTAGGTTTTGCAGGCAAATGCCTCAACTGCTAAGCCATCTCTCCACCACTACCATTTTTTTTTTAAATGGCTGCCTAGTATTCCATTCATACCTGTGATGGTTAATTTTACACCAACTCCCTGGATCTCAGGCTGCCCAGATACTTTTATTTGGTCAAGCATTATTCTAGGTGTTTCTATGCAGGTATTTTTTGGATGAGATACACAAGTTGCTAAAACTTTTTTTTTTCCAAGGTAGAGTCTCACTCTAGCCCAGGCTGACTTGGAATTCACTCTAGTCTCAGGGTGGCTTTGAACTCACGGCAATCCTACCTCTGCCTCCCGAGTGCTGAGATTAAAGGTGTGTGCCACCACACCAGGCTTAAGTTGCTAAACTTGAAGTAACTAGATTGTTTTACATAACATGTAAGCACCTCATTCAATAACATGAAGGCTAGAATAGAACAGAAATACAGAATTCTGCCAGCTGTTGACATGCAGACTTGAAAGAAGCACTGGCAGCTTCATGGCTCTGCAGCCTGCATACCCTTATCTTTGAACTGCTGTGTTCCTTAGGCTACAGCCTTGTCAAACCACACTTACATGAGAGAAGTCTTTTATAACACATACATACATGTGCAAATGTATGTGTATGTATGTGTACATAAAGCACTGTACCATAACCTATTTGATCCAGACTTCATTAGTAGACACTTGAGGGTTTTAATCTTTTTCTATTTCAGATAGTGCTGTAATGAGTAGCTTTCCAAACATGTCATGTTATCCGTGTTCTAACCATATAGTATTTTGCTTCAGTAAAAAGGGATCAGAAAACTATCTCCCCAAGCCATAGCCAGGAGCTGCTTTTTCATCGCTGTGAACAAAATAAGAGTTCATTTTCTGCTTACCGTCTCAAGAGAACATTTCATGATGGAGGAGCATGGTGGCAGGAGCATGAAGCAACCTGTCACACTATAGTACATTAAAAAAAAAAAATCATAGACATCTGGTTAAGATGGCAGCATAGGAACCACACCAAAGTAGCCTAGGGAAGGAAAAGCAAAATAATAATAATAACATACAAAATAAAGATAACAAAAGTGAAGTTGTATAAGAAAGTATCAGCCCCAGCAGAGAAATAGGAGTGATCCTGAGCATCTAGAGACCATAGAAGCAGGCAGAAGTGGCTCCAGCAGTGGCAGTATAAGGTCCACAGAGCTGTGGTCTCCAGCCTCTGCCTGAGCTGTAGGAATGGCCAAGTGAGGGGATTTTCCACTCATACCAGTCTCTATGAAAACTCAGGAAACCTGAAAGGGAGAACAGCAGGGACTAGTCAAGTGGCTAGTGAGGAAGAGGATCACGAGGACTAGTGAGAGAACTTCAACCAACATCCACAGCCTCCCCTCCTTGTACCACCAGTTCAAATGCCAGGAAGCACCAGAGACCTGGGGAAGGGAACTCACACAGTTCCAGGCACAGGTGATCAGAGCAGTGACCCACTGACCCAGCCAGCCTACCTGAGCCCACAGTGCAGCAAAGAGGGATCCAAGCAGGTGTGCAGTATAGCTGAGACCAAAGCCATCCCAAAAGGTAACTAGGTTTAAACCAAGTCAATACCTGCTAAAAAAAAAAAAAAAAAAAAAAAAAAAAAAAAAAAAACCTTGCAGATAGGCTTGCATTGGAACTACTAATTGCACCACTTTCCATATCATAGTAAATTATGTGTTAAATCTGATGTATGGTTGGACTTGCCATTCTTAAATAAGCTATATTGTTGGGCTGCCGTTTGTTGCTTCCTGATTTATAGTACTTTTGTCTCCTCTTCTGTTGTTCATTGGGGCAGGGTCTTACTTGGTCACAAGGTGACCTTGGAACCCTCTACAGACCAAAATCTCAGCCTCCCAGTTGACAGGATTAATGGTGTGGGGCAACACACATCTTTAGGGACTTTGACTTTGTTAGAGGACCTGTTTGTTTTAATACCTACTCTGCCATAAATGCTCTGTGCTGGTTTTCAATGAATGTGTATATTGTTCAGTTAAATTTTAGAATTTGCTTATATTTTGTTCTACCCAGACTACTCGAATACTCACATAGCAGGCAAACCAAACACCTAGGGTCACTTTTGTGGTTACTCTGAGAGTCTTTTAAGAGTCACCCCTAGCACCTTAAGCTCCTATCTTGGGGAAAAAAAAAAAAAAATATATATATATATATATATATCATATGGATTGATACATGTAAGAATAGTGCATATAATCAGAAAACACAAGCATCAAATTAAGCCAAGATGCAAAAATATCTACATTGTAATTCGAGATACACAAAAAAATCAAGGCAATATAATTCCACCAAAAATTATAAATCCATCAGAAATGACCTCTGGTGAGACTGATTTAGAGGAAATGCCTGAGAAAAATTTCAAAAGAATGATTATAATATGCTCAAAGAAATCAAAGAGAAAATCAAAGTACTCAAAAAAGACACAGGAAATCAATTTAATGAAATAAGGATGTCAATACAAGAATAAGGAAATAGAAAATAATAAAGAAAAAACAGTCAGAAATACTAGTAATGAAAAACAGAGTAAGTCAAATAAAAAATTCTGTAGAAAATATCACCAGTAGAATGGATGAAGGAGAGGACAGAATATCTAAACTAGAAGACCAGGTGGCAGATCTAATACAGTCCAACAAAGAGAAAGACAAGCTAACAGGAAGGCATGAATGGGAATTTCAAGAAATTCAGGACACTATGAAAGGAGAAAACATAAGAAGTCAGGGTATAGAAGAAGGAGAAGAATTTCAATCCAAAGGCATAGTAGGCATTTTCAACAAAATCATAGAAGAAAAATTTTTCCAAAATTGGAAAAGAAATGCCAATTCAGACACAGGAAGCTTTTAGAACACCAAACAGACAAAACCTGGAAAGAACCTCTCCTTGCCATGTTATAATTAAACTACCAAACATACAAACCAAAGAAAATGCATTGAAAACAGGGAGAAAAAGCAAGTCACTTCTAAAGTCAAGCTCATCAGGATAACATCAGATTACTCAACACAAACTTTAAAAGGCAGAAGGTCTTGGAATAATGTATTCCAAGTTCTGAAAGACAATTATCAACTAAGAATACTTTACCCAGCAAAGCTATCCATCCAAATTGGTGGAGAAATAAGGGCATTCCACAACAAAAACAGGTTAAAGAAATATATGACAAAATATAATATAATGATAATATAAGCCAGCTCTATATAAAATACTTGAAGAGATCCTCCATGCTGAAGAGAAAGGAAAGCACACATATGAGGAAACAGGGAAAAATAAATCATACTTGAAAAGCACTTAATACATGAGAGTAAAGGGAAAAAAGGAAGAACTACAAAACAAGAAGAATGGTGAGTACAAATACATACCTTTCAATAATAACTCTTAATATCAATGGCCTCAATGTGCCAACCAAAAGACATAGGCTTGCAGATTGAATTAAAAGGCAGAATTGGGCTGGAGAGATGGCTTAGCGGTTAAGCGCTTGCCTGTGAAGCCTAAGGACCCCGGTTCGAGGCTCGGTTCCCCAGGTCCCACGTTAGCCAGATGCACAAGGGGGCGCACGCGTCTGGAGTTCGTTTGCAGAGGCTGGAAGCCCTAGCGCGCCCATTCTCTCTCTCTCCCTCTATCTGTCTTTCTCTCTGTGTCTGTCGTTCTCAAATAAATAAATTTAAAAAAAAAAAAAGGCAGAATAATTCTGTTTGTTACCTACAAGAAACTCATCTCTCCATAAAAGACAGACACTATCTTAGGGTGTATGGATGGAAAACAGTATTCTAAGCAAATGGGCCTACGAAACAAGCAGGGGTTGTTATCCAATATCTGACAGGATGGACTCAAATAAACATTAGGGAAGAAAGATAAAGAAGGTCATTTTATATTGATTAAAGGGAAAAGTCAACAGGAAGACAGTACAATTCTAAACATATATGCACCTAACATGGGTGCTCCCATTTTCATGAAACAAACACTATTTGACTTAAGGTCACAGATAACCCCAAGCACAATTATAGTGGGTGACTTCAATACCCCACTCTCATCTATTGACAGATCATCTGGGAAAAAAAGTAAACAGAGACATCTGGATTAAATGATGTCATAGAACAAATGGACCTAACATATATCTATAGAACATTCCACCTACATGCTACAGAATACACATTTTTCTCAGCAGCACATGGAACATTTTCTAAAATAGACCATATATTAGGACACAAAGCAAATCTTAACAAATACATGAAAGTTGAAATAATTGCTTGTACTCTAGTTGATCACAATAGGATTAACCTACAAAACAGCAACAAGAAAAACTACAGAGCATACACAAAATAATGGAGACTAAATAACACACTACTGAATGATGAATGGGTCATAGAATTCATAGAATCAGCTGATAATGGGAACACAACATACTAAAACTATTGGGACACAATGAAGGCAGTCCTATGAGGAAAATTTATAGCTTTAAGTACCTATATTAAGAAATTAGAAAGATCACAAATAAACAACTTAATTCTTGACCTTAAGGCCTTGGAAAAAGAAGAACAAGGCAAATCAAAAATCAGTAGATAGGAAGAAATAATAAAGATTAGGGCAGAAATTAATAAAATAGAAACAAAAAAAAAAATCCCAAAGAATCATGAAACAAAGAGTTGGTTCTTTGAAAAGGCAAACAAGATTGATAAACCCTTAGCAAATCTGACCAAAACAAAGAAAGAAGAGACACAAATTAATAAAATTAGAGATGAAAAAGGCACCATTACAACAGATGCAAAAGAAATTCAGAAAATTATAATGACATACTTTAAGAACATATACTCTACTAAGTTAGAAAATCTGAAAGAAATGGATAATTTCCTAGGTTTACATGATATACCAAAATTAAATTAAGATGTGATAAACCATTTAAATAGATCTATGACAAGTACAGAGATCCAGGCAGTTATATATAAAAAAAAAATCTCCCAACTAAAATAGTCCAGGCCCAAATGGAGTCACTGGTGAATTTCATCAGACCTTCATGGCAGAATTAACACTGACGCTTCTCCATAAAATAGAAAAGGAAGGGATAATACCAAACTCCTTTTATGAAGCCAGAATTATCTTGATACCAAAACTAGACAAAGACAGGACAAAAAAAAAGTACAGACCAATCTCCCTTATGAACATAGATGCAAAAATTCTCAACAAAATATTGGCAAACAGAATACAAGAATATATCAGAATGATCTATTGACCCTGACCAAGTAAGCTTTATCCCAGAGATGCAGGGATAGTTCAACATATGCAAAATGATAATTGCAAGACACCATGTAAATGTACTGAAGGACAAAAAAAAAAATCACATGATCATCTCAGTATATGCAGTAAAGGCATTCAACAAATTCCAACATCCTTTCATGGTAAAAGTCCTACAGAAACTGGGAATAAAAGGAACATATCTCAACATAATAAAGGCTATTTATGATAAACCTACAGCCAACATAATACTAAATGGGGAAAACTTGAACCTTTTCCACTAAATTCAGGAATAAAACAAGATGTCCACTTTCCTCACCTATTTTTTTTTTTTTTTTTTTTTTTGGTTTTTTGAGGTAAGGTCTCACTCTAGCTCAGTCTGACCTGGAAGTCACTGTAGAGTCTCAGGGTGGCCTCGAACTCATGGTGATCCTCCTACCTCTGCCTCTCAAGTGCTGGGATTAAAGGCGTGCACCACCACGCCTGGCCTACTTTTTTGGGGGGGGCACTTTCCTCACTTTTATTTAATATAGTACTGGAAGTCTTAGCTATAGCAATAAGGCAAGAGACACTCATAAAAGGGATAAAAATTGGAAAGAAAGAGGTCAAATTATCATTATTTGCAGATATGATTGTATACATATAGGATCCTAAAGACTCTACCAGCAAATGTTTAGTTACATTTTAGCAACATAGCATGATATAAAATAAACACACAGAATTTAGTAGTTTTCCTACATACTAACAACAAACATGCAGAAGATGAAATCAGGATATCTCTCCCATTCACAATTGCCTCAAAATAAATAAATAAATAAGTAAATAAAGTACCTTGGAATAAACCTAACCAAGGAAGTGAAGATCTCTAAAATGAGAACTCTAAAGCACTCAAACTAGAAGTTGCAGAAGTCACTAGGAAATGGAAAGACATCCCATGTTCTTGGATTGGAAGAATCAATACTGTGAAAATGTCAATCAACCAAGATCAATCTACACATTTAATGCAATCCCCATCAAAATTCCAATGGCATTCTTCATGGAAATAGAAAAAACAATTCTAAAATTCATTTGGAAACACAGAAAATCTCGAATAGCCAAAACAATTTTGAGCAACAAAAATAAGGCTGGTAAGCCAGGTGTGGAGGCACATGCATTTAATCCCAGCACTTGGGAGGCAGAGGTAGGAGGACTGTTGAGAGTTCAAGGCCAGTCTGAGACTACATAGTGAATTGCAGGTCAGCTTGGACTAGTGCAAGACCCTACTTTGAAAAACCAAAACAAAAGAAAAAAAAAGGCTGGTGGTATCATCATACCCATTTTTTTTTTTATTTATTTGAGAGCAACAGACAGAGAGAGAAAGAGGGGGAAAGAGAGAGAGAGAGAGAGAGAGAGAATGGGTGTGCCAGGGTTTCCAGCCACTGCAAACGAAATCCGGATGCGTGCGCCCCCTCGTGCATCTGGCTAACGTGGGTCCTGGGAAGTCAAGCCTTGAACTGGGGTCCTTAGGCTTCACAGGCAAGTGCTTAACTGCTAAGCCATATCTCAAGCCCCATCATACCCAATTTTAAGCAATATTACAAAGCCATGTTGACAAAAACAGCATGATACTGGCACAAATACAGACACGTATGCTGTGGTCCAGCGTCAGTGGGGTTGTAGAATTCAAAGGGGATGTGTTGAGTCAGCATTGTGAGGAAATGATGTGGACCAGTAGTTCAGGTGAAGCATACTGGATGCACAGCACAACTGCTTCTTTATACTTTTCAATACATTATTATATTTTTGTAAGCAAGACATAGCAACTTATTCATGTAGTTTCTATTCTATAAGAAACTTTGCACAATATTCCTCTTTTCCCTTGGTTTCCCCTACTTCTGCTTAACTCAGGAATCTCTTGCCCCATAGACATTCTGGTAACATCTTAAGAAAGTCAAAGATTGTAAACTGGTTAATATCTTACCTAAGTTCATGGAAACTAGTCAAGAGCCCTGGTAGGGAGCTCTTGTGGCTATAAGGTGATAGGCTTTTTTTTTTTTTTAACCTCAGAAAGAGCTGTGTTAGCTGCTCTCTACATACTATTATCTTGTGGCCTGAATAACAGTATGTTTCTCTATTTCTAATTCAGTACTGATTTAATTGTCTCTCTATGACCTATCTTTGTTGCTCCATTTTACAGTTTGGTCCTGACCTTGCAAATCTGTACATAAAAGAAAGATTTTGATATTTAACTCTTTTTACCATCTTTTCAGACCATCCTTATTCCATTAATGTATGCCCCTATATATGTTAAAGGTTGATCTATCCAACCAGTGTTTTGCATTGATGTCTTTCCTTTAGGAGCCCACCAAACTCTATTGATAATTCTGAAAGTTACATGTTCTGTTTTATTTCCTTGTGTGGGCCCTACCTGATTATTTAAAAGATGTTTACTTTTGCTCCCTAGCATTTCGGACTCCTTTTCCAGTAAGTTATCTGTAGGTCCAGGAAATGTGCCCATTAATTCCTGTAATCATCTTGACAACAAAAATTTTCTTGTAAGTGATGTTTCTCGGGAACAGTTGTCAAGGCATGTAACATAGCATTGTGAGGAACATGTCTCGTTAGGTGAAATACACATTGTGGGTTAAGAAACTATGTTCATTCAAACTAGTCATAGCTTCAGGATCCATAATCTGTTTACCTGTTTAAACATTACAGCCTCAGAAATTTCTGTAGAAATATTCTTTACCTGTTCAATCATTGGTGACTGTATAAATACATCTGAATTGGATTCCCCTACTGCTACTGAGAAGGGGAAAATGAAAGCAAAAATAAGCAGTAATAAGCTTATAATAATCCCAAAAATTCCAAAGAAAAGATAGCAATACCTCAAACTGTCAGACAACAGGCATGCCAGGAAGTCACTGAAAGACTTCTTGGCCCTGCCAAAGAACATCTTGAATGCTGCAGCCCTGCTGAGCAGTGTCCCATCAGCGTCACACTCAACAGCTGACTGTTGCTGCCATTTGGCCACTGCCACATGTAGATCAATGGAAAAGAATAAAGGACTCAGATCTTAATCTAGGCAGCTACATCAATCTGATTTTCGACAAAAACGCCAAAAATGTTCACTGAAGAAAAGGCAGCCTCTTCAACAAGTGGTGCTTGGAAAATTGGAAATCTATATGTAGAAGGATGAAAATAGTTGCTTGCACTTCTCCATGCACAAGAATCAAGTCCAAATGGATACCTTAATATCAGACCTAAAACTCTGAGATCACTACAGGAAAAACTAGGGAAAACACTTCAGCATATTGGCATAGGCAATGACTTTCTGAATATAATCCCAGTTGCCCAGGAAATAAAACCACTAATCAACCAATGTGACCTCATGAAATGTAGCAAAGGACACAGTGACTAGAGCAAAGAGACAACCTACAGGATGGGAGAAAATCTTTGCCAACTATACATATGACAGAGGATTAATATCCAAAATGTACAAAGAACTCAAAAAATCAAAACAATAAGGAATCAAATAGCCCAATTGAAAAATGGGCTGTGGGGCTGGAGAGATGGTTTAGTGGTTAAGGTGCTTGCCTACAAACCCAAAGGACCTCGGTTGTATTCCCCAGGACCCACATAAGCCAGATGCACAAGGGGGCACATGCATCTGGAGTTTGTCTGTAGTGGCTGGAGGCCCTGGCATGCCCATTCTCTCTCTCTATCTCTCCTCCTGCATCTTTCTCTTTCTCTGTTAAATAAAAAAATAAAATATTTTTTAAAAGATGGACTATGGAACTAAATAGAGAGTTCTCAAAAGAAGAGAAGAAATATAGATGTCATATAAACATCTAAAATGTGTTCTATATCCTTAGCCATCAAGAAAATGCAAGTTAAAACTGCTTTGAGATTCCATCTCATTCCTGTCAGAATGGCTATCATCAAGAAAACAAATGACAATAAATGTTGGCGAGGATGCGGAAAAAGGGGAACCCTTCTACACTATTGGTGGGAATGTAGTCTGGTACAGCCATTGTGGAAATCAGTGTAGAGGTTCTTGAGACAGCTAAAAATATATTTTCCATATGATCCAGCTATAGCACTCCTAGGCATATATCCTAAGGTCTCTTCTCAGTACCTTAGAGATACTTGCACAACCATGTTTATTGCTGCTCTATTCACAATAGCTAGGAAATGGAACCAGCCTCAATGTCCCTCAACAGATGAATGGATAATAAAGATGTGGTAAATTACACAACAGAGTTCTATTCAGCGGTAAAGAAAAACAAAATTATAAAATTTGCAGGGAGATGGATGGATCTGAGAAGGATTATACTAAGTGAGGCATCCCAGGCCCAGAAAGCCAAATGTCACATGCTCTCTCACACATCTGGATCCTAGCTATAAAGGGGTAGACTTGTGTGTGAGCTGGAACCAAAAATTGATGGCTGTGGTGGTTTGATTTAGGTGTCCCCCATAAACTTAGGTGTTCTGAATGCTAGGTTCCCAGCTGATGGAAATTTGGGAATTAATGCCTCCTGGAGGGAGTGTATTGTTGGGGGCGGGCTTATGGGCTTTAAAGCCAGTTTCCCCTTGCCAGTGTTTGGCACACCTTCCTGTTGCTGTAGTCCACCTTATGTTGGCCAGAGGGTGATGTCCACCCTCTGCTCATGCTATCGTTTTCCCCTGCCATCGTGGAGCTTCCCCTTGAGCCTGTAAGCCAAAATAAATCTCTTTTTCCCAGAAGCTGCTCTTGGTTGGGTGATTTCTACCAGCAATGTGAACCGGACTGCAACAGTGGCAGAGGCCAGTAAGCTAGAAAAAGGCTATAAGAGGGGGAGGAGAGGGAAGGGTGTAAGAGGATGGTATTGTATATACGTAAGTAGAAGAACAGATTACAGAGAGTGGAATGGCCTAAGCGAGTCCAGAGGAAGAGACTGAGTAAAAGAAGGCAGCAGAGAGGGTCAATCAATACTCAAGATATTCTGAACAGGACATTTGGATAATGGCACATCCAGTAGCCATATATTGTTAGTAGAAAAATTTCAGTGCTAGGGGTGGGATACCTTCCAGTGAGTTGTTGGCCAGGGAGGTCCCCGTTTCCTTCAAAACATTATAGGTTATTGCCAAGTCCTTTGGTTTCCCACCAGAAACAGATGGTAAGACCCTATTGTTGAAGACTCCACATGCTGGGAGGCAAGGTCACTGAGAAATCAAGCTGGGACTGAGCTGAAAACCTTCTCCCTGTAGACCAGTCAACTGAAAGCTGGAAAAAAAGCTGCACTGCATGCAGCCCTATGGGAGACAGAAGTCATCAGCAGTGAAAACAGTGGACACTTGAAGCCTCAAGTTTTGCCAGACAGGCCAAATGATCAAACAGGTGCAAAAATAGCATGTCTGTTCTGGGGGATACCAACTTCTCTCTAATTGGACCTGAGGCCCCTCCATGGGAGGGAATACATGCCTGGTACTGAAAACCTAACCAAAAGCCTATGGCAGGAGAGGTTATGAGCCTTAGAGGTATAAAGCTTGTTCTTTTCTGGCTAAATGCATATATTATCCTCACCAACCTACCCTGTAAGCACTACACTTAATGTTTATATTCATGTATTAAATGTTACTCTCACTTTTGGTTAAACAAGCTTCTCTTAGCCGGGCGTGGTGGTGTATGCCTTTAATCCCAGCACTTGGGAGGCAAAGGTAGGTGGATCACCGTGGGTTCGAGGCCACCCTGAGATTATATAGTGAATTCCAGGTCAGCCTCGGCTAGAGTGAGACCCTACCTCGAAAAACCAAAAAAATAAAAATAAAAAAAGAAGCTTCTCTTTTCAGATGGTGGTGACCACTGGGATGACCCAAAAGGCAACATAGTGCTGAGAAGAAGTGACGGAGGAGTGTCTAGCACTGAAACATCTCTATCACACCCTCCAAGGGTCAGGGTCCATTGCGGAAGAGGTGGCGTAAATAATTTAAGAGCCAAAGCTAGGGTATGACTCCTTACAATACAACTGTCCAGACAGAAATTTGCCTCCATGTCCACAACCTCACAGTGCCCAGCAATACCTACACAAGACCCCCATAATAGAAGAAAAAGATGATGACATCAAAATAAAAGAGAGACTAACAAAGAGAGGGAGGGGATATGATGGACAGTGGAGTTGTGAAGGGGAGAGTGGGAGAGGGGATGGAATTAACATAGCTTATTTTCTGTAAGTATAGAAGTTGTCAAAAAAACATAGCACATTATAGC